>NW_022170511.1:4280813-4944381 GCF_008802855.1 Photinus pyralis
AATTCATGAAGTTAAACCAAGTGTAATTACCATGTATTATTATGCTTAATTATTAAAATGTATATAGATATCATAAATTTATTAATAGGGACGTATCAGATCCTAGCTGAAACCTTAAAGTATGTTGAAATGGTGCGCTACTGGAATATAGCCGCAGACGCATTCTCTTACTGCACGCGCGTCTGAAACGGACTTCTTCTATTTTTATTGAAAGCAGATACAAATCTAGAAACGTACTTCCATTTTCTTTGTTAACCTTAATCTTAAGCCTACCCCATCTTTGTATCACAAACAATTACTTAAAAACTTTTAGATCGATTTGCTCTCTCACGAGGTGTTACTTCTTTATTTCATTGTTAAATAGGGCGTGAAATTTACTTCACATGGAGACACTATTAAGACAACTTGAAAGACATGCCTACGAACCATTATCATATGGTAGGTCATTTCAACTCTGTGACGAATGCTGCTTGTGGACTTAACTATTTGAGTAACTGCAGATCCACACGCACCCTGAATGGAGATAGTTTCCCGAAAACTACACCGAAATTTATATTAATTACCTAACAATGTTTAGATAGCCCCAAAGGACGTCGGCCGTTCACGAAGGTACTTCCTAATTTAGCTACCAAATAAAACCCATACTTATTTATTCTGCCCAAAATAACATGTTACTTTACGTCATAGATAAACATATCTGCTGCTACGTTAATATAACCGGATTAGTCCGTATCGTCGGCGTTGTAAATCGAGACCGAATTAAATCATGATATTAGGGGAACCCAAATTAATCTGGAATATGTAAATTTGCTAATTTTAATTCATCGCTTCACGCATAACTTAAGTTAATCCAATTACTCAATTTTTTTCTCAAATAAACTATTATAGCGCGTACATTATCATGCTGGGGATGGGGCAAAGGGAAAACCTACACAAGAATCACGAAAGATACTTAATTTATTATATAACGTTATTAAATTGAAAATGAAAGCGTAATATGAACACCTTTATGCTGTTGTTAATGGTATCGCATTTTGATTAAATGGCCAATGTGGTTGACAATGACAACGAATTACACAAAAGGACCACATTCGCTAAAGTAAGAAATACACCATCACGAAAACAAATAAAGCCTCTATCGAGTTTTAAAAGTTGAACCAAAATTGAATTTTCACTAAATCAAAGACCTAACGATTTAGTACTCCCTAAAATCAAATAAAACAAATTGGTTTCCAAATAATGGCCGTATTCCCAACTCGTTTCACAATTTTACCACACCCTGTAAAATTTAATTAATCACCGAAAACCCCATTCACTGTTGTTAAGGCACAAAAACAGACCGAATGCCCTAATAATGTTATTAAAAAGCTTCGTAATTACATAGCATCGTCTCTGTGAGATAATTCGTATACATAAGGGTGAAATGGCCGTTCCGCAGAAAATTAAAATTGCACCATCTGGCGAATTATATCATAAAAAGCGGCTTTTAAAGGCACTTACAATACTTTTTAGAAGAGTTCATATTTAAAACATCTCTTAGTACTCATCAGCTATTCCGAAGGTGAAACAGAAAATTAAGAGAATATAGAGCGTACTAACGCCTTTAGGAGGAGATGCTATGCTAGCCCTTGCAGTTTGCTTGTTACGCCCGTCGGCCTCGCTAAAGGTTTGTAATCCGCAAAGGGAGAGCTTTAAGTGTCACCACCGATTGAGCCTTCCTTAGCAAGTATCAAACAGATAATCCAGTAACAAAGGGTCACACAAAATGGACAATTGAGCTTTTGCAGTACCGAAATGTTACAAACTTCCCTGCACTTCATGCACTACACACTACCGTTACAATTTGGATTTGAATCTCAGATGGGGTTTTGTGCTTCTATTGTGGGTTCAGTGGGAAGAGTAGCTAACACACTGAACTATAAAATAAAGATCTAATCATATACAATTTGAGAACGTGTACGAAGCACCAATTTTCGTACAGTAATGTATCAGAATTAATGAACGCACCGTACATGTATGGAAGTTACCAGATTTATTGAACATCCAGTACTTCGACAAATTTGTAGTACCGCATTTACGTATTTCTTTACTAGGAGTTTGAAATAGAAGGTAAAAGTAATGACTTTAATTTCTAGCGCCGTTTTAGCTTCTGTACGGAAGTCAAGATACTGTAACTAACCAAATGTCGCCTTAGTGCCACGACATCAAAAACATTTCGTTTACGTTAGCACAGAAATGTCGGCTAACAAGTCGGCCGGCATGTTGTGTCTTTACGAAAATGGACCTTTAGTCAGTAAATATCGTTACAAGTAAATTTAATCACCCGATATCTCTTTTTCTCCACCCTTTTGTACAAAGTACACGGAACACTCTATTGGGAACGAGCGGAAGATAATTAGGGCTCTCGTTACACCATGTATGCAACACAACGTAGTTCGAAAGCTCCTATTACAGCATCGTTAGCGCTGCCCGAGTCATATTTACAATTCCGTATTATTATAAAATCCCCACAAATCTGCGTTGTCTATCCATTTTCAATAATAAATTTGCAGTAGACGCAATCTGGACGATTAGAATTTAGTTTTTGAGCAACGACACGAAAAAGCAATTTCACATGAAACCTGATGAATGTTGATCGAATGTATTGTTGTGATTTCAAATTATTTTATCCTTTAAGACTAGTTTTCGTTACTCCCCAACCCTATTGTTCCCATGTTTCAGTTTTAAAAAATCTTAATCTTTCACCACACTGTTTATAGCAAGAGGTGTGAGTTCACATAAAAAGGCCCAATGCAGTTTCCAATTTTACGCCAATATTCCACGATTGAAAACTTCTTCAAACCACAATTTGTAGTCATTTTATCCTATTTTGGTTCCTATCGTACCCTCCTTCTTATAATATTCGTTCAGTTATTCAACTTTTTATAATGGGATTCAAATTTCACGCGTTTTCCACCGTTCTAAAATCAAAGGCCTGCCTTCAACTTCACCTTTAGGATTAACAAAGTATTTTTTTCGAATTTGTATTTTGTTCAGTATAGGAAAATGTACACGTGTACCGCTTCGAAGCGAACATTAATGAAAGTATGTCTGGCTATAATGAGTGTCGTTATTGGATAGAGCATTGTGTGATGATTTAATATTCCTAAAGGAATCGACTCATGGAAATTACTTGCATGAACAGATTTTATATTGTATTTATTGATAAGAATTAAATCTAAACAAAGGATTTGAGGCATTTTGGTACATTGATTAGGAATTTTACATTTACTTTCAGTGATACCATTCCTTTGGTTGGATTGAAATTCAGTCGTGTATGCATACTTTAGACAGGATAATGTACCATGAATTTATTACATAATGATAAGGATCAAATTTAGCATGGGAAGTATTATTTTGCTTTCCTTTTTAAAAGACCAAGCAAGAAAGAGAGAACCATGTACTAACACTTCAATTTTGAATTTCTCACACAGTCGTATGATGGTGTACCGTGGGTAATTTTAAATTCCCAAGCTCTAAATGCTGTTGTATACCTCCAGAACTCAAAAAGGAAATATCAAATCACATGAGAGGACCGCTTCCTCAATGATCAGTATAAGTAAAAACTTATAGCTTATGAAAAAAGCTTTGAAATTGTGGTTTGCCAAAAGCGCGTGCCCCTTCCTGGCATGCAACAAAAACGATATTCGTGAACAAGCTGAAAACTTGTTTCGAATACCTTAGCGTTCGTTGTTACTCGATTAATCGATTTTTCTAATAACGAAAACTTCACATTAACTTCCTTATCAAGTGAACAACACAATGAGGGTCATTGAAAGGAACGATATTTACAAGACCGTTGAGGTAAACTCGGCTCTGAAAAAATCTTTTCGCAATGCTTCCAATAATGGCAGCACCGTTACAATTTGTTTACAAAGAAAATAGAAGTAGGCAAAATTATGTTTTTTTTTACCTTTAAATTCGATGTTTACTCTCGAACACTATACTAGTATAAAGTTACACTAATAAAATAATAAAATACATTTCAATTTCGAAAAAATAGCCGTGTTTATTTTAGTAGACCTCAACTGGTGGCCCTCCAACATTTTATACTCGTGGTTAAGATACTTTTTTGAAATAATTAAGGTTATATTATCTACATGGGTGGAAACCAAGTGTACATGGTTTAACCCTCAATCAGTTTATAAATTATTCTGTTCACGTTGGATCAATTCCCAATCCCTTTCTAACGCGATCCTATAAAGTACAGGGCAACGTTAACCTATCGCGGCTAATAATATTACTAATAAATAAACTGAATCGGGGGTTTTGAATTTGACAACTTGTACGATTTCCATAACACAATGAAATACAGAAAAAACTCGGTATTAATGGAAGCCGAATCTGAATAAACGGAATGAATTGAGTGATTTTAGATTAATTCCCCTGTGAAAATCCGCCTGCCGTCAGTGATAATTCTCCCCCGTAGTGATTGACAGATGGTCTGTTCTCCGCGATTAACATAAAAGTTCAATTATAGTGCGGTAGTTCGAAATTACGTCACACTTCCTTGCGCCTTTATTTGTCGACCAATGAGAAGGTGCGATAGGAGTCGGTGTACAAAATCGCCGTGTAATTACATAAACTTTTACAGAAGAATCCCGGCGTGATCCGATTCCAATTTAACTGCCGGCTGAAAATTCACAGCGCAGTAGCTTAGAATGCTATCTAACTTTGACCATTCACATCAAACAATTCTGCAGTCTTTTCCACTCTTTGTAATTGGAAAGTGAAGTCGTGTGGAAAAAAATCTCTTTGACACATGCTTGTATGCCACTTTAACTCTATTTAGTTTAAATCGAGCTACTAAAATATATATATCGTAGAGTAAATTTAACGACTGCAAACTGTAAATTTCCCAATTTGTACTTTTTAAATTTAACCAACAAACACGTGGGACCGTATTTTCTTGCAATTTAAACTTTAAGTGAGCAGAGGTGCACGTATTTGAAACGGCATGCGATATACAACAATTAGTCAATGGTGCAAGAAATATTATTTTAGACGAGCACGAATTGCTTCAACCATATAACTAGATCAAGCTCATGCATTGAACAAACCACGTCCCTAGTTGGCACTGATCGATTAATAGCTATTAATCTCTTCAGTAATATCATAAATCCGCTGGATTCCATAGTAAAATGATATAATTATGGTATTTTGATATGGGGTAGTGTTAGTCACGCCCTGCAGGTGTTTCGTATGCAGACGACTGATATGGTGGGTGCCACATACAAATTCCTGTAAAGCTGTTATCTAAAAGATTGGGAATCCCGGGTGTTACATTTTCCAATGTCTAGTCATCGCCAGGAGGAAGTCTCAAGAAGATGTTATACCTCAAAATTCTGATGTGCATGATTATAGCACAAGCGCTGGTAATTTTTTTCGTTTAAATCTAAAGGGTAGCAAACCTCGAGAAGGAAAAGTGAATTCGCCACGGCTATCCAACGGGAGTGGGTTTCCACCGAGGTTGAAGAAAGCTTTGTATAATGTTGGGCACACCAAAAAATAAACAAAATTATAAACCAAAAATAAAATAAGAATACAAGCTTTATAGATCCTCAAGCACTGGCGGTCTTGTCTTTGTCTTCGCAAAGAACAATACATATACACATGTGATATTTCTCGGGGCACTCCCATCCACAGTGCTTTCCGACTTCCTAAAAGTTAACACCGATAAGTGCGAACTCTTCTTTTGTTGAAGACCTGCAGACCCAACCATCGTCAAACGGTTTCAAGAGATTTGTCCAGGAATACGGATACTCACAACAAGCGACCTTGAACTCCTTGGCTACACCATTTTTTAAGAATGCTACAATAAATCACAAGCTATTCAACTTTATAACTGACCGATTTCCGGGAATCAACACCCGTATAGCTTATTTTCTTCTCGGAAATTGCTTGCTGATTCCCAAACTGACGTACTTTCTTCGGATTTGTGTCATTTGGAAGAACTTCGACACCTTGAAGCTATTTAACAGCACATCCTTGACAGCTCTTTTAAAAATTTCATTCACTGAACGAATGGAGACAACCCCTTACCAACGGAGGTATTGGAATCCGCCTGCTCTCTGATCTTGCACTGCCTTCCGATGAGGTTCCAATTTACCTTCAGCTTGAAGCGATGGAAGCCTGGAAACTTACGCACACCGAGATAGCACCCCGTCCCTCCATTCAAAAGAGCTGGGCTAGTATCAATGTTGATATTATGAAGTCTTCCCAGAAAAAAATTAAAGAGGAAATTTCCCACTTTTTTGGAGATGCTCCCAAACGAAACACGTTTTCTGTTGAAGTAATCACCTGTTTATATAATTAATAATTTTCCTTTTTTGCCGCCCTACCCCTTCCGTAATTAAGATTTATTTGTGAAATTTAAACTAGAAATGTGTCAAATTTCAGACACAAGGAATTATTTCTCTATTTATCTTAAAGACATCCTTTATAATATAATTATCGACGTCAGTTGATAAATATCGTCGAGAAATATTGAAATAATTGTTGCCATAAAAGAAAAACAGTGACGCCTTTCAAGAGATATATATCTCAATTCCTCCCTATTAATTACAACAAATAAGGTGAAGTAGCAAACAACATTAACTTTAATTAACTTATTTCATCTACCGCGGGTAAAATGAGTTCCGACAAATATTTGTACATCATTACAAGTTCTGTGTTTACCTAGACTTCAATTTGTTCCAGTTGAATGTATACATCTATCTTTCTCCCTCACTATATATGCATAATTAATGCAAACATCTTTCCGTGAGAAGTTGACGTTAAGAAATTCTCTGCGAAACACCACGAACGCTAAAATTAATAAACTTTTTATTTACTCCATCAAAGGCGCTTTAGTTTGTAATTTTTTCTATTATGTAACAATTAGCGCAACTTGTTACGTGACGGGCTGTTGAAGCAGCAAGCGAGAGGCTTCCTTGGCAGTTCACCTCGCAATTCAAACAATTGGTTAATTAGCAAAATAACAATGAATATCGCTCCTTTGTGCTTGATCCCGTTGATCCGTAAAGTGCTTTTATCAATAAAATATATAATTTGGGATGGCTGAACAAAAATTTAATTAAACCTGATCACACGAGTTATTCCTCACTTAATTTATATTTTATCCGTTCTTTAATCAATGATGCAATTAGTACTTAACGCATGAATGGACGTTCAAAATTTTATCATTTTAACGCACTACTTACCTAGATTATTTACTAATGAATCTTATGAAATTAGGGTTACGACCTGTGAAAAGATCTTCTAAGCGTTTTCTTGTTCTTACGAACATTATAAGCGGTTATTTTTATTGATGTTTGCTTTAGTTGCTTTTTTCGGAGATTGAAGACATAATTTTGACATCGCGCATAAGTGCGATACTTTGCATTTCGGAAAAAATGTACGCATTTTTCGCTAACGATCGTATTACCGCATAAGTTAGTTACGTCTAAATATGGCTGTGAGGAAATATTAAGAATTCAATATTGTTTTACTTATCTTCTATAAATATTTTGGAAATGTCTACCTAACAAAAATGACTAACATGAATCACGGTAGTTAATTATTTGTGAAACTGCAAGAATTTTAGTAATTCATGCAATCTCGCCCTCCAGAAAGCAGGAATGGAATTAAATTTCTCCGAGCCCTGTCACTCTCGATACAATTTAATATGAAAGATGTTTAGAAATGAGATATTAGATTTTTTGCAATTTAAAAATGAACAGATAATTTCGAAAGCTTTCATTCATTATGTCTTCGCATTTCAAAGAATTCGACTCAAAACTAATTTGGGTTACGTCTCTTTGGAACTTTTACTTTCTTTCTCTGATGAAAGTGGCCCTGACGTTCGAACTGAAAAACTGTAAATTGAAAACTAATCTCAGTAGGAAAAAATATTGGACAAGCTTTTACTTTTATTTAAGAAAATTTCGGCTAAATGCAGGAAAAGAAATTTAACTAACTTTTCAATTAGTTCTGTTTCAACTTTTATAAAGGGTTTCAGTTGCTTGAATCTAAAACCTTAAAAGGGTACTTTGAAAACTTTTACACAAAACGGATATGTTCTGTTTCCTTATGCAAAGTTCGTGATAATACTTTGTGTGTTAAAAAAGTTTATCATACAATTGTAAATTATTTTGGCTTTGTTTCCCTTTCTACGTTTCATTCATTGTTTCTGAGAACAATACATTTTCGAAAGATAAATGAGATCAGAACTTGTGGTATCTCAACTTACTTTACCGAACCTTAATTCCTACAGTAACCACGTTCTCGGAGAATTCAAGTTGGAAAACAATCATAAATCATAAATCGCGTGGAACTTAAATCCGAAGCTGAATTGTTGGCGATTTGTATTTCAATTAATTTATTCGATAACATATTCTTTCCCATACAGTGAACTTACTTCCACGGTTCCCGTGTTCACAGACTTTTGTTATCGATCAAATATGCTTATCCATCTTAATTTAACCCCAAATGTCACCACCTTGAATCGAATTCAAATGAGTCTGAATGAGGCGCACCACCACCTACCACAGATAAGCTCCCCAACTCATACTGTGATACGCCTGTTCGCCTAACGTTGTTGTTCGATTAAAGAACTCCATCGGTCTCCATGTCTGATCTCCGCCTGACTGCCTCTGCCCGAGCATTGCGCCAATGTCCCACTTACTGGCATCAATATGCCGCGGGCGGCGTTTCCGCCTTACTGCTAACACGGACTTAGTCATTAAAGCCTCCTTGAGTCGCCGAAACGTCTCCTGTTGATGTTCGCCCCAGTTCCACGCCATGCCCTTTTCCTTTTCCGTTTGGAAATTACCAGATTTAGTGATCACTCTGTAGATGAACACCCGGTATAAAAAAGCGTTTTAATTTGGGAGCTTTGTTACCAATAAACCGTAGTTTCTGAGTTTACTTATTTGCTCTAGGAGACGAAGGAGTGAACTTAAATTATTTTTACAGTCCTCTTGCGAAGGAAGAAGAGAGGGAGAATCTTATTCTGTTTTAGGTTCGTTAATTACCCTTTAAACGACCTCACATTCTGAGGAACAAAGGGGCATTGTTGGACTGCCGAATTTGGAGACCGTAATTAGTTGAATGGGTTACATATAACAGCCCTCCATTGAGTCGAGATTACGTGCGCTCTAAAAAAATTTGAATTTTGACATCGGTCCCGTATTTTTAAGACGTCGGGAAGGACGTAATCAATTAAAAAACTGTTTTAGAAGGACACGCCCTCGAGCTGGAAAAACCGTCGTTCCCCTATGGCATGGCCGAATTTTATATAAAGTAATCACTCAATTTTGAAGGCATCTTTTGCTTTTTGCATCTTTTTGCATTTGGTTTTAACCGTATTTAGATCTTTTGCATTTGGTGGTTTACAGAAACGTAAAATGGTTTGCCATTTTTTATTGTTGTAAGTACGTTAAGTTACCTAGCTTTTCCGTAAATTTATTTTGCATTCAGACCGTTTAATATTTGCTTTTACATTAAGTTTACGGCAGCGTATCTATAGAGTCCTCTTTTCTTGCACAGTAATTACTGCCGCTCCTTAATTGCAAGTTAAGTTTTTTTCTACTTTACGTTAGTTAATTATAGGAGGGGGCATTGTTTCGCTTTACTGCAGTTGCGTTCCCGTATGAACCGCTACCCAATCAGATTAACCACTGTTCTCGCTTAGGGAAATTATTGTGCGTTTTAAGTTTATTTTAACATTCAACAGTAGTCGCCCACCGCTTGCCCTTTAGATTCCTGGGTGCACCGTTCTCTGTTCGAGTTACTTGGAGCATACCATCCCCGACCGCATCTTGTCCAGAAGCAAGAGGGACCGAGAACTTTTATTGGCGCCCGACGCACTCCTGTTCTGTCGTTTTTTTGCTGTCGTCAATAGTTAGGTTCCGTCACCGTCTACAGATTTTGACCTTTAAATTAGGAGAAAGAACCGAAGCTACCGTTGGTGCGCGTAAATGTCGGTTTCGGTATAGGTCTCGATAACTTGAAAAACTAATTTACATTAGTGTTGTAGTAATCCTGAGTCAAATCTGTACATACCTCACAGCGTAACTTGTAAATATAAATCGGCTAAGCCTATGGAGCAACCCCAACACATCAGAAATAGAGAAAAACTCCAAAGAACTATGGTAATATCCACTCATTATTGAGATGCGACAAATCTACTGTAAACTCACCTTTCCATACTAACGTCCTCCTGTAATCTACGCGTACGGTCATAAGGGGTAACATGACATTCAATCTGACTGTAAATCCTGTAAATAATCATCGCGACTACTTACCCGCGATCATTGCCAATTAATCACCGGGAGGCCTCCTACCCGAAGCTGGCGCTGAGCTCTCCTGGAGTACCGAACACTCTGATGGGAAATCGAAATGCATCGTTGGGATGACATCCTGAAGGGTTAAGATAGAGCTCATACCTATTGGAAAAGGCTCTCGGTCCTCTGGTTAGAAGCGTCGGCCAATAGATCAACCACCGTCGATCTATATCTCTCCCTGAGAATACACCTGCAGGTCGAGGTCACTCCGAGGGTCACTCCCTAACTGTTTTTTAGCAGTGAGTCCCTAAACCATGGCCTACTCTCGCGAATAAGTCACTCAGCGATATAATCATCGGAATACGCCATGGACTCATGCACATTATGCACTTTGGGAATACATCCGGATATCTGCCAGGGCATTTACAAATAGCCCAACAATAAAGCTCGTCCGACACGATGGTCTACACAATTCAGCAGAATCTTCTCTAAAAGGAACAAGGTACAGCTTGTACGCAAGTCAAAATTAGAAGAGATCGATGGGATATAGTTATGTGCAGAAAAGTACAAAGCGTGCCCTCTAGAGGCAAAATAAAGAAATAAAGTAATAACAACTCTACCATAGAACTAACTTATATCTATACTAATCGGATCTACAGAGGAAATACATAGATGGAATTACATGTTGAAAAATTGCACTGAATATTTTGCTTTGAATTTAGTTGTATGAAAAATACTCCTAGTTTGTTAATATTATTGGCGTTAATCAATACTTCATCAGACTTTTCCACAGGAAATTTGTAGTTGTCAGTCTCAAAAGTAAAAATCCTGTTATAAATTTATTGTTATAAGTTGCAAGTCACAATATTATTAGACATTTACCTTGAAAACTATCCCGAACACAACACAGAACTAGAAAATTTCCGAAAAATAGTCCTGAATAATTTCTCTGGCATTTTGAATCGATAGCCCTTTAAAAACCTAGATACCTTATTATTACACGTTAACATAATAATTTAACAAAATTTTTCAAAATTTTTGATTTCAAACATTTATATTTAGGTATACAGAAAGTTAGAGCAAAATTACGATTTCTGACTTAAAAGTGCTCAGTTTTACAAAAACAGTCTTAAAATAAGATACAGTATATTTGGGCATTTATACACTGTTATTGTAATGTTTTTTTTCTGCAAAATTTTGCACTTGGAAGCGCTGTGCCGCATTTAACCTCTGTATCTCTAATAGTTACCAAGAAAGCAATGCTAATGCATCGGATTTGTAGCACCCTGTATTATATTATTATAGAGGACACCGATTTCTCGTATCAGACGTAGACGTAGGTAATGGGCCAAAAAACCGACCAATTTCAAAATTTCGGAATGTACCTAAGCCTCCGTTTCAAAATAAGAGCGTCACGCATTCCCACTACCAACTATTTCAATCTGCGTGTATTTAGCAATTGTCTCGTCGGTGTTGCAAACATTAAACATGTCCAATTAACCATTAATTAGCGTGCTGACAGTAAATTTTTAATATCTATTTGTAACCGCCTTTAAACCGACACTCTTGTTTGAAAGTGTAACATAAGCTTCGTTCTAGGTTAATTAAGCAGTCTTAGTTAAGTTGTGTTACGTAGTAATGTAATATAGAGTCCTTATTCATTGTAGTTTCTTTAAACTGAGGGTTGTAAAGTTTCAATCGCACATTATTTGGATTGGATTATTACAAAATGGTAAATACGAAATAAATACTCCTTAGGTGAAGTGGCTACAATTACGATTCGCTATAAATCAAAAGTGTTGACAGAATGTCGTAACACGGCAACTATACACAAGTATCTAAGTCAAGTGGCAATTAATACCGAAATAAAATTTAGGTAAGGAGAAAGGGCATTCAAAATTTATCGATATTAAACATACGAAGTGGAATGACATAAATAATACTGAATTGGTGTATTGCAAAAGACGAACACTAATTGGAATGGTTGCACGTGAACAAGGGTTTTATATTTCAAATTAATTATAAACAAACACAAGGCTAGTAGGGACTGAATAACAAAGCCTATACATGTCAAATATATTTTCAAATGTAACATTAACGCTCTTTTATCACACAACATTGATTTAGTTAATGGACGTTCGTTTTTAATAAAGTAAAATAAGGGTGCTATAAAAAATTCATATATAGAAATCCTTTTTCAACTCGATGAATAATGATGAGAGGGTATGAATATCCATCTTCTTAAAAAAAACTCTGAGCAGTCGATGTTATCATATCGCAAGGCAAAGCGTACCCACAAGGAACCGCAGTTTGCAGCTTGAATGGACGAAGGGAAAACGCAAAATAATTTTAAAGTAAATTTTGTACAAGTAAAAAGTACCTACCAAATTAAACATGCTGCCAAATGCATTGCGACTGATTTCAAACGACATCAAAGAGCTGTTTTTTCACTTACAAAAGCAAAAAATTTATATGGGTAATTAATTAATTAGACGAACTGTTCTACAACTAATATTCACAAATATCACAAACCGAGACCAACAAATTATTATAAAAATTGCCAAATTATATCTGCACGAACACTTTTATAACGAATTAGGAGTAATTACGCGATTGCGCTTTTAATTGATTTATTTCTAATTGAGTTGTGGAGAACAATCATTAACTGCACCTTAGGCGGTAGTCCACAAATTGCTTACGTTCGGAAAGTATACGTGCCTGTCTTCTATATTAATTAGGCTATATATGAATCTGGAAATTAGAATTTCCAGCGGCCAAATATGCTGAAATATGCAACTGGGCACAATAATTTTAATAAATCTAGGACAGTCTATGTTTAGCTAGCACTTGAATTACAATCTTCTATTTAATATTTATTACGAATTGGTAAGACTTTTTGGAATGGGTGTGTTATATCATTTATACTAAAAAAGGAACACAATAAATTTATATTCATGTTTATGTTCATTTTAAGTAACGCGCGTTTTTATTGAAATGGACTATAAATAAGCACAACAGTGCCAAAACAAGCATTTATGGACTTCTATTTGGTAAACTGAAATTTTTGGTTCTGAAGAAAAAATGTCACAATCCATTTTTCTTCTTTAGTCCTAGAATTTTTCTATTAGGTTCGGCGCCATTAATAACTTTTAAACCTCACAAGTTTTCGTTTATTTTTTCCTAGGCTAGTGTCATCAATGTAGTTGTCTCATTATGGATTTTAGGGTTTTTGTTGTCCGGTGTCGTTCTAATTTTTCTATTTTATAAATCGTCCCGAATTTTTCCCATTGTTCCCTTTTATAAAATATATTTTGCGTTCCTTTTTTATTAGTCTTTCTCGCCCACTTAATTCCTTAACATATCGTGTACTGTCATGTCACTTTTTTGTTCGCCCTGCGACCTTCACGTTCACCCTGTATCAGTTTTTTAGCGGGTTTTCCTCTTGTATTTATTTTCCCGCATTATATTTATTTTCTCGTCTGTATTTCCAATTAGTGTACGTTAGTTTTTGAATTTCCTCAAATTTTTGTCTTTAATGAGTGATACCCTCCCGAGGACCCCACTTGCATAAGCTAAAATTGCTACGGCACTGGCAAAAGCTCCAATATGACATCAGTTTTCAATTTATCCACGGCTAGCTCAGTAATAAAAATTGTTTTCAAGGCCCTTACCTTGCCCACGTTTGACCTTTTATCTACTATGAGAATCTGAAATTTAAAATCTAATACTCTGGTTTGATTGAACTCCAGTAAATACGCATGTGACCTAGTTGACTGAATATATTAATTAAAGCAAAAGCGACCAAATTCCAATTGTCTCCGTACCTGGATGTAGAATATTGATTTGACTCATAAAAAGAAATACCAAAATGCGATGCCTTGCCTATTTTTTGATCACGTGTCACCTGTTCAAAATATACAAACACCTTTGAATATAAAACAAAATGTTTACCCGACCAAAGTAATGGTATCACTGAAATTAAATGGGAATATTCCAATTAATGAAGCAAAATATCCAAATCCTTTGTTTGGATTCAATCGATTCTCCATGAAAAAGGTGGCGGTTCTTAGAAATATGGTATAGGTGAACCACCTGCACCCGCCCTATTTTTCAGAATTCGTGATGTCGAAAATTGAAAGGTTTTTTTACTCATAGATTATGACGTACCATTTTGAAACATCTTTAGCGATTCTCACTGAAGAATGTTGTTCAGAAGTCATTACAATAAAAATATATCGGTAAAAATTCTGCAGAAACGTTTCAGGCATTTTTAGCGGTTTATGTTTACATATTATCTTTTGAATAATTTTGAACACCATTGAGTGATATTCAAGGGCTCAAATGTTTGCATCAAAAATTCAAAATAGCGTTCATATGTTTTTTGATTCTTAGAGAATACCTAGAGACTATTTAGATATTGGTGTGGACAACACCATGCGGTATCTACGCTGCGCACAAAACGCCTGTCCAGATAGCTGGAAATAACCTTTGAATTTAGAACTGTAATTATTTTCCTCGTAGACGTCCGGCTCTCGTCTGAGTAGCCTCGATCAACTTTCGAAGAAGTAACATTAACACCTGCACGAAAAGAAAAATCTGATGTGAAAACTCTATCCGGGTCGCACAATGGATTCGAATAAACACACAATTAATTAATTGACAATGACAATCATTTATTCCGAAACACAATGAAACAAAATTAAAGTAAAATTCCTGCAAGGCAGAAAAGCTTGCAAAGGTTGTCTCGACAAATTACCCCGGACGCAGGCGGTTGACCAATAAAATAAGAAATTTTAAAATTACTGACAGTGTTTTTCTTAATAATCCGAATAATCTGGCGGTGCATGATTTGCGATATAAGACGCACTAACTCACACACACCAGATTGCACAATTCACGATGATTTTAAGTTGATTTATTGTGTGTTTCCTCTCAATTTAAGCGCAAAAACCCATGAAAAACAATCTGTGCCACAAATAAAATGGTCACCTTGTTTATACTTGTAAAGGTAACACGATCCATATACAAGATCTACGGAATACGCGGTATGTCTACCCTTTCCTAATCTAAGGACGATTGAGAATCAATAATTTGAGTTTTGATGAATCTTGAAACAAAATGCATTCTCCTTTAAATTTGTCAGCAGTAAGTATATATTTGAAATTAGTATTCGTGACATTTCAAACTTGCATTATTCAATGAAAGAACATACTAGGACGTACAAAACGAGCTGCAATGTGGAAATAAATGGATTGAGACCACTCGAGAGGCTTAATTATTTACGAATATTCGCAATTAAGTTCAACATCCTTTAATATCATTTAATTACATGGGATATTGTTTCTGTTCTTATAATTAATTTCAGTTTAATTTCAGCGCGCAGCACTAAAACTATCTTTCGTAATATACGGAATGCACAATACAATTGCATCCACCGCAATTTAAATATAGCCTATACAAAGCGAATAGCGTCGGCAGTATTAAAGTTAATTAAATTGTAGTGTGGTTAAGACAATTTAATTATTTAATACTGGCATTTAGACGACTCGTTCATTTTTGAGTGCTTTTTTTGACTGTAGCGCATCGCTAATTAATTAAACATACGTTCCGTGTTGTGATTAATGTATTCCCATTTATAGGATGGATGCAGCGCTGTGGAATTCATTAGCTGCCATGCACAAACCACAATCGTGAGTTTTTGTTTGTTCCTTGCTCAAATTGGATGGTTACATTGATAGCCTTCGTAATTACTGTGTATCGGACTACTATTGCAAATAATTGGTAAATGTTTTATAATCTGAAATTATTGCAATTGCGTCTGGTAACTTATTCTGCTACACACTTTGATTAAAAGGTTGTCGGTTTTATATTACAATGTTTTTCATACAGATTGGCTATTTCCATGGTAGGTAACATTTGAGTGGTTACAAGTTGCGATTACAAGCTGTGACACGCGGTCTGTGATTTAATTGCACCGTAACTGTCTGTCAATTTTGTTCTCTAGTTTAAATATATTCCAGGCTATCTAGTTGCATTTAAGTGATTGCTTTTATTTCCGTTTTTACCAATTTTTGGTGTGGTGACACATGGCACATTTTGTTCTAAACCGCAGTCATCCGCAATTTTGCTATTCTACTGGACGGAAAATGACGCCATATTCTGGAAGTGCCCAGAAAGGTCGAATTTGCTACCTTGGAGAGCCAAAGCACTGTGCACTTGCAGCTAAACACCGCTACCATTTTGTCAACTCTGGTGTATGCTATCCGCGTCAAGAACGTGTCTTCGTAATTCCGAATGGTTTCATTTTAATTAATCTCAATGAAGTGCAACGTAGCATTGCAACATCTAGATTAATTATGTGTGTTCCTGAATCACGCCCTTCCGCGAACATCTATATTATGATTATAATGGCTATATGCAGACATTATATCTCCAATTCAATTAATTAATGTTAATCGAAAAGAATTTACCTTGTACTGAAGTAGGCACGCACTTTTTGTACTATTTAGTAACGCTTCACGCATTAAACGACCAAATTGCACCTTCCTTTTGCTAAGTAAGTTGTCCACTTATGTTGTCCATTTCTAGATCTTTCCTCTGTTAACGGATATCTTTTTTCTATCCACCTGAACGATTTCTCCACAAGTTCAAAACTTCGATCGCATATTAAGCGATTATTTACGGTTAGTGGTTAATGTTTTTGTGGCACAACCAAATTCAAAGTATTTATGGCATTGAAACCGTAAACGCCGATATTGTTTTCCTTAGAAAAAGGAACTGGTTTACGTTTAAATGCGGAAGGGACTGCTATGTATATTACCCAAAAATACTGCTTAATTAATTAACAAGTATCTTTCCTTTCTTTTGTATATGGGTGGATTACTTAAAAACCTCGTAAATACAAGACACGAAGAATCGCATATGATTTTCAGTAGGGTAATTTTACGACAGTCAGCTCTGATTTGGAAACATGACTTTTAATCCTGCTCATATTCAATAGTGCTGATCCTTGAACTCACAAAAATGGATTGGCGAAGGTTTGGCATCGCTGTCTCCTTTCTTTCTTGAGTTAGACGAGGAGACAGACGGATGGACAAATCGATTACATAAAAGGAATTCTTTCTTTTAAAAAAACTCCTCTAATCTGTTGCTAAGTTTAAAAATTTATTTGGGGTACAGCCTAATTTCCGTGAATTATTGATCGGATGTACAATTAGCCTTCTGGCAGTCGGTGTGTAAAATTGTGAAATTTTCTGTTTTGTAAATAAAAATAAAATTTGGGAATTATGTACTTTGGAACTTAAGCTGAGTAGCTTTACGTTAAACAAGATTCGACGGAAATAATTTGTATATGTAAGTTATACATATATTCACGATTTGATCGCATTTATGTCCTTGACTTGTCGATGTTATGACGTGTAAAGCAAACTTTCTGATTTATAACACGATTTGAGGAGTAACCTAAATTATCGTAATTGAAAACGGTGATCGAAATAGTCAAAATATAAAAGGAACAAAACGTGACCGAAATGCCTTTGGTGCTATTCTTCACAAAAATGCCATTAAAAGAATCAAATCTCTTACTTAATTAGATTAATTAACAGGTACTATACCACATCATCGCTATCTCATATGCGCTTGAATGCATAAATTAGGGAATTGTTAGTTATTTAGTCGTCTAATTGACTATAATTAATGAAAAAAATCTGACAGTCGGTTATGAATTGTATTTTTAATTAAGTAACAGGCGCGTAATTATTACATCATTATCTATGTGTCAATATCTGATATGAATAACAGAAGGAAAATGCTACGCGTTGAATACGAAATTTGTTAAATTTGAGTAAGATGCGGACCTCTTCCGGAACATCCACCGAATAACATCTCAGATATGAAAAAATATATGTTTCGGTAAACTGGATAATGGCGCCTATAAGATGTTTAATTTATATCACGTTCGTTCTTTATAAAATTGCATCAAGACACCTAATCTAACAACGTTGCCATAGAATTTATGCCTATTTCAGAACTTTAAGAAGAGGATTTATCAATTGTTCAAAAGCTGACTGAAACTCCTTGTCTAAATCTATTACGTGTTACAGTACTATTCACTCAGAGAAATTGAAAAGAAACCGACTAGAAATGTTCGCGACTTATAAAAAATACGTGAAATGTCACGTGCGGTACCCTAAAAGACTTCTCTAATAAAATTAGACGTATGTTAAACTGAATGCTTTAGGTAGTTCGGCGTCGGAATAAAATTCATCACCCTATCCACGAGTGTAGGATTTAAATGTGAAAATTAAGTTTCTTGTTTGATTTTCCAGGCCGAAACGTGATTGTTCTACTACCATTCCAAACGCTTCGACGAAAACCATTTTTTGATTTTGAAAGATGTGCTTGCCGAAGTAAAAGATTAATCCTTTACCATTGCTCGCAGTCTCGAATATTCGGTATACGTATTAAGCATTAATTTTAACTTGTTTAGCCTGTCGTCGAACAATGCACTACCATTCGTTTGAGGGGTTCGATTTAAGTTTTCTTTGTTAACTTTTCAAGGAGAAATTTATCAGTTTACTCCAATTAATTTACGTTGCTATTTCCAAGTTTTACTGTATTTTAGTATCGTCGAGTAGCTATTTATTTGGTGTATCTAAAGATTTCCTTTTACAGCAAGATTCAATTTAAAGTTGCGAAAGTAATTTGTTCACGTAATAATCATTTAATTTTATTAGTAATACGGGATTGAGAAGTTAGGTTTATTTTATAAATAGTCTTTTTGGTTACATAAATGTTTACTTATATCTGGTTTACTGCATTAATATTTCATGACACGTACTTAGAACATTTTGCTGTGAATGTGAGCCCAAAGACAGCGAATGTAATAATTTGTATACTAGGCATGTGGGTAATGGCCCGACTGTAACTTAATTTATTTTATTTTTCTGCTTTGAAGCCAAAAAAAGCACTACTGCATGCCCATCGTGTTTGAGCCTAATCAATCCACTCAATCGCAAAGACTTGATGAATTCGAGATATTTACATGCTTTGGTATACGAAATTCCGAATATTGTACATATAACGTAACAATTATTAATAAGTATCAAGGATATTCAACAGCATTTCAACGTTTACACGGTGTTAACCTCTAACCTAAAACATTTAACCTTTGATTTTAATCTGCCATATTCAGAAGTATTCAATATGTAATTAATTACCGAAAGGAAAACTGTCATGTTGTACGATAGTCTGTTATCCACTACTGAAAATAGACAAATGGATAGTGCGCGGTTGATTAAATAAAGATTTAAACGATACGGCTTCAAGGTTGGTAATGATCAAGCATAAACAAAATAGTTATTAACAAGATATTTCTGTAAAAGAAGAATTTTCATTAAGTAACAGATACAATTTGTATAGGCTTCATTCGGTTTAATTTATTCGATAATTTTTGTTTGGTACTTCACTAATAAGCAGTG
This sequence comes from Photinus pyralis, assembly GCF_008802855.1. NCBI lineage: Eukaryota > Metazoa > Arthropoda > Insecta > Coleoptera > Lampyridae > Photinus > Photinus pyralis. The sequence continues at coordinate 4,300,597 of NW_022170511.1, forward strand.
ACTTCATTCGCCATTATATTACTGTAAGTACATACTTTTTTGGTAGGTAGTAATTGCACCCATAAACGAAACTGTCACAAAAGATATAAAAAATACCACAGATTTATTTTGTGGACACAAATTAATTGATTGCACCTAAAATAAGCAAACAATATTCAATATAGAGGACTCATTTTAGAGGACCCAGTAGCATTAAGTTGATGTTATTAGGTAATAACGTAGAAATTTGTAATTCGAGTATTATTTTTGCGAAATTGCTCGGTTTGTTGAATTTGCAATACGTATGGACATTTTTGCTTGGAATTCATCATTCAATAGAGTGGTACAAAACGTTCACTGTACCATTGAAACGGTCTATTTCCATATTTCTAAAGGGAGCGAAATTTTCCGGTGAGAAATAGGATCAATTCGTAGTAGAGGATAATGTTTCCCACGTCCATAACTGTAAGTTACTTACTCAAAACATTGAATTATTATATAAATTGGTAGTCGGTTGTTTTTGGAAATTTCCAGTTTGATTTTTATTTAAAGTAACTTTGATGTTCCTGAAGAAATTAACCTATCAGAACCACTTGCATAAAAAGATTCTGTATTGTTATTTATTGTGAAGAAGCGAATCCAAACAAATATTTGGTGTTTTTTGTTTCATTGATTGAGATTTTACATTTGAATTCAATACTACCATTCCTTTGGTTGGATTAAAATTTTAGTTCGCATTCAAGGCGTGTGTTTTGAGTAGAAGAATGTACTAGCAACTTTTTATGTGGTAAAGAGAAATATTAGATGAAAATCTAATTTGGCATTGACACCTAATCACGAAAGTGTAAAGAAAAATGGAATTGATCGCCTTGTTTTTTTAAATTAATATATTCAATCAACTATGAGAATTATGAGAATTTTTATTGGAGTTCAATCATATCAGAGCATTAGAATGAGTGTTTACAGTATAGTTGAATTCCGTATTTCTAATTTAATAAGCGTACACCTGAAACCATAAAAAAATTTTTTGGACAATAAAGGTTTATATAAAAAGAGTGGCTGATTAGAAAAAAAATAATGAAAATGTGCGGTATTAGGGGTTTATTCAAAACGAGATGATTGTGGCGGGATCTGTGACGTAATAAGCTCGACTAATCAGCTGTTAGTCCCATTCAGATGACACACAGCCGTCTATAATTACAAGCCATGCTGAGAAGTTTGGCAACGTTGTCCGAAAGTCAATCGGTGGGCCGATATAATTTTAATGGCGTCTTGTTGCTCTTGAAAAATTTCATTTTTCCTCTCTCCTGTGTTTCGCCTTGGTGGTTTTAATACAGAAGAAAGATACTTAAGCAGCTTACAATTGCACATATATTTTATTTATTTACAAAAATGGATAATAACATTTTTATTTGACGTTAAAATTCGGAACGCTGTAAATTGGTAACTGCATCATAATGTGTTTTCCATCGAGATCTCCGAAATTGGTGAACTTCTGTCGAAAGAGGTCGAGGTGAAGCACATGCTTGGGCACTTAATTTCGGCAAAAGGACAGTAAACCGATGTGCATCAGCGAGGTTTTATCAACGACCAGGTGTGATTCGGAATGGCAGATTTTAAGCCAGTCGGTACTCCAGTGGGTCTAGGTACGAAGCTTTTAAAGAGGGGAGCCCCGTAGACTTCAAATTCCCGTACCGTAAACTCCTGGGAATAAGTCGGAAGGTTCCTTCAGAAAATCGACTTGACATGTCCGTGCTAGAATATCTGAAATACCAACTAATAAAATAATTATTGTATTCTTTCACGATAAACACTTACCGTACTTATACGTACCACGTAGTGTGTAGGTCATATTTGAGCTTGTACAGGTACTTTGAACAAATACAAGTGCTTGTAAAGGGTCCACTAAGGAGTAGCCTGCTTTAGAGGTTATGACAATAAATCGATATATTTCGTTTAGCAACTTACCTGAATAATAATTTCTGTTCATTCCGTACGGAGTAACACAAATTGTCGCAATCTCGCTCTGTTAAAACAAGTAAAAAGTAATATTACACCCAAAACACACATAAAATACACCTGAAATCTGTAAAGTTGAATTAGGAAATCGGCCTACCATGCAGTGTTGCCATAATTCTCAGCACGGCTTGTAATTATAGACGGCTGTGGATGACATCACGATTTGGCAATATTGCAGGAGAATGACATTTGTAACCTGAATCACCTGTCACTGCAGACAGTTGTCACTTGTCGTTCACTTTCGCGTTAGATACAGTTAAACCTGCCTCTGAAAACTTCACTTTCGGACTAAAAACTTCGGTTGGGTCGAAGTACAATTTACTCATTTAAAGTGGCATCTTGGTATCCCCTAAACGCGTGGATATCAGTATCTCTATGACGCACTTTCGGCGGAAGCTTGCGCACCAATGGTGGCTTCGGTTCTTTCCAGGGTTCTTTCTTACACAAACAAAAATAGACGGCATAACTTCAAAAACCTACAAATCGTAGTTTGCAAAGATGGAAAAGGCAGAAAGCAAAAGCTTTACATACGTTTAAACACCAAATGCAAAAGGCAAAGGATTGAACGTTTCGGTTAAACTTACTTTTCGGTAAACCACCAAATACAAAAAATCCCTTCTAAATTAAGCGTATACTTTATATAAAGTTCGGCTATGCCATGGAGGAAACGTAGGAAATTCCAAGTCGGCCGCCCATTCGGTTATCTTCATAAAAAAATTACTAACTTTTTTAATTAATAACGTCCTTCCCAGGCGTCTTAAAAATACGGGATGGGTGTCAAAATTCAAGATTGTTAAGTGCGCATCTAACGGATAGAATCTCGCCTTAGTCGGACGCTGTGATCTGCAATCCATTTAACTAATTACATTTAATTATACCTATCCAAGTAATCGGAATATCCAAATTCGGCAGTCCAGTAATGCCCTGTGTGTTCCTTGGAATATAGGATCGAGCGGTGTAATCTGTTATCACGTTGATATTTTCCTTATACTGCACGACCTGATTCTCTCTCTTTTATCCTGGCAATAGAGAGCATTCGACGGCTGTTAAAACAATATTCCTACGAGAACGGGGGCAAACGGGAAAATTACATACGGTCTCTTATTTTCCTTCACGGGCGGCTCTAAAAATTAAGCCACTAATGTCTACCCTACATTTCCAGCTCCTACACAGAAATAACTATTTTCAGAACCACAATCTTCGTAACGAAGCGCCTAACTTAAAACCCTTCTTGATACCGGGTGTTCATCAGAGCTGGAAGGTACCTCAAATATAACTAACCTTCCATACTCTACCTGTCAGAGCATCGCAATGAAAAATTTTGGTCTAGATCCCCACAAAATAAATTCATTCAGAGAACATCCATTCCAACTGCAAAGAGTAATCATTATTGCAATTTGCTTATCTACATGCTGATAAGATTCTTTTCTCAGATAAAACCTGATTTTTTTAGTTCCCAAACCATGAGGTAATCCCATTTTAGTGGTTTGGATTCCTAGTTCCCGAAGACGCGTTATTTTTTTACGAAACTAGAACCAGGTATCAGGACCAACTGGAAATCTATGTTAATAAAACATTTAATGAGCGAGGATCCATACGGCACAAAGCACTTCAACTTTCTGGCGAGAATTTTATGATGATCGTATCGGTACCTACAGATAATCCATATCCTTCCAGAGCTTCGAATCTCTGGAATAACACATTTTCCTAAAATAGTTTTAAAAGCAGTGCTATGGGTAAAAAATTAATGGGAACGTTGCGAATTTGCAATTAAAGGCAGTTACATGCTATAACATTAATTCAAACGTACGAACGATCATCACGTGTGGTGTAAAGCAACGATCGCGAAAACGGGGGCACGGCATTTCTGACTAATTATTTGTTTCGTTCGATTATTTTGCCAATACTAAATGAAAGAGAATCTAGACATCAAGTAACCGACTACACTTTATGCTCCCATTAGAAAAATGAATAAAGATTAGTGATACCTTTCTATCCTTGAATCACCGTATAATTAATAGTTTATTACATTAGAGGTTGACTGTGAATTATCAGAATGTCTGATGAAGGTAGATCAATGCTACACCCTTGAACTCGACTAACATGTCGCAGCTAGAGCACGTAATGAAGGATAAACATACGTTTATGGATTGGTATGGTAAAGATTACACCCTATTTAAGGAGCGCCTGATCGTTAAATAGGTAGGTATGTGTTGAAAACACGTTACGTATTGTAGAGACTGGAAAATAGGTACGTATAATGTAGAAAGACAATTAGGATATAACCTCAGAATTATAATAAGGACCTTACACTATCAAAGCATGACTAATGCATTATCTTCATCTTTTGAAGAATTAAAGTGGACTTTAAACAAGAGCAGTAGACTTATAGTAGCCAGTCAGCCACAGTGAGATTACATCTCTTCAGCCCATTCATATTGAAGATCCAAATGTAGCATTCGATAAAAAAAAGGGTTACAGGCTATACTGTAAGACTCCACTTGTAAGTCTTTGCCTATAAGAAATTAGCTTAGTTTGAAAAATAGTAGGCTTTCCTCTCAACAAATCAGAAATCTCGTTCTGGTTGATCTAATGACATAATTATTTATTAGGAAGCGGTGATTTTTGTGAATTTCTAAACTTTCGTAACAATCTATTCCCTCTTCTGCTTAACTACAGAAATATTTTCTACTTTATGGTTAGGTACTTTGGGTGATTGTATTTAAAGTGGGCCGTGTGCCCTTTAAAAAAGATCTCTACATGGGCTGCTAAAGAGTTTCTAGGAATCTCTTTAAACATTAGTATTCCTTGGAAGGTCCCTTTAATTGCTTTTGCCTTTGTAGAATACGAAATGGATTTCCAGACGCTTAAGGCTACGGAAGCGATTCCTAAGGTTTTAAAGGAATAATTACACGGATCTCTGAGGTCGAGCCTAGAAGTGTTTGTTAAAGAGATTCGTTTTGGAATGTTATGTTTCTCCACACACATAAACCTCGACAATTTTATCATCCGCATTATCAACAGTTTTCCTGATACATCTCGGGAAATATATTCACTCTGGGCGGTTTTTTGGGGCTTCACCTTTCTCCACTAGTTCTTCAAAAGGTATCCAACCCCATCTGGACATCGCTTAGTACTCCCGGTCGTATTGGTGTTATATGCTTTTACATATTTCTAAAACTAACGCTGTTTTTCCATAAAACCCATACTACTGGATAAAACTGGATTGCCTACATTTTATTAAAAAATTGAAAAAGGCAGAGAACATAATCTTTATTTTGATTCATTTAAGCAGGACAACAAACAAATCCTCTAACGAAGCAAATTGATCTGCGAAATTGAATATTATTAAGTTTATATATGGCAAAACGAAAAATTACCTTACCACCTCATTTGGCCTACACTGACTAACACAATACCGACATCTTCGCATTGCAGTTACCGCAACCAGTACCAAACTAACTACCAACTCAGTAATCCACTTCATTTCAATAGTCTTGCGGGATCTATAAACGTTTTACCTATTAAATAACAGTCGTATCCAGTTAAGAAGTTCCAAAACGCCACTCAGGCACAACCAACCGCTTTAAACTGCTGCTACCCCTGGTAACATGGTTCTGGATGCCACTCAAATCTGTCAGAATTATCTAAACTGCCCCTTCAGTCAAATTCATTTTGATAGCATTAAAAAGGTTCAGTGTAACACTGGAGTAAATAATTATCCTTCTTTGCAGTGCAATGCAAAAATGATTGACCAAAATTTGAATGAATCGACCATTAAATGACACTACTAAAGTAATAAGCCTTACCCTAGACTGCATGTGATTAGGCGCCCCCAAATACCAAAACCAATTATCACAGAAAATGTCACGGATCGCACATTTAAGTAAGTTAACGTTAGCTTCGGTATAATAATTAGTGCATTCCAATTCCAGAATTGTCGACAATTAGTTGATACGTTATCTACTCAAACATGTACGAGTCATGTACAAAATATTGGTCAACTACGCAAATGGTTCTGGACGTTGGAAAAAGGTGGAAGCTAAAACTTTTAACACCTCATCAAAAAATTCCTCAAAAAACGGTGATTTCCCCCATTTATTTTAATTTGTTATAGTGTTACGTTATATACGTGGGATACAAAAATTCGACAGATGTTTTTACCTGTATTCAATGACAGATTGGACGCCTCCTCTGAAATAGCGAGAGAGAAAAGCCAACCTGTGACTCTCAAACCACCATCATTATATCCACCACAAATAGTACGAGCACGTCATCGCCCTCAGTGGTGACTCTCATACTCACGAGGTTCAGGTAAAGAGACAAAGGTAAGTAACAATAATACGCTTTCAGATAACAACATGAACGAAAACAGTAATAAAAGAGCCGTGCGAGATAGTAAAGGCGTGGCACTAGGCTCACGGCTTACTTTAAAAAATCTTGCTCTCTAAGATCCTAAGGCATTAATGATGCAAGCGAGTTCCTAGACGTCGTCATCAACGCAACGACTAGGGTAGGGAAGTGAACTGGAAGGTAAAGTTTTGTAGGTTCGGGTAAAGCTTACCTTCCGTTCATCTCCCTAGTCGTAGCGAACAGAGCGACAACCTGAATAAAATCATACAGACGTTATCAAACATGGTTTTCGAAGAGGACCAGGTCGATACAATTACCCAACTTGAGCTATCACGTAAGGTCCTGGAAAAGTCCGGTGTGAATGTTATGACATCGATGAGGCCCACTCCACAACTGTCACAAACGCTCTCAACCGCGAAACCTCCAATCACGATCGCCCGAGCGGCAAATATGATCCCCCAAATCACCTTGAAAGCAACGAAAAAGGTTGAAAGGTTCCACCCTGTATATACAACTTACGATGATACATACATTTTTGAGCGTTGGCAACTATGCAATTTCTAGGTGGGGAAAAGCTGCCTGCGCCACCTAGAAAGCACGAACGGGGGTTACGTTTGGCATCTTGTCTTGAATGGCGGCCGTGAACGCGTCGCTGCATAAATGTTTGTTGTTATTTTGTGCAGGTAGTAATTTTTGCATTTCTTTATATCGTATTTGTGTTTTATATGCCGCATTTAATATTTTTTTGTGTTTGAATCTTTGTGAAATTTACTTGGTTTAACCGCAATGCAGAATCACATGTGTGATACCGTTATGCTATTGTTTGTAATTGTTTACGTTTTTGGTGTAATGTTTGCTCAATTTATGTTTATTAATGTTGATTACGTCTTCGTCTTGTCCCTGAAGTAACATTCATGTAAGTTTTGATAATTTTATGTTAATATGTGGAAATTACCGATTCGTTTGAGGTATGTACTGACTTGTTGTTTGTTACTAACAATTTTCTCCGTGAATGAAGCAGTCACGGAGGTGGTAAAAAAAACTGTAGTCAAAATTGAAGTACGACACCTAATTCCGTGGTTGTCTTCAACATCCAACTGTAGGCTCGAAACCCCGAAACCAGGGGCGGGCTACCCATCTTCTTGTAGGAGTGGGATTACCCTAATCAAAGATCTTCTGTTTAGAATCTATGTGCGATAAGTGAGTGGCGATTCAATAATTTCCACATATCTTGTTTTTAGTTAAATTTGCCTACAAGGTCATGTAATTTTCCATCTTGCTTTTAACAAAAGGACTTTATTACACCAAAGATGAGTCACATCCTGTACTCTTAACCCTTTCTCAGAATTTAGGTACCTGCTCCTACCTGACCCATTGTTCCCAAAAACTTGCTTTTAACATGGAGTGTGACCAACATTGTGTAATTATATGCATTTACTATCTTTGTTAACTACTGCTTAAACTTTTACCAAATATTTTGTTAATTAATTTTTGGACTGTATTAATCAAACTGCGAGGTTTTTCTTACGTCGTGCTCTTTTTACCCGTAGCAGTTACTTTTGCTAGAGTACGACACCTTTTGGCTTTGCTTGCTTTGTTTATATTAATGTACATCAACTAAATTTCCGGGCTTTCACAATCTTAATAATTACGATCATTATTAAACAAAATTTTCACAATTTCAGTGTTTTATTTAACGTTCCTTCCCTACTGTGCTTCAGGTCAAAGCGTTGTCGACAACTAACGTAAGGGGGCCCTGTTTTATCACGTGCCACTTTTCAAATTTAAGCGGGATCTTGTTTAGTTTTGGAGGGAATAGTTATTCGGGTGGCCTTTTTTAAACGTTGCAGGGTTGACCTTATTTCCGTGTTCTTGTAGTGTGAAGTTAGTGTAGAACCTGGGGGTTAAGTACACTACAAGGTCGAAACGTTTACGATTAGGGTAAAAAAAAGAAAATACATAGCTAACCCGGATTAGGATCCGTAGCGCTGTAAAACACGGTCACATGGGCGAAGCGTTTGCGGCTATTAGAAAGCTACACGAAATACGAAATAACAACAAGCGGCACTTCAGGCTAGCCAGAAGGCAATTATTTATACAATTAAGGAACTTGGGTCACCCAAACAAAGGGTGGTACCCACGGAAGTCGAAGGTACACTCATTGAGAGTACACTAGAGCAAAATGAGGAAATATCCGAGACCTATGTCATAGAAAAGCCCCCTCTATTTAAAATAGTAGCAAAAATAAATAAATATTCTTATAAATAAGAAACTTTGCTCAGTCTGTGCATGAGCACACCTGATGTTTAAATATGAAGAATCTTTGGTTAAAATTTGAAAAAAATTACTCCATATGTAAGAAAGTTGGTATTGCTCAGTCTGCACATGCGCACATTAATCGTCAAGATTTTTTCTTGGTTGAGGTGCCAGAGCTACCGAATGCTAAAAGAACGAGAGAACTAAATATTTTAAAAACTGTAGTTAAGGCCTCGGACGGACGGACGGAGAAAGTGGCCGTAATAGTGCCTTACAACATGAGTTGGAAAATGCGCTAAAAATATTTATCTGGTGTTATGTTGCGATATCACGTCCGACGTAGAAATTGCAGGGGTTAAATGAGATTCAAAAGACCAGTAGGGGACATAACGTACAGTGGAAGGACCACTTATAGGGGAAATTAATGGAATGAAAAATATAAAGAGGGACTACGAAAAGATGAATATAAACTAAAACTTGGCTACCATTTAAAAGATGAAAAGAATTATGAAGTCCCAAGAAAATGGTAAAACCAAAGAGTAAAACTAAAATTTTAACGCTAATAATTAATAAAATAAAATCAAATGAAAACCTCTTCATGCAGAAGCTAAGGTTGATGGTATGGTAAAAATTGCACAAGAATTTTAATTCGAATATTTTGCCGTACTTTTTCCCTTATTTCACACCGCGTGGAATGACTGTATTGAAATATTTAGTTGTACCTAGAGTTGATTAATTTTAAATAAATGGGAAAGTTCCCGTTACCGAGTTGTTTGGAAAAGCATTGAATTGATAATGGAAAAGTTTCCTATAATATTTGATTAAACTCTTTAGTATAGTCGGTAGCGAATGAAAACAAAATTTTCCGCTTTCCCAGCCGGGAGGTGGCTCAATAAGGATTATATAATTTATCGAAAGCTCTTTATGGTATAGAAAAATCTGATTTATTCATAATATTCTATTTGACAGTTCTGTACTAACAGCGAAATGTATTTATTAATCTTAATATATCAAAGTCAAATTAGGAAGTTATATAGAGAATTTGCCGGAAAATTTAATACAATTAATACTAAATATTTATTAAGTTCGTTTCGGGAGAGAACCCTCATTTTGCTTTTATAGGTCAATAAAACTCATTATAGTGAGGTTCTTAGAAAGTTTCAGGAATTCATTTGAATTATAAACTTTTGTTCGCGCTTTACCTAAGGTCCCATTGTCATCCATGCAAATACCAATACGTAAATTTGTTATTTTATTAGTCTAACTCCCGGTTTTATTGAATTGTTCCCAATATTTGTACAAACATGTATTTGTCTACCTTGCTTAACCAAGTGAAGTAAGCAACTCGTAACACACTGTAACAAAAGCGTTTTCATGCATTACACGAAGGTTTTATTACAAAAAACGAAACAATTTCGTCATATTCATAGGAGAAACAATCCGAATGTTTCTTAATTGCACATACAATGATGTCTAGATTGTAGAGAGGTGCACATCAACACGCAGCAATCTTCATGGTAATGAGGAGGTGTTCGTAACGTATAATGCAAGGTGTAAAACGACTTGGGAGTGTTCCAGTCGTTATAACACAGAAATGGCTTAAGAACACGGATATTCCTAATGGGAGTAATTAATTTAAATTACGACTATACTTCTCTGCGCCTTGTGCGGTCGTCCCACTATAAAGCTTTCAAGAATCAAAATTGATTGACATCTCTTTTTCCAGCGAGGTGAAACCGTGATTAATATTTATTGCTTTTGTGAATGAGAAATTTGAGAATGCATGTCATCGCGTAACCTTCATTGGGATAGCGTAATCGATTTTGAAGTCTGTCTAAAACAATTTGAAATGACACTTCCACTCGAATATTATGAGTTTGATTTTGGGCGCGTCCGGTGAACTATTTTGGTTCCCCTTACAATGAATTATATACCATATAGCAAAGGTAAAGAGCTCGAATATGTCGGGCACAAACTTTAAAAATATTTTTTTCTTAATAGGCCATTTTCGCAATTTATCGGCGTCATATGTCTCATAATAAACGATCTATTTGCTTTCGTGACACTATATAATCCTACCATTTTTTCTCGGTTTATTATGCGCAACGAATTGAAACGCTTACCACTGATAATTGTTGAACTTGCACGCGTAGATGAATACAATAAACCGGTTAGTACAACACCGTTAAACATTAACTCATTGCACATAAATCATTAAGTAACTTCAGGTGACTCAATTTAACCAGTGTAGGTATAAATAATTCTCACTTGAGTAATGCACACTTCCACTTCTTTTGTTTCGGGTTCGTGTGTACACACCCTTATACATTTTCTTTGTATAATCGTCAAAGATCAAAATCTTTTAAATTTAGAATTAGAGTGTAAAGACAGATATTTTTCTACTAAAGGAAGTTGCAAATAAAAGTGGAATAAATTGTTGGTCACAGCTTAACTATTACGATTATGACAAATCTACTGTAAACGCAACGTTCTTTAGAAACATTACATCTGCTTATCCGTAATCGCCTCCAATTATCAGAGTGTCTCACGCTTTGAGTTAGCGTAGGGCCCTCCCCGTCCCTCGACCTCCGAACACTCTAAATAGGGTACTTACTAACCGTCGTTGAAGATAGCATGCTAAAGTTCATACCTGCAGCTCGAGATCCCCCTAACGGTTTGTGTAAGCAATGGGCCTTAGCTTTTTCGTATTTGGTCGACACCATTTGGCGGTGTGGCAAATTTTCCTGGGTGCGAATTTACGGGAGTGAGTTTTCCCCACACGCTCCACAATATCTGAATGTGCGGGTGAGCCATCAGTTGAGCAAAAACGAACATTGTGTTGAATAATGACCAAAACAAGTTTAGAAAACTTGTATTCAAAGGATGCCTCCAAGAGGGCAGTTAAGGGTTCACTTTAAGTTTCAGAATTTCCTTAAGGTAACTTGGTTTAATTCGTCGTGGCCATGGCCATGTACCATTTATTTAAGTTTGGTTATATCTAAAAGACAACAAGAATGTTCATCATCTCCAATATTTTCTGTAGAGCTTCTATTGTTCACGAGACGCTTGAATGTCTTCTTTATGGCCTACATCAACGATGAGACACCCTGTATGTGCATTTAAATTATTTATAACGTTAAAAGTCGGTTGTAATTTGAGATTGGCCACAAGATTCGATCATATTACTCTGATTCTGGGGGTGTTGTGTATCAGAATTATTAGGTGTTGAATTTGTTTAAATAATTATCGAGGATTTTATTTATTTGTTCAATTTTATTACGTGTTAAAAGACTAGACTTAAACATTTGGAAATAGTTGCGTAGGATCTGCTGTTAACAAAAGGCATTTTTGGATTCACTCTTCAATAGAAGCAAAGGAATATTGATGGAGAGTATGTTGCCTTGTATTGAAGGGACATTTTTAGCATCATAGACCGCCTCTTTGTTAACGACCGCCGATTAACTTTCGAACGCCTCCCGCGTATCAGTCGGTAACTAGCCTCGACTGCCTTATCATTCGAAAGAGGAAGGGGCATTTTTGGCATCAACTTCAAACGCCTTTTTTTGTACGAACTGCTGACATTGTCAATCTGATTGCAACATGGCACCCTCGTGCTACTCCAATACTTGCAAGCGACATCCCATTCGATCAAGTAAATCATTAACGATCTTGACATAGGTACATTATCGATTCGTCGTTTCGATCGGTCTGAAACGACGGATTCCACAAATTAATCGTACCGTATATGGGGCCCTTTACAGGATGAAAAAAATTAAGTGCAATCAATTTGTAATAGAAAATCTTCAGGAATACGCATATTTTGTTAATATTTCAAGCTCGAAAATTGCTGCCCATCCTTAAATAATGTGCAGATGAATTATGCAAAACACGTAGAGAACTACTTACTGCTATTATGGAATGTATTAGGAAACAAGTGTATAGTTGTATTTACATGATTTTTTAACGTCCAGCTCATAAAAACTGCAAATGACGTAGCTGCTTGTAGTACCCAAAGGGGTTCGAAACCCACACTTAAAAGGCTCAGATTATACCCATGAGCTGTGATGTAATTACTTACCTTTGCGGCTAATTATGCAAATTTGGAGCTAGCCTCGGAGCTAGCTAAAACACTGAAAAAATCAAACGAATATAGAAATTGGCTAGTTAGTGCATAAGTCGGCTGGCAACTCCTATTCATATGGGTTTATCTGTGCCCCAGTGTTCAACCTCAAATATTCTAAACGTGTTTTCTCAACTATGGAACTGCATGGCACCCCGTCGGAACTTAAAGAGAAAAAGGTCAAAGAGAATATGTGCCAATTTTTAACGCTTTACTCAAAAGATCGAACTTTTTTCCTAATCTCCCAGGACAGAAGTGTGTATTACGTTTACGAAGTTTTGTCGGAATGTTGTGTATTGTGCGTTTATCGCTTACTAGAGATATTCCCAGTACCAGTGAAAGGGAGTTTTTCCACCATTACATCTGAAATTACAACAAACCCAGTGCCATTTAAACCGAAATTTAAGTGGAAGCCAAGAAGTGAAGGTTTGTTTGTGTGTGTGTTTAAGGTTAAGGCAATTAAGATTTCTGTTAATTAATTTGTTCTATCGATCGCCTGTTGCGTGGTATTTGCCAATGGCAATGGGTGCCTATTTTTTTTAACCGATTTGATTGATTTATGCCGAATAAATTTGTTTCATGTTTCAGCATGTTCTATTTTGTGTTTAATCGAACCCAAATTAGGACCCAGATAAGTAAACCTATTCAAGAAAAAATGTTTAGTGGTACCCAGGTTTACGCCAGGTGGAGGTTGCTGAGTTTCTAAATTAATAAAATTGATCGAGGTTTATTTTTGGCGGATGCTGTAGGTGCCCTGCAAAAATTATAATCGTTTCGTATAAATAATAAAAATATCTCTATAAATTGACAAAGCACATTTTGTGCATGCGCACATTGATCGTTGAGATTCTTCTTAGCTCTCGTGGCAGAGCTATTAATAAGTTACCGAATGCAAAAAAAAACTAACTAAATATCTTGAAAAGTGTAGGAGTAATTACTGCCTCGGACGGACAGACGGACGGATATAGAAAGTGGCTGCAATAGCCACCCAACTACTTACCGGTGTGTACGCACAACGGATGTACGCGTAGACCAGTTGTTATATGAAATGCTACAGAAGAGTTAAGAATATAAGGATTGCCAGTTGAAAGGTATCGTGATCTCCTTAAAATGTCGTCTACTATTTTAATTAGCGCGATAGTGCAGATGTGACCTTTTGTAAAACCTGATTCTTATACGGGAAGTAGCCGGAATTTGTATACACGTTCTTTTATTTGGTTTTTATCCTTTCCAAAATTGTGAGGAAGTATAACAAAATACTAAAAAAACGAAGAAATTTTCAAGAAGCGTGACAAAATTCTAAAAAGACGAAGATAAAGGCACTCAATGCAGTCGAAATTTGATTGAGAGTAAGACTTTTACTTCAGTAAAATGCATTATATTATGCATATTGCTTATTCATGTCTTTTTTATAAAAGACCAACAAGTTTGTCCCACCCTCACTATTATCTTCATTTAAATGAAATTTCACCTTGTGATAAATGTGAATTATTATTAGGATAACTGGCACCTTTTACCACCTAAGAATAACTATAATCCATCATACATGAAGTGTTGGTAACCCTAAGAGGGCGCGTGTGACACCGTAGTAAAAAAACTTATTAGCATTTCAGAACAAAAAAATGCATTCGTTAAAATTCTAACCGTTACCTTTTCCTAGATCGCGCATTTGGAGGTCTTTTCACATAATTTAGCTGCAAAAAAAGGTGGGTGCACATTCGAAGGAACCAGGAATTAAGTAAATCACCTCCAAGCCTTGAGACGATTGAGATTTTTTGAAAAAATGAAAAATTAGTCACGAACAACCTATAACCTTGACCTACCGATGAAAGTGAGAATGAAGGAATAGTCATCTTTTGCGTTAAGACATCTTGAGTGACGCAAACAATTTGTGGATCACGTTTTTTAGGAAGCACGTTGCAAATTGCAAGTGCGTTGACTGTATACATGTGGCATTGACTGTTTTCGTAATATAATAAATAAGTACTAGAAAGTGTTGGGCAATTTCTTTGTTCAATATGAATAGGGATACCGTTAAACGTAAAGAAGTTCACCTTACTTCTATATGCAATAAACCGTGACTATTACCCTTGTCAAAAATTCTAATTCCGCTTTTTACTTATTCGGTGCATCTGACACGTCATTGGAATCACACCTTTGATTTCTTGTGCATTTTTTTCATTTTTAACTTTAACCCTGACACAATAATACGTTGGTTTGGAATGTGTAATTTCAGATATGGCAATTAAAATGGGATCGGTTGGAGCTTTTTTTAATTATGAAAGGTAACTGATTCTGCATCGAGACTGATTTTGAACAATTAAAAGTGTGCTGCACGTAAGTTCTGCATCAACCTTCACTTTATTAACTAACTTGAAACTTTGTTTTTTTTAACGTGAGGTAAGTCTTCATTTATCTTCAGCACTACTACGGCCGTTTTACATTTCACATTTAGAACTAAGTAAGTAGTTATGGGTTGCTTTAAAACTGCACTAACTGGCGTCCTGGTTTTTGTTGTGATGACTTTGCTGGAAAAACTGAGACTGGGAAGCATAATCGGTTGCTTCATTCATGGGGATCGATTCGATTATGCAAAAATCTTTGCTGGAGAACAATATCTGTTACTGTTACGAGTTGACCTAGAGAGGAAGTCGTTGCGGGATTGGGCGCCTCTTGGTTCAACTCTTGGAAGGCGTGAAGCCTTCAGTTAGTTAGTGGACTTCAAGACGACCACTACTCCTTCGGCTGGTGCCTCCCCGTCCTCCGCGTTCACGAACTATTATTACGATCTTGTAAGTACTCTTTGACCCTTATTGTTTCCCACTTCCTACTACATCCTGCTTTATTTACTACTATTGGCGACGATTAACAAGGTAACGAGAAAGTTCGCATTGCTTTCGGAGATATCGATGCGCGGTCAAGAAGTATTCCGGAAGCATTTATCTCGCGGTTGGTGTGTGATCTCAAGCAAGGTTTATGTGCATTAAAATTTTTTTTTGCACACAGGAATGCAGTGCTTGTGTATTTTAAGACGCGTATGCCTGAAAGTGTCGACAATTGCAATTGCGAAATGCAAACAGGGTAGTGAGGAAGCTAAAACTATTCTAGTCACGGTCCACTTTCCATCCTCCGTTCCATCTGTCGTCGGCTTTAGTTGTCATAGCAGTTTCGCTACGTGTTGTCACGCCATCCCTTCGCATCATTCGTTCTTATCGATGTTTTCCACAAATATTTCTGCGCCTTGAGTTCGGTCTAAACCCTCGTATCAATAAGTGATTATTATTACGCCTCGGGCAATATTTGTGAATTTCTACTACCTAATGACTTGCGATAATCTGTCAATTTACGAAATTACCGGAAACGTTTTTTCCTCGCTTCCATGATTTACCCATAAGGCGTAACTTTTTGAATTTTAAATTGTAAGCGAAACCGAAAGTTTTGGCTTGCAAACGCACTTTAATTAGCAATATAATGTTCATACGTATTTAATTAGAAGTTAAACTTTCACGTATTTATGTAATAATAATACAACAAATATGGGAATATAGATTAGCAAATTTATTATATTCACACTACTGCAATGATTCCCAGCCCAGTGAAATAATTCATAAGGACACGCAATGCACAACTGGGGGTGTACGGATCATCGCTTAAATTGTGTAATTGTTAGGACGGTGAACCGATTGCCATTTTGTAATAAAAAACCATTTATTATTGAGTCTAATTTGTTAGCAAATTAGCTTTGAAAGGCAAATTGTTCATTAATTTCACCGAGAAATAACATTTATTTACATTTCTTGGCTTCCTTCCTTTTTATTAGGTAATTTATGAGTTGCTCTTCACTTAAACTTAAGGACTTCTTGCATTTGTTTATTCCCGCAGTCGAGTTCCCAAGGATGGTAATTACTTAGTGCACTACCACAGGAGATAAAAGTCAAAAATTGGAATGCGAGAATCTTTGGGACCAATTTGGGCCAGTGTAGTCGCGATTAAACTTCGATGAATGAGTTTTGTATACTGTGAAAGTCATGAATAGTAATTTCAACCTTGCACGGTGAAGGTGTGCCTTTTGCAAGAAAGTCACATTATTTATAAACGAATTCATTTGCCTAACATCAATTATTAATGTGTGACCATCGAGCCATTCGTTGTCAAATTTTGGCATTTTACTTCCAGAAATCGCCAATTATTAACTTTCAAACGCTTCACGTTTCCCTCATGCATAAATCACTTGTAGGTCAACGATATTTAAATAACAGAAATATTATTTCAAGATCAAGTTCAAAGTCAGCAATGATCCGATGCCGTTATAATTACAATAATGTATTATATATATTTCACTTAGTTTAGTACCCCAAATTTATGCAAATAAAAATACTAAATTGTTTGGCGATTAGATTTCTCGTTATCTATTTTGTAATGATATTTACAATACCTGCTTGTTCGCCAACCTTAAATTTTGTTTAGTTCGGGAACCTGAAGTATTGTGATTTCGAAACCACTCTGTGAAAGGTTATTTAAAAATTTTATTTCATACATGTCAAAATTGATATTATCATCATTCTTTGTAGAATTACAGGCAAGACGACCTATACAATTATCTAGGCGAAATGCCAGTAGTCCATAACTTTCGATTGAGAAGTCTAAACGAAAAAGTACGAATTGTTTTGGATTTTACGCACCAAAATTAATAAGAAAAAGTGTTTTCCCGAGAAATTTTGGTGCAGTTGATTTTTGGTAAAAAAGGAAGGTTGTACACTGCGTTTTTTTGAGGCCCGAAAAAAAATTGTCCTAGATCGACCGGGAAAAAAATTTTTCTTATAGAATCTGACCTGTAGAATCCGTAATTTCAAACAGTTCCAAGATTGGGATACGAGTTCAAAAGATACAGCCCTTTGAATTTTCTTTCAAAATTGGTTTCTAGTTCATAACCTCGTCCGACGCGACGTCCATAACTTTTGATTGCGAAGTCTAATCGAAAAAGTACGAATTGTTTTGGATTCTACACACCAAAATTAATAAGAAAAAGTCTTCTCCCGAGAAATTTTGGTGTAGTCGATTTTTGGTAAAAAAGGAAGGTTATACACTGCCTTTTTTTGAGGCCCGAAAAAGAATTGTCTCGGATCGACCCGGAAAAATAATTCTCTTGTAGAATGTGGCCTGTAGAATCCACAATTTCAAACAGTTCCAAGATTGGGCTACTAGTTCAAAAGTTACAGCCCTTTGAATTTTCTTTCGAAATTGGTTTCTAGTCTACAACTTTTGATTGAGAAGTCTGATCGAAAAAGTACGAATTGTTTTGGATTCTACGCACCAAAATTAATAAGAAAAAGTGTTTTTCCGAGAAATTTTGGTGCAGTCGATTTTTGGTAAAAAAGGAAGGTTATACACTGTCTTTTTTTGAGCCCCGAAAAAAAAATTCTCTCGGATCGACCCGGAAAAAAATTTTCTTATAGAATGTGGCCTGTAGAATCCATAATTTCAAACAGTTCCAAGATTGGGCTACTAGTTCCAAAGTTACAGCCCTTTGAATTTTCTTTCGAAATTGGTTTCTAGTCTATAACTTTTGATTGAGAAGTCTAATCGAAAAAGTACCAATTGTTTTGGATTCTACGCACCAAAATTAATAAGAAAAAGTGTTTTCCCGAGAAATTTTGGTGTAGTCGATTTTGGTAAAAAAGGAAGGTTATACACTGCCTTTTTCTAAGGCCCGAAGAAAAAATTGTCTCAGATCGACCGGGAAAAAATAATTTTCTTATAGAATGTGGCCTGTAGAATCCATAAATTCAAACAGTTCCAAGATTGGGCTACTAGTTCAAAAGTTACAGCCCTTTGAATTTTCTTTCGAAATTGGTTTCTAGTCCATAACTTTTGATTGAGAAGTCCAATCGAAAAAGTACGAATTGTTTTGGATTCTACGCACCAAAATTAATAAGAAAAAGTGTTTTCCCGAGAAATTTTGGTGCAGTCGATTTTTGGTAAAAAAGGAAGGTTATACACTGCCCTTTTTTGAGCCCCGAAAAAAAAATTGTCTCAGATCGACCCGGAAAAAAAATTTTCTTATAGAATGTGGCCTGTAGAATCCATAATTTCAAACAGTTCCAAAATTGGGCTACTAGTTCAAAAGTTACAGCCCTTTGAATTTTCTTTCGAAATTGGTTTCTAGTCCATAACTCTTGATTGAGAAGTCTAATTGACAAAGTACGAATTGTTTTGGATTCTACGCACCAAAATTAATAAGAGAAAGTGTTTTCCCGAGAAATTTTGGTGTATTCGATTTTTGGTAAAAAAGGAAGGTTAAGTATTCAAATACTATGCGAAGTATTCGAATACTTTACGAAGTATCCAACTACTTTGCGAAGTATTCGAATACTAAATATTTGTGAAAGTATTTGAGTTACAAATACAAATACTGCTTCCATAAAAGTATTTAATTACAAAGTATTTGAATACTTCAAAGGATGTGAATACTATAAAAAGTATTTACAAAATTGAATACTGCCCAGCTCTGAAATGACATGGGTAAACGGTAAATCGGTCATTTCTTTTCCGGGTTTCCGGGTTATTAACTGTACACATCGAGATAAAGACTCGTACCATTCGATCTTTTAACAACAAAGAAATTTTACAAATCAATTGGTAGTAGTGACTGGTATTTATGGAAATAGCGAATGCGATCGATGCACCACGCCACCACAACTCGCATTTAAATATGATAGATAGCGACCACCACCTAAAGAAGCCTCTTATTTAAAGGATCTCCTCTCTTCCACATTAAAAAATCTCTTTCTTTAAGATTTCGTAAACAAACAGCCAATCAAAACCAAATTGGATTAACGCCAGCTTCGAATAAACTGCACGCCTGTTGTTTTCTTATCTGGCATAACACGTGCTTATCTAGAAACTAATCAAATTTCAACTTACGCAACGCGATAATCGCAACCTGAGAAACCTTTTAACAAAACGCTCAAATACGACCAAATGTTCCTACCTTTTAACGGGAGTTAACAACAGGTAATTCTGCTTTTACAATTAAATAAGCAAACGTTGAACTTCAAATTAAAGAAAAACGAACTCCGCGTTTAAATGAAAGCTCTCGACCAAATGCAATTGATTTTTTTCAATACGTGGTGATCCACTATTATTAATACATGTGCTGAGTCGCATGGCGTTGTTTACACAACAACATATGTATTAGTGATTTATAGGGTAATGAGTGTACAAAAATTAATAATCAACAAATTACTGATGAAGGTGAAGGTGAAACACAAATTTTACTTTTTTATATGCAGATAAATACCTCCCGCAATGAATTTTATTACTGATGTTTTAAACACAGATTTATAAAAAATGTTATGCCGAGGATTTTCTAATTCCTATACTTGGGGGATACCTTAATGCACTATAGCATAAAACCACAATAAAAATGTTAGTGGCAACTTTACCCTCATTTACAGACGGACTAAACTGAAAAATCTCGTTGGGAGCTTGCGTGGAAGGATCCAGACGGCCCTTTACAGCAACGGGCGAAAGTTAGATCATAAGCATAATCATATCTTAATAACAATTTACGAAGGAGGAATTAACCTACAGATCCATTTCAAGGATTGATCTCATATTAAATTACATTAAAACCGTAGCTAAGACCCGAGAAATATAATCGGATTACCGAGTTGGTGTCTTTAATTATTAACCAATTATACACTTTGATAGGTGACCGTTAAAGTAATTCATGCAGAAATTACCAGTAAATCATTTCTCTAACGGCATACTTTTTGAGAAAATCCGGTTTATGCTCTCGGTCGTGTTTATTGTAGGAAATTTATTTTTATTTTTCAATTTACAATCGACGATCATAGGCAGGAGAGCACGTGTCTATAAAAAGCGAAGAATAAAACTTGATTTAGGGTTATATGTATTATAAAATAACATTTACGGTTGCTGAAAAGGAAATTGAAGTTACACCTTACGACAAATAGTTGTATACAGAACAAGTTTTTTATAGTAAGTGTCCTTTATAAAATTTATTTGAAAGTATCAATAAAGTTCTGGTGAAAATTTTACGATTTCAAATCATGTGAAGTAGTAGAAGTATATCAATTCTTGCATTTGAAGTACCAAACTTTTAAAATATTGAAGATATTAAATAATGGCTTAGGGATTTCGTTTGTAAATCACATATAAGCACTATTTGCAAAACATCTGTTCCATTCAAAGGATCAAAAGCCCTGTTTGAAAACTTTAGCCCATCAGGACGAAATGTCTTTTCACTATGAATTATTTATAAGGTAGTCAATTTGAGTGCCATTTGAGAATTATATACGTCTTGAATCACGTGAAGTCTATTTGCTTGATTTACATACATTTTTCAAATACTCGTTCTAATTGAGACAAGTCGTGCGTTACACTGACCTTATAGGTGCGATTGTAAACCTTTCTAATAAAGAATTTTAATTCTCATAATAGTGGTTTTAAACAAAAGTTTAAAAAAGTATTACACCTTGAACTACAATGCATACTTTAAGGCCAAGGCGAAGTAAATATTCGGTAAGTTTATTTGCATAAATAAATTACAGTGAATGCCCTTACTTCTTGCCCTGTAATCCATTTTCAGTATAACTTAGAATGGTAATTTACAATAAATTTCATTTGTTGTTTGGTTACATCTCGGGGCAACCTCAAAGGAGTTATTCAACCTCATTTAAAATTCAGATCCGCAATTCAATTGTTACGTTTAAAATCCAGGAAAATATATAAAGAAATTGACTTTTCACCGCCGAATTAAATTCGACAGATTTTTGTAAACGAAAACTTGGGATTAAGATTCGCTGACTTTTTGATGGGAAAAAAATGCGCCCCGAAGTATCGGGTGGGGAAAATCAAGTGGGTGTTCTTTGTAAATAATAAACGCAAAAATAAACGATAACCGCTGACCTCGAGACCTAGATCTATATTTATTACACGACTGACCGGAGAAAGGTAAAATGAGAATGACACTGATGGAAAGAGAGAGCGGTTCGAGATTAAGATAAATTGTAGGTACCACCAAATCTACACTTAAAGGGATACAGACGCGCTATTCTGTTTGATGAATTGACGGAATATCAAATAGTCATTACCTTCACTAAGAAATGGTAAGCTATTCATAAGATACGATGCTAATGCACAAAAAGCTTGCAAGGAAGTAGCTTTCGGCTTTGATGGGATCGATAACGCTAAGTGTGCATGATTTAGCAGTTATACATAGGACACATATGTTCCCGAATGATACAAATGACTTGTTCCAGACTGCTCCAGTTCACGCCTATTAACCCACGTCGTCCTGACCTAATAGCCTTTTTTCCTCAATTATACTTTATAGGCAAGCCTGAAACGAGCCGTGTCTTTGTCTCAGAAAAAACTCGCATCTGACCTTTCTAAACCCTCGAAATGCTCATTTCTATTGCTGAATATCTGACAAACGTAATCCCCTTAAAGAACCTGCCGTGACTAGTATACGACGGTGAAAGATCCCTGCCAACCAATTTAACTAGGATAATTTATAAGAACTAAACCTCTCCTAACCACGGTTGTCAACCACATGTGCCTCATTGAGAGAACGAGAATTTGCAAGTCTCTCCACGATTTCCACGTTTTAAAGCGTCGCGTCACCGGCGTAACAGTGGAAGGCGAGATCTCTTACTGAAAGCTTTTTAAGGGAAACGCAGCTACGATTGCTTTTCTTTGTTTCGCATCATTTCCGAATTTGATACCTGCAAGACTATCATTTTAAGAATATGTTTGCAATTCTGACTGGAGAATGAAGGCGTTAAAAACATTTGGTCATACATTAAAGTAGTTTAAAAGCTGGACTATTTTCTATCTCAAAAATATGAGTTAACGTTTTTCAGTCAAACAGTTTTCCACTTCTATTTACTGTAACCGTTATAGACTTTCGGAATGATTTTTGTGAAACCGATAAGGTACAAGAACTGTGATCCTAGGATTATTCCAAACTAATTCATATTAACAAAGATTCTTATTAATTTCTCAACGGATACCATTTTAATCTGGATGCAAGCATATAACACCTTAGTTTTGTATGGTAGGATTTTGCTTAATTTGTGCGCACGTCATTGCTGTATTATGACGTCATCACTAAGTATGTTTACATAGTAACATGCAATTAATGGAAGAGTATACTGTAACGTAAATTTAATTTACTTTATTTTATAGCATATGTTATGATGACTTTTTAATAGGTTTGAATGAGTAGGCTAAATCGTTTTTAACCGTAAGGATAGATAAAGTGATCACTTTAACCGTAAGGGTAGATAAAGTGAAACAAATGATTGTGCATTCTAATGACATCTGTCATTCTTATTTCAAAGGCACGTTATAAAATGACGTTCAGAACATATGACAATTCTGTTTCTATGGAAACGATCGCGATTTCAGAACCTAAGCTTTACTATTTTTGACGTCTCTAAATTGAATTCAGAATTGTCAGAAACTTTACAATGATTTATATGGCTTCTGTTATAAAATAAAGTTTTGTATTATACACGATGATAAAGGGAAATTAACCATCTCGTGAAAATGTCTTTCAATCAATGGTTAAAATATCCCTTTAACGTCTTGTATAATTAATAACTATTTTACGACTGTATACGTTCCGGTTTAGAGAAGACTTTACTGAAATATCCGATGACCCTCTCGTGCCCATCCTGCATTTGAGGCAGTACAGCGCCCATTCCAACATGCCGGTCTGTATCTAACACGAAGGCCCCTTCTCTTCTAGGATAGCTGAGCACTGAAGTCGTACTAAAGCTTGCATGAAATCTTCAAGAGCTCGCTTACAACCATTCTCCCAGCATCCCGTCTCTGTGATCCTCTCTTAACTTGATCAACGCCTTTGCAATATCGGCAAATCCACGAACAAATCGCCCAAGAAATTTCGTATTCCCTGTTTATCTTTTTGGCTGAGGATATTCTTGTATGCACGAATTTTGTCGGGATCCACTGCCACACTATTCTCTGAAACTACTAGGTATTTCACTTCTTTTCGAAAAAAGGTTGCAGTTCTTTCTCTTAAGTTGGAATTTAGCACCGCGCAATCTGATAAACACGTCTTCGAGATTCTTAAGATGTTTTTCGAACGTTCGACCAATCACAATTACGTCATCAGCCACGTTTTCGAGGGTAAACCTCTCAAGACCAGTTCCATTAATCTCTCAAACCTCGCGGGGGCATTACACACACCAAAGACCTTATGTAAAAGGCTGTCTTCTGGCGGTATTCGGGATCCAGACCAGTAGTCGCTTTTCATATCTAAGATGGAAAACCATTTAGCACCCGTTAGCGTATCTAGCGTGTCATCTATTCATGGCAACGGATAAGTCTCTTTCTTTGTTACGTTGTTCAGTAGCCTATAATCTACACAAAACCTTGTGCTGATATCTTTTTATTTCGTATAGTTCATCGATTTCGTTTCCCATCATATGAATTTTATCTTGGACACTCTGTATTTCATCTTGAATCATGCCTTTAACTTCTTGTTGATATGCTTCAGTTTTAGCCTCCATTCATTGTTGACCAGCTTCAAATTTAGCTTCGATGATTTGTTGGCCAGCTTCTATTTTAGCTTTCATGGTCTGTTAACTGGCTTTCATTTCATCTTGGCCAGCTTCGAATTTAGCTTTGATTTTAGCTTCCATGGTTTCGAATCCAGGCTTCATGTCAGCTTTACCGGCTTTCATTTTAGTTTGACCAGCTTGGATTTTTGCATTAACTTGAGCAGTGTGCCATTTCGCCTAACGTATATCTGGTCTCTTTCGCTAATTGTTCACTTAATCCCAACTCCACACCTGACAATAATTACGTGGTTTTATTTATTTAATTAACCAACAATAAATTGTTGTCTATGTCGGAATCCTTTACTAACACTGTGGACATTATTCCTTAGACGTAAAGAAAAAATTAAAGGAACATTATTTTGATTTTTTTCGTAATAACACACGCTCAGCAAAAGCTGAGAAGCGACTGCAATCTTGACTTACCCCATACTCAGGACCATCAGCACCGTCACTTTCATGTCATCCCGACGGACGTTGCGCGGCACGTTCGAATTTGGGAAGCAGTCAGGAAATTGAATAAACACTCCTAATTTTGTGCCTAAGAAAGGACGAAAACATATAAAATATGTTACGCACAAAACCGGGCGATGTTAGGGAAACCCTATTCGGGACAAAAACCCTGCCATAACCCACACAATGATACAAACTAAATTGACAAAGTGTACCCACTCCTGGGTAATCACTTCCAGCGTGCTCATTAAGTAAATTCTCGGTGAGAAATGGTCGTGCGTTCACAAATCAAAAAAACCTTGAGGGAATTTGTCTTTAATACATACAGAATGGTTAAATATCATAAATGACAATCATTAGTTTGAAATGATTAATACGGCCAAAAGCATGCTCCAGACTCTGCATTAACGTACAATGTTTGATAAAAAAAATGAGATATTATAAAACCTCCTTTATCTGATCCATAAAGGACTTGCAGAAGTGGAAGTAGGTATAGATGTTCTTGATTATGTATGTACGCAGTAATCAATTGCGCGACTCACCAAATACAAGTTCAAGCTGGTCCTTTAAGGGTGATTACTTTTTTACAGTTGTGGTACCCAAAACAGGTAGCTACGGTTATATATATTTTTGGTGTAGCAGTAGATTAGGTTAAGCCCAGTCGCTTTCTAAATGCCCTAATAACAAAATCCAGAATTACCTAATGAATAATTTATTTGATTTGACTTACCCTTCAGAAGAAGAGGCTTTACACTACATTCGCCGGCTAACGGCCTTAGCGAATCAAATTCACTTTTTTTATTCTTGACAAATATTTAATTGCAAATCTGCGCTGAGCGCTGGTCTTGTCAATACGGCATTTAGCAGGCAAGTCCCTTATCTTTCAATGACATTCTATTTGGTATAAATTGGAAAAACCGTAAAACGTAACAAGTATAAGAATACATCCTGATTTGTATGCAACAAAATATACGTTTTATTGCATATAAATATCGCTGTTTCTCAAAAAATTAACTTAAATTAAGTAGCAATACACTGAAATGCTACAAAAGAGAACAAAGGCAAAAGAAAATCCACACAACATTTCAAATTGTGTAACAATGAAAATGAAATGTTACCTTTTACATTTATTTTTGTTTTGTTCTTTACATTTGTTTTGTTTATTCAAATGTTTAGTTGAATTTTATGTACAATTATGTTCGAAATGGTTAATTTGGTAGGGTGGAAGATCGCTCCTGAGCGAACCCTGTACCATTTGTGAGATTTCTTCACAATAAACATTATTATTATTATAAAGTCAGGACACGAATTTCAAAATAGTAGGAACGTCATACTTTTTCAAGAACATCAAGGTGTATCGTTTCATCTGGTTGTTGAACGTCTTAAGGGCAATAAGGTTTTGCCTAACTCGTCCTCCGAAACTGTTATTGTGGTTTAAAATGATTTTTTTAAATTTTGTTAATACGTTATGGCATTACAATGGTCCCCAAAAACAGAACTGACCACGTGCGTGCAAACTAAGGAAAATCCTATTTTACAGCGAAACATGGGTTATACACCCAAAGCTGAAAACCGGGAATTTGTTGCATGGTGCCAAGGCCTACTGGTCCAATCAACTAAAAAAAAACTTCGGGTCCGTGTAAGGCATCATCGAAGTATACATCAATTGCATTGCAAATTATGAGAAACGTCACTACTAAGTACTATCGTATTCGATCCACTACTTTTTTTAATTACCTTTAAGAGACTACAACGGTCATGGCAGTTGCCCGCACGATTTGCCAGTTGATTCGTGCCAACAGAAGTGTGTATGTCTAATTTCTCTATATAAATATTCTTAAAAAGTGGAATAAAAGGGAAACAAAGAAATGGAATGAAAGGCAAGTAGGTAATACAATTGCATTTTTAGACCAAACACTCATTTTCCAAAAATACGATTCAGTAATCAAACTGGATTTATGATTTTCTTCTCTCATTATGTTGATTGTTTTGCACATTTTGCTAGGAAACTTCAAAGTACCAACTATCTTCCAACTCTCGATTGCATACTAATAATACAGCCCTGGTTATAAGACTAATTTGATTGACCTAGATTAATTTTAATTAAAAGTTTGTAGAGTCACTGAAGAATAATCATAAATCCGATGAAGAAGTGTAGTTCTCAAGTCTAGTGCGCCAACCAATATAAATAATCCACCAACCGAATAATTATTCATTTAGACAGTCAGTCTAGACTTGTTCCTGCAAAATGCTTTTGTTGCCGCAAAAGTGGAAAAACTGTATTTATTTAGCCACCAACTTTCTCTGACACTATATTTCTGTGTATGTGGGACTAAAATTAGAAAATAAAGGTAACAGCACCGATTGAAATTTAAAAATTGTTTAACATCTGACATTGAAGTCAAAATATTTTGATTTAAATATGCAAACGCGAAACTTTCGATTGTCTCAGTTAAAATATGTTGCAGATACCACTTAGCTTTGAGTCTATATTCAAAGCTACTTAGTATTCAACCTGATGCAGTAGTGATGCCACCTTAGGTAAGACCGATTAAAAATAATTAAAACATTTGTGGAATGTTGTTATAAATGACATGCCATTTATTGTCAATATACAAAAACGTCCGCGGAAGATCTTCTTCACAAGTACCTGCTCTTCTTGTTTGTTATCTCACATTTGCTTTCACTTTGAGTGTCTTGTCGTTTCCTATTATGCGTACAAATGTAGGCGATTCAATTAAAATTGGGTTTCTTCCTGATTATTTACCGATGTGACAATGAAAGAGCCACATGTAATAATTTAACTGTAAGCAATCATGAATGTAAGTGGTAATGCCTTACACCTGTAGATTTTGTACTACATAAAAGCATGATGTACAATCTGCTACTGCTTCTCATTGTTGCCGAATTGTTGTTGGCCTTCCGGCGTGGGAAACAGCTAACGACTAAACAATCATTGAAGGAAACAACAGCGAAAGTGTACATAAACAAATTTATTCTGGTCATAATCGCGCTTCAATGTACTAACAAACACACCTGCATTCCCTTCACGCACTCAGACGTCATTTGTGGTATTGTTGAAAGAAAACTGATGTAGACATAATTCCACGAAGTGTTAAGTCAAAATACTCTCCTTTTTTAGATTCGGTGTCGGTTTCATGTTGCCTAACTTCGTATAGCAGGAAATATCCAAATAATTTCGATTCTTACAGGGGAGGATAACTTATTTGTTTTTTTAACCCTTAATTTTTTCTGTTTTTGAGCCTTTAGGAGTTAAGTTAAAGAACTTTTTCCAGAGAAGTTGAACATCCTGCTAACACTTCGAGCACAGAAGGTTCAATAATCTTCAGCTTCGCATTTGACCTTCCTGGCACAACAAGATTAAATATTATATTACGTGCAAATTTTAAATTATAGTATAGGAGAAAATTTTGTTGACAAAAAATTAATATTTTCAAGTTATAGAAACAAGATGCGATGAATCGGATACGTTTTTCAGTAGGAGACACCTCGCATTCGGAAACACGACTTTTAATCCGGCTCATATTCAATAGCACTGATCCTTGAACAAGTAAAAATTATCTAAACTACGTGACGGTTTCAGGTGTACGCAACTTCTGAATATACAAATAGTGAACTAAGTAATTGGCCATATGCCTAAACCTACCGGGTTTTTTATATTATATTTTATATTTTTTGATTGTTTTTGAAAATACCCCCTATATTAAATAATAGTACACAAGATATAATAAAGTCCTCGCAAGCGTTTCTTTATTAGATCGGCAATCTAATTATGAAATAATTCTTATTCGAAATTCCATGATTGGCATGGAAATGTTGCTTGAAGTTTGCTTATACAATCACTGTTTTTAGAAATAGAATGAATTTGGTTGAAAAATAAATGGAGTCTATTCAGCGGTTTGTTTCAGAAGCAGAAGAAAAGTCGTTACCTACAACGTCTAGTAAAGCCTATTACAAAGAATATGAAAAGCTTCTGGCAATGGATGAATAAGAAGCATCTTACGAACAAAGTCTTAAATGCATCGATAATGTTGGCATATACGAGACAAAGAAAGCTGCATTTACAGAAGGTCACCTAAGACGATTTTTCATTTCAGCCCCAGATGACAGTTTCATACGTCGTATTTGAAGTAAGGTTACTTAGCAACCTTTAAAACACAGGGTCCTTTAATCGTTTGTTTTCGCACGGTCAGGAGTACTTTAAACTGCGATTCTGATGGTATAATAAAAGAGTTATTTGTAAAAATATAAAGAAGAGAGTGAACTTTTTCCACTGGAGTTCAAAGTTTGGCACATGAGCGTACCTTTGCACGTATCCACAGAACGCAAATGTTCCTTATTGCTGAAGAAATTTATCGCTTGTTGTTCCATCGCCCAATTTGTAAATGTTCTGCATTGTCCATGGTCCGCAGGCTTTACTTCCTAAGTTAGTTGGATTTTGTACCGATGGAGATACAATATTCATCAAAATGAGCCATAAGATAATTTAAAATAGTTGTTTGGTCGTTAGACGATCCCAGGGACGATCCATACTCTAAAATGGCAAACTTTAAACTAAACTTGGGTGACTTTACCAACCACAAAATGGGTTAACCCATTAACCCATTACCACACTAGTAAGGGTTACCTAGGTTTTATAATTATTTAGGTATTTATTCCTTGGTTACTTTCGGACATGCAGAGTGGAACTGTTTGCACCTGTTTTCTCATTATGACCTCATTAGGCAACATTTTTTTCGTCCGAGCGCTCTCGATCTATGATTTTCAAAACTGCAACTTTAAAAAATAGTCTAGGCGATAGAGACAGTAAAATTGGCAAACTGGACATTTTGAGGTGGGATTTCCTAGGCTAAGAGGTACACCTAGGCTAACTTCTGAGCATCTACCTTGTAAGAAATTTCACGAGGAGCATTTTCAGCTAAAAATATTTCATCTAGCCCTGAAGGGCGCGATATATTTGCAAAAAACCGCAAAAAGTCACGAAAATTGATTATTTTAACCCCTTTTATGAATGTTATAGGCTAAGAGGTAGACCTTGGCTAACTTCTGAGTATCTACCTTGTATGAAATTTCAGGAGAAATATTTTCATCTAAAAATATTTCATCTAGACCTCATAGATTGCGAGATATCAGCCAAAAAGGACGAAAACACGGTTTTTGGGAGGTGGTGGGGTGGCTGGAGCCTTTAGCACAGGGTCTGGGGGGGGGGGGGTTAATATGTTGTTTCTGACACCTAACTGAACGTATTCCACCAATTTTTTCTTTTCCACCCCAAAATGTCCAGTTAGATGTCTTTATCGCCTAGACTAAAAGGATGATGATAAGAATAAATTAGCACATAAGTAAAGCAGTGTAAACAACAATCGGGAACAAAAACCTGGTCACTCTATAGAAGATCTTTGTTTTAGTTCATAAGGAAAAACATGGCAAGAGATGTTGACCGTGAAGATGTAGAAAACTATTTGTAAGAGTTTGAAAATAATGAAAGGATCTACACCTCTGTTAACTAATTTCGTTGCTGAAATGACAAATCTCATTGCGACACAACATGTATACTTTCAAAGCGAGACCCCACAACCATAACAGTCAACAACGCTCATTAATACGAGGGTGGCTTTAGACTTCAATATTTTCATAACGTAAAATACTAAATAAATAACTTTTACTATTCAAACAATTTCAATTGTGCCAATCCCGTTCATGCAAATAAATATGTTAAGATGCTTAATGCCTTGACACGTGTAGGAAGACTGTTCCTAATTTGAAGGCGAAAGAGGGTAAAAATGAATAAAAAATAAACCGCAAGTTTTAAGTATGACTGTATCCTCCATGTTTGCGTAACTTATTTAAATTCTACGTAAAAAAATACAGCTGACAAGGGAATATGGACGAAATAATGTATAAGAAATCGGTAAGGTCTGATTTTCGAAGTTTGACACTGCTTTATATAAAATATGTAATTGGAAAAGATTGGAAACGAACCTTTATGGTTATTTTATCGGAACATTTTATCTATTTTAAGAAGTGCATATGAATTTATCATATGATACTGCACACGTACTCACCAAGTTAGTTATCAATGTACTTTGCTTATAGGTTACCGTAGCTGTTTTCGTAACTAGTGGCGTATTTGTTTACAAAACAGGTATTTTTGTCGTTATCGAGGCTTTTACAAGAGACAGTCGGTCACTGATTTATCTAAAACGTGAATTAATAAATCGAGTTAAGTAGAAGTGTGTTTTACGTTTACGAAGAAGTTTCATAATACCTGGCAAAGAAAGTTTTGTCCACTATCATAGGGTCGATACCATAATTGTAATTATAATGTAACGAAGTCACTGTCGTCTAAATCGAGATCGCTTGTTGCGTCGTATGTGTTATTATGGCACTGGGTACTTGTTTTTCTTTGAGCTTATTTGATTGTTTTATGTTACATAAGTTTCTTCATCTATAATTATATTGTTGGTTTTGTGATTAATCGAGTCCAAATTACGACCCAGTTAAGAGTTCTCCAATTAATTTCGTACCCAGATTACATCAAGTGTTAGTTAGAAATTCTTTCGACTTTTTGGCTGTGATACTGGCAACTTTGTGGTCAGATGTTTTTCCCCCTTTGGATTGCGCTACGTGACGCCTACACATTTTCACTCCTGGATCTATTGTGCGTGTCCAAGGGTTCTCTTCGGCTGCAACTCCCTGATAGGCTGAGGTGCAATTACAGTTCACCTAGGTCTTGCGATCTCTGTCCAGAGACAGCTTCACAACAGCAGAGGATGTATTTCGCTGTCTCTTCCTCCTCGAAGCAGAGGCGGCATGTGTTATCCTCCGTTGCCCCGATTTGGCTGAGATGAGATCTCAAGGGGCAACGACTAGTTACCAGGCTTCAACGAATTGGTTTTAGTTTACTGAAGACTGATCAGTTTCTTGGATTGTCTTAGTCCAGTGGCAGATTCCGATAAACGTTTCCACTCTTTTCTAAGTTGGCTTCTTATTACTCTTCCAGCTAGACTTGCTGGTACTCCACAATAGGGTTGTGGCCCAAGTTGGGGGGGTTTGGTGCCGACCTTAGTGAGACGATTAGCTTCCTCCTTACCGGATAAACACTCACAGCTTGGAACCCACACTAACGTAAAACAATTACGTCTGGCTATTTTTTCCAGTTTTGTGTGGCATTCCATGAGCAGCTTGGAAATCAGGAAGAAGGCTGCAACCTCAATGACTGCGCACCTGGTTATAGCTACAACCTCGGCTTGAAATGCTGTAGAAGTGGTTCCTAAACGCATTGAGAGAGCACAATTCGACCCTCTCGTGCCTTTTCCCACTCCTTTCGATTTGGAGCCATCTCATGTACCAGCATAAGAATCCTCTCTAAAATTCTGGACTGATTTTAAAGTCTTCCTTCTGGATCACCACCTTAAAGGGCGTGCCGTGGCGGTATTCGGAAGTCATCTTAGTGGCTTCTGCTTTTTGAGTGTTCCACTAGAGGTTAATCTGGATTTTGAGGTCCCAGCCTCTTCGGTGGGTTTGGCATGATTGGTTTTTTGTCCGGCCATTCCCCGTCTGTCAGTTTTAAAAGCTTAGAAGTTCCAGATTTGCCAAGGACCCTGTTAAACAGGCCCTGGACTGTCTGAATGCCTTATAAGTCTTCGGTTTTAGTAAGATAGCCCGGATCACATCCGTTCTTTCGAGGAGAGGATCCAGTCTGGGGGTTTCCTCCGAGATCCCCCCGTAGCCAAGACTACCTTGATCCTTCAACTCATCCCAGTCATTTAGCCATCCGAGCCTCTGCCTCCACAGCTAAGACTGTAGTCCCGGAAGCGCCTCCATGGCCATTGCTACTGCCGCACCTATCCACCTGTGCCCTCTGCATGAGCTATTTCAAGGTGTTTGGAAACGCGACGGTCCACACTCCACCCTGTCGACATCATCTAGTAACCGGTGAGTTCATTTCCCTCGTCGGATTGATAATGACTATGCTTCAAAGCATGGCGCGGATCCATCTTACGATTGATCCACTATGTTGTTGAACGCCCTCTCGATATCTAAAAACGCTTCCCCCAGCAGATATTTCTGTCTCCAGACAGCACATAAGAGTGTGAATTGCTGTTTCCGTGGACATACTAGCCCTGTAAGCATGTTGGAATGGATGTAGTGGTCTAAGGACCAGTGTCCTACTTCATCGTTTTTGGAAGAAACCTTCGTCATGTCATGTGTGGCGCGGCCCGGTTTAGGTAGCTATGTAACTCTTACTTTTCTCCAGCTTTCTGGGATATACCCCAAAGCCGGGAAGGCTCTAAAGAGCTGCAAAAAATGTCAGAGCAGCGTTTCCCGGCCCTACTGCGGAAGAGCCAAGAATATCCCGCCCGGTCCTACACTCTTAAATGGGCTGTATGTGTTGACCGCCCATCTCAGAGATCCTTCAGTAACCATCCGAGCAGCTACTTCCCAGTCGATCGGCCTTGCACCGAATCGGGTAGCTTTTTTTGGTAGGTCTGAGATTACGTCGTCCCTAGAGCCCGGAGAATGTGTTTCCAGTTTTTGGACTTCCGGAAGATCTGCTATGTTGCCACAGAAGGTCCTCCAAGATCCTCGTGTAGACCTTCAAATATGGCGGTTATACCTGCGATGAGTGATTTTGAGATCGTCCCTGTCCGCAGGTTAGTTCGCATAGCCTGCAAACCTCCTTTCGAACACTTTCATGGTTTGAGTTCTCTTCGTTGCTCGAAAGGTCCGTAGTTTGCTGCTATAACGCTGTCATGGCGTCTATTACTAATGCGGCAACCTCTTCCACCTGCCCTGCTTCCCGACAGAACAAAGATGGCCCATGCAACCGCTGTGACACTGTCGCCACATATGTAGCAGTCTCAGTCAGTGGATCCGAGATTACGGAACCTACAGGGACCGCAGTGGTATGCCAGATGTAATTGGAATAATAATGTGCCCGTGGTCCGAAACCGACGGTTCGTCAGATACCCTCCAACTCGTGAGCATGTGAGCTATGCCCAACGTCAGATCGATAACCTCCTGTCTCCTCGCTGTTGCGAAGGTGGGAGGGAGCCCACCATTTCGATAGTACTCTATCAACTCAGCCAGCTCCCTGGTAGATGGAGCCTCTTCCGAATCGTATGAGAGATGGGCTGAGCGGACCACCAAGTGCCTGTCATTCTTCAGCTGAAGTCTTAGAGCTACGAGATCCATAAAACAGAAATCAATCATTCTCGTAATACAGCAAAAACTGACTATCATCTTAAAGCGTAAACAAATCACCCCTCCCTTGCATCCCTTTAACGGGGAATTCGATTTACAAGCACCACCGGAAAAGTATGTTTGAGTTCACATTTTCGGAAAATCGGCAAATACTGTCGGCCATCCAAATATTGGTCTCACACTTGCTTTGTGAGACACCTGAAGCGTATACAGAAGTTATAATGTTAAACCGCTGCTGCTGATGAGCAAAAGCTTTTAATTTTGCTATTTATGCATTTATTTACCTTCCCATCTTAAATCTGACCAAGTTTATCCGTATTTATTTGCTGTTAGAAGACTTGAAAACTTACGAGTATCCAGAAGCAATAGCGCCCTATAAGTAAATACTGGTAGTTGTGCTAACATTAGTCAAATTAGTGCGAGATGTGCTTGCTCGAGAGTTAACAGAGTGCAGCGTTAAAAAGGAACAAGTTTTAGAGAGTATCTAATCTAAACTCGAGCTGAAAGTTTAAAGCAAACACTTAATTTTACAGTGTTCCGTGGCCGGACAGCATATCGACTCGCCATTATATAACCCTCATTTCGATGTTATACTTGTTTTATTGGAAAACGTGCAATCATCACATATCTTCAACCGGAAACACAAGATTTGTTCGTGTTTTATGTTGTTACACTGCACCGCTTTGGGAAAGCTCCCTTTTTTTCGATTGTGGGCGATCGGGTTTCATTTTGCAATAATGTGCTTGCGCACAGTTCATCAGAAAAAAAGCGTAATCTCTTGTTTCAACCCTCAAAAAACAATATCGCGGTTTCATGTCGCTTCGCAACCTCGATTATTAAAAAAAAGTCTATTTTGATTTTGCAGGGAAAATGTTTATTCATGCTTATTTCAATGCTTTCATAACCTTTTTAAAACGGAACAAATACTCTGGATGTTTTCAATTTTGTGTTATGTACAGGGTGAGCCAACCACCACGATTAAATCCCTCTTGGTACAGGCGGTAAAAGGCAAAATAATACAATGACGCATCAAAAGCCATGTCTAGTTGGATTAATGGTACGTTATGCCTATCACCTATCACCTGTATACATAACACAAAGAATGATAGTTACACATTCTCACAATTTAAAGTAAAAGAGTTGTGAAAATTCAATCTGGCTGGCTTAGGACTATAAAAACGATACTATTAGGTGAATTTGATCCCTAGAAATTGAATGAGATAAATGTCAAGGGTAAGAGCCTAATTGGAAAAGTTAGTTTGGAATCGTGAACTAACATTAGTAATCGGTGCTTTGCACAGTAATGAGGCAAAAAATTAGTCTGTATATAAACTAACTAACTAAAGAAAATATTGATTTTGAATTAAGCACTGTTGACCATTTCCAACAAGTTATCTGCAATCGTTATTCAATAGAGTATTCCGAGGAAATTGAGATGCCCCTACTTTCTTTAGGATATTACCCCAGAGTGTGCCCCGAGTTTCTTACGCCAGATTTACATTATAAGAGAATTCTGATTTCATAGCGTGGGGTTTAATATTCAATTAAGTGGAGATACCGTTACGAGTGCCGATTTACGCATCGCACCTTGTATTATAGTAAACCGAGTACCATTCGAAACTTAAAAGTTCGTGATCGGCGAGTAAACAAAATGGATCGACCGTCAATTTCATTTTTGAACGCAACATTTGCTAAAGATTAAGCTTTATAGGACGCACTTTCCCCATCGACGTTGAGATTATAAAATCTTTGAGCTCCTTGTTAAAGTGGCAGCTTGAAATATTTACAAAACCCAGTCTTTCGATCGATGACTAAAATGTAAAGTGAGATTTCTGTTTAAATCGGCTTAAGGAAAGTAGAGATTTTAAAAAGGAATAGAGGCCATTAGTTAGCAACGTCCCGTCTGCAGTATAGGTACTATTTTTTATAAAGAACGTAAAGCTGTTGAATTGAAATTTTTAATGAAGAGGGGGGAAATTTCTAAACTGCAATAATTTTGCCACATGCCTTTTGTACCATTAACCCCTTTTCGTTTTGGACACAATTGTCGCCTACTCAGAATCCTTATTTGCTGCAATGTCTCTACAATAATTATTGGTAGTGAGACGATGTGGATCCTTTTCTGACACATTGTGACTTAAAGCTCAAATAATATCTTTAACATGTGCGGCTCTTTCGTGTTACACATTTGCAACCTTAGACATTATTTACACATTTGGGTAAATAAAAGTTTGATAAAAATAAAGAAAACTTTTTTTAATCTCTTTTCTCTGTTCCCTATTTGAGCGGTCATACATACAATAACAACAATTAACTGTTTCAGAACATTAGAATGTGACAGGGAGGAATAATTAGGTCATTTAGTTTTACGTGCGTTCCTAATACATAATTAAAATTTATTTCTATTTAAATTCTAAGAAAAATCATTAATATGGTCTTTAAACAATTTGGTAGGTATGGTGGTAGGAGACAAAAAAAATATTTTTTTTACAGAAACAACGTGTCAATGCATAATAAATTCCTGCTACTTTCTCCTGTTTAAAATATACATATTACCCTCGATATTACCTATACACCTCTAGATGCGAAACAAAATTATAATCCAACCAAAGGACGAGTATCATTGAACGATCATAAAATGAATAAGAATGGCTAGAGGGCAGCTTGATTAAGCGTATTCAACCACAAAAATTGCGAGAGAAGCCCAAATTTTTTTAATCAAAAGTTTCTTAATCAAAAGTTTCGCCAAAATGTGAGGTTATATTACTCAACATTTCATGAATAGTTTTAAGTTGGTAGAGGTTCAAAATGCAACCTTCTATATGATATTCAAGTTTAGATTGTATGCGTTTCCAAGAGTGATTTTATTTAAGTGTACAATTGTGAACAATGTGAATAATTTTCACGAGTCGATTCCTTTAGGAATAATAAAATTACTTCGGATAAAATTCTTTATGCAAATTCCTGAAAATAACCGACCACTACTTCATACAGAATTTAAAATAACTTATAGTTATTGACGTGAGTTACATTCTCTTCTGGTAACAAACTGACTTTCTCTTTCCTTGGAACATCTTGGTTCTTTAAGAAATATGGAAGCAATTTCGATAGTACAGTTGATTTTTGTACCACCTTGGTAATATTACTTTGATTACGTGATGAATGCAAAGTTTAGCGGATAGTAGAAAAAGTTGTGATCAATATGGTTTCCTTCTTATTGGCGGGATTGAAAAAACAGCCACAACGTTCTGGGTTCATATTTTTCACTCAAAATAGAGCTGATAAATCATACAACCACTAGATTAACTTTCCCAAAACGAAAACTTTGGCGCACCTAAAATGGTATGTAAGCACTAGCGAAATTAGCTCTGAAATTAATCCAGTGTAACCGACGTTTTATCTCGAAACTGCACACCCTTATCGAAAATTCCCGTGTTGTTATCACTTTTTATTTCCAGACATACTTTTGTTCACGTTCACTATAAAGCGGTATATGGGTAAATTTTCCTATGTCGACCAAAATACAAATTCAAAAAAATACTTCTAAAGCGACCACCTGGTACAAGACCAGAATTTTAAAAAACCAATTCAGGATTTGTTATTTTTATATTAAGGAGCACCCAGGAACCAGATTTGAAATCCGGATTTTCCCCACTTCTGTTTAAAGATGTACCATATTAAGAGGGGATTTTTGAAATTTGTTCACTAAATTGAATCGGATAAAGACCAATGCAAAGTAGTTAGTTCCAAGAGTCTATATGTTATGGTTACTGAGAGCGAAATTAAAGGATAAATACAAATTTTGGGACCTTGGCAAGTATAACTCCTAAACGAAAACAATTAATTCCGTGATTATTTGGAAATAATACTCATTTGGTCCGGTTTAGCACCGAATATTTTTGGTATATCTAACTGCTAAACTCTATAATATTTTGTTTATTTTTGTTTTTATTAGCTGATTGAGAAATTGAAAACAGCAATTCGAGAAAATGAATAAAAATTTTTGAAATCACGCCCTATGGGCTTAGTGATTGTGATTATGAACTAAGGTCAGATCTAATAACTAAATTGCGTTAATACTATCTTTTCCTTAAACCCTAAACTTGGTCAGTTTCTTTTATATTGAGCACAAGGTCACATGACTCTCCTCAATTGAACACGGCTAAAGTATTGTGAAAACAATTCAGGCTTCCAGAAGTAGAATAGAGACACCATGTGCCATCTTAGGTTTTGTGATGTCACAAGGGCATGACCTTCGGTTTTGGGCTTTGGGATTTTATTCTTTTTTATCGAACTATACAATTAGACTTGAAAATTTTTAACAAGTTCTGAAACGTATTTTCAAATATCTTCAACTAACTTTTAATTAATTAAGAATCTGTTTATCAAGCATTTTACGGATATGAATAACTTTTCTTCATTATCGCGCCTATTAAAAGCAAAACCGCAAAACAAAGCGCAGATCAATTTAAAAAATCTCAAGTAAATCTTTTTTGATTTAAAGCTGAAAAATTCACAAGTTCTAATGGTACAATCACCACAACATAAAACAAGGTCATTCCTTACTTACCGGGAAATTCCCTCCAGTAAGGTGATTGAAAAATTGACACGGTTATAGGTTAGCCGATTATGCACTTTTTTTATACGATTGGAAAAAAACACGTTCCTAATTACAGGGTGCAAAAGCCATCCTGGTTGTGGTTAGTATTCGACTATCTTTCTACGTGTTAACACGTATTATTACCAATTTTATTAATATCTTTTTATATACAATAATTTGATATCATTTACGTAATTATAGTGATATTACTATTCCGTAAAGTATCATCAATCATCATCTTATTCATTTCTTGAACACTTTTGCCTTTGCTTTGTTCGCACTCATCTCATAGATTGCAATAATACTGCACCATAACATAAGTTTAAGTGCTGAAAACTAATTTAAACCAATTTTATTTAAAGGGGTAGTATACCCAAAATCAAAAAAATTGTAGAAGGAAATCTAAGAACAAAATTTCAAACCGGAGTTTTCTACGATGAGTAGTTTTCAAATTATTAACGATGAAAGTTTGAAAGACAGAACATGTGACGTCATCCCGACATCGTAGGTGCGGCGGCACGGATCCAAGCAGTACGAACGCGTAAGTTCTTTCATATTCTATATCGCTTTCCTTTGAAAAAAACAAGAAAACCTTACTGAAGTATCATCCGAACATATATCCTCATATAAATTTGAATACTACTACACTACTAACAGAAAATTGTATCGCGGCATTTGAAATTCCGATCGGGAAGGTAACCGCATCGTCTTCACTTAATAGGAAAATCCGGGCAATTTATTCGAGTAACCTGCCAATAGTTGTGCTTAGAAGTGCATATATCTTTGGCTGAATAAACGTAACCGCAGTCTTTTATATTCATTGGGTAGTTAAGCGGAATTTATAATTCTACAAGCGCTTTTCTCAGTTGCCCTCTTGTGTGCTGTTTAAAAACCGGCAGCTTCAGGTGTACCTAACCAAATAAAAGGCGGGACTCGTCATCTCTCTTTGCAATTACTTAATTAGTCAACAGTACACTTTATTACTTCAAACTGCAATTCAACAGGCAATCCTGAGCGCTATTGCAATGCTTGATGGATTTAAAAGTAGTCCGTAGCGTCGCTAATTCATTGATTAACGTTTAATTACAATAGAAATGGGGAAATGCAACGTGCACGCAGTTTCGTTATTGAATGCAGAATCACTGATACGTACCAAACACAAGCTGTGCTCGAATGCTAAATAGGAATTAATCAATGTATTGCCCGTTTTGTAGATTGGAACAAAATTACATTTTGAAATGACTTCAAAGTTTGCAGGGATTACTCTATGCTGTCAGATCGAAATGATCCTAGTGCATTCAGTCATGTACAACACAAAACAAATTAAATTAGTCTATTTAGTCCTAATCGCACACATTTGTTAAAATGTCACTATTTGTAACTGTCTGTATTTACTCCATTCGTTTTCAACATACAAATTGCAGTTGCGCGAATTACCATTAACAGTTCACTTAGAAACGTAACGGCTTGAAGCCTGCAAATCGTATTTTAGAAGATATATAAACAGTCTAAGATTGAATTAATGACACACTAAAAGCCTCTCTCTTATTAAGTTTACCAATTTATAATGTGATTACAATGTTTCGTATCAACATTGTTCATGGGATGAAAATTTATATTCGAACTTAGAGAGCCCAAGACAATTAAAGAAAATTAAATCTCAAATATGAATTGCAGGAATCATGGTCAATCAACTAATTTTATAATTCGTTATCGCTTGTATAGCTATTTATCGGTCCGCCCGTTTCGAAATCTGCTCAGAAGTAGTAAAAGGAATGCTGTTTAAGTCTTCTTTGAATTCCACAGACTCTTCACTGAGATTCTCTGGATTCTCCAGAATCTTCAAATACTTCGGATCCTGCGGATTCTTCACGTTACCTA
The DNA here is from genome assembly GCF_008802855.1 of Photinus pyralis. Taxonomy (NCBI): domain Eukaryota; kingdom Metazoa; phylum Arthropoda; class Insecta; order Coleoptera; family Lampyridae; genus Photinus; species Photinus pyralis. The sequence continues at coordinate 4,341,098 of NW_022170511.1, forward strand.
CTTGAATTTTTTATGATTCTGTGAGTATCTTCCGAATCCTTAGTTTCTCCAGTTCCCAAATTTTTTTGACTTTTCTGGATTTGTCCGATTCTACAGAGGTTTTAGCCTTCAGTGTCTATAGTTATTTAAACCAGACAACAGCCATGGTCCTAAATCGGATACACATGACCATCCCAAACATGAATTCGGATAAGTTCGAGCAAACTTTGGGCTTTTAACTGCGAGTAATCTTTAAACATTGAACGGCAAGCAAACATTGAACTTAATTTCACCACATCGTTAACCTTTGAGTTCCCTCTATTTAGTTTTGACAGTCCTCGCCAGGAGGAGAACAAGATTCGCTTTATGGAATTTTACTTGGAGTTGAGTTAGGATATCCCTATCATCCCTATATGACAATATAACACCACAAATAGGAGTCATTGACCTCCAAACCTTGATACATTGACCTCTCATGAAATTTTACAACGTTGAAAATCAAATCACGCCCCAGGACTGCGGCCATTGACATCTGTTTGCCATAAACATTGAATATGACTCCACAAAATGGGGCCACCAACCTTTGGACTTTGAGAGGTGAGGAGGAAAGCTAGACAACTTTGAAGGCACTCAAATTTAGCCTTATGGAATGATATATTTAATTGACTTAGAATATCCCTATATGGCAATCGTTTGTTTTGACCATGAGTGCTCAGCATACACTATCCAGGATATAATATTATTCGATACGCCCTGAGTAAAATTTAGGGTACAAAGTACATACCTTCCTAAGATCATTAGTTGAAGGGTAAATATTGCCCCTGTTTTCCGGGGCGTAATACCGATCGAGGTCTTCATCTCTCCTTGACATTCTTGGAGGGAGAGGTTTAGGATCGTATAGGGATTTGACTCATTTTCCGAAATCACTACGTGGCACCTTAGAGGGGGAAATAATTAGCGGTTAATCACCGAATGGACCTCTGTTTCACCTTGACTTACTTTACAAGGTCACCACCAAGTGCCGAACGACTTTTGAACTTTACGTGTGGTACCGCAAAAAAGTCGCTGACCTTTGATATCCTTGAAAGTGAAATATGACAAGACAAAACTTTACTACATAATACATTACTAATATGTTGTCCTGTTTAAAATATTCATACACCTCTGAATGCTAAACAAAATTTTAATCCAGCCAGAGGAAACTAGCTGAAAAAATTACTAATCAATGAAACAAATTAACCCAAATCCCTTGTTGTTATTGATTTTCATCAAAATCTGTTTTATACAATTAATTATCATAGGTCGATTCCTTCAGTAATATTCAAAATTTGTTGTGCAAATTCCTACATTATTACAGTTATTGACGTGCGTAATTCTGTTAACAAATTGATCTTATCCTCTCACTGGAAAATGCCGTCTCCTTTAATAATATGAAAACATCTGCTCGATGGTACAGTTGAATTTTTTGCACCACCTTGGTAACGTTATGTTCGTGATGTTTAGTTTATGGCTTCAAAATGCCTTCCAAGCTTCAATTTTGGAATTTTTTTTTCAAGATTCGTAAATTACTATACAGTGTATGAAATTTTTATTCTGAACCTTTCAATCTTCAAATTTTCAAACTTTCAAATTCATCCATGAACTCTTGTGCACTTTTACATCCTCATTCTTGACTAGGCGGACCGGCATTTCAACGTGAAATTCATAGTTGTGTCTTTGCAAGAGAATTTTGAATTTCCGAATAATTTTTTGGCGTTATTTCCCAAAGGAATGGTGTGTTGCGATTGCGGCTCAGATTGCTATTTGTGATTTATAAAACCCGTGGTGGTAAATGGATTGCTTTCCTCCAAAATTCTTATATGTACATCTCTCTGATACTTCATTTCCGATATCATTTAGCGTAATCTCTATTAGTAAAACTTGCGTGTAAGATATTCATTTGTAACTGTCATCCATGTAAAGGTGTAAAATCTATACATTAAAGCATTAAATCTCGAGGGATATTCAATTTTCACGGCATTTTCATCAGAAATTATTACCATGAACGTGTGATATTATTAAACGTAATCTTGACGTTGTTAGAGTCGTATTTCATGAAACGTGCCATCAATAACGGACTGTCGCAGGCATTGTCTTCGTCGGTGTAACTTTCCGCGATATTAACTTGGGAAATCAAAATTACAACCCCCATATATAAGAAGTGGTAATATGAGTCTTATAACGCCCTTTTAATATCAGAAAGGCCTCCGTTATTACATATACATTTTTTATGCGTTTTTTTTTCGCGCACTGGTTATTCTAAAGCTTGGAAAATGTAAATTCGCGTTTAAGCGCATTTTGTATCTGAAGGAATGTAAAAATGTTAATAAACACCAGTCGGTAACATAAATTTATCCGAATTGTTTAAATTTACTTTCATTAAAACTGAAATTAACTTTTGAAAGTACTTAATGATGCAAATTGGATTTTTACGTCAGAATACAATACGCGGCAGGACTAATAAAAAAAGATTCTTTGTAATTAATTTGGAATGTAACTACACTAGTTATGTTTCCGGCAAAAATTTTGTGGTATTTGCAACGTACCAAACGAGAAAATTATGCAAACACTGTCGAATAATTCATTTTCTGCAATCTAGATATCTACACAGCCATTTGAAAAGTTTCAGCATTCCATAAGTAGAATTCATTTAAACCCAAATAATGTACAATGGTATGTTTAACTAGGAGCTGGGGAAAGAATTCATTATCCGGGCCGGTAATTTGTCCTTAACCTTTCCCGTATCACGTCCCAATTATCGTGAAGAGATTAGAATCTTGCTCGCATTACGGAAAATATACAGTATATAAGACGATTATTTTCAGTGTATAACTTTTTCAAGTTCTTGTATAAAGGCCGTCATCCATAGTGTCACAATCGGTATCTCTTGGATGTGAGGAACATTTTAGGAATCAATTTATATATGAAGAGATTGTGCAAAAATAATATTTGGAAACATTTATAGCCCCCCCCCCCCCCACCCAAACTGCCTATCAAATTCAAAATGTATCTCTAACGATTAAAGGTATCTAAAAAGGTTTAAGTGCTACATGGTACCAAAATATATTTTTTTTACATAGTGATGAAATTATCGGACTTTTTTTTAACGAAAAATCGTATGGAAAGTGGTACTTTTTTTTCACGATTTTTACTATGCCTTTCCATGGAGTCTAGTCCTTTCTATGAACAATAGCATCCATTTTTGAGTGACAGTAAATATCGATTGTCAATAAAATTATTCAATTGTGGGTTATTATGGATCACTATGCAAAAAAATTTCGTGTACAACACGTGTTGAAAGTTTCTTTGTTCCATGAATTTGCTTGATTAACTCGGGTTTCGCCCTCATTAATCAAACTGCAAATTCATGAAAAATCACTTTCAAAACTAGTTGTACAAATAACTATTAGGCATTTTTTATTTTCAAAAAAAAGTAGCTACTCTAGTGGAAGGCCAGGACGAAAAAAATTCATTTTCGCCAACTCCCGTCCCCTCTACGACTCTATAAGGATGATAATTCTTTTTTTTAGAATAGCTTAAAGTTTTTTCGACAAATCTGGATTTGTCACGAAATTGTTGTGAAGTAGGTGTCAGGGGGTTCCTAATATATTCTTCCTGGTGCGTTAGATATGTACAATCGAGATATTATTGCGTCTACTGACCTGCCACATCAACAATGCGCTGAAATGTAGTGATGGCACATCAGAGACTTTTTAACTTTAATAACTGGGGGCCAAAGTTCTTCATTTGAGCGCTACGGCCCCAAAAGTGCTAAACATTGGATTTTTTCTTTAATTTTTTCTGAGCAATAATATCTCATAGAAATTTACGGTTTTTTACAGGTTTTTGTTTTCATCGATTATGGAATAATTTTTCCAAAATTCTTACTTCAAAAAAACCCTTAGGGTATGTGTACTAATCTATACCTACCGGTTTTGCATAGGCTTTTAAACATGCTCTTCCCGACTTTCTTTATCAAAAATTCCTACCCCAAGATAACCCTAGTGGTATGTATAATATAATTCCCTTACTGATAAATTCGCTGCTTCTCATTTCCCAAAACTCCTAATGAATTTCCTTCAATTTTCCTCTCATATCCATAATTTTCCAAAATTCCTAATCATTCTTCTCAATTACCTCTAAAGGCCATCCGTTTTTTGTTATTTTTTTAACAAAACGCTTTCCCCCATACAGCATCTTATTAATAGTGTGTACAAATTTGCACCAAACTTTTTTCATGCAGAAATCTGCAATCATGAAGACTCTTGTATCATGGATCGTAATTTGGGCTCGATTAAGCACACAGTTGATCATTTATGCACGACACAAACTTATTAAACAAAAATCAAGGTATTCAGGGCCTACAAACAAAGCACCACGCACATGTGATCGATTAAAACAAATTAAATTTTAAAGGAAGTTCTAAATAGGTGCCTTAAAGAGTTAATATCCTAACATCCGGTTATAACTTGCGATTTTTTATCAGCCGCAGAAAAACGCAAAGACCAACTTACTGATGTTGCTTTGAAAATTCTGTTTGTTGCTTTTTGGTATTTTATCCACTTCAACAACCACATTTAACCTTGATAAACAATTGGAATTTAACTCATACAGGGTGATGTCCGCATGATAATGATTTAGTATACATAACAATCTGAATACTTGAAAAATGTCTAATGTTGTTAAATAAGTTATTCAAGAAAAGAACTGCTCGAACTATCTAATGAGAAAGAAAATGCGCTATTCCGTAAAATTTGACATTAGGGGAAATATAAGTCTTGAAGGTTAACAATTTTCTGCTTTACAAATGAAAACCACAATGTTTTTAAGAAAGATGAGGTCAGAATAGCTATGTTAGTAATTTGACGTTTTTCATTGAGTGGTCATAGTGGTTATTCCACTAACTTCCGTCTAATTAGGAGGCAATGCCATAGGAACTATCCACATCCCAACAGGGGCAATTAAACAAAAAAGAATAGGTATTCGCCTGGAAAACCGATGATAACTGCTCCTGAAACCGTGAGACCATTTTGTTTATATGGAAATGGGTTCAACCTAACAAAAAGGAGCGTGGGAACATACTGAAATGTTTAATTGCTTTTGGCAGACCTTTTTGTCTAGCATCTGATAGTCTCTTAAGGGGTTGCAAATTGTCCTAAATCCTGAAAGGTGTAATTACGTTCTTTGATACGAGAATAAATGAGTTTTTTACTGGGATGGAGAAGGACGCAGTGTAGGTGGTAGTCACGTTAATGTTTCAGATCTCAGTGCAGTTTCATCCGTAAGCAGAAAACTGAAACAACGCTATGGCAAAAAAAGGAAAGTGATGTTTCGCATACAGTATCGCATTAGACTAAATTTGGTAATTTTATTAGCGTCCCAAGTAAATAAAAGTGTTAGAACAAGAATGATTGTTTTCAAGTGCTGGAATAGTTATAGTTTGCATATTTAAAAGTAAAAAAAAGCTATACTCGGATAGCCTGTCCACCTCCGAATTTTAAAAGAAAGAGAAACTATAAATAAGTCAATTCATCATTCGTAAACTCACTATTAAAACTTGCAAGTCTCGTCTTCGGGCTGGTTTTATTTACATTCTTTGAGCATGAATGAATCTAACAAAAAACTTAAAAATAAACACCATCTTATTGGGCTTGATCCAGGATTTCCTCCAGGGAACGCGATCTGCCAACCTAGTGGGGTTAGAAGAATTAAAACCATTAGTACAATGACATAAATGTGATTTACTGATTACCTACTTAAGTGACAGGAATTATTTAAAATGCATACCCGTTTCACGAGAAGAAATTGGAGGTGATTAAATCTTGAAGTTGAAAGTTTACCTTGAACCTGACCACTAAAAAGGCTCACAGCGTTAATGTTAAACGTTTCATTCCACTTTCTCCATTCGGGTTGAGTATTTGCGTACTGCATTTTAAACTAACCGGTTCTGCATGTGTTTGTCCTCAACCGTGACCTCCCCGTACGACCACCTGTAGATGATCGAAGATAAATATTTATCCGATGAGTAGATCTTCTTTTTTAAGAGAATGAAAATAAATAGAATTTTTTAGGTAAGTGAAACATGGTCACATCCTATAACTTTATGATGCGTCATTAACGTTACGAAATCGTGTTTACCAACTGGGATCTAACGATGACCTTAAGGTGGGCAATTTGAAAAATGCATTGCAACACTGAAATAATCGAATTAGTCATTAACGCTTGTTTTGAATAGTTTCAAGGTGCTTATCTTCGATTCATAGGAAAACCTAAATGTAAGTACGTTTGCAGTAGATCATGTTGCTTTTTGTACTCGGTCGGTCAAGTTCTTCATCAAAATGACAATTTTGTAGTCATTGGTAGTAAACTGCTACTTATACTTTCAGAGAATGTCAACTGTCAAGACAAGGTCCGCCCAAACCCTTCACTTACAAATCGCTGATGGATTTGCACCCTATTTGGATTCGCCAGTAGAATTTGCATGAATCGGAAAACAAAATTATTTGTGATCCGGTTCTGTATTCGAACAGTCCGAATCAGGACAAAAATTCACCTAATACTAACCGATCCATTCGTATAAAATATGGCATTAGTAGGTACCTATTTGCCTAAATAAAAATAGTAGTACTAATTATTATTCATAACAAATAGTTAGGAATCAGTATCAGGGAAAGGCTTGGGTATAACCAGTATAACACAGTTCATCGACTTTCTTGTACAAATCGTCGTACAGGTGGCGGCGATGACTCGTGCCTTTGTGGTCGGGGTGTAGGCGATGAGCTTACCTGCCTAACCTTGGTTCTTTCGATTTCGGTTACGTCAGACAGATGCAAATGAATGATTGTTCTAAATTGTTTCCATTTTCTAACCGTTCAAATAGCGAACAATAAAAACATTTGATAGATGGAAAACAACGCCTCTATCAATATTGTTGTTAGAGTCTATTCAAATAGTTGAAAGATCTAAAATTAAAACGTAAACAAATAGTACCTACTGAACAAAAACCGTTAGAATCAAGGAAATGGGAATTATTTTAAAGAATTACTATTATGTGTTGGCGAAATAAATTAAAAAAAATCGATTTTGCGAAGATATCTACTTAACCGTGATTTTAGGGGTTTGAGTGTAGTTGGTGCAATACATACCTAATAGACAATTTGCAGGTTGTCGAAAACAATAACTTGTATTTCTATTGGAATTGTCAAAAAAGATACGCAAGCCGTGGTGGATTTGAAGCTCGTCTTTTCTGCGTCATTTGATTTTTATAGAACATTGTTTTTTACCTTGGGAAACCTAGGCGACGAGATGTCGGGGATTTGGATCATATTCAGTTATCCTAATTAGGTGTGCTTCGTTACAAGGGTGAATTCGGCATGAGACCATTCTCTGGACCAACCATCCGGCATTTAGTACGGAGGGAAAACCTCTTTCTCCTGTACTTTCGTGGAGATATAAATTCCAATTGGTGCATTTAGAAAACATGGTTCAGTATTTCAACAGAGCTCGTGTTGAAAAGGGGGGTCCTTTCATTTTTTTCTTTATCGAAATTTAGAGGTGGAGGTGGAAGGGTTAAGTGGAAGAGCAAATGTGTGGTCATGTACATCGATTTAAAAAAATTGATTGATTAAAAAAAATTAAAAATCTGTTTGACATTTAGTTGGTTAGATCCGATAACTTTTTCCTGAGCCCGCATACTTTTCGATGTTTCCCCGTATCTCTAGCGAGCGACTATTTTCAAATTTGATTTTACCACCGTAAGAGCGACCCAAAAAGACCACATGATCCCTAAATAACTTTTTACTCGTAACAATTACCCTATAAAGGTGCGAAAAATGGGACACCCTGTACTAATGACATGATTTGAACCTGCAATAATAATGGTTTGAAACAGAGCACAAAAAACTATGGTTATTTGCATGTGGTCACATGCTGTATACACAGGGTGCTATTATACATCAATATCGATTCAAAACTGCATTTGCAATTCGTTCTTTAATGTAATGGGGCGTTTACTAACACAAATTTTGAAACATTTACATTACAAACTGTACTTATACACTCCTTATTAATGTCTCATTTTTTACACACATAACATTTTTGTTATTTAATGAAATATAACATTTGATCTCTTTTACAGGCAATCAAGTGGTGCAGCTGTGACCAGGTAAGAAGTTCAATTTTTTGTTAAATTGTATGTTTTACATTCGCCTTGGGAATTTTCATGCGCGTAAATTTTATATAGAAATTATGTATTTCTTACCCTTGAAGGAGCTTTCAGAGTACAGAGGCTCTCTTTCTTCGACCCCTATGGAATCGAATTGCCCTTCAATGGACCCTTGATCATTGCTTTTGACCGCGTACTTTTCGAGAAATTAAATGTTAAACGGGGAAGATGTCTGCTGGATCCGAGGGGTAATTCGCAGGGGAAATCTCTGTACACTAGTGAGGAAATCACGAGGAAGTCATGATGAAATCACTAGAAATCGGAGGAAATCAAGGGAAATCACGGGAAATCATTGGAAATCAAGGAAATCTAGAAGGAAATCAAAGGGTAGTCAAGGGAAATCATTTACAAATGCTGAATGCTCATGCGCAGTTGCGTTACTCAAAATACTGTGTGAACGTTTTTTTAATTTACGCTCAAAATAAGTGAATGAGTTTACATATGAATTTATAAGGTAAGAAGTTTTTGTGAATCGTGTTACAACTTTCCTTTCATTCCTTTTGGTTTTTAACGGTTTATATTAAAATATGTTGAGTTGCTTTTTGCGAAAATAAAAGTACGTAATCAACATGTGGAACCCGTGACTTCATTGCCGCCGATATTTTTACAATACCAAGTATCTACCTATATAATGCTTATAATGCATACAGGATCGGATTAGATCGGGATATTTCCCCTGAAAGGGTCCAAGTTGTCAGGATTTTCTAAATCATATTGCGGAAGAACGATTTCCGCGCTATTTTAAGTATTATACTTATATGCTTCTACAGGGTGTTTTTTTAAGATGGACCATACGACAATGTATAGGCGTTGAGTTATTTAATATGGGCCTTAGGGAAATTTACATTGCGCCAATTGTTCTCAAATCTTGGCCTGGCGCTTAGTTATTTCACTGACAGTTCTCGATCTCAATGCCTCAAACTGCATCAACGAAGCAGTAACATATTCCGCTGCTGGAAATTTGTACAAGAGTGGACACGGTAGCCCAGTGGTATGCGAGCTCTTCAGTGCCGAGTATCGGGTATTGTTTGGTTTCCGGTGGAACACAATTCGAGCACCGATGGTAATCTTATACGTTTATATCTGATTTGAATAAAATTGTTCATTTAGAAACAATTTCTACAGTACTGTGGCAAATGATTCGCGAGGAAGTAAGCGAAACAATAATTGATGCAATGTAAATTTCGCTCGAAATTTCCTTATGCCCCATTTTAAATAACTCAACGCCTTTACATTGTTGTATTACCCTAATCTTAAAAAAACACCGTGTAATTAATATTCTACACTTCTGTAGAAATATTATATTAGTTCATCAAAACATTTTTATGGCCCTCTGGATCTGGACCCGAGGTACATGAAAAGTGCATTAAAAAACTGTTTACCCTCGATTTTGTCATAAGGATCGCATAACAAATTTGCAAACGAAAGCGTTTGCAAAAGTTTTAAACCGGGATTCACGCGCGTTTTTAATAAGTGACACATCTTCTCTTCACAGGTGGTCTGCATCATGGATGACCCCACTGAGGAACTGAGGTTTAAATACAGTTTCCGTTTATATTTAAAGTTTATATATCATTAACCTGTCGGTTCAGCAACTTTTTTCATATATATCTTAGAGAAATTTTGATAGGTAATCAGAGGAAATCAGGAGAAATCGGGGTAATCCCAAAGTAATCATGGGAAATCTCGAAGTAATCACAGGAACTCCCAAGGTAATCATAGGAAATCTACAGGAAATCTGAGGAAATCAAGGCAAAAGTAGTAATCTCTGTACAAATTATGGGTTGCGAACTACCCCTCGGCTGGATCTATTGCTTCGCAATTCCGAACCCTGTATTTCCACTGAGAAACAATCGTACTGAAAATGGGAAATTAAAAATAAGAAAATTTTGCCTAATCCTTTATAACATGCGAAAAGTGTACCCCATGAAAATCTTATTTTCTTATGTTGTTTTCCTTCTGGCCGTTTCTCAGGCTGTTTTCAGGTATAAAAAATATACTTTCCATAAAGATCATTTTTGCGCGTTTTGACATAATTTGAACCTGTGTGTAAATTTGCCACCCTGTATAATACATAGACGTGTAGATCTCCCTCATCTTTTAAATTATAACATTTAACCATTATCTACTCCGTCAAAGAATGCAAAATCGGGAGAATTTTATGCCAAAGAGAAGTTAGGTATCAGAAACGCTACGTTTTAAACTTAAAGAATATTTTTCACAGTGGGTAAATAAGAGCAGTGCATGGAATGCTCTTTATCGATCAACTTCAAAAGAAATATTTGAGAATATAGCAAACTGCATCAATGAAATTTAAATCTACGAGCTTCACAACGCCCTTTAAGGAGTGCATTCTTAAAATATCTAAATATGCAGCAGGTTTTATCAACATTTCAGCATACTTGGCAAGCTTCAAATTGCAACATTTTAATTACAAAATGTGTACAACCATTTCGCGGTTTACAAAGCAAATTGCTACGTGTAATCTTTCGAAAAAAAATCCACAGCTCCCGGTTTTGTAGTATTTTCTCGTTCACTTTCTGTTTACGCTTGCCCTTGTAATTATACTATATAAATTATCTGTGTTGATAAACAATTTTCGTCTGAAAGAGGAAGTATTTTTAAAGTAGATTTTCTGACATCATTAGCAAGATATTCTTAAACGTCTGGTACCGGAAGGAATATTTTTACACAAAACCTGGCGAGATGTAAAAGAGCGCGCGTTTCTAAAAAGACTTCGAAACAATAAACTTCCTGGCGCATCCCACAATTAAATTTACCCAGATCTCATCAGCGATTGTTGTTAATTCATTGAAAAAGAATGTACCTTAATTAGAACACTTCATTTGTGAAATTTCACATGAATATTCAACGTAAGTATAAGCATGCAGGCCAAGATTTACTTTTTTCGTTACATAACATACGCACTTCTTCAATAGCGAAATTGCATGGAGACTGCGAAATTATGGTTATTAAGAATTGTATTCAGATTCCATAATGAACTAATTTAGGTTAGTGCGGAAGGTTACGGATTAGTATGGATTAGAAAGCATGGCTTAAAATATCAATTGTTCAATTTCAATTAAGGTTAAACGAAATTTTTAAAGTAAATATTTTTCCGGCAGAGAACGTTTTAAGTGCATTTCCTGGAGCTTTTCTCGTTTCCTAAGCTCTTAGGGTTTTCAGGATATTTTCTTTACAGTTTCACAATAAAAGAAATTGTTTCAATCGCCGTAATATGAGTAATTAAGAAAATGTATGAAGTACTTAAATAGTATGCGCGGAAGAAATGAAGAAATAAATCTATTTTTTAAGTTGCTCATAAATGCAGCATTGAAAGTAATGAATTATTGTAATTACATTGTCCACATACGTAACTTCTTACATTTACATCTACATTTATAGATTAATCGAGTGCATTACGTAGTGCTGCATTAACCATAATGGGCTCGTCCAACGCTGGATATGGAATATTACGTAAAAACTCCAAATTAGCACTATTTTTACAGTTTTGCCACTCCGGTGGTTATTTCTGTATACGAGCACTGCAAATATGAATTGAGGGCCAATTGCAATTTAGAAATGCCATATGTATCTAGATCAGAAACACTTGTAAAACAACACTGCGGTCTATCCAAAAATGTATGAATTTCATCTAATCAAATCGTATTTTGAATGCACCCATTTCCAGCATGGGACAGCAGCATAATCTGCTTGATTTACCCTTACATTCTAAACCAGGGGTAGCATAGCCATCAAAGATACATCTGTATAACAAATTTTCACTGTATGAAGTTAGAAGAGCATGCTCAAAATGAATACAGTCTTTCCCTAAAGACACATATATTGAAGTTTGAAGTATTTGTTCTAAATTGTGTCTGTCACCCCATTGTCGTGTTTTGGTTTTGAATTACACGCTGGAAATAGGTCGTGTTAAGTTACTTATGTAACTTTGCAAATTAAGCGCCGTTGGATAAAAACAAGCTGACTACATAATTCTAAAGCTCAGTATACAGCCGTGAAAGCCCGGTGAAATAACGAAAATTAATAAAATATCGCGATCATTACTATTCCGCCATTGAGTAGGCGTTAAAGGATGACGTAAAATTCAGAGAGCGGGATAATTTTTGTACGAAAATAAGGCATTCGCGTTTAGACAGTCAATGGGAACAAATTTTGATTATTGACGTCGATAGAGTTAGGGTCCACATCGATTAGCGTTCGGGTAGCCGAGCTTAGAAAACCGTTAAAAAATTCAGGGCGACTTCGTGGTCCATTTAATAAGTTTTTTTAAAATCATCATTAGTTGCCTAGGTACAAAATAATATGGAGTGGAAAAAGCGTCCCACGTGAACCTGAAAAATCCAAGTTGGAGTGGTTTAAAAAGCAGTTGTTCGCTCCATATGTAGTGTAAATGGAAGGTATAAATTGTAACCTCTAGTTAGATAAAGATTGATAGTTCACAAAGGATCACAGTTTGGAGTGTGTTCCACAGTGGGAGCGCGGAAAAGTTATAAGCGTGCATTATTCATTCAATCTAAAGATCTCGTTCGCCATTATAAATAAACGTGTTCATAAGAGAATGAGGTATATGACGTGAAATTAATTCACGTCCTGCATGGGCGTTACAACAAAGAAAACTGTTCGTCAAAATCTAATAATAATAAAGTTGATAACGCACAAGGTAGTTTGGTGAAAAGCTTGCCTAGGATGTGTATGCAAAACACTTTTTGCACCAAATCGCATTAACCAGCAAATTAATTACCATCGAGAGTATTATCAATCTTCAAAGTCCAAGCCAAACAGCGTTCGCAGAGATTGTTTCAAGGCGGCGGGTTTAAGTATGCAACCCTTTGGAAATCATCTGATGTCAACCCCAATTGACGAGTAAAAAGGTTGATGGTAAGAATTCCAGATCTTTCACGTCAAAGGAAAAATTGTAAATAAAGGTTGGTTGTAAAATTTGGAAAATTTATTCCATAACTTTAAGATCCATTGTCAAAGATAAAATATTGATCCGTTGCAAACTTACTAGTAAAATTTAAAACGAGAGATCTTAACGGAGTCGAAAAAGAAATGTTGTATATCTTAATCAATTTTCTTTCATTTCTTATAATCAAAAGGACGAAGTAATTTTCTTTATGATACAGTTTTCTGATTGCAATTTCCCGTTTAATAAAAAACAAAAGAAATTGTCAACAAATCAATTGCAGCGGAAGCGCCGATGCATGCATTATCATTCGAAAGTGTATTAGTATATCACAAAACTAATATGTATTAACTGCAACCCCTTACTATGTAAAAATGGTGCGCCACTGGAGACATTGTGAACCCCTTCTTAGTTCCTAGGACTGTTATTATTAATTTGAAACATTCCTCATGTAATAATGACACATTCACACACTGACAAAGATATCGGACTGAAATGCTCTTTAATTCTTTGTGTAGTTTACATGGCAGATTTTAAGGTATATTATATATATTGTGCTGGTTAAAATAAGAAAATTATAATACGGGTAATTACAATAGTGTACTTACTAACCTTCAGTAATGAAGCTATGATGTAACGATGCTATAATGAAGACGGAGATTGTGGTTATTGTGAAGTGCTTAGTGCTCTTACACTGTAATCTATTGTATTATTATTAATTTCTGACAACACCAAACATTAAGTATCATTGTCTTTTGTATAATAGTCGAAAACCTTTCTCCTACCTGTGAGTGGACTGAAAGCGCCCCAATGTCCCAAAGGTTTCACGACAATAGGAAGAGTGGCACACTGATCATATAATTAAACCATTCAGACCAGATTTTGGTCCATTAAAAATCCGTCCGCATACAATAATATTTTACCACAATAAGTCATCCTCGAATGGTAATACAAGAATCGGAAGTGCAGTCAGTCAAATTATTACCACCGATCAACTTTAATGAACGTTTAAACGTATTTAAATGAGCACAAGGTGGAATACAGGGAGTAATTAAATATTTTCTTCCCCAACGAAGCATAAATTTCCGATGATCTATCTGCAAAAGTAACGTGCAAACGTTTCATGTACATCCAAAGTTCATTTTCATGCTTGATTAATTAACTGCCGAGAGGAAGGTAGCTTCCAAGTCCAATTCCGGAATAAAATTAGTATTAATATAAATCTGGATACATGACATTTTTGAAATCAAATTAATACAATTTACATTTATATTTCGTTCTTGCCTGTTTATTTGATTGATTACGTGCCGCTAATTAAGAAATTAAGTGACATTTAGTTTTCAACTTCATTAAATATGATTGCGATTGAAAGTTTTATTACTTGCCTACCTTGTGAAGATTTACATCGTTATTAGTAATAAATTGTTATCCGCAGACATACACATTGTGGTAGGTATCGTGCAGTCAAGTTTACTATTGTTTTCTATGTTGATGTAACATGTTTTACGACAGCGCGTAAAACGGTGTATTTAATTCTTTCGTAAATTAAAATCGACTCTTGTTACAATGAAATGTGCTCTAAAAATCCAGAGCAACGTACCTGCACGGCTAAGACCAACTCACGCCTTATAAAGAAAAAAACAAATTACTTAGTACCTTTGCACAAGGTACACATTTATACCTCTTGGATTTAAGTTGATACAAGAGATAAGTAGCAAAATATACCAAACGCTGAACCTAAGCAAGCAATCTCTATATCGTTATCCTGAAGAATAAACACACACACACATTGAATGCATCTGTAAATTAATGAATCCTGAATAAAAATTGTTCAACGCAGGGCATCGATGATTATTCTTGTTTTGCTTCGAGTAAAAGCATCTCTGTATTTTTACAAAGCATGTTTTTTATTTGGATTGTCAAGAGATAGCAATTACTTCCGGTCCAATTTGTATTATAAACACAACCTTTTAAACTTTTCTCCTGATAAAATATTGTAAATGATATTCAATAATTACATTTTATTAAAATTACAACTCTTATAATTAGAACAAATGGTAAAAGAATTTATTTCATCCATTTAAGCCACGATCAATAATAATATTTATAGAGTAATTACCTACCAAAACATTAATGTATGTAGTGTAAACTAATAGTTTACATTTTTCCCCTCAACCTTTTTTCAATTTCTTTTTTCCTACAATTCTCTTTCATGGTGCTCTCTCGTTCTCAATTTCCCCTTAATGTGCGCCAGCCAGTGGCGTCAAGTTTCCCTTAAATGCTTTTTAAGTTCGAGTCAAAATCCTCTCCAGTTATTTGCTCTGTTTTAGGTTTTTCCCTTTATTTCTTTCAATTTTCACTTAAGTTTCCCATAAGTTTTTCTCTCTAGAGTTCACCAAGTTTCTCTAAAATTCATTGTTTCTCTTTAAATTCTCTTCGATTTTGTCTTCATGTATCCTCCATCTTCCAAGTTCCCCTCAAATCCCCCTTAATCTTCCTCAACTTCTCGTCAAAAAGGTACTAGGTAATAAAATGTTTGAATATGTAGCCTCCAAAACCCTTCCCATCTGGATCTCTAGGAAATCCCTATTGTACCTTATGGATAATCCTCTACTAGATAATATACACTGTGTTCAAGATACTATCATGGAGATCTCCAAAACCGTACAAGATACGACAATGGTCAAATTATAGAAAAGATGCGCAATTAACGGGTTATTAACAAGCTTTAAAGGAAACCAGAAAATTTGAATTACTTCCGAAGATTTTTCCGATTTCCTTTTTTTTTCTGATGTTATTTGAACGGATACAAAAATAAAAAACACGCCACTTTTTGAGCTTTATAAAATAGCGTTGAGAGATTTTCAATACAACGTTTCGTTTCGGAGAAATAATCATTAACTTTATTTTTTTATACGACCCGTAAAAAAAGTACATAGATACTGTTTTAAGTAGAATGTTTTATTACGAATATAACGATGTGCGGCACAGAAAAGACAATAGTTGGCAACTCTGTGGATTTTAACAGGATGGTGCACCCGCGAACAATTTCCTAATCGTGTGAAACCCTATCGGGAAAGTTTCTTGGAAAATAGAAAATTTTCCCGATAGATATTCTCGCGCTATTGGGGCGTTATGCGCGGCTGCACCATCCTGTTGAAACCAACAGCGGTTCCAACTTTTGTTTTTTTTTGTAGGCACGTATACCGTTGTATTTGTAACAAAAACTGCTCAAAAAATGGCAATGAGAAAGTGTTTTTTTTATTTTTTGTACCTGTTCAAGTAACACCAGCAAAAAGTAACAACCAAATCGAAAAATTTCGGGTTTTTCGGCATATCCTCGGAAATAACCGGAATTTTTTTAGATTTCTTTAAAACATGATAATAACCGTTTAATAGCATCACTTTTCCCTACTTTAACCATCGTCGCCTCTTCTATGGTTTTGAAGATCCATATGACCCTATCTTGGACACAGTGTATATATAGAGCGGTTCATATGTATGGAACTAATCCATTTTTCCCTTACCATGCAGGTTATGTTGGACAAAAAAAGTTCGGTTATTGTTTTGAACTCATTTATATCATGAAAATATTACCCCTCCTCTAAAAACCCCTCTGGATTTATAAGCACTCTTCAAAAATTTTAAATGAAAGAGGGGTGGTGTGGCTTCTTGGTTGGGAAGGGAATTTAATTCTTTATTCATCAATATTTTTTTAATGTGGTGAAATCATAACAGATTTTGAAAATACAAAAGTTGCTGTTTCCATTACAAAACTTTACGTAGAGTGAAATTTTCCTTTTGAACATTTAATTTAATTTTTTATTATACCTGAATCACAATCTCCGTTTTAAACACTCATATGCGTGCGAAAAAGGGCCTTTAAAACACACGTGCTTTAAAGTTGCTAAGTAACGATACTTCAAGTATGACTTTTAAAACTGTCATCTGGATGAAATAAACAATCCTCTTAGGTCGCTTTCTGTAAATGCAGAACAGTTCTTTGGCTTTTGTACCTATCCTTTGCTTGAAGCTTTCACAAACGCGCGTAATTTAGGGTATGCTTCCAAATCTGTTCCACTTTTTAATCGCAGCATTGCTTTAAAGTTTTGAATGAATGCACCAAAATATAGAAGATTTAAATACCTTTGACATTTCCTTCATATATGCCAGCATTATCGATGCATTTAAGACTTTATTCGTAAGTAACTTCCTATTCCATCCATGGAAACAACTTTTCATATTCTTTATAATAGGCTTTACTGGATTTGGATTTTACACCTACCAACGTTTGTTTAGATTTTACAACAATCGATTTAATGGACGGTGTATTATCTTTTTCAACGGAAATCGTTTAATTCACAAAGACGATGATTTTTATAAGCAAACGTCAAGTGACATTTCCATGGCAATCGTGAAATTACGAACACCCAGCCCACTTAATTAGACATGTATTCGAGTATAACGTCAATATGATTTCATTGTATTTCCTATTTTTAAATTACACGCAGTATAATAAAAAATACTTAAGATTGTAAATTTTGCGTTGCCTTAAAGGCTCGTTGCGCGTGCTTTAAACTTGAAAGACTTGATTATACACTTGTATCCTTGGAAATATATTGCTTGTGCAATGGCATGGAAACTTACCGATTGATAGGTACCTACGGAAATAGAAAATGCTACTGGTGCAGTAGGGAACGTCCAGAGTTTTATATAATTTGTTTGGTACAAAAAGGTCTTGTTTAATTTTCTTTCTTTGGGTCTTATAACTAGACGAAATCTGATTTTGGTATACCTACAATCAATTCCTACGTAAATTTTGGGAAGATTTTACGAAATTTGCACACTAACTGATAAGTTAGTCGTTTCATTCCTCTGATGTAGATTTTTTGGTTTCGATAAATTAGATTTAAAAAATAAAGTTTTAGTAAGCTTGCCCAAAATAAATCAACATTGTGGTATATAAACAACTTAAAGGTCGTTTTTGGGTTACTCGGAATATTTTCCGTTTCACTGCTAGGTGGAATAATAAATATAAGCTATCATATATCTTCTGCTGTACTTCAACAAAATTATGCAACAATGTTGGACGTAAATATTGTCTAATCAGACTCACAAACTACATAGTATCCGCGTAAAAATCAGTACATAACAATAAAAGACTTGATTTAAGGGCAGATTTTTATACAGTTATTTGGTTTTTATTTTAGTTCTTTAATTATAAAACATGTAACGACAGAGGTGTTCTGATAGATTGCACCGTAGGGTATTGCAAAGGAAGGCTATTGATTGAAAATTGTACGCCCCAAGGAAAAGGAATTCCATAAATCACAGTTATGTTTCAACAACACGCAGATTCTTTACAGATAACAAGATGCTATATTACCCTTATTAACCTGTTTAGAAATAAATAACGATAAAGCCCAAATGTGCAAAGCGAACGAATCTTTAATGCAATTTTAAGTTGAAATTGATAAATTTGCTTGGTAATTCCTCTTATGAAGAATTTTAACCGAGGTTCAACTTAACATCTTTAGTCTATGAATAATTCAGTAGGAATTTAAATTTAAATAATTTAACATTATAGACCGTCATTGTATTACTTAAAAGCTTTTTCATCTGAGAACTGTTTAAAAAAGTTGGTAATGGAATTGAAATTCGAATAAAATTTTCGTATTAATCTCTTACTCCTTTTGCTATAGTTGCTCGGTTGCTTTCCAATAAATTACTCTAGTTACCTCCGCCCTTTGAGAAGTTTAAAGAGCATCGTTCGACATGTGCGGTTACAATAATTTCTGGGTTTACCTCTATGGATTTTCCTTCAAACGAAACACGAACGTGAATAAGTGTTGCAATTTACACTGAGGCAAACGAGCTTGTTTTATTAGTCTATTTTGAAGAGATAGTTTAGAAACTTCTGTGAGACAATATACTACAAAGCGTCTCGACCCAAAGTGCATGCCCTCCTTGGTGAGCTTTATGCATAAGAAACCTATTGTACGTTGATACACCGAGCGTATACCATTGCATATCCCTGTCTTCCTGTTTTGATCACGTACCTAATTTTCAACAATTAAATTCACATCGTCTAAGATCTCCTCGAAATATTAACAATTTCCGAACAATTCTCGCAATTAGAGAGCTGATTTTAAACACCACAAATATTGACAAGAGATGGGTAAGGTAAACCAGTCATCGTTAAATATAACTGCTGATAGTAATTAATTCCTTAGGGAATTGGTTTTATTGCGTAAGGGAAGCTAATGTCAGCTGGATTTAATTAAACCTAATGGGAATAAGATATTTTAAAAGATTAACGGAGTTTGTGCAAGAAGATCTTTTAACAAATAGATTGTGAAATTTGGAAAAAATTCTGATTGTGTAAGCTGCAAAACTCAATTTTTGACTAGTGTGTAGCTTGTCTGGGGACTATTCGAATAGAACTGACCTTAAGTATTGAAATAGGAATTAGGGATATAAACAATATTGAATCTAGGAGCTGCCTAATGTTACTGTTGCGTCAGTTCAAATGACAAAGTAACGATTTTTGTGTATTAAAAATAAATAAGAGGATGTATTCCTGTGGCTTTAGAACTCGTAAGGATAAAAAGGACCAACTACGTAAAGAAAGTTTTGTCTTGACTCTTGAGCAACCTTTTCAAGCAGAATTTTTTATGTAAATCTACCAGGAGTGGATGTCTCCTAGAAAGTGTTGCCGGCTAAGGATAATCCAGTTATTGGTTTTCTTGAATGTCAGCATATGAAGGTTGTTACTTACCTCGGAATGCCTGAAACTAGATAGGCCGTGCCTATCTTAGGCTTTTCTGCCCGCTTTTCAGTCTTGTCCCAGACATTTTCGAGATCGTCTAGTCAATCAATATAACATACGAATCAAAGACATGAGCTTGGACGCCCAAAAATCAAGGTGCTGACAGTTCTGCGCGGACAATTGTGTGGATAAATTCCATCAATAGGTGGAGCCATCTATCAAATCACTTCAAATGTTACGGGGGTTCTTCGACAAGTAGTAAACGGTAAACAATAATAATTCTTCGTAATGGAGAAGATAAACCGTTACATTCTAGATATTAGTATATACCGACAACAGATCAGCTGCGAGAATTGTTCCAGACATCATGTCACTGGCAACTTCTAGGTAAATTGCTCCTATTTTTAGACATAAAGCCTGAAATTATCGTTTGTGTAACCTATTACCCTGATCCTTTAACGCCTTCCATGAATAGAACCGGATAGCAAACGAAAAAAAATGTGTCACCTTATGTGATTTTTATTCTTTGTCTTATTCGTGTGCTGCACTTATTGGACCGTTCTGCTGGCGTTGAGGAACCAGTATTCTCTTCTTACCAATGTAAGTTCAAGATCTCCAGATTTTGCTGCTAATGATACACTTCAGAGGCAGTCATGTCCATTAACCTAGCAGAGCAAGGTCAGCAGAGCACAATCAAACATATTGCATAATTAGGTGCTAATTAAGTGCCATATTCCCGAATTAAATGCTCCTTTTTTTTTTAAATTATTACATGTTCTCCTAGGTTCATATGAACTCAGCAGAGCACTACATTAAAAGCACAAAAAAATGAAAAGTGAACTAACTATAATTAGGTGCGAATTAGGTGCTAATTAAGTGCCCTATTCATTTATATGGGTTTCAATTTTTTTTAAAGTCAGTGGGTTATTAAAAAATCGGTGGTCTTTATTTTGATGGGTCACTATCACTAGTTTCCGTATGCATCGTGACCGGTTAAATTGGAAAAATTACTGGCGCCAGTCTAACTGGCGTTAACAGGCGATAATGCTATCTTAATGGGTTTTACGGGGAACTACATGACCAGGAGAGTCCTGAAAATGTAGAAAGAGTTCTCTTTTAGATCTAAATTCCCTTATCCTTGGTTAATTTTGAAGGTACCATCTCTACACGAAGTTCTGGTCTTGACAAGCTAATGGAATAAAATAATTGACAGGAATAGAACATAAACAATACAAAAAATATTACAAATAGGACACTGTAATATATAGCTCTGCAATGTCAATATTTAAATATTAATTTTTAGTAAAAACAAGAGATCAATGCGTAGTCAGAGAAAATCAGAGAGAAAGTATTAATATTAAAACAGGCTTCCACAGAAAACAACGAAGCTATAATCGTTAAGTGAATAACAAGCAAATGTAATAATTAGAATTTGATTGTACCGAAAGCCAGTATGTAATCAAGCGTTATATCAAGGAGCCGTCGAAAATAAAAAAATCACCTTTTGAGCTACATCTACAGTTGCCTTTTCGAGCTCAAGAAGGGCGCTTTTTGCCAATTCGGCCCATAACGGTTCTTTTATGTCCTAGTCTTTTAGAAAGTATGGCATTCAAAAAATTCATTATAACAATGTAATTTTGTTATAGGTGTGAAAAAGAAGTAAAAAGTACCAAAACGTGACCTATCGTCAGTTTAGCTAATTTACAACGACAAGGGGAATAAAATAGGACGAGGGAAATAAGTATTGAGACTTAATTTATTAATAAAAAACAGAAAATACACAAAAACTTGAGTAAAAAAATTACGTATGTAGTATTGTTTTTTATGTTATAAAACCTCACGTCTCTTTTTATTATTTACATTTACAGTAGTGGGTAAATTATCGACACCCCCACACGTACTGCCTTCGACACCGTATTAAAAATTTATAATCCACCCAATCCAATCCAATAACTTGTTAACAACAATAAAAAACCGAAAAGAACCGAAAGAAATAATAAGCGTTCCGGTCTAGGTTCCGGTCCATAATAAGTTGGCATTTCTTAAGGAATAACGGTTTAGGTTCGGTTTTGGGTCTTGAAGAAAATATCCGGTTTCGTTCCGGTTTTCGGTTCTTTTTCGATCCGGTCCGGGTCCCAGCGTAAGATAGAAAAACAAGGTTGTAAAGATTGGAATTGACAAAAGCAGGATACATCATAAACTTTGAAAAATTAAAATGACTATTGGTGCAAATGATCAGTGTATAATTAGAGGAAAAGCGCATTATACTGATTCTTTAACAAGATTTTCGCTGTAATAGATAACGATTTGCCCGAGGATTTGCCGAAGATGAGCAGCGCACATGTGTGGAAAATTAAAAAAAAATGGATGCCTCGGTTTCCTTTAAATAATTTGTAATTCGTAATAAAAAAAACTTCAATATCAATAGAAAGTTAATTTTATTTTGTACGATTAAGGGCCGTTTGCACCGACAAATTTAAGCGGAGATTAGCTTAAGCATAGCTTAAAATCCATGGCGACCATTGTCTCAATAATCGTTGCCATGGATCGCTTTAATTTGTCGGTGCAAACGGCCATGGATTTTTAACTTCCTGTAACAAACTGTTACAACGCCTAAATTAGACGACACTATGCGTATGCATCTATTTGTTCTAATTGTCATCACGTAGTAATATTTACGTAAACTTTATAATAGCACAATAGCATAGTGTAAACTATTTAGTGTTAAAGCTATATTCTAAGCAGAAATATGTGCGAAGAAATTTGCTTACAACAACATCAAACTATTCAATTCTTCCTTTTGTGGCTTTACGTTTAATAAAGGCATATACTCCCTAAGGAGTTAGGATAAAGCTGTTTTGTGCGTGTTGCTCTCTCAAAAGCGGACAATGGAAACATTGCAAATATCTGATGGCAAACGACGATTGAGAACATCTTGGAATCAAGATATTGGGCGCGGTCAGCGGACAAGAGCGACAAGTCATAAGTAAGCATAAAAAATTTCCGCACACTGACAGAAAGCTGATTTTTAATTAGTGTAGCCGTTCAGCGGATTTGCTTCGTGGGAAACTTAGCCGTTGTTGTCCGCTGACCGTGACCATTGGCTTTAATAAAAAATCTACACTACAAACAAAATTGGGCGACCCGAGGTTTTTGTTTGTGCACATAACCTCTCTAGGGGTGGTATTTCTTTCATGCAATTTACGTAATTGCAAACTTTTACGAGATAAAAGGAATAAAATATGCGAATATCTACAAATGAGCAAGGGAGGTCAAAAGCTAATGTATAATATTGTTCTCAAAAGCTTTAGAACAGAATTTGCCAAATTCGAGTAAAACACGTTCCAAGGGTGTCACGTTTGTACCTAGAGCACACTCTGGATAAAACTATTTCTGGATTATTAGAACCCGTCTCCCCTAATTGTTGTCGGAGTTGGTTGTCCCTAGGCATAGGGTGAAATGCACGACAAGTACCGTAAAACTCGTACGACTTTCACGGTCTGTTAGAATGTAGTGTAGTGAAAATCGCTCGAATTGCTAGGATTACTTGATGTGAAACTACAACCCTTAATTTTGGTTACTTGCGCGTCGTGAGCATACATTCTTCATTGTCCGTGTGACATACAGCCGGTATTTGCGAACGATGTTGTTTTAGCGCGTTTTAATGGAAACTGTATTTAACAAACGCACTTCCCTTTCGCCGAAAATCGTTAACTACTCTCGACTCTATCACCCCAGATTCACTTCGCTACAGATGGTCTCTCGAGTGTGACCCGTTAAAACAATGTAGTAACATGTGATCTCTGGCACAAAACCTGATTTCGCCAACCTAACATCGCATTAATGGGATTGTTGACATACACCGTCAGTTTTAGATTTCCCCTGAAATTCGCATCACGTGTTCGCGTTATACCATTTCTAAGACAAATTTATTCAAACTCGTAGGTATAAGACTAATTTGATGTTTACTCACTATGTCACGTTTCTTATCATATGTAAATTATGATTGTGTTTCACAAGAATACCCAACTTTCTCCCATTTCCCATACACGATAAGCAGGACAGACTGCCAACGTTTATAATTCAATGGCAGACTTAATGCTATTGCAAAACGCTTCGAACATTTTCCAAGTTGTAGTCCCGGATGAAACTTCGACCCAGTATGTACATGAAACTTAGATTAGAATAGTTTTTTAGGTCAATTTGCATAATTCATTAACTTATTCAAAATTATGACCAGAACGTTATATATGATGCGGACCAGAATGAACTGAACAATACACCAAAAATAGTGTGCATTCAACATTATTCCTCATTCCAAGTAGAAAAACAAAACAAAAGTAACGCTGTAAAACCGATAAGATACGTTCCCCAAACGCGACCTAATTATCAGCAGGATCTAGACTAAAAATGTCGTCTTGTAGTCACATGCAACGTAATGCTTTGATTTCAATCACATCTATGCATTTACATTCGCAACTAGTTCTAGGTGATCTCTAGAAGCTTGGATCCTGTTCTGGAAAGGCGCTGCTCGGCATTCAAGTGCCATGAAAAGCGCTTTCGGAGCCCTTTCTAGTGCTACTTGTACTTTCCAGTTTCCAGAGCAAGAGAAAGGTGCTGCAAAGCGTCTACAAGACTCTCTAAAGTGTTCTGTTACTCCGGAATGCTATCCGAGGATATGGAAATCATTTGAAATAGCTGCAAAAAAAAACTAAATGCATAAATAATTAAAATTATTGAAGCACTGGTTTTTCCAGCACATTCGATGCCTATCCGAGCACTTTTGGATAAACCTTTCCAATGAATGATCCATCTTCTAAACGTACTACGTACTGGTCCTTTGGAAAACCCTGTATTGCCTGTATTGTATTGAAAAGCCCTTAGAGAGCTTCCCAGGGCATTCTAGACCATTTCTATGCCCCCCCCCCCGGTGCGCTTGTTGTAACTTTTCAGTGGAACAGTAAGGTCTTAAAAGCGTTCTCTATTCTGGAAGGCTATCCGTGAATATGGAGACCACTACTTAGAAATAATTGAAAAAATAAATTGTTAATGCCCATTATTATAAAGAATATAAAAAGGGCCATGAGTAGGCTGTTCTGAAAAGACCAAGTCTGCAAGGTTCTTTCTAGCGTCGTCTATTGTGTTATGTGTAATTTCCAGAGCAAGAGAAAAGTGCCGCAAAATATATAGGTACATTAATAATAATAATAATCGTGTTTTATTAGCTAACTGAGTACATGAGTTTCCAAAAAAAATAAAACCAAATTGTGTGCTAGGTAGCTGATTGGGGGAAGTTCGAATGCAGTTTATTCCAATTTATTCGTCATTCTATGCCAAAAAAACGGCAAGTACCTAGATAAAATAAATTCGTGTAGTTCCAATTTTTTCGGGAATGCGTGATTGAAGGTCCGCTGATGATTGTGTAATAAAGTCTCGAACGATTTCGATGCCGCCGGGATGAAAGAAGAATCTCACGTTTTGGGTCGAAATTTTGCTATAGCTCATTACCTGTTCACTTTTATCGTAAAAGTGTAAGTTGTAGGGAATGTTACGAGGAGGGGGGGTTGTAGTTAGTTTATAGTAGCGGATGTATCACAGTTTGTTTAAAGAATTAACTTTCTTTCCAAAAAAGTATTTATTAATATTTATTTACTCATGCTGCACAGGAGTGTCAGGCATTAATTGCAGGAGGACAGATTAAAGTATCTGCATCACCCTCCCCGTGTAGGACAGTTATTCCTTGTTACGTTTTTTCCTTACCGACTTAAATTAACCTTCGATTTGTGCTTTATTTAAATTCTTGCTCCATCTAGGTATTTCCTTGGTAAACTCGTTTAATAAGTTGTGCGTTATTCCTGTAATAAATTTATTATTACCTTAGTTCTTTGTTTCGCCGTTAGAGGACATCCGTGCTATTTCTAATTCTATCGCTTCTTTAATTTGGTATTGCGTGCCGCTGTATATCTTTTCCTTTCAGTGAAGATTCTGCCGTTGTATTGGTTACATGTAAATTATATGTCTTCTGTACACCATTACTTTTTCTTGACTTAGGGCGGAATTCAAAGATATTACTTAAGTTAAACTTATACTTTACGCATATTTGTACTTAGCATTATTTTTGTATTCAAATATTTGCTAAAGTGACGCTTGCGTATTAGTGCTACAGTAACATATACACTGCCTTTGAGCCCCGAAAAAAAATTGTCTCAGATCGACCCGGAAGAAAAATTTTCTTATAGAATGTGGCCTGTAGAATACATAATTTCAAACAGTTCCAAGATTGGGCTACTAGTTCAAAAGTTACAGCCGTTTCTAGTCTATAATAACTTTTGGTTGAGAAGTCTGATCGAAAAAGTACCGAATTGATTTGGATTCTACGCACCCAAATTAATAAGTTTTCCCGAGAAATTTTGGTGTAGTCGATTTTTGGTAAAAAAGGAAGGTTATTCACTCCCTTTTTTTGAGCCCCGAAAAAAAATTGTCTCAGATCGACCCGGAAAAAAAATTTTTCTTATAGAATGTAGCCTGTAGAATCCATAATTTCAAACAGTTCCAAGATTGGGCTACTAGTTCAAAAGTTACAGCCCTTTGAATTTTTTGTCGAAATTGGTTTCTAGTCTATAACTTTTGATTGAGAAGTCTGATCGAAAAAGTACGAATTGTTTTGGATTCTACGCACCAAAATTAATAAGAAAAAGTGTTTTCCGGAGAAATTTTGGTGCAGTCGATTTTTGGTAAAAAAGGAAGGTTATACACTGCCTTTTTTTGAGCCCCGAAAAAAAAATTGTCTCAGATCGACCCGGAAAAAAAAATTTTCTTATAGAATGTGGCCTGTAGAATCCATAATTTCAAACAGTTCCAAGATTGGGCTACTAGTTCAAAAGTTACAGCCCTTTGAATTTTCTTTCGAAATTGGATTCTAGTCTATAACTTTTGATTGAGAAGTCTGATCGAAAAAGTACGAATTGTTTTGGATTCTACGCACCAAAATTAATAAGAAAAAGTGTTTTCCCGAGAAATTTTGATGTAGTCGATTTTTGGTAAAAAAGGAAGGTTATACACTGCCTTTTTTGAGCCCCGAAAAAAAAATTGTCTCAGATCGACCCGGAAAAAAAATTTTCTTATAGAATGTGGCCTGTAGAATCCATAATTTTAAACAGTTCCAAGATTGGGCTACTAGTTCAAAAGTTACAGCCCTTTGAATTTTTTTCGAAATTGGTTTCTAGTCTATAACTTTTGATTGAGAAGTCTGATCGAAAAAGTACGAATTGATTTGGATTTTACGCACCCAAATTAATAAGAAAAAGTGTTTTCCCGAGAAATTTTGGTGTAGTCGAATTTTGGTAAAAAAGGAAGGTTATACACTGCCTTTTTTTGAACCCCGAACAAAAAAATTGTATCACATCGACCCGGAAAAAATATGTTCTTATAGAATGTGACCTGTAGAATGCTGAATTAACATGGCTATGATGGCGATGTATTCAAATGAATTTCTTTTTTGGCCGCTATCTCATTCTGTAAAAATCCAATATGGTGTCCATAAGAAACTAGTAACCTGCAGCTTCTAAATCTAGCGTGTTATGGAAATTCTGATAACATATTCACATTCTCCGGGAAAAAGTGCCCATGGAAGGTGCTAACAGTAACTGTATTTCCGATCGTTTACGCTAGGCAAAATGAAAACGAAATTTAACGTTTTCATTTGTTCGGTGATATCTCAATTATTTTCAGATTTTTCAAAAATTTCAAATGCATGTTTTTAGTCTGAAGAACAGGCATTCCGAAACGTACATAACAGTTCGAAATCTAAAGCTAAAAATATATCAATAATAATTAATAATACAAATGTAAATATATTTTTCGGTTTCTCAAAAACGGAAAGCGTCCAAACAAAGAAGTTTGGTACAGCGAGGTACATTGAATTAACGTACAATTCCTCGATTTCACTTCAATTGAGGATACCATTTGGTTTCGACAATGTACGTAGGTTTTTCCATGTCTACCAACTAGAGGCATGACACTGAACAATATTGAGGACATTCTCGATGTTATGCAATGTCAAGTGTCGGTCAGCTCATATTAGAAGATCGGAGCGTGATATTATTTTAAACCCATTTTAAAATTCTGATTTTAAGTTTATCAATTCAGAAGTTTCTTAAAGGCTTCTGCTACAAAATGCTTCACTACAATAAGAGCTTTCGCTCATATTAATATATTTTTGTTGCTAATGACACTGTTCCATTATTATCCGCATATTCGCTTCGCTCCACTTTTTTTCTAAGGTAATTTTGCTATTCATCAATTTAGGTTATGAAATTGAACAATTAAGCTAAACGAGCTCTACTATTGACAATTAGAAAGCATTTATTTAGTAAATAATAATTTTCTAAGTATACACTTATTGTCATGAATTATTTATATCGCATTGGGTGGTTATGAGGGTGAAAGTTTTAACGATGGTTTACATAAGATCACCAATTTATGACGTATCACTTATAATTCCAATACACCTGAAAAGATGCGCTACAATAAGTGACATGTTACGAATTGTCCATCCAGAATCAGTTCGGTAATATTTTTATCCACGCTAAAATGTAATGGATTCTCAATGAGCCTGCACTAACTCGTTAGTGCTCGTTTGTTCATTTTCCAACATTTGCTAAACTTCGCCGTGATTTATAGAATTTTAATGAAAAGCGAGTTTGTTATTAGTTTTCGTTTATTCCGCTTCAACAACAAAATTTCTATTGGAACCAATTCCATTGTGCGCCCCTATTATTCTGTTCGAAACTCTTGCGCAAAGCATTACCTTATCCCTTGTTTAATGTGCGAACGAATTTGAAACAATCGTCGGCCCACATCCATGGGGCAACCGATTCAAAATTAAATATCGCAATTAATTTATGGTTGCAAATGCGCGAATTATATTTCGCAACCACCCACACATTTACTCGAGCCCCATAATTATCGCGTGCCGGTATAAATCAATTACAACCGATTAAAAAATTGCAATACTTAACAGAAAGCGGCAGTTGATTTCGATCAATTTGTGCAACTTTTCTCAATAATTCATAATTACATAACGCAATTTCGAGCCTCCTCGCATTGTTGAATGAAGTGTCGTTAACGTAAGACGCAAATGTAATTTAAGAACCGGCAATTTGCCACTAACTCCTATTTATAAATATATCTCACTATTATGTAAGTTAAACTGTCAATAAATTAAGCTATTATTCAAATGTATGTAAATGTGTTGTTTTATTAGGTTTGGAGAGATATTGCATCGTTATAAATGGGAAATCGTTTTTGACGACTTTTTCCTTATTCTTATGTTTTAGGTGACTATTTATGTCACCTTAATTCATTAAAAAATACTAATCAATGACTAGAAAAGGTCTTTATCAAATGCTGTTCCTAAGAGAATTCAAAACATAATTTCCAAACATTAGCTACTTGTTATCGTTATGAATAAGTACCTTTACCATGATGATACATATTCGAAGTGTCACAAAGCTCTCTTATCGCTCGTTGAAAGATTCAATCTGTTTATTTTTTCAACGAGGTATTATCTCATTTTTACTTACCGACTTATTTTTCACACCCACATGGAGAATTATTGTACAAAATGGCGATGTCTAATTGTTTATTGGTTAAGGTCTTTCTTACTACCAATTTCGGATAGTTTTTATGTCGTTAAACATTAACATCTCTTTCTCAAACCAAGCTGACTCAAACATTTCCGCGTTAACTTTATCTCATGATGAGTTTACTAATGCAATACTATATCTCCATTGAAAAAGACTAAATTTGCAACCGATCACTGTTATTGTAACGACTCAAGTAACAAAAACCATGTGACTACTTAGAAATGACACATATTTCGTGGACCGCAATCAACCAGATAAATTCTTTACGTCATCACGACAAAAAATTTGTTTGGGGAGACACTTCAGAACCTTGACATTTTACAGCTGATATATTCTACTTTACTCCTTTTTACGAGAAAATCCAAAAATTGAAATCCAAACCTAAGTGCTATCGTTACATACAGAATCGCACATCCTCTTAGATAATATTGTACAGAAATTTGGAGATGGTGTATAAGTCCCACCCTCGTATCCTTTGAGATATAATTTTCGCACGATGTTACAAAAAATGCCAGTTGCACTAAAAAATTATCAAAGTCCTCGTGTGAGATCGAAGGGACTTCAGCGCATTTTTGTGTGGCAGATCAGTATTCTATTAGCCACTTTCGACTCAACCATCAATAACAGATCTTGTCGAAGGCTACTACATTCACTAACCGTTTCCCACTTTCCGCGTGCACCCGCAATTCGCTTTTAAAGTTAAAATCGGGTCGGGGGCTACCACATTCCCTTTGACGGTAGCCACTTCCGACGTCCCGTTCACCCGCAATTCGCTTCTATTGGCGACACGAGAAAGAGAGACAGCGATTCGAGATTTACGAAACGTTAAACCGCGTGAGTTCGCAACGGAAGGTAAAAGGCGCCCGAAGTTGACTACTTCTCGAAGACACGCGCGCGCGCCTCGCAAAAGGTCGTTAATTTCGCCCCTATGACAAAAAACAAAATTCCGCCACGCAGGAGTTGTGCGCGTTTACAACATCTTTCCGACGACACCAATTTCAAAAGAATCGGACCAAAACTGTAGTAGAAGATAGGAAAAAACTGAAAAACCTTCACGTTAGTATACTACGCTCGAGGATGACCCCCAGATGTCGCCAACCCCACATCATGTAGCCATGTCCCTAAGGTTGACAAATTTCACGGCCTTGTAGATACACGTACAGTCGTACACCCGTTACCTTTCTACAAGAGTTCTTCTACGCCCCCACATTTGCAGCCAGCCAGCCAAAGTGAGATTAAAAGCTACTTTTTACAAATAAATTTGCAAAAATGCGCTAAAAAGTGAATGTGTCCCGTTTGTAAAAGCATAAGTTTGTGCCATAAACTTCAAAGCCGTGGACAGTAAATAATCGGATTTGGTAGCGGTTTCTACGAGAAAGCCAATTCAGGAAAGCGAGAAAATCTCCTCTCCCCCCACTCGGTGCCGAAAACTGAATGTAAAAGCAAAATGGACGGTATGAATGACTAAATTTACGGAAAACCTCAAAATTACCGTACTGAACAAACGTAGTTTGTAAGGATGCAAAAGACAAAAAACAAAAGATTTAGATACGGTTAAACGGCGAAGGCAAAACATAGCCAAAGGTTTTACGTTTCGGTTAACCACTAAATGCAAAAAGATCCCCTCTAAATTAAGCGTTTACTTTATATAAAGTTCGGCTATACCATGGAAAGAAATTTCAAGTCGGTCGACGTATTCGGTTATCTACATCCAAAAATTACAAATTCTTTATTAATTACGACCATCTCAGAAGTCTTAAATATACGGAGTGGGTCTCAAAATTCCAGTTAGGGCGCACCTAACGGATGTAATCTCGCCTTAATCGTATGCTTATATTGTAACCAATTCAACTCATTACAATTAATTATCCTTATCCAAATAGTCGAAATAAAAAACCCAAATTAGGCAGTCCAGTAATAGATGCTCTTTCGTTCCTTGGAATGTGAGGTCAAGCGGCCTATTATCACGTTAATATTTTCCTTAAACTGTACGACCTACCGGTTTAATGCTGGATTTTGGTATACCATTCTAAAATCGATTAATGGACAATTAACGGACCTTAAACTTAATAAGATTGACTCCCTCATCTTCCCTGGCAAGAGAACTTTCGGCGGGATTAAAAACAATTTAAATGTTCCTACGGGAACGGTTGCAAACGGCAAATTACATACGGCCTCTTATTTTCCTTAACGCGCGGCTCTACATATTAGCTTACTAATTTCTACCTTATATTTCCAAATCCTACACAGTGCGACAGTCTTCGTAATGAAGCGCTCAACTTAAAACGCTTGTAGATAGATACCGGGTGTTTATCTACAAAGTGATCACTAAAACTGCTAATGTCAAGGTGGAAAACAGGTGCTTAAATTTATTAAGGACAAAATAATCGCTACACATAATAATGTCGGTCATATGGAATGGAATATTATAAAGGTAAGTATAAAAGACAACAAGTAACTTCCTGGCCCCCCTTGATGAATTTTTTTCGTCCCATAGATAACATTGAGTAGACTAGTTAGGAGTCTTATTTTTTCATTTAGTGTACAGAAATTTCTGCTGTAAAACACACTGCTGGAGTGTATTGGCAAGTAGAATTGAAAACGTATCATATGAAGTGCATGTACCATTATTCGGCTTTTTTCAAGTTTTTTGCACAAATGAGTAAAGTGGAATTTTTTGTGGTGTCAAAAAAATCGCGGTTTTTAAATAAATTGGTTTACGCCTTGGTCTTCGATTCAACTCGAAGATTGGAGGCAAGAGACGCGCGTCTAACTGTACGTAATTTGCTCTTTAATCACTTATGGCTCCGGTATAGCTCAAATTACATCCTTGTTAGTGGAGATATAATATTACATTTCTGAGTTCAACACGAGATAACTCACTGACCTGGGAGCTACATAGTCTGTAGTTTTGAGTTGCGTAGGAAGGTGTTTAATGACCCTAAAACCATCTGGAATTGGTAGTAACCAAAGACATTAACCAATAAACAATTGGCAACATTTACAAAAAAATTGATTTTCAAAGAAAGGACGTTCAAGCCCTTTGTATGAAATACGAAAGCCTGGCAAACTTCGAACCTTTCGAAATTTAGATCCAGAAAATAAAGTCTTCTTTAAGCCTTTCCTATTTTTTTGGAAAAATTTGGAAAGTAATTAGCAATAAGCTGATTTTGGGTCGCTTAGCTGACCGTCTAGCTAGACTGTATCTGAATGTTGGGAATGCAGATTAAGCGTCTACATATTGTAATATATTTTGTAATCTTCCTAATTAATAAATTAATTTTCAGCAATAGCTCATCTGTTTGATGGGATATTACACGCACGTCAAATAGACACACTGTATAGCTATTTAAAGGGGTTTGGCTATAAAGCAGTGCCCCAAACAAAAGCTTTTACGGTAACAGTTTATCTATCCAGAATTTCATGCACAGTTGGCTTTCCTTTTAATTAACAATAGATTTAATACCAATTTCTCCTTTGTTCAACTAAATTCGAATTAAGGAGGCTTTACTGTACACAAACGGAGTCCTCAAGTCCAACGTACGCGCAAGGTGGCGTCAGAATGACCTCAGAAAACCATTAAAAGCGCTATTTTTTGTTTAAGTTGGTAAATAAATCTCTTGTCCACTTTTGCACACGCACACGTCCAAAACGTTCGGTCGGTATGAAAATGTGGAATGAAAATTAAAAGCGCCAGCTTCCAAAATAAATGACGTTACTCAAAAGGATATTGCTGGCCGTATTTTATTTCATTTTTTTTCATAAACAAATGTACCTACGCTGTACCGCTGAAAATTAAAATCACAATTTCCCGGATTACTGCAGTTTTTAATTTTTGCTTAATGCACATCAAAAATCCATCTCGCGATGTGCGCCAAGACCGATTAGTATATGGTGGATGAAAAAATTACTGTAATTTAGAGTTACAAATTACAGACTGTTAGTTAAGGCGACTGTGGTTGGCACGATTTGGCGACAGTTGGCCCGCTACTTTATCACTACGGGCCTACCGATGTTAATTCTAAGACTGCGTTTAGAGAACATTAAGATTACGTTAAAAAGGTCTTTCGGTTGCCCCTTAACTTGGAACTCGCATTTATATAAGTTTTTAGATCTGTAACAGCAGCTGCGCTCTTGAAATATTAGACAATAAATCGGTTGCATCGCATGAAATAAACGTGATATTTGTTTTTCCGCGTTTTCCAGAAGTACGTAACAGACGGCGTAATTGCATTCGTAAAAGCTCTATTATGTGTTTTCATTTGGCAAAGCCCCGCTGTTGAGATGCTAAATTAAAGCGGTTTTTTACCGCCGAAGCACAATGTAAATGAGTTTTCAAGCACGTGAGTTCACCACCGATATGGAATTTAAATGGGTCACGCTACAGAGTGGAGTTTTTCCAATAGATTTAAGATACGTGTTAAATGTTACAAGGAAATGTACTATACTCTCACCTGAGCACGTAATTAAAACATTACATTTCGTAAAATGAAAATGCATTTACCTATATACAACGCCTAGGTTGCACTTGTTTACATAGCTACGTTATAAAAATTCTGTTAGTACAAGGTTGATATATGCAAATTATACTCTGCTTTAATCAACATTTAGTTTTAGGTATTATTTCAGTAGGTAGGTACACATTCAAATTTGTAGACCAGGGAGCTTTCTTGTAAAATAGTCCTCTCCTTCACACACCAATAGTAAGAATCGCTTCAAAAAGTGAACCGTGTCGACCTTATCATTCATTGAAATCTTCGATATTTACGATGCGCGGACGGTAGTTCGGGGTACTATCCACCACAAACTTTGCGAAATTTATTGTAAAAGTAAATTAATAAAACAAGTTACGTAATAAATAGGCTTGTCAACAATAACATTTAATATTGCTAAAATGAAACATTATTATTCCGTGCAAGTGCTTATTATTTCGTTTGAATTATGCATGTAGTGCACGTATTTATTACAACACGTCGCAGGGGTAGACTTCATTTTTGAACATTAAATATTTTTGATTTTATATTAGGTACATTAAAATTCATTCTGTACATAACCCCCAGCCTCCAAGTAGCTGTAGATGAGATATTTCGCAATTTCTAATGTATACGTGTACAATAAAACAGTTCTAGGTCGCAGTATCGAGCTTCGTTCAATTTATTAGGTATGTACTGGCATAATGTCACGATAACTCACTACCAACACACGCTCATAATATAATGAAACATTTAAATAACGAATAGCGTCCTTAAACTGTTAGCGGCAAATTACCGTAGAAAATGAAGGACTTTTGTCTCTCATTATACGCAGATGCACTGTACAATTTCAAAATACGCTGTCCTTTAAGTCGTAATGTCATGGTATTAACTTAATTATAGAGCCGTAAAAACTCTCAGTGTATCTAAAAGTTATTCCCCAAAATAAAAGTAGGTACCAGTTATTATTATGTCTAACATTTAGTGAGTTCTACAAACTCTAGTCGTAAAATTGCAATATTTGATGTGAGGCGTTAAATTATGAACGCGCGAAGGTTGCATTAATTAACACCAACAAAATTCGAATTGCTCGGGTAATTGAAAAATGGTAGATATTTCGTAATAATATCACTTAAGCATAACAAAATTTGGATAATTAACATAGATATCTTTCGTTGGGTACGAGAATAATAAATTTATGCCGTTGTTAACCGCAGCAATATAACGTTTAATTATACAATAAAGACATAAACAATACGAGATTATAACGATTATCAATTAACCAGTTGATGTTTATTGGTATGAAGAAATGGGAAGAACTGTAACTTCTAGACCTTAATATTAACTAAATTTCGTAAGTTCAATGATATTTTGGTTTATTGCATGTGGTTCATTATTTAAGTGTTTTATGGGGATTGTATTTTATGCTCCCCAAATAGATATGGAAGATGAAAGTGTACATTAACAAAATCACCATTTGCCAAAATAACGTTTGTAATAGCGTTTTTCTTGATAATTGCAAAAAATTTTACCACCTCCTTTAAGAAAGTCTTGTTCTTCTTGAAACTATAAAAAATGCGTTCCGTCGTAATAATTTTTGCGCAATTCCCATTAAAATTGGTTAGATTCCATAATTTTACTGATCATTTAGGTTCATCTTTATCGGGCTCAGGGGCATCTTTTTTACTTGTACAATTTTGGGATATGCGCCTATTGAACATACAGGGTGTTTTTTTGGGAGCTTTAGTTAAAAGTTTCTGGGAAAGTAAAATAGGTAGGATTTTGAAAATTTGTACTTAGGAGTTACTCTGAAGGCCGAATCGATGTAAAATATTTTCAAAATGGCCGCACTTCCGGAAACACCGGAAGTAGATAGTAACTTCGTTATTTTAAATGGCAACCCCTATTTTTTATTGCATTTTTGGATTCTACGTGAAATTTCAGTTCTTTTGATACCCATATGTCATATCTGCCATTTATGGTTTTTAAGTTATTTTGACTTTAAGAAAAAAAAATGGCGGATGCAGATGGTACCTTGATAATTGATTACTTGAAAAAGGTTATAGTCATGGCAACCCATTTTTATCAGTGCATAGAGAATGAATAGGGCTTTCTTTTACTGTACTTAAAACAAAGTTAAGTTGCGTACAACCGCACCTATGGAGATCCAAATTTAAGAAACTTCAAAGTCTATAAACTCAGTTTTTTTAAATGGAATGACCATGTTCTTAATATTGCATGAGATAGAGAATCGAAATTGGCATATTTTGATATTACATGTTCCTATAGCTATCTTTAACAGTTTCTGATTTATTCCCATTTCATTGAATTGATCTCGGAATTGATGCCATTTTTTTTCGCATTTTCTTTTTAGTAGTTGGCCATGATTTTATAACAATCGAATTTTAAACAAATCAAGGAATGGATTCTTTAATACCACTGATTCTAGTTCTAGTCTAAATAATTCATTAATAAATAACTCATTTAATAAGGATATAGGACAGAAAATTTTTGAAAAATCTAAACAGAGTCGTTCAACTGAATTTCTTAAACAACGTATAAGTCTGGAAATTAAGAGAGGTAATGCGATATCTGTTCTAGCAAAAATTCCATACCAAAAATGTTTCAACAAAGTTTTTTATATTTTGCATTGAATTTATTTTGTTAATCTTGCATTTGCAATTCAATTCATTTTCTTAAATATTCTCTTGTAGAGCTTTGTATAACTTGTGCTTCAACGGTTTGTAGTGCATTAGGGGTACAAAATTTCAAAAATTCATACAATTTCGTTCTAGTTTTCGAATGAATGTACGGAAAGCACGCGCCGCGATTCTGCCCATTTCACCATAAATAACAATTAAATTCCAAAATAGGTGAAACCACTGCGAGTCATTTTTCGATTTTTGAAAAACTTATGTTAACCTATAACAGTGGGTGATGGATTAGTGTCACTAGATTTGTTTAAAATTCAATTGTTATAGAATCATGGCCGACTACTAAAAAGAAAATCCTAAAAAAATAGTGTCAATTCAATAAAATGGGAATAAGTCAGAAACTGTTAAAGATAGCTATAGGAACATGTATTGTCAAAATATGCCCATTTCGATTCTCTATCTCATGGAATAGTAAGAACGTGGTCATTCCATTAAAAAAAACTGAGTTTTTAGTCTTTGAAGTTTCATAAATTTGGATATCCATAGGGGCGGTCGTACGCAACTTAACTTTTTTTAAGTGCACTAAAAGAAAGCCCTATTCATTCTCTATGCACTGATAAAAATAGGTTGCCATGACTACAACCGTTTGCAAGTAATCAATTATCAAGGTACCATCTGCATCCGCCATTTTTTTTCTTAAAGTCAAAATAACCATAAATGGTAGATATCGACATATGGGTATCAAAAGAAGTGAAATTTCACGTAGAATCCAAAAAAGCAATAAAAAAATAGGGGTTGCCATTTAAAATAACGAAGTTACTATCTACTTCCGGTGTTTCCGGAAGTGCGGCCATTTTGAAAATATTTTACATCGATTCGGCCTTCAGAGTAACTCCTAAGTACAAATTTTCAAAAACCTACCTATTTTACTTTCCCAGAAACTTTTAACTAAAGCTCCCAAAAAAACACCCTGTATAGGACTTAGTAGACCTTATAAAATTGGAAATCTCCCATCTGGATTTTGTGCAAATTTGTGCTTTTATGGTTTTTGAGCTTTGTAGAATAGAATTTCATCTTTGCGCCGAGATTTTTGAGGAGAATGCAGCTTAATTGCCAAGAAAAAAAAAGTGGGTCGAGTGTGATGGGATATTACATAAGAAAGGTTTGAAGGGTCTCTACGTTTAACCAAGCTTTGAAATTCTGAACTAAAACTGTACAAAATAAAATGAATCGCTCTTCTGCCGTTGGCTAGCCAATTCTTTACCAAATTTTACCTTTTTTGGTAGTTTTACTTACTGCAGATTTTTCTTTTTGTTATAACCCTTTAACGTAATTTCTAGTGTAATAGCCACTTCATTTTTTAAATATAAATAACCTAATTTCACAAATTTGAATATACATACAGGATGTTAGTGAAAAGTGCGACAAATTTCAGGGAGCGATTCTGCATGAAAAAAATAATCACAGTTCGTTACATTTGTCCACAAACGTTTCGTTTTCCTAAATACGGGGTGTTAAAGTTAAGCATAAAATGCGCCAAATGCGCCCCCCCCCCCCAGTAAGCACGTAATCATATTGAAATGCTATGTTGTGCTGTAGATATAACGCAATGGAAAAGAGCAAATTATTTCGTGAGAGTGCACATGACTATAACGATTGTTGCAATATCCACCATTTACACACAAGTAAAATGCTATTCATTAGTACTGAATAACAGTCCGCAAACACTAAAGAAACTTTGAAGCGCTTGTCGACTAATCAGTAGGCTTGACTTTGAGAGCCAAACAACAAAGGGCTCTCTGTGAAAGTAAAAGGTATTTCTGGGGAAAAAGTAAGCCCATTGTCTACCAAGAGGCTCAACTTAGACTTTAACTGACATCTGTTTCTTCCTCTTCAACCATAAAATGAAATGCTTTCGACAGTTCTGAAGAAGGAATTCTCTTAATGATCAAATCGCAGTCCAAGGTCCTGCCTTCTAGCACCGCTATGACCTTGAAGATGGAATTGTCACAACGCCATAAATGATCAACCCGTTATCTCCATTGTCACATTAAGATCGTTTATATGAATTTATGATACGTGTAAAAAAACACCTGTAACGTAAAAATTGCTCATTTGGGTGTGCACGTCCATGAATTTAAAACAATTTATTCATCCGGTGATTATTTCGGTTGGTAAAAATGGCGCAATCTCCTAACTCTTTACACTTCACAAGTTCAATGAATACCATTTCATACATTATCATTGTAATTTATCTTTGACTTTGCATACAAGGATTAAATCGCCATTTTAACGAATGATTAATGATTCACTTTCAAAGTTAAGAATGCGCAATTCTCTTACGCTCTATAAATTTATTACGGTTTAACAAATACCAGTAGCCGTCAAATTTAATAGAGATGTAATTTTGTATAAGGAACGTGGCCCATTGTCTACAAATTACCAATTTAGATTTCGATCCGCTATTATTAAGGAATTGATGTAGTAAGATTTATAAATAATGAATGTAGTTAATATTGTTAAATAACAAAAACAATATTGCCATTCTTTTGCATATCGCGACATTTCTCGTTTTTGACAGACACAATAGCTCATGTTTTATGCAGGACGTTATGTTGCGCATTTAGAAAATAATGACTTAAAAAAATGTCAACAATGTCGCATACTGCGATTTCCGATAAAAGGCCAAGAAAACTAAAGTGGAGCTTAATCGCTGTAGGTTTAGACGCGATAACATTTTCCCAACTTTCCTTCTTATAAAATTACCAGCGACGCAGAGAAAAGTGTAACGGAGTTTACTGTAAAAATAACATCTTATACTAAATTACGTCCTAATGGAATCTATTATTTAGGGCTGTACGCACGCAAACGTCTATAAACAGGTTACCTGAGCGTTTTTCTAATAATTCAATGGAAATAACGGCCTGTTGCCTATGTTCTTTATTCGATCTCTGATGTAACGCTAAAATTACCCCCTATGGTTCTTTCACTTTAATTTCTCTAAATTAATCTTCTGCGATATGTAGGTATTCATCTTTCAACACTAAGGAATTCTTAATTAATGGACAATGGAAAACTATTAGAGAACTTAGTAGTCCGTTACTACTATAAAAATCAACTTATAAAAGTCAAAAAAACAAAAGTTACAACCCAAACTGTGGAAGTTTTGTGACTTGCGACATTTTGGATCCTTAGAAGTTGGATCCCGAGTCCCTACAAAATGAGCTGCGAAATTTAATTGCGACCAAAGACCTTCCTTTTTTGGCATTGTAATTACAATGTGGCACTTAGTAAGTGTTGACTTCTTTCGTTTAAGTTAAAAGCTTCTCTCTCGCTCCAAATTTCCCTTTACCGGTAAACCGCGTGTCAATTCGTATAAAAAATTAAGTCTTTCTTAGTATCTCTTCTATTGTGACATTATAACTATCATAGTTTCTTTTAATTAAAATAATTAATACAAAAAGTTTTTGCATAAATTGAATGAACGCCTTGTAAAAAAACGCGCGCCCTTGCATTCGATCCCGCGCGATCGCATTTTGCACGCGACCTTAGTTTTTGGTATGAAATTCTAACCTTACAATTAAAAAAAAACTATACCCTAATGGAAAATGCAGAAAAAGAGAGGCACCCAACTCAGCGCAAGACTAGCACAATTTAAAAGTGCACTTCAAGTGCACTCATATGCTTATAGATAAAGCTTCATGGCGTTTTCAATTGGTACCTACCACTAGTGTCATTTTTATATTCCGCGATCTTTAGGCAGCATTTAGACACATCGAAGGCCGATTTGCCAACCCCCTTTCTTTCGCACCTAGGTTCAGAGCCCGCTCCTGACCCGGTTTAGAGTAAGTTGCATCACCGTCCCCGGGTTCAGATAACTGTCTGTCTCTGATGAAAGCGTTACAGCGACAGACCACCTGCTTAGTAGTTTCATCTTCATCACCATAGAACCTGCCCGTGGCGCTCCTACAAGTCCCATGTTGTGCTGGTGATAGTTGACCAGTCAATGCCCGGCAAGCACACCGTTGATCTTTTTAATCTGCCCTCTATTAGACTTAGACAACCCAGACTCTCCAAGGGGCCCTGTTAAGAATACCATGGACTGTCTGAGTCTAATTGCTTGTTCCCACTGAGCCCGGAATCCACTGGTCACACAGTCTTTAATCCTGGCCCTGGCAACGAGGGAGTCATCTTTAGAGTAGGCAATCAAGTGCCGTGGTCTATCGAAACTTGTCTGTTGACAGGGCCCTCAGTGCCGCCCAACTGTCACAGGTCATCCCTGCCTGAAACACGGTGCTATACTGACCACAGTAGAAGCTGATGTTGGTCGATCACCATATATCGTGCCCCTTTCCGTTAGGGACTTGTCTGAAAACCACGAGCCCCTCAGTTGGCAAACTGAGTTCAGCCATTGCTCCCTGTCCGGGAAAGTGACTTTATAACTCTCCGATTTTTGTAAAACAGCCTGATTCGCATACCTTCTTGTGATGAGGAGATTGGATCTAAGGGTTTCCTCCCAGAACCGCCCGTGCCAAAGGCTCCCTCTGTCCTTCCACTCGTCCCAATAATTTAATCGTATGGAAGCCTTCCGAACCTCTCTGCCTGCACAGCTAAGTGGAGTGCTAACACTAGCCTCCATGGGCAACCCTCCTTACAAATGGAATCGAACGGTGTGTTGTTAAATGCATCCTCGAGATCTAGAAACGCTCCCTGGGCTACTCCCCGACCCCTCTCCAGCTTGCACACGAAACTGCGAAGAGCCACCTCCGTAGACGTACCAACCTTCTCGCAGCCCTACAAGCATGTTGGAATGGATGGTAGTGGTCTGAGGACCAGTACCAGTCCTTATGAATACATCCACCAGCTTCTCCACCGTTGTTTAGATGATGATAAGACTGGGGGGCCTGTAATTTTTCGCAATGTCATGTTTGCCCACGACCCGGCTCAGGTAGGTACACAACTCTTACCTTTCTACAGCTTTCGGGGACATACTCTAGAGCTAGGGAGGTTCTAAAGAGGTGCTACAAATGTAACAGCGGCGGTTCCAGGCTCTTCTGCATAAATCTTAATCGGAATTTTATTAACACGCGCTCCGTC
This sequence comes from Photinus pyralis, assembly GCF_008802855.1. Classification (NCBI taxonomy): domain Eukaryota; kingdom Metazoa; phylum Arthropoda; class Insecta; order Coleoptera; family Lampyridae; genus Photinus; species Photinus pyralis. Next base: position 4,382,909 of record NW_022170511.1, read on the forward strand.
GCGTTCGGGACTTTTTCTCCGACATTTTATCCCCAAGAGTTTCTACACGGGTTTGAAATATGGTCCTATTCTAATTCAGACCCACGAACAATTTACCTACGTTTTTTTCCGCGATTCACAAGAAGATTTGATATCCCCAAGTATGTCTTTTAAAACCGAGCGATTTAACTTGGGCGATTGTAAAAACTGAACGGAAAGCCCACAAACTATTGCGATCGAGATTGACTTGGGTCTCGCTCGTTTCTCTCCCTAATTTTCTGTATGTAGGTGGCCAGACTGGAAACTATTGTACTACGTACGTTTCTTAAAAATTGATTAATAAACTATCGAAACCAAAAACTTTTTGCGCTGAAAAATTCAAAGCCTGAACAATTCTTTGTTTCGTCATGGGAACCCAAAATCTGACTCTAGTCATGCAAAGCTATGATTTGTACTTTTCGAGGTCATGAGAATGTGTGCATTGGAAAACTACATCTCATCTACATCTACAAGTTAGCCGATATATTTCCAACCATATTCATACAAGTCATTCTTATTGATAGCTGTACACATTGAAGTTAAAGTGAATTAAAAGCTCTTCTAAAAGGCGTGATATTGCTCAACTTGTGTTTTAATGCATTCTTCAGGTATCACTAATTAAAACTAATTCTGCACAAAAATGCTAAAGTGTTAAATGTTAAATTTTAATACCACGTTCACCTTTCCACGCATCATATAATTATGCGATAAAATGGATTGAACGTGCTGTCATTGATAAATGTGCATGAGATGCTGCCAACCCTAATTAACCATATCATATCAAAATCCCAAAATGTCATAATTCAAATTAAAAATTTCAGCACGAGGTCGCTTAGGGGTGAATTGAATTGAAATGCATACTATTTTATTTGACCTAGCTTAAAATTTACTTTGATTTAAATTCTTTACACAGGTATCCCGTCTTAAAACTAGCTATTTAACGAACAGGCGTTCACGTGCGGACGATGTTATTAGAACGCATGTGAAACGTGCTTTTCACGGCACCTAAACAAATAAGCTTCAAAGATTTTATAGCCTTGATGAATTAATTTCCACCATTCTAGATAGTGAACGATTTAATTAGTAGTGATTTGTTATTGACAGCTAAACTGTATAGCTACTTCTAGCACGTTGGTTCATTTTTATGGGTGTCGCAAAGATATGATCCTAGAAGTTATGAAAAACGCTAATGCGCACATTTTCTTTATCAACTTCTAATTTAAATTCGAGACGCGTGCAAATTATTTTCATAGACGGTTATTAATTTTTATGCAAAGTAGATCCTTAATTACGCAATCAACACAGTCGACCCGTTGTCTGGCATGCATTCATTATACTTTTAAATCAATTTTGCTTGTACCGTTTACAATTATTATGATCCAAAACCTACAGTATGAAACCTTCATTTCAGCTTTTTTGGCAACACGTTTACCCATCCTACATTGGTTCACTACTCAACTAGCGATGTATTGATGATCTAATTTTTGAATTTGAATAAGTTCAGACGCAATTGTCATCGTTTTTATGGCGCACCTTTAATTTTGGTAATTTACGATTTGTTTATTTGGGAACTGTTAGATAATACCTAATGCATATATTGACAATTATGCTAATAGTATTAGTGATCACAAAAGTATTTAATTAAAAAAAGGAAACGAGATACGCCTTCATATTTATAGTGAATAGCTCATTTGTTAACAATTTTAAACCAATATTTTGGTTCCAGATACGGAATTTCCAAATACCGATTTCAAGCTCGCCGTTTTTCCAGTTTCAGGTAAGTGAATAATCGAAACTGTTATTTGGCCATTTAGTTTACCAGTATTTTGATGACAAGTTCCCAAAGTTCTAACTTGCACACGCGACACTATTCCACTTACCTTTGGAGTGGTAACCTTAGATATTTCCTTTTTAAGTGGGCCACATCAACGTATTTGAGAATTTAACTTAAAATCACATTCAGTGTTAGCTTTTCACAGAGGAAGAATTTTTTATGGTGAATTTGTACAATAGGTGAACTGTCTGGCACCAACTGCCAATTTATAACAGTGGGTGCACTGACAATTTACATCACAGAATTCCAAAGCTTCAATAGGTAATAATTATCTATACATCGGCACAAATGTGCCAAACTCATAATTTAAGTAATAATTCCTTGAGTAGAAAGTGATAGAGAAGTGTTGATTTTTGAGTATAATTATTACACGGATAGATACAATCTACACGTTTGCATTACTGTGATAATTTTTTATATAAGGAGGTAGCGGTCAGATTAGAAATAAAAATGAGGAAATAAGTTAACGAAGTGTGGCAGGATTCATTGGAATGAAAGCGAAAGTGGTAACGTAAACTTAATGAGGTAAAACAGAGCAAAACGAAATAAATGTAAGCAACAAGAGTAAGACCAATACTATTTTTAGTTTGATAATGAAATTCTGACACAATTGCATAGTTTCTCAATTTATATCATTTAAGTGTTTGGTAAGACTGTGTCCTAAATAAAAAGAATTAAAAATTGAAGTCAATCCACATATTATACAATTTAGTCTTCTTGTCAGTATCAGCGTTCCCATTTCTTCTATTCTGTAGTAAAATGTATTTGTGCAAATAGTAGCAAGCCATTTCGGTTGAAATTACCCCTCATAATGTAAAAATTTGTTCCAAATTCAAATGTGCACTAGTTTGTCTATGGGCATTCCGAAAATATCCATTCACTCTACAGTTAGTTGTCCCTTGCCTACTACTTCACCTTCAGGATAAAATTCGATCTTTGTTCCAGTCTTATCTTTCTCGATTTTTTGGTTTCACTCAGCAGCATAACATGAATATTTTTCAGTAGTTTGCAGCGTCCCCTTTGCTTGATTGGTTTGCGAATGATCTTCTAAATATCTTTTGTCAGTTTTCGGTTCTACCCGGCCTGATGTAGCATTGCTCACTTATGTTGAGTTGCTGTATAGTAATTATATATTTTTAATATTATTTAATATTTGAAACTTGCTACTATATCCCGTAAATATTGCCTACCCATTGTTTCGTTTCTCTACTACATCATTGATGTGTTTGTCCTTTTTTTGGAAGGTTTATTAAAATCTGTCTCCCGCTTAACTCCGTAGCGAAGGGTCTGTGTGGAACTCCATTCCATCCAGGCCCACCAAAAACCCTGTCCTCTTGGCAAGTGATTATACAAGACGGGTACCGTCCGAGGTCATATCGTCTTGTGCGATTAGGCGATGAATCTAGTTGAAAGCCAATGTGTATTATATTGCCTGTCTTATCTGCTCTCGCCTCTTATTTACCCTTACCTTTCATCTCTCTCGTTCGGTAAATCATGACACATAGTTGTGATATCACCTTATTACCTTCCATCCTCGTTCACTACCACTCGTTGTTGTAATGGGGATTTACGATCATTCAACCGTTTTAGCCGGATTGGTAGAAATCACCATAGAAAAAATTGTGGCAATAATTGTAACCATAGCAAAATCTACCAACCCGGTTTAACCGGTTGAATTATCGTAAATCCCCAATATTATCCGGGGTTAACTCCTCGTCACCACATTGAGTCACCACTCTAATCCGATTCTGCCCATATAGCGCATTCGAAGACTAAGCGCTCATTGCCGTCAAAGTTCCCACAATCAGAATTCATCCCCGTCCCCTCTCGTTCCAATCCATTGTACATACCAGCCAAGTTTTCGGTCTCCGCAGAGGAATTTGGTGAGATAATAACTCATATTCCCATGCTGGCCATTAATCCAATGTTCTATATTGCGGATCAGCCGCTTCATCCACGAATGTCTCTTGTCCCATCCCTGCCGCAACAACCCCATCGCTTCCATATTACCCCCACCAAACTCCTTCACTTTGATGGTCACATGTAGTGGCACTAACCCGGCGATCACGAAAACATCTTCGTCCGCTTCTATACGCTATTATAATAGTAGGAGAGTTGGCGCTGTGCTACCTCAAACCCACAGCATAGCGGTCAACTAACTAAGGGTTGGAAAATAAAATAAAAGCTTGAGATTTACCTATCTTAACTCTCCCCGTATGAAATTGAGAAGACACAAAGGTAGTAATAACCGTAAAATCAATCCATTAGGTACCAAAAGAATACTGGTTTATCCTCAATATCAATTGCAAAAGAAAATTGTCTCCACAATTGGACAGCGGATCCCCCAAATACAAAATATTCCTCAATTAAACGTAGCAGCAGTCGGCGAAACGAAACAAACGGGCGGACGGACGGACGTACTCGACCGTCACTAAGCGAACACCCTCGTGCTTGGTCGAGGTCGGGGGTAACAACGGTCTGGCGGCTCGGTCTCAACCGGAACGGCAGCTCCAGAAATCGGACAGGTCGAGAAAATAGCGGCAGTCACTTCGGAAAACTAAAACAAAATTACGGAAAACACCCTAGCAGGAATGAAAGCAACAAAATACAAATCGGCGGAAGCAGCAGAAAAGCAATATTGGGGCAAAGTGAACAATACTCATCTCTTATAATTAGTGACACGGAAAGTAACAAAACTCTTACCTTTAAATTAACGGAGCGGTAGCAACAGTTCGCTAGAAGCCAATTGCAATAAATACGGCGCTGTAACTAGACCGCAAATTGAAACGGTACGGATGCACAGAAATGTAACTGGCGAAAATGCAGAAGGCAAATTTAAATATGGTTAAAACCCCCAAAAAGCAAAAGCTGATGATTTTAAATACGGTACTGTTGCAAAAATAATCTTTACGGCAAAGCTCAAAATTTGGGTACTTACAAAACGTAGCTGCGAAGATGGAAAAGGCAAAAGAAGTGTTCAGCAAAGCTGTCGACCTCCACAAATATACGGTGTGGTCATAACTTCCGGTATGAAACTTCAAGACGGAAAACAAGTGCTTCGTTACAATAGATCTCTTTAAATTACCCCACACCAACTTAGAGAATGGATTCCATAAAGCTTCTTATGTCGAGACATTCTAAGAAAGAAATTTTAGCGTTAACTCTGTAATAAACGTTAAAAATAAAAACGCACTCTCTTCTTGCTATCAGGAATAACAAATCTAAACAAAAAATGAAACAAGGAAATCAATAACTGCCAATTTGCTGACTTGTTTTGGGTTTTATAAATAAGTCATGATACTGCAATATTAACTTATTCAGAGTCTAATCTTACTAACTTTGATGAAATTTTTCCCCGCCTGGTCCATAAAGTTTAACTTTGTCTTACACTGCTCCTACTTTTTCATTCGAATTCCTACTCAGGTTTACCCAAAGTTCCTTTTGTGAGTGCCAACGTTATTTTCCTTATTTCAATTGCAAATTCCTTCATTTTGTTATACATTTCGCTACAAAATGCTTCTTTGGTAACAGAAACTCATTTTCACCAATTAACTATTTAAGAGGGACGGGACATGGAAAATCTAACAAATACAAATTACCAAAAGTTAACAAATCACTTTTCAAAAATTCTTTTCCCTATGTTCATCTGAAAACGGCTCACTTACTGCTCGAAGATATTATAATGTAAAGTTTAAAAATAAACTGCTTTCAAATTGGTTGATGTCAAGTTCAGATTATTGCAAGGTTTAATCTCCTTAATCTTTAATTAATTTTTTTATATACATGCGTAGTTCATTCAACTGATTGAAATATGAAACACTCTTGCTTGATAATTTACTTTTACAACAGTCAATACCGTTTTATTAAATGGTAACTATGGACTATGGATTTTGTTTCAGTTGTCATAATTCTTACAGAAATTCCTTAAAACCATCAAAGGTTTATATTGAATATTATTGTATAGTTGCTACCACTAACTCATATTTTATTTTGGAAAATTATAAATTGTAGCTTTTATTTATTTATTTATTATCCCTCTCTTGTTCTGGGCTCTCAACAGGCTTGCGCCCCATTACAGAGTGACCCGCATAATGAGTTTTAGGGGTGCCTCTGCAGAAGGTCCTAAGTTGTTTTATACTACTCCGGTATTTAGCTTACGAATTACAAAAACTGCAGAAAAACCTAATTCGGAGTAGCTGGCAGAATGCTCGAAACTGATCTAAGGTAATTCCCATCTCTACCACAGATGCAAAATTAGCCTCAACCTAGGTTCGAACACCCGACCTCCGGATTTATAGCCCAACGCTCTACCATTTAACCACAAAGTTGGCCAGCTCTTATTAAGTTGACTCGCTCGCACTTTAAGTTAAGATCAAGTTACTACAGAGCTGGGCACTATTTGTGTGACGCAAGAATTTAAACACTTTTAAAAGTATTCGAATAGTTTGCACGTTTCTAAACTGCTAAAATGTGTCAGAAAAAAATTACGGGAGATCAATTTGATGTAGCATTTTCCCAGCATGTTTTATAAACTTAAAAGCTCCAAGCTTTTAGTAACTGCTTTAGATTGTTAAAAATGAGGAACCATTTGCGAAGTAAAGAAGTAATTCAACCGAATGAATTTATGGACAATAGTCCAATATTGGTGGGGACGGAGGAACCAAACCTTACATTTTATAACGAACATTTCCCATATTTACATTCATGATTTCAAGCCCTGAACTATGACTTCATGTTTCTACACACCTGTTCCACGCTGGTGGGCCAAATCATTAGTTCAACCCGTGTTTGGATCGACGCCTTCTGAATTTGGAGAATTGATGGCCTTTACACTAATCTCAACTATAAAGTCGGCCGTAAATAACTTTGGACGTAAAACGTGTTACATGCGAGATTAGGTACATTTATTGATGAAGGTAACGATCTACGTGAAATTCCAATACCTACACTCATTGATTGTGGGAGTGGATACCTAATTCGAAGACGCTTCAATAACAACCATTTCTAGAATACGGTAAAATGTTTCAGTCCAACACCGATCCCTGACTGAAGTTAGTGTTCTTTTGCGATTGAGGAAAGTGTCTCATAGTTAAATAATGACATATCAGATCGCATTTATTTATAGATGCCGGTGAATGCAAATAACCTGCATGGCGTTGAGCAATCAAATATGCCTTTTGCATCAAAGATATCAAGCGCCTACTAATTACAAAGATTACAATAACGCAATGTTCTATAAGACGCCAGTTCGAAATAGCATTTATGAGGGAGCATCTGCTTGCTTTCAAATCGGGTATGCGAACTCGGAACGAAGACGAGAAAAGGAGAAGTTGATTTATTGTTGTTGGTAGGTCCCGAAAAAAGAACAATATACGGCTTTTAAAAATTCCTTAAGCAACTTGCCAATTTGTTCCGGTTTATTAAGAAAAAAAGATAAGATGTAACAAAAAATTGTCAGTTATAAATATGCATGTTGAACTTAAAAAATGGTAGGAAAATAGAATACATCAATCATGCGACGCCAACACGTCGTTGCGGGGGATTTAAACCACTCACAAAATAGAAGTTATTCCATAAAAAATTATAAATGTAAATTCTCCTCACTTGATACACTTCAAGATTTTATAATAAATCATGCGCCGTTGAGACCGACCTTTTGATTAGGTGAGAATGACTTAATAAAAAAATCGATATGCATGCTAATTCTCTTGGGAATTGTATTTCACGCTTGATATTCAGGGACGCTATATACTCTTGCAAACAATCTATTATCTTAATTTGGTAGCAAATTGGTGTAATTTTCAATCAGCAAGCACTAACTTTAAGGCAAACAACCTTAATTTATGGGGTCTACATGAAGAATCTCTATAACATCATTTAGAGATGACGCAGTAATTGAATTGTTCTCTGGTAATTACCGAGGCTATTAGACATCCCTGCAAACTTAATTTGGGAATTTTATACTAACTATACGATAATCTGAGAAGGGTTTAGGTTGCGATTACGTACCCAAATCGAATATTTATAACGTTTTAACTATACTTTTCGTATCGCTATTGTAATAAGGGAAATTTGCATTTCGCTCTGTGAATAAACGCATGCAAATTGTACGGGATACATTATCAATGCAAATCGGTAAGCGTTACAATTAACACTGTTAGAACTAAATAATTACGTTATAGGATAAAGTTCAGAGGGCTACTATAATTAATCGAAGAGACGAGGTAGACCATCTGTTGCTAATCAAGATAATACAGATCCTAGTTGGTTATGAATGTTTAATATGTGGTATCCTTAGAAACGATGTCGTTCGTAATCCTTTGTTAGTGTTAACGATCTTATATCGGCTCGGTCTTAGGTTATATCCAATATTCATTTGATAGGTATGGGGATTATTCGATGTGTTCTGCGCAATATCATTTTTAAAGCTTAAACGTTCCTATAGCAAATTTCTAACCCCCGTTTCGACCCTTCAGTTGACGTGAAACAGCGAGCTTTTACGTATATTAATATCGGCATGTGTCATTAAATCAAACTAGTTACAGCTCCCGCTGGAAGCAGATTGGTACTGAGGATTACCTATTTGCTGAAGCCGTGCAAATTTACTGTGCCATCCCTAATTTGCTCAGAGCGGGATAAATTTCACTATGGCATAATTAATACAATTTTGAAAACACATAACCTGTGTAAACAGTTCATATTAAAACAAGTATAAATTGTGCACAACTCTTGTGCAGATTTTAACCGAAATAGCTTTTGCTTTGACATCACCAATGGATATATTTCTTACAGAAGTCTCAATCGCCCTTTGTTATTAGCTTATTACCAACAATCCGTTCTTGAGGTATAAGGGAATATACCCGATCACTATAAGAGGTCGAGGAGGAGTAGGGCTATGGTTGGCAGAGATTAATTCCTTTCGTTGAGACCTTTCATTAGAGTAACATGAAGGATGAAACTAGTTCCACTCCCCCCCGTCCCCCTCCCCCTGCACCCCGTACTTTGATAAGAGGACAGAAAGAAGGGCAGTAGTTGGTAGAAAACGGTTCCTTTCATTGAGACCTTGACCCCCCTCTCCTCCCTCAGTCCCCGTCGCTCACTGATCTCGTGTAATTTGAAACAATCGCCATTCTGGTGAACCCGACATTAGCGCTCACGAACTTGAATTTTTTATATCGAACTTCTACGCCCGTTCAAAGAGAATAATAGAGGGGCGAACCGTCCACTTTTAACAACTCGATGGCAAAAACTTTTTTGACTCTAATCGCGCTCCTAGGAAGTGAATCTTTTATGGGTCCGTACCTTTACCAGCTTCACTAAACGCGAATCAATTAATTTACTGCAAAGTAATCGGCCCCTCTCTGAAATACTTTTTTAACGTCCACCCATGGCGAAATGGTTTTTTAACATGGCAATGCTCAAATTCTATTGGATATTCATTTTCTTTCTACCATTACTAAACGGCTTTTGGAGTTGTGGGTGAATCTCAATTTTGACGAACTAGCATTTTCTCATCGCGTGATTTTCACTCAGCTGAGTTGCAAAAGTAACCATAGAAGGCTAATTCACAGAGTGTAATTTAAAACCAGATCCAGACAATGAAGCAACATCTAATGATTTGGAAGATTTTGCCTATTTGTGGGAAGAAGACGAACTTTCACTTTTATTCCAATTGTTTGTTCGTTCCAATATTTGTTTGGGGGAATGTTTTCAGAATATTGACTCTTTTACAACTTAAACCTTTCTACTTCCGCGCAATTCAGTGGGAAAGAATCACCAAATAAAATGCTCTCCTTACAATTGAGTTGAGTTTGATTGGACAACAAGTCCAACGCATTAACTTGATTTATAATTATACAGGTTAATAGGTTATATAGGTTATTTACAACATAACGTATTTATAGACAATCAGACCTGTGATGAATCACTAAAGTTAAGCTTAAGGTGCAGGTTATCTGCAGAAAACGTTATTTTACCCGTACTAAATAACGCAAAATAACGTTTTTTGACAGATAACCTGCACGTTAAGTTTCTGTTACATCCCAGGGCTCAATATTTAATTAAAATTGTAAATAGAACCCTTTAAACTCGATTATTTAATGGGTGGTGGCGTTTTTAAAATGCCATATCACTCCATTCGGCATAGGTTGAACGTTGAACTGAGTGAATAATGAATTTAAAACAACTCTATTCCGTTCGAAAATTGAAATTATTAATTACCTTATACTTACATCTTGATTACAGTGCCCTTCCGATACAGGAATAAATTATGAAACGTTTATAAAATTTAAAATTGTTTCGTTCGCAGGAAGGATTATTGACAACTTAGCGAGAGATATAAAATTTTGAACCGAAGACTAATCGCACAAGCACGGATAATATCATTTCTTTTGATACATTTTATCCTTTCAGAAAGTAGCTGATTTTAGTTCCATTTTCAATGGACTTTTTCAAGGTATTCATTGATACGGAATTGAATTTCATTTCTGAAGTTGATTTGATACTATACTTATTTTTTATTCATTGTAGAATGCGATTAACGTCGCTGAATTCAAACAAATTTTCTACATTGAAGCCCTTTTTCATGAAGTTTCTTGTTTTATAAACATCGATTTATTTGGTTCCAGACAAGTTTTGAGTCGAATTTAATATGAAGTAATATGCTGGTGACACAGTTCGCGTGTGAGAATGGGGTCTTGTGAATATATAACTATTCAATTAGTTGTATAATAGAGAAACGTTAATTAGCATCCAAAATGGAGAGCGCACAATGGCTTTTGAACCTCAGCAATTATGCCTTAAGAAGATGTTGCAACTTAATTATGAATATTCGTGTTTGTAGCTTTCGACCTTCATATTTTATTCATACTTCTTTTGCTACTTTATTTTAATAAAATGGCAGGACTGCAGAATACAAGTTTGGGTATCTTTTTTTGGGAAAAAAAACTTTACTTTACTTTAGTTTTTATTTGCTTGTGCTGCTGAAACTCTTGTATTATACAATACCTAAAACATTTGTACAGCAGTAGATGGACGGTGACTTCCGTATGAACATTTGAATAAAACATCCTAAGTATAGACAATAACATACAACAACCTATTAGAATAGGAATAGGAAAAGTATTTCACATACTGTACCTGGAGTAGAGCGTACGACACCGAATGCAAGCGTGCCTCAAGACATAAATGCTCACCTCTTTTCAAAAGATTTCAGGCCTTATTTAACAAAACGCCAGCATTTTAAAACAAACCGCAAGCAAAGAAAAACAAAGCGCTGTAATTTTTGGATATCCATTAACGAATGGAAAATTTTCGATTTATTATGAACTTATGTTCTTGCACTGTTTACAGTCAATTACAGAAATTGTACCAATACGCACACTTACTCAGAGATTCGCATTTTGAAAAAAATTAAGGCCCCGTTTCATACCTGGGAGGGTTTGATAAGGTTCTTTTCGTCTTCTTGAACGTAGTAGGCTCGATGACGTTTTTTGAAAGTTCGTTGGGTTTTACAGGCTTTGTAAACTTGGCGGACTCCGTGGTGTTACTAATTAAAAAAAGCAAAATTTGGTGACAAATGGTGAAATAGATAGTCGCTTATCAGTGTTTTAAACGGACAAGAAATAAAATGCTTTAGGGTGTTCTACATGTCGATTTATACGTCTGTAGCATAACAGTGAGAGAAATTAGGGTGGAATTAAAAACTCAAAACCTTCCCCATGCGTCTATCTATCTCTATTTTGAGTTTTTAATTCCATCCTAATTTCTTCGATGTCCACCCCATTTTGAGTTCAAGAAAACATGGATACCCTTAATAACAGTGGGAAGCGGAACTGATGGTACACCTACCGCATTACTACTTTTTACGACAGAAGTTTTAAAAAGCAGGATTAGAACGTTACCAGAAAATAAATGAAATAATATGAGGTTACCTGGGTTCGATTTTTTGAAATCAGTATCGGTATGGAATGTTCTATAGGAGAGCGGTATCTACAGGAAAGCAAATGCAGGAAATCGAAACAATATCTCCCCCTGATAATCAGTGAAACGGAAAGTAACTAAAAGCTTACTTTGCAATGATACGAAGCAGTATACATGTGCAAGAAAAAGAAATAGATGAAAAACTAAAAATTAAACAGCATGAATGCAAAATAAATTTATGAGGAAGCTCAACATTACGGTACTTACAAAGCTTAGCTTGCGAAAGTGCAAAATGCAGCAAGATCCCCTTTACAACAACTGGTTTACCTTTTATAAAATTCGGCTGCACCATCATGGAGGGATCGACGGTTTTTCCAGTCGACACAGCGTATTCAGATAAGAGCCTCCAAACTTCTTTAGTAATTTCTGCGGCCTGCTCTGTAATTGGTCTGAAAATTCAAATTAATTAAGAGCCATTCTTTTGATACCCCACACGACTGTGTGGAATGACGTTTACAGCAACACATTTATTTAGCTACTGTTAATTTCACTTACTTCATTGGCCGGATTGAAATTTCTAAAATTGATAACCCTATTAACACCCATTTGTTCATTGGCATTTCTCTGGCATAGAGGTCTCTTATCAACCTGATAACGGCATAAACCTGCACGGCCTTGTAATTTTAATGCTCGTTTTAAATTAACATATGAAACAAAACCCTGCCACTAGTGGATTAACGTGGCTGAAGTTCTAAAACATTAATTTGCCCTCGTCTTCTAAATAACAAGAGCTTTCGGACGCATCAAAAATATATTGACGGAAACGGTTGCATACGGCGAATTAATTGCAACGTTATTTACGGTAGCGGCGACTGAAACACAACTCTAGAAATTAAATAAATTACCTTTGGTTTATATATCCAACTCCTTGAAGCAACACGAACACTTCCGTCACGACACTTTTCGTCAAGGAGCGCCCAACGTTAAACGCTTCTAGATACCGGATGTTCGGCAGAGCAGGTCGACTCCATAAAAATACGGTGTGGTCCTAACTTCGGGTATGAAGAAACTTCAAGGCGGAAAACGGTAGCCTGTGGCAATGGGCAAATTAAAAGAACCGTTAACTTTCGCGACACTTTTAAGTTAGGGAATTGGCGTGCTGTTTAACATACTTAAGAACCACGATGCTAAAAGATTTGAAGTAGAAACGCAGCATCGGTGTCTATTATTTCTTATAGAGAAGAGACGATTTCTTAAAAAATTTCATGATCCTAGAACCAAAAGATATGAAATCTGTATGCGCAGTAAAATGATTCACCCATGATCCTGCATAAGCATACCGAGTCTACAGAATGCACCGAACTCTCTCAGTCAGCTTATCTTACCTCATGTTCGTCCTATTAGAGGCTGGATCCGAATCAATAGACTGACTGAGCAGCCAAAATCAATTGGTTTTGCGATAAACATTGCCATGTGCGAGATAAGAAATGCAGGTGGTTATCGTTTCGGGCGACGATGCAGAATTACGAGTGTTTTTGATTTTCTTTTTATGAATAAATTCTTATAATTTTTTTATCAATTAATTATGTGTCAATTTGAATCTCAATTCAAAATTCCAGGTACAATTTTATTTTTTGTGCCAAATTTTTTAAATTTCTGTTTATCCAAATGAAGAAACGTTAAATTCAAGTCGGGTGTTATACAATATACTTGTCACGTTATCGCTTCTATACGTTAATGTATAATATTTAGTTAAGCAACCAGTAAATAGCTATTGTTTAATAGTTTAAAAGAGCCCAAACGTTTGAGCTGTGGAAGTGTGGAGTTGGTTTGAATTAATTAAATCCAGTTCATTGCAATAGAAGCCATTTCAACTAATTCATTAGTCATTTTTTGAGGAAGTCCAAAATTATCATTAACATTATACTTGAATGGTGGCTCGTTCAGTCAAGGTGCCACTTGGATTCAGAAGACAGTACTGAAGTAATGAATTGATTCATGAAATAACAGAACGATTAGTTTACACTGATGTTTTTGATAAAATAATTAACCTTATCCAAGGGTGCATCCAAAAAACTTTATTGTAAGTACAGATGCTCTGTCGAGTCTTTCACGAAAGGGTGGAAATACCTGTTCCCAAACTTAGCAGCTCCATTGAGTTGATCGCAACCTATGAGACAAAATGATTAACAGTGCCAGTTGTGTGTGAATATCAAATTGATAAGATAGAATCTATAAAAATATGTGGCTCGGGCATAAACCCTGGGGTATCAAAAACGTTGATGAAAAAATGTAGAGTTCCCACAAAAATCAAAACCGCACGAAAATGGATTTGGAGAGAAGACCACGCGAACAAAGAGTGTTTATTTACCGATAAAAATTAATTAATGGGGGAAATCAAACATTTCATATTAAATTAGAACGGATTTGATATTTTTCGGCGAGACGCGAACGTTTTAAAATTGAAATTAAATTAAAAGCGGAATAAATTGATTTGGAAAACCGACCATTCAAACGGCGCAACGGCTGTCGTGCATTTGAACAAATCGGGTGTGAAAAGCAACAGGCACAGATCAATGTATAATACACAAAGAATATGTAGTAATAATACTGTAGTACAAATTTTCACATAATGCCCTTGCAGATATATAAATTTTCGGCTAAAAACGTTTCGAAAATTAGATTTAGATTTATTTTGCATACACAAATCTGGTAATCGATAACAAATCTACAAATTAGCACGCGATAATCATTCAAACGTTATTTCGAGTTAATGAATATTCGAAATTAAATAAACGTTAAAATGAAAGCGGATTAGATGAGTTGTTTTCTAGAAGCCATCTGGTAAATGAAAATAGCTAGTAAAACGCTCGCTTATTACATTACGGGGGGTTATATTTGTTTTTGTGAAGTCACGCTCTTCTAAAATGTCTGCTGGTGACAGCAGTAACATAACTCCCCAGTATTTTCATGCAGATCACATAAAACAATCACACTGTTTGCATCATGACGATGTATACCGAAATCATTTATGTCAGTGACATTTCCGAAGCTTTGGCCTCCCTAAATGCAATTTACTTCTTTCCGAAAGACTGCACCGCTCTCCAATCTGATTACATTAGTGCAAAAGACGGACTCTTGCCTGCATCCACTTCCCCCGGTAATGTGATTTGCTAATCCTAATCAGAACCCCATCATCAAGTTTGAAAGCTTTAACCTTACTATTGGATTTCTGACCCTAGAGCTCGCAGAGAGAGGGTTTTGGGAAACGTTAAAAGTGAGTCAGATGTAAAGTCCGATTAAAATCGCGTATATAGGAAAAATTCGAAATTACATTTAACCACCCTTAAATATTAATATTTGCGAAATTTAATTAAGACCAATGTGGGTTAGTAATGCAAAAAACACATAAATGGGTTGGCTTTTTATTATGCTCCCTACGGTATCCTAATATGTAATGTATTTTAACAGTTTAATTTCGAAACTTGTTATCTTTGAGAATAAAAACAGCCTATTTCGAGCAAAAAAGTACTTGTAAAAGGATTCCCGTCGTAATTACTACGCTCGTGTTGATAAATATGTGCTCGAGGCAGGGGAGTTTTAAAATATTGACCTTATATTCCATTTAATTATATTGTTCGAGGCAAATATGACCAATTTTCATATTCTAAATGCGTTTCATTTACCATTTATCTGCCGTCGCTACTTTTTCTAGCGCTAATTTGGGATTACCGCTAATAAAGATAAATGCGCGTATTTCGTTGAAAGATTTTATAGCGCAATTGTTAAATAAACTCATTTCGTGCCTTGTTTTAAATTTTGTTATTTACACTTTTAAAGTAGACCACCATTTCGTGTTTTTAATTCGCATTCAGAGGAAAACATGGCCTTAATGAGGAGCAGTAAGCATTTTGTATTATTTTGTACCTACTTCACTTCATGATGGAGTACATTTTTAAACAAAACAATTCATTGGAATACACAATATTTACTTTATTATCAGAACACGTTAGGGTGGATAGCAACATTTTACAAACACCTGACCAGATAAAGCTTTCAACGTTACGTTTAAATGTTCTCTTATTTCTGCGTTTTAAATTTATAATACAAACTATTTTCCATTTTCATATACATATGCTGACTGAAATTACGTATCTTTACGCTACAAGATCACTCGCTCTCATCTTCAGCATTGCTTCAACCTAGAAAAATAACACTCCATATAGTTTATGCAACAATTACTATTGTTGGTCTGAATTTAAAAAAAAAAACATGGCCAGGTAATTGTTAATTGGTAATTGTTTTTGGTAAGAGTGCGGTTATTTGGAAACGGTAAATTTTAGTAGCCACACCAGTAATTATTATTATTGCCGAAGTGTTTATTGTTTTATTAGTTATTTCAAAAATCAGTATGTAACTGTCATATTTTAAAATCCAGTGCAAAATATTATGCTATTAAATTGTTTACTGTTTTTAAAAAATAGCAAAATACAATGAATGAAGATGCAAAATAACGTTCCTATCCTAGTTTTCGAAATGTATGATGAAACGTTTTTGTGAAAAAATCGTAAATACAAATTACTCATATAGCTACTGAAATCCATTATCTCAGCTTAAACCGGTAGTCAAAAATTTCCTTTTTTTTGTAAAAATTAAGCACTGCAATGAGGGTTGTAGCCAAGGTTGTAGCTTTTGTAAGTATGAGGGTCCTTTAAGTAAGTTTTTCTGAAAAATATATCCTCTTTTTGAATTACAGACACGCATTTCATCCTATCTTCCCAATTCCTGATTTAGTTCTGATAACATTTCTGGATTTTCTGATTTTTGTTCAAGATTTTCTAATTTCTCTGAATATGCATGTTTGTGTAGATTTTATAATCGATTTTTTGTCACGTGGCATGGTTTTTTAAAATATTTTTTATCAAAGATAATTTTTATTTGGACTAACGGCAGCAATTTTTGTTGCGATAATCACCACCTAACTCAAGACAGCATAAAAAATAAAATTAAAAAATAAAGGTAAATTCGGAAAAAAAGTTCTCGCATTTATTTTTCTCTGCAAACTAATGAATAGAGGGTCGGTTAAATGTAGTCTTAAAAAAAATACAATAAATCATGGGCGTCCAAAAACTTGGTATTATCATAGACCAAATTGGTCTATGGTATATTATTAATGACCGGAATGTGGATATATTTTTAAAATTGCTTTATGTATCGCATATGATTGTAGAATTTTTTTTTCTTTAAAAGCAACGAAAAAATGCGTTGGGCTACTCCGCACCTGTACTGATATGTCAGTTTAATAATGTTTTTTTTATTTTATCTGCCTCAGAATCGCTGTTTAAAACACGCCTCAGCGTGCTATAAAACGAGATTAAAACACGCCGAACTTTAAAGGTTGCTAATTAACGTTACTTCAAATATGGCATATGAAACTATAATCTGGGATTGAAATAAAAAATCCTGTCTGATCGATTTCTGCAAATGCAAAAGATATCTTTGGCTCGTATCCTTTGTTGGAAGTTTCACAAACGCACGGGGTTTAGAGTAGGTACTCTATCAGACCTGTTCCACATTTCCTTCTAGCATTAACGATGCATTTAAGACTTTCTTTGAAAGATGCTTACTATTCACCCACACCAACAACCTTTCATATTCTTTATAAAAGGCTTTTGCAGGTAGCACCTTTTTCTGCTTCTGCAACAAACCACTGAATAATTTTCAACCGAAGTCATTTTATTTACAAAGATGGTGAATTATAAATGTTTTTGCAGTCGTCGAGTTGATACGTATGGGGGTGTTGTGGAGTGTAAAATTAATCGTGCCGAGGGGTTTTCGCGGTCGTAGGGTTCAGATCTGCCCTCGAAATGCCCCGGGAATACAATCTTTGCTCTAGTTAATCTAACCAACCAATTAAATATATATTGTATAGATTTTCTTCATTTAATTCTCTAGTACGCAGCCTTAGACAATTCAACCTCAACGATTTTTAATTTTTTACAAGAATGGAAAAAATACGACTCCGCCTGTTGGCAAGGATACACCTGGCAATGTGTCAACAACGATTGTCAGCATATTGGGTGGGAATCTACAACTGTTGAGGAACGTTATATTGAAACCCCTATCGTCAATAAAATTAAATTGCCAATTAATTAATGAAGGGGAAAGGTGTACTTCTAATATGTACAATATCACTGTAGAAAGCAACAATTAAAGTTGACTCGAAACCTTCCCCATTTCGAGAAGAAGGTTTCGAGTCAATTTTAATTCAACCGTACTCATTCTCCCCATTAAGAGAAGAACATACACCGGTAGATAATCTGGAAAAAACACGAGAACATAACGTTTAATTTAAATATAAACAAATGCGCCCTTTTGAGTTGTTAATAAATGATATACAAACTTCAGGGAGTTCTCATTATGATTATTTCTGTACGGAATTTACGATTTCAGTCCCTATATTGTGGTCATAGAAACAGACTTTCGCTCTCGCAAGTGAAAAACAAAGATATTAAACCTTCCCAAGAGAAGGGGGAAAAACTAAATGATTTTGAAAACTGTCTAGTTAAAAGGCCACGTTTGGGAAAATTGTTCAGAATGCAGTTTGAAAGTAAATAATAACTTAGATATAAATGACGTGCTTTGCAAGTGGTTTTTACTAGAGTGTATGCTTCACAATTTTTTTCCCCCACTCTTCTAGTTAAGCCCTTCAAGATAGAACGAACGGTAAATTTATTGTTTTACCGTCAGGATTTTTTTACAAATAATATACCCTTGCATTCGATACAACAGTAAATATACAGTTCCACTTAAATCTGTAGAGAAACTATCCAAAATCTATGACGACATCTTAAAGCGCCTTCAGGCGTATATAAATAACTCCAAGTTAGTACTGCAATTTCTATTTGAATTTTATATAAAATACCGTTTCTCTGTTTTCGCGGCGTAGCTGTTACTGTAGGAAGCTCAACATAATTTCTAAAATTTTCTCTTGGCCCGAACATTGTGCCCGAAAGTGTATGTAACTCTGAATTTCAGGTGTTTTCATTGTCACGTTCACAACACAAATAAGTAGTTATCCCAAAAAAATTAAAGACATAAAATGTCCAAACAAGCCTTGTAAGTATTTACTTCTTTTAAGGATTTTGTTTTATTTTTTTCATGTGTTTGGAAATAAATTTTTGTCATTTTGTCAATCAATTGCGCGACCCGTTTTTTTATTTCAGATTTTTCTTTTCTTGTCAGTGTGTCAGGTGATTTATGAAAATTTGTGTAGTTAATTGTTTGGAATTTTCGAAGTTGCTTGAGGATACTGAGTCTCCCAAATTATCAATTTAAAGTCCGGGGGCTGGACGTCTACGAGGAAAATAATTACATTTCTAAATTTAAAGGGTGTTTTGTTTTGAACTAGCTGGACAGATGTTTTGTGGGTGGTGTAGTGACCGCATGTTGTATCAAAAACGGGGGAAGCAAGCTAAATTTTTCTTACCTGAGACTGAGATTTGTAATAGGATATCGCACAATAATTATCAACGTCAGAAATTTTAACACTACTTTCTCTATAAGTTTAAGGATCCCATAGGATAGCGCAGAAATTTAACCAACGCGAGCTTATGATTCGCACTTACTAAGAATTCCGGCTACATAGGGAATATCTTCCCAGCCCCTAACACGGAGTTTCGGCGGATTTTTATTTATTTATTTATTGAGAGAATTGTATTAGTAGAAAGAGACCGACCGTTTTTATGTCACATTAGCCAGTGTATGCAAAAAAATTACAAAAATGTTTTGCCGCGCTCAAAAACACTGAAGATGGTAACGGACCGAAACCAAAATAGGATGTTTGCGATTCCCCATTCAAACCTATGTATATACCAAATAGTCTCAAAATGGGTTTAAGCGTTTTTGAGTTATCACAGTTCACACGAAACGAACCACATACACACACGCCCAAACGCACAGACGTCAAGCTAAAAATTTTGGGTCTGAGGGCTTCAAAACGTCCAGAAAACGCAAAATTGGAATTTCGAAAATTATCACGATTACCATACGTTGCTTTATACATTATACTTTGTATGTCGGAAAGCAAAAAAATTATAAATAAAATTTAGGCGTTTTCTTCAGCAAAAGATAAGTACTTCGTCCCATAATGAGAGTAGTCTAACCAGACGGCAAAAGAAGATTTTGGATTTTATACTTGCTTTCTATTGAAAACATAATTACAGAAGTTGTTGTCCCGTAATGATGTAACACCCCAGATTTACTAGACAGTGAGTTATTTCCTTCACAATTATAGCTGAAAGGACCGATGCTACACTAGATAGCGCGCTTATCTTATTTTACTGTCCTTACGTTCGCCTTCTCCTGGAAATTAAGTGTAGGTACCCATTCAGACAATACAAACGAAACTTCGCGATAATGCAACAAGAGAATTGTTTGCCCTACTTATGACTGGAATTAATGCGTACTTTCCGAGTTTTAATTTAATTAATGTATTTATGCGACGTACTATGGGGAGTATAGCGCGGGACACGCGAAACTTTTTCCTAAATTTCAGTAAAAAAAGTAACTTTTAATTAGGTTATGTTGCCCTCGTGAACTTCCGAAAGAAATTTTTTAATTAGTTTCCTATCGTTCTTTCGATTTCAAGCAATTTTACAACTTTCCATTAAAACTTGTATTTACACTTTTGTTCGTCTTTAGTTGTTTGATCGGTGCAAAAGTGGAAGCGTTTTATTTACGAGTTCATAAACTCATCAATAAGTTGAGAAATATTGGTGAAAGTCTCCGCTCATTACGTACACAAAGGTGATAAATTAACGACAGTTTAAGAATTACCATGACCAAGACTAAAGAAAGTGGCAGCAAAATCTATTATTTATTTATACGTATACGGTTAAATGCATGACAACTGCCACTTTCACTATAAGATTATTGGGCAAGTCGAATCTTCACTTTAACTTACCTATTGATAAAATCGCTAGAAATTGATGTTAAACATAACTCACGCAAATTAATATCCCGTCCAATGTCTGCAAAGTATCATTTTGTCTTACGCGATGAATCTGCTGATTTATTGGATTTTAAAATTCTAACCAATTTCACGACTGCGTATAGGTTTCTCTTAGGTCTCCTATGATTGTGTCTGCGATCACTTTCTTATCCTATTGGTAAAATGAAACCATTTATCAATCTCGATCAAAATGATCCTTGTTTGGAGCACATTTCAGAAAACTATGCTTGTAGCTTGTTAGCAGCTGTACCTGCAAAGAAAACATTTCCGGGTGTTGATCATGTTGATTCGAGTATCAGAACCTACCAACTCTCCCACTCCCCACCTTTTCTCCTTGTATCCCTCCACTCGTCTTCCCTTGAACACTCCTGCAACTTACAAGAACCTTTTGGTATCTTCATTCCAACATTTCCTATGGCACTATCCATCCCAGAGAAGATTTAGATCCAATGCCGTTTTGCGCAGAGGGTTGTTATTTCTTGAATGAAAAAATTGTGGTATTTTAATTCATATCCTTGCCAGGACACAAATCAAATGTGAATAGTGAAATTATGTAAATAAAATCTGTCCGTCCGTCCGTCTGTGTACATGATAACTCGCGTACAGTGTCGAATTTTCTAATTCTTTCAGTAATAGAGACTAACTGATTACATTTTGATCCTTTCTGTCCGCCCGCCTGTGCCTGTCGCTCGTTGTCTATATTGGTTTGAAACAGTTTATTTTTATTAATAAATACAGTACCCCACCGTCCATTTATTGTATTTCGTGTTATCATGTCCTGCGATGCTTCTGCGATTGTTCAGTCTTTAAACCGCTATTTGCATTTCTATTCATATTATACCTATAGTTGGTCAGTTATGTGCGTATTGTTTATTTCGTAATCTGTTTCCTTTGCGTACCCCAGTAATATTTCCATAGAATATTCCAGCTGATTTCTTATTATTTTTTAATCAGATAACAGCAAATTGTTATCTTTCTATATATTCCAGATATTTTATTTGTGTTGTCCCTCTCCAATTCTTTAAGATTTGATATAACAGTTTTGACTTTCTCCTCTAGAACATTCTCCCAGACCATTGCTCGTGTTCTCAAGTTTTAATCTGGATAATTGGAGTCAATGTAATGTGCGTAATTTCCACACGTTCATGATCAATGAGCTTCTGTCTTTCTAATTACTTCTAACGCCTTCCAGTTGAGCTTAAGGATTCGATTACAGTCGTCTTAATGAGCATCTAGCCTTACATTTCTTACATAATCAAAACGTAAATTCACTGTAGAAATTTGTGCACGTCCTGAGTTGTATGTAAAAACCTGGGGTATAGTTGAAATAGAAATAAAATTTGTCGCGAAACAGAAAAGTGCACACAATTTACGGGCGCAATTGATGGATTACAGGTTATTTATTTTCAACAGTTTGTCTTCTAAGGTAGCGTGGCTCACGGGAAGCAACAAAATAACAAGGTAATACTTTTATTTTATGACAAGGTAGATAAAACCACTCCCATTGCGGTCGACATGAAATAATGCATCCGAAAGGAAAACCGCCTTTTGTAAATATTATTGCATGACGTCCCTCCTTCAAGAAAATTCGAAATGAATTGATTCTGATGTTCCTACCGATGAAAACTACTGTAAATAAATTTTAATAATGGCGCTTTCCCAGCAGAACCATTAATCCATGCATATTTGATAAACTTGAATAACGCCACACATCAGCCAATTGTATCCGATAGGATACAACAGATAACGCGTACTGTAAATTAAATTTTAATGGCTGCTACAATTTGCCTTTATTGAAACTTTTTTTATAAATGCTCAATAAAAGGGAAATGGGGATATAAAGCGAAAGAGTTCGCATCCTAACTTTCATTGTCAGATGAGATTAAATGAATAAATAAATAACTGTAATCCCACGAGTTGAACTGCCAAAATACATGGGTTGGTTTGTTATGTAGGCACGTAATTTGTAAAGACGTTTGCATGCAATATCGTTTAGGCACCAAGATAATTTGTACATCAATTAGTACCATAGGAATGTCGCGTCAAAGGCGAAACGTTTCTATTATTATAAATTGCAATTAAATGTTTTCACGACTAATCAATACGTTCACCTATAACGTAACACGTTATGCGCTTCGGTGATTTTAATATAACATGCCACTATTTAGTGCAAGGCTGTGAAAACGTTGTGAAATATGCCTCTCAGCCGTGATCTGTAAGACCAAACATTTTTAATTATCTGGTATCGCAAGATACTGTAATTTTCGCACTGAACCCCTTCCTTTGAATTATTAAAGATCAAAGACTCAGCGAGGTGCTGCATATAAGTGGACAAAAATTAAGGCACTTTTGTGAAATTAATTAATTCTCCGGTTTTAATACAGGATCATTTGCTCGTTAACTCCTTTATACTTAATTAATTAATATTTAGAATAACTCTCGGAGATTAGTTTTCTCCTAGATGTTTTTGATCTTTTAATTAAAATCTAAAATTTTGCATTGAAATCCTTTCGCAAAGGCTATTTGAACACCGACAGCTTCTTTCTCGTAGTATTTATAATAATTTTTGTGGTCGGTGTAACAAAGCTTTGGTACGCAGTATTAAATTTTCCGAAATTAATTGCGTTTCTGTACAGTATTGTAACGTGTTTTATAAATTCGGGTTCGATTTATATCAATATTTATTAAACAAAACTAAAACACTATAAAATCCGTACAATTTATATCGATTATTTATATCACTCACACTTCGAAATTTATATCAGATTTTCGCGCTCGATGTTTCGTCCGGACTCGATCTCGTTCGATAGTAGACTAACTGCCGCGATGTTCGGTCCGCAACCATTTATACACGCAAGCAATGTAAGTCTAGTACATTCTCGAATAATCGCGCGCGTAGAAAATTCCAGAGCGCCAAAGGCGACGTCATGTCTGGAGCATTTCCGTTACAGTATTATCCGTTAACTTAGAAGATACAACTTCTGAGAGTGTGTAAAACTGCAGTTTAAGGCTTAACATTTTTCATTTAATTATAATTATCATTGGAGGGAAAGATCAAATTATGTCAAAATTACCACTAATGTTCCCTTACATTTTTTATTACATAATCTTTGACTTTGTGATATTAGTGCCTTAGCATTAATACTAGCCTATACTCAAAAGCGCATAAATGGCATCAGCGCTTTTTAGTTTGTCGTGTATTCTATCTCACCCTGGCCAAACCTTTAGTAGGAAATCCGCAGATTTCTATACTCCGTAGGAACATAGACCAATCTTAGCTCTATTCGCTTAAGCACAACTCGCGTAAAGTGATGGCGAATATCAATGTGCTTACTTCTGCAATGATAAATTTGATTCTCTGCTAAAGTCAAATTTTGTCAAAAATGTGGCTTCTTTGGCACTCTCAGATAAAGCCATATATTCATCTTCAAACGTCGACAGGGCAATGGCTCATTGCTTCCGAGAATCCAAGGTCAACGACCCGCCGTTTAGCATGAAAAAGTAACGAGTGTAGGACTTTCTATCCTCAGAGCAATTCCCCCTTCCCCCAGTCGGCGTCGACATACCCCATGAACGATCCGGGATCAGATCCGTATGTTAATCTCCTGGTTAAACCCATGTTAATAAATCTTTTCAGGTACGTATAGTCGCATCGGCTTTCGACTTGAAGAATTTTACCTCGCACCACCTCGAACAATCTTTTCGGCTTTCCGTTTGCGTCCTGTACAGTTGCCCCATATTTCAGAAAATGAACTTGCCAACAGCTAAGCGGTTTGTGTCCGCGATAAAACTCACTTTGCCTTCGCCAACGGTGGGGACAGTCGCGTCAAGTTTGTGCGTAACACGTCGCGTGTTCGAAATTTTATCAAAATACTGGGGTTCTCGGTCGCACCATTGTCCAGGCACCATTTTCTGCTTGGCTCGTTTATCTTCAGTGTTGACACGTTGAGACAGACATCATCGACGACCAACGCGCTCTCTTTCTTGTTTTTTCAGACACACGTTTCCTTTGTGGCCTGGGTTTTTACATTTAAAACAACGAATCGTTGCCTTTTTGATCTTTTGTTTAATGTGGTCGCCTTTTCGCCTGTGATTTTGCTACCCGTCGTATTTCTTTACAAATATGGCACCCGACGTTGTTGTGTTTGCAGGGACATTTTGGCGCGCTTAACTTTCTCAAAAGATGGCGGTAAAGCAACAATATCGATAGCAGATCTGCATTGATCTTGATCTCCAAGTCGTTTAGCTGATCAACTGAATTGAAAAAAACCTGTTGGGATTGAATGAAAAGGGCTTTCGATTCCATACTGCGGTTATTCGTTTCGGGGTTGATAAAGACTTAATTTTATTAGTTTAGGAATTTCAGCAGCCTTGATCAGTTTCAATAAGTGCATTGAATTATTTAAACAAATTTTGAATAACATCTAACAGAACCCTGAGCACGAATATCAAATTTAACATGAAAACCCTAATCCTAGGTCGTAACAATTTGGGTTCAATTAAACACAAAATTGTTCATTTTCACATAAAATAACATTTATTCGGGCTACACACAAATTAGCAAAGCTGAAAAAGAGGCTCTTGGGGTCTGTTTATAGATACCACAAATGCAAGGACAATTCAGTAAAGAAATGCCAATTATTTACAGTTTTCAATAATACAATAATCTGGTCCTTAACTACGATATTCTGGCGCAGAAAGAATTAAACAAACACTAGCTGACGGCTTTAAAAATTTCACGTCTTTTCTATTACACTTAATATTGATGACACGAACTGGCTTTGTTGAATTTGATGATTAAATCTTGTGACTTTTTGGACGCTTTTCACGTGTAACGAAAAAAGAACCTTGTAGAAAAACATCTGTGTGCAATAAACTGCTTGGACGACACACACACTTGAACTCTATTTTCTTCCAGATTTGGAAAAAGTGCTTAACACTTCTCACGAACTGGATTAATTCATTTGATGAGGTCGTACATTAAATCAACTAGCGTTCTGTAATAAACAAACTTGACTATCAAAAATACGAACGCCATCTTAAGATCCAAGAGACTGACTGCTCAAATACCACAAAAATAGGGTTTTTAACGTGCGCTAATACTGTCGGATTACCACCGAAAACAGTTCCTCCGATATACGGAAAAACGGCCAGTCACATTACTTAAAACATTCACCACCAAAGAAGTCTCATTTTTAGCGCATTTCCAAAAAATAAAAAAAAAATGCGCTATTGTGGCCACTTTGTCCGTCCGTCCGTCCGTCCGTCCGCTCGTTTTGCGACGCTACTAGTTCTTTATCTTAAGAGCTATTGTTCTACTTTTTTCGCCATTTGGTTCGTTATGGTGTCGAGTCTTGTACCAAGGAAGGAATTTTTTCTGTACCGCTTACAAAAAAAGTTATTGTAAAAAAAACAAAAAACCGTTTTTTTTCATGTTCTATAATTTTACACTTTTGCCGATTATTAACGATCCTAGAGATCGTTTATAATTTTGCATTGCTATCTGTCGTCTGCATGCTGGTCTGTCCGTCTGTTCCTTTGTCTGTCTGTCCATCTATCTGTCCGTGTGAACGATAACTTTGTTTAGAAATGTTCGATCGCTTTTACATTTCCGTTAGTTATGAACTGAATTGCATGAAATTCAATATGGGCATAGATTTAGCCATATAATACGCAATGCCAAAAGTTGAATCGAATCGATTCAAAATTCACAGTGCCTTTTTCGCATCTCGACCATTTATAAACCGAATTGCAAACTTTTTTACTTATAAAAGTATTTGAATGAAATTTGATACATAGGCACTTGTAATAAAGGAAAATCAAACGTCAATTTCAAAATTTGGTTTTGCGCATGCGCAGTGCCAACTTTTTTATTTGCGGAAGAATTTACACGAAATTTGATACATAGGCACTTGGAATAAAGGAAAATCAAACGCCAATTTCAAAATTTGGTTTTGCGCATGCGCAGCGCCAACTTTTTTATTTATGGAAGAATTTAAACGAAATTTGATACATAGGCACTTGGGATAAAGGAAAATCAAACGCCAATTTCAAAATTTTGTTTTGCGCATGCGCAGTGCCAACTTTTTTATTTATGGAAGAATTTAAACGAAATTTGATACATAGGCACTTGGGATAAAGGAAAATCAAACGCCAATTTCAAAATTTGTTTTTGCGCATGCGCAGTGCCAACTTTTTTATTTATGGAAGAATTTAAACGAAATTTGATACATAAGCACTTCGAATAAAGGAAAATCAAACGCCAATTTCAAAATTTGGCTTTGCGCATGCGCAGTGCCAACTTTTTTATTTATGGAAGAATTTAAACGAAATTTGATACATAGGCACTTGGAATAAAGGATCATCGAGCGCCAGTCTCAAAATTTTCTTTTGCGCATGCGCAGTGCCAACTTTTTTATCTATGGCACCATTTAAGTGAAATTTGATACTTAGGCGCTTGGAAGAAAGGAAAATCTAACATTAGTTTTAAAATTTAGGTTTGCGCATGCGCAGTTCCAACTTTCTTATTTAGAAAAGCATTGAAATGAAATTCTTCTCATAAACTGAAATTGAAGTAACAAAAATGGATTGCCCATGTGCAACGCTATCTTTCATATTTGTGGCCGGATTTTTACGATTTTATCAGAAGTTGCATCTTATAAATGGGAAATGAATGCAAGTGGAAATGCGCTTTATGTAAATCGTTTACGATTACTTTTTAACTTGTTCATTATGTTCTAGTATAGGCAAAATACGTCCATATTAGGATACTGTTAGATTTAAGTCATGAATAAGAATCTGCCTTCCAAAAAAATGTGCTAAAACATTTAGTATAGGTCAAATGGCGAACAAAGGCAATAATTAGATTTTCCATTGTAATGTGATTAGCGTTATGAAATAATGTTCCGCCGTACGCTTTTAACGCGTTATTTTTAATTTTCATACAATGTTGCTCCTCCTAAAGATAGAACCGGCTAAGTAAACTTTAAAACTCTGCTGAGAGAGGATTAAAGTTTTCAGGTTTATTAATTTATCCCTGATTTTTGCAGCAGTTTCAGTGTAGCAGATTCAAAATTTAATAACTACGCATTAAGGCTTTTAACGAAAGAACACAATCAGAGTTCCTTTATATTTCATTTCACTTAATTAAAAAATCTTTACCATGACAAAGTTAAATGTTATAAAGGGAAATTGCAAATCCCTTTATCTTGAAACGCTCATAAAAAGAGACTCGTGTACATTCGAATTGTCCGCATTAAATTATGCCGTATACTTTTTTGTCGAAAAATTCAGACCATAGCACATCGATTGCCAAAATAAGCTTTGATCCCATTGATGTATTCGTCCGAACATAAATTTGTGGGAACAACAAAGCTCTTGAACGAGTAATCCCTAATTTAAATAATATCCCCAACTATACAGTGTACACTCCTGTTTTACTCCATCGCCCATACAAACAGAAATAATTACACCCTCTGTTATTTTAATCGAATAAAACCCCGTTCTCTTGATTTATTCAGCTATTGCTGTCACTCCTTTTCACTGATGAATTCTGCTCAGCCTATTTGGGTGACAATACTTTGAATCACGCGACCGTTTTAGAAGGTAATAGGGTGTAAGAATTTTTTATCGGGCGATGGACACAATCGGATAACGATCACACCTCTAACTTCTCGACAGTTTACCGATACCACCATAAAGGATTGTTCAAGGTTTGCTATAGCACGCCTACTTATCGTAATAAACGCTCATGAAAGGATTGCAAGGACTACATTTCAGGAAACCCACAACTCACGATCGCCTACTGAAATAGCAAACCGACAAACGATAATTACTTTATTCACTCCAATATTGAATCTTAAAATAACTTTACGGGTTATACAGCTGAATAAAGAGTTACACTTGAAATGTCCATACTTTAATTTAATAACATGTAAAATGTAAGTTTTGCATCTTTAGTAACAAAAATTGAGGTTAAATATATAAACAAAACAACGCTTAAATAAAGATGTAAAATAAATGTCACTAGAAATCTAACTTACGAGCGAATAAATAACACCATGTCCAATTATAATTTAAATAACTCGTCCGATGTGTATTAAATGCCGCAAGTGGCATTAATTTACAATTTTTTATGGTTTGACCATCATCTCATTAATTAATGATCACATTAAACACATTTTATTTGAAAAAATGATCACTTATAGTGGTTTTTATTATATTTTTGATCCCACAAGCTTTGGATTTAGCGTTGAAAGTTTGGCGGCTTTTCTTGATCTCAATATAAAGACTCTTGCCAGTTGCCACCATCTTAAATTTGTATTTGCTTTTAAAATCCCCAAATAGTAGGCATGTCGGTTTTTTTGCTTATTTTTGTAAACCATTAACAAGCCTTTGAGAAAAATTATTTTTATTTATACGTTTTGACTTTAATTGAATTGAGATGACGATACCGACTCGGATGTCAAATAAGATTTAACCTGCGTCAAAATGTTATTTGGTACCGGTACTTCGATTGCAAATAAGTGGTTGACAATCTATTGAGGAAATTGCAAACTCACTGTAGAAAAATGTTAATAATGCCTCCGACTAGCCATTACAGTTACCTATTAAACGTTACCTCTTTTAACTTAACATAAGTAATATTTGTTTCGTTGAATGTTCCTGAAACCTTTTACTCTTGTCCTTAGAAATTTTCCTTCTGCACACTTCAACGGAAAAAATTGCATCTACAGTACCCCCTTCTGTTTTTTAAACCAAGAGATAAGATTTTAAAAACAATAAAAGGAACGGGAGCTCTAAATAAATTCTAAAAAATTCTAAATCCCAAACGAAAACAAATTTTCTTCTTCCTTAGATCTAACTTGTTTAATTTCTTGAATTTTGATTTAATTTGCTATTAGTTCTTGTTTATTTTCTTCAAATGTTTTTGTTTCTTCAAATACTTTTTTAACGTAATAACATTAAATTTGTTTGCTCCTTCCTTCTTTGAACCTTACTAGCACTTGAAATTTTAGTGGATTGATCTCTAAACAGTGTCCCCTGGAAGAATTAAATACGTTATCCAGATCACAGTCCAATTGACTGCATGCTTCAATCCCTTTAGACAGTGGAAATGATAGATATAATCGAGTCTCACCCATATAACCATAAGCAAAATTGTATAACCGATCAAGAATTTGTAATACCTAATTTTTATTCTAATCCATCTAATATTTTTATATATTTGCATTAATTTTGACCTGTTGACAGCGATGTTTAATATATTCTTGAAAAAATTTAAAAGCTACTCCATCTAACCCCATAAATCCAATAATTGAATCGGTAGGTCATGATGGGTTAAAGTGTCGAATGCTATTGAATAGTCAATTAAGCCAGTTAACGTGAGATTGTCTTTATCACAGCATCTTGCAATAACTTCTGCGATTTTTATTAACGCTGTTTCAGTGCTGTAAAGTTTTTAGAAACCTGACTATGTGAGTATGTTGGTATTTTCTATGTAGGACTATTTTTTCAATTTTTTTTTGAGCACACCGATATCATGTTCATGGGACTTAAGTATTTAAAGACCACAAGGTTAGCTACTTTCGATGCAGGTTTGACCAACGGCTTATATTATAAAAAAGGGGAAAATTATAGAATCTGAATCAAGAATTAATAACTAATTAAATCGCATTAATCTCACGTAGGTACTTGTTAAAAACTAAATATGCATTGCTGTGTTCTCTTAAGATTGATATAAAAAATCAGAATGTATCATGATTAGAATAGCAGGCTAGCGGCGTAGCATTTACTGAAATGTATAATTTTATAATTATATGCGAGTCATTTGTAACTACAGCTAATGGAATGAATAATAAAGTTACTATACATCTTCTCACAAAATAAACAGTACAAGTTTCAATTTGCATAATTATGCGACTGCACAAATAAATATATTTAAAATGAAACAAACAAAAAGGATACTTGTTCCTCTTAGTATACTTGCTTAGGACCTATTTCACGATTACCTCAATTAAAGTAGAATACCCCATCTTGGTTTGGTCTTAACGCTGATTGTTTTGGGTAAATTTTGTCTATTTTTTAGAACAATTCTACGACCCTTGTAACAACATTTTTCCAAATAATTGCATTTGACCTTCATAAATGTGATACCGGTCTATTGAACTATATTCGCGTATAAATAACCTGCGTGTGTTGGTGTGAAAACACGGAAACTGTGTTGTTAAATATGTTTAATGAAAGAGGTATAAACATAGATAGTGATCTATGCACCTAAAGCCCATTGTCATTTTAAGGCGGAAATGAGTAAAAACTGGATTAATAGTTTCGCTGATTCAGCAATAGCGAAAAGAACAAAACAGTCACATCAATTTTGTACAAAGTTTTATTCAAAGAAACAAATTCACTAATACTAAGCAACCAACTAAATCAAATTACGCAAATGAAGAAACCAACCAACAAATCGTAGCTGAAGTTTTGGAAGGGGTCAAACGACAGTCAAATTAAGATAGTACTTGGAGGATCAGTTAGCTATAGGAGACCAGGAGAAGAGCAAATAACAGATGGAAATTGGAATTGAAGAATCAAAATCTGAAGAGACCATGGAAAATGCAGAAGAAAATTTAAGCAGAACAAAATTGAAGAAAATGAAGAAGAAGCTATAGAAAGCCAATCGATGCCTAAAAGAAGTGTAGAGGGGGTGGAGAAGCAACCTGAAGGAAACAATATGTCATTATTGGGCATTATCAGACATTAGATGAAAAAGTCAAAGAGAAGCTTAGAGCCGCGTAAGGAAAAGAATTAGCACCAAACCGAGGAACAATGGAAGATGGTAATGAAGAAGAAATATTGAAGAAGAAAGATAGAAACCATGGAAAAAGAACCAGTTAAGGGTATGATGAGAAGAACCCAAGAAGGAAAGATACAGATCAAAAGAGCAAACAAATACTTCTGCAAACCTACAGTTGGCGACACAAATTTTACCCGACCAGGACCTTTGAGTCCTTTTCTCTTGAATTAAAGAATTTTATTTCCCAGGATATTTTTTTTGTACATAATTTTGAAAATTGAAGCTAAACGAGGGTTAGCGCCTAACTATAAAAAAAAGTATAATAAAATGTTTTATTATTAAATGTGAATATTGGTTCATTTGTAGGCACCATAGTGATGCAGAGATAATCAATTATTTCGAATTCGTTTGATACACTATTTATTGATCGAATATAAGTGGTCTATTATTAAATTAAGTACACATTCATACAGACTGCAGGTATGACAAACACTTCTCCTCGATTCCAAAGACACCTAAGCTTGCGTATGAAACTGCAATAAAAGATAAGAATCCATTTCTTCTTATTTGAAACAAAAGACGCACTTTATCTTAATCGTCCCTGACTTTATCTTAATTTAACTAATGAATACATTATGAAATTATTTATACGTAGAAATAGTGAACTTCACGTTACCTTGCAGTACCGAACCTTAAAACAAACCCAACAATCATAACTTCCTTGTATGGGTACGATAAGCAATATAAACCAGAAAATCAGTTCCGCTTACGGCCGAAATAAACCCCTAGAATAATTATTTAATCACCGATACAATCGTTTATCTACCCTTTCTCCATGTTTATTTTTCGATAGTCATCAAAAACTTGAGCATCTCAACAAATTCAAAACGTCTCCTGTGTTACAATCCAAATTTATTTAACGCTATCAAAATACTAATTAAACCTTTTTTTACAGATTACCAGCCGAAACGCACGGAGCAATATTTTTGAGGTGAGTTAAAGCTCTATGATTACTCTTACATAATCCCGAATTTTGTTAGTGACAGTCGAAACGCACATTTAATTCTGTAATGAAGCAACGTTCTTATTAAATTAATTATATGTTACTGATAACATCTGCCTACAATTACGGTTCATTTCATCTCACAGTTCGTGATCAATTTTAATACGTGAACAATACGGAGAAAGTTTTATACGAGTCCAGGAAATCACCCCCTTCAAAACTTTAATTTTATCTCTTAATTATATCCTTAACAAAACTTCAAGTATTCGCAGCGCTTTCCAATTAAATCGCGTATTATGTGCACCAATAAAGTGTTGCACTTTTATTGGAAACTGAACAGTAATGAAACAAGTCTGATTTGAGGGTTGACTCTACGCTTATTAAAATTTGCTGCGGTGTAGTTCAAGACGTTCATTATATGGAAATAATGCTCTTCATCATTAGTGGTTGGAAATAATTATTTCTTAAGAAATATGTGTCTCAATAACTATACGGTGATGAAGAATTACAGCTCGAAATGTAACGAGTGATTAAAGAAGGGTATTCAATTATTTGCAGCGAGGCTCAGTATTAATTTAGTAGGTAGTGTTGCAAGCATTAACAAAGTTAGAACTTTAAACTTCGTTCCAATTTAATTTCCTTCCTCTTTCATATTAGTTCACTGCAGGGTTGATTGTCGTCGTAGGATTTGTGCATTATTACCAGTTCAAAAACTTCGTTGATCGATAACACAGCAAAATAATATATTACGTTATATCCTAGATGAATTGTTTTCGTGTTGAGTCATATACATAGCTAAATTACACTTATACGAAGGCAGGTTATAACAGAAATTGAGTCTATTCAGAAATTAATTAACAGAGTCCTAAAGGCATCCATTTGGATGCAGACAAAGACCTGAAGAGTTAGTTTCAATGTTCTTTGTATTAAAGTTGGCTACTATTCAGATTTTACTAATAAAGGATTTATATATAGTATAGATATTTGTTTAGATTTTGCCAAAGGAACTACAAAAGGACTCTGACATTGAAAGACCCTATGCGCGAAGCCTTCACTTTAAAATTATTTCCCTCGTTCAGTTTAATGAATACGTCGCCAGCAGTATCTTATTTGATCCCTATACCCATAGAAATGTCAAGACGTAAAACTTGCAGGTTTGAAGCAAATTTTGAGAAAGTTTCAGACTTGATCCCTTCCTACCTAAAACGCATTATAAGTTTTTTTTCTTTTATTAAGAATAAAGCAAAAGGGGAAAATGTCAGAAATTTTTTGTAATTGTTAATTTTATGTTTAATTTTGTTGTTGTACGTAGTAATAAACTGGAATGGAAAAAAATTATTGCAGGTTTGACTTATAATAAGTTAGAAAGAAGTGCAATAAGCATTATGTGAGTGTGAGAGAGACATAATTTGACCAATGTTGACATTGACAGTAGCAATGAAAAGTGTCATTGATACTACCCTAAGTACTCAAAATGCGCATGAATGGCATCAGCGCTTTCACCTTGTTGTGTATTCTATCTCACTTCACATTCATATAATAATTTTTTTCCATACCTGAGTTTTTTTGTTAACTTAGAAATTAGAACAAATTTAAAACATTTTACGAAACACAAGAAGTAATTGTGCAGTACATGATATCAGATTAATTTTCTATCTTTATTTGTGATTGCTGTAGCGGACTGCGTCCCTTTAATTGGCAAGCCCAGAAACCGTTTTACTACTCTTGGTCTAAAAACGGAAAAAAAAATGTTTTTGCGGGGTTTCCGGAAAATTTGAGGTTATGTGAAAAAGGTGTAGGTACAAAAGTGTAGGTACAAATTTTACAAAATTGCGGGTATACAAAACTTTAAACGTGTACCGCTTCATAATGAAAGAAAACAAAACTAATCTGCGGGAAAATAAGCGCGTTAAGGTAAAAAAGCGAATGCGCAACAGGTAAGGGTAGAAACCCCTCAGTGTTACCGGTTCCAAAACATTCCTAACGGACCATCAGGGACGGCGTTTCTGCTATACCTTCACAATCATTTAAAAAAACAAACCCGAAGCCTGTTTTGCGTTGGGTCCGTTTCGGGTGTAGGATTTGGCAAGTACATAAGTAAAAATTGGGTGGGAGAGAGGCATTCTTAGCCAAACTTCCGGGGCAAAAATATGTAACTTAAGCGCGGCATTTTTAAATCGTGCAATATTAAATTCTTCGACAAACCTTCAAGGCGAAATCACGTGTTTTGTGCGTGCCATTTTTATATCGTATAACAGGGATTTTTGCCAAATTTCAAACTGAAACTATATTAGGTAGCTCAGAGGTGCATTTTGAGATCGCGTAAAGATTAATTTTCATTAAAAGGTTTGAAGCAAACCCTAATTTTTGTTTTACGAAAGATTTGTCAGACGCGTAGTCGTACGTGTTATTTTATTGTGAAAGTGGAAGTTACTGACATTTTAAAGGAAATTGCCATTTTGACAGAATTATTGTCGTCGTAGCGTTATGAATTCATAGAAATAGAAGAACTGAATAATGAAAGCCGAACAGTAAAAAACATTTAACCAAAATCGTCCCGAAACCTTCATTTTTCATGCCTACTTTCTGTCAGGTATATTTAGTTTCCATGACAGAGGCAGAGCAGACTACGTTTCCTGTCGCTTGTCCGCATGTTTGACATTTCCAAATGTCTATAATGACTCCTGTCATCACTGACAGATTGACATTAATCAAAGTTATACGTAAAAATTGAAATGTATTAAAAGACGATTTCGGGTAAAATTTAATACAAAACTCGTCATTAAAATGTTATTACCTGACTCGGAAATTAAAGTACTTGCTCTTCAATATTTCCTCGTCAGCAATGTGACATTTTCCTGACGTTTATGTACATAACTATTTCATGACAGAGGGAGACAAGACTACTTTTCTGTCGCCTGTCACTCTACCGGCGGTAGCTGTCAAATTGCCAAATGTCTATAATGACTCTTGTCATCACTAACAGATTGACGTTAATCAAAGGTTCTATATGAAAACCTGAGTTCGCAATCAAAATACGATTTCCGGTAATATTTAATCCAAACTCATCAGTAAAATGACACTACTGACTCGCAAATTAAAGTAATGTTCCATTTTAGTGACTTTTGTGTAAATAATAATTTTGTAAAAGCATAATGTATAAAATTGCTTTGGAATTTCTAATGTTTAAACATTTGTGTCATTCTCCTTCTACCTACTACTTAAAAGTTTCACAATGATTGATACTTTCAACCCTCTGAATTTTTGAGATACTTATATGAAACACAATAAACCCTCCCTGGAAAGTATGAGATCAAAGGGTTAAAAGAAAAGTGTCAAAAATTGAATAAACTTTCAAGGGTAGTGGTGTACGGGATGACCCCCTGATATTTTTAATGCTATGATCTTAACCATCATTGCTTGGAATGTTTGATTGTGGTAAGTTCCTCATAATTTAGACTACGAGAAATTTAGAGACGATAGGATCTGTAAGTAAATAGCCTTTACATACGGTATTTAGTTTTGCCCGTATAATTCAAATGTACCTACTCTGTCCATAATTTTCAGTTGCATACTTTCATTTGATGTAAAAATAATTATGCACTTGGCATTATGCAGCAGGTAAAGTGCATGGTTTATGTTTGCCCATACAGAAAACTAAATTTCTCAGTTTAATTTTGCTAAGCTTTAAAGTTCAAACATTAATTTAATTAAGGTTCTCCTTTGAATAGTTGGTAAGTGCCGGCCATATATTCAGTTTGGAATTCTATCTACGAGTATGTTTGCTATGCGTATTAAAAGTTACTTTGTGATACTTTAATTTTGTGTTCAGGACAAGTGATCGATTACTTCCATCGGTGGAATATGTTAATGAGCGCTGTTGTAGTATTGAGATTTCCTAATTAATAATTCTAACTTTACGATGAATGGAGCTTGTAACCACGAGAATTTAAATTCACAAACTGAACTTTACAAAAAAAATATTTATAATTGTAAATTATGCTTTTGGAGTAACTGATAAAGAGAAAACTTTTTTCACTTACATAATTAGAACTTCATTTAAAATTCATTTTCGTATTTCCTGATGGTGAAGTAATTGTTTATATATTCATCTTTGCATAACCGTGAGCGTTTATTCAGTTTAAAGTAGAATTAGCACCCGATGACATTATTTAATGCTTATATGTAACCAAGGCAGCACATCCTCAATTAGATCTTGAAAAATTCGTTTTAGCCAACACACGTGCTTGGTTACGTAAACTCTAATAGCGGTGGAAGAGTTAATTTCCTTGTTTAGAGGTGTATTTATCTAGGGATGAATTTGGGTTTTAATATACATTCTAATTTTGCTTTCGTGATTATTCGAAGTTTTCTCATTAGACAAATCATAGACTTTACAAGCATCGTGACTTCTGGGGAATTGAAATAAAAATGTTTGAAAACGATACATGCTGTTTTTATAATGCATCTGACATTTGTGTGACTTCCCCTTTTCATTTAGAGATCTTTGAAAATGAAATCACTGAGTAGATTGAACCACTGAAGGGTATAAATTTAGTTCCTATGCATCAAAGCGATGCGTTTTTCTGTCTACACGACGGGAGGGTGCATTTCCATTGTTAAAAAGAATGCATTACAGAATCCACTATCAAGCAGATGGTCATAGAGAGCAGCCATCAGCAGAATTGAAATAGTTTTACTTTTTGTTCAAGTTCGTCTTTCATTTCATCACATGCTAGGAAATGAATATTGTTCATCACCATATTTTCTCTTTAGCAAGGGATTCTGCGGAGGTCATATTTAAGCAAAGTTCTCTCGAAAAATTTGATTTGACGGCTAGGTATGACATTTTGAGATTCAACAACGAATAATAAAAAAATGTAGTGCAATATCTGTTCAATTTACTTGAAATTGACCATGTAAAGAAATAATTTCTTACTCGTGAATTAAATAAGATCGGCCAACTATTTTATTAAACGAAAAAAACTGACATTCATACACACATATTCTATTTCGTTATTTTAACCAGTTTAAAGGAAATTCAAACATTACAAATTCAAAAAGGGCTTTCAGCTTTCAGACTAAGCGATACAGGAATAACACGATAGTACGAATATAATACCGAAAACCCGAAAGTTCTACGATATTCCATTGCTGTTTTTCAAAAATAACAAAACTGTATGTATTGTTTACAGGCCTCCAGAGGGCGACTATGAACAGGTTTTAGAAATTATTGACAAGGCTCTGTTGATTCAGTCCAAGCCAAACACATCGATCATACTAGCTGGTGCCTTCAATACATATTTTAACAGTATCAGTAGACATTTAAATAAACTCGAGGATGTCATATGGACATTTAACCTAAAGGTAGCTATGAAATCAAATCGCGCGAGGACAAAATTGTGTATATTTACAAACATTCACAAAACGAAAGATTATGTAGTGAATGTTGTCGATACAAAGCTTTCAGATAATTATGCACAAATTATAAAATGTTAAATCTGATTTACCTAAGTGCTGTCTCCAGTAAAGGTTATATTAACATATTTAATATAACTGAACGTGGTCTCTATACTTTTTACCAGACAATCTCCAACATAATTCGGGAACTTATTTACTGTTAAACCCTGAATGCATTTACAAAACGCCTTGCTGATGTTTATCACGTTTCCTTTCCAAAAAGAAGAATTAAATCTGCTCTAAAAATGGTTCTACTCCGCAAATCATCTGGTTTAATGGTAATTTAAGCAAAATTCGTGAAAATCTGCACTTTCTACACAATTTGCACAAACCCTTAGGCATATAAATCAAAATATGAATATACAATTACACAAACTAAAGTTCAGGCAAATGATACCTTTATTCCAAGATCTGCAGAATCGGCTGGACCATCATAAAACAAAGCTTAAATCAATAAACCTGTACATCAAATATCTATCGCCCACGGCAGACGAATTTAATACTTTTTACCACCTGCACGTTAGCAAGGGAGGTATTGCACTTGGATAAAACATGACCCCATACACGTTTTGAAGCACCAGGAATCCGAACCGAACAAAATCTCGATGATGGAGATCGGTCTGTCGGTCTGTCTGTGTGTACTCTCATTTCCGGTTAAACCGATGAACCGATTTAAACCAAATTTCGTACACATATTCTTAGACATAAAAGGGCAGAATCGCGCACTGCAGGTGTGCGGGTGGTATCTGTGCTGGTCGTTAAGTTTCAGTAAACAATGTCACCGTCAGAATTCGATCACAATATTGCTAACTTCACGTCAGCATAAAATCCTACAGTTTTCTTTCAGAGACCTCTAGAATGACCTCCACTAAGATTGTTAAAGTTTCTAAGATCCATATGGAAGTTCTTGACAAAGGTTTCCTAAAACACCTTCAAGAAAGAGTATTTCCTTCTTAACTTGTGGAGAGGGGGTAACATGTACATAGTAGGCCTCGAGGTAATAAGTTTGAACATTGGCCCATTGATATTGGTCTATAAAGGAAGACTTTAATAATCCATAAAGTTCATATTTTGATGCGTTATATACCAAAATGTGTGGAATTTATCGGTCTACACCCTACAGGGTTCAGAGTATGAAAATTTCAGATTTAGCTCGTATTTTAAACTACAATGTACGTACGGTTCGCTATTTTGAAATATTTTTTGAAACTGGGGAGCGCTCAAAGTGCTTCCCATGCAAAAACCATTTGGGTGGAAGCCGAGGTGAAAGCGCATACCAAATGGAATGTTGGTCTCCTTTAAGGTGCGTGATTATGCGTATATTTCAAGCGTAAATAGTCCTGAACTAAAAATTGGATATCTTTCTGAAATCATTCTTGGCGCATACTCAATAATTATATTGAAAAGGTATACGAGTACATTCTACGAATGTTTGTGAAAATTTGTTAACAACTAGGCCTACAAACTGAAAGGCAGTATACCTATACGTTTAAGGGCCCTTTAGACTAAAGTGAACCTTTTCTTAATGATCAATTATATCGGTCTTAGAGACAAATTTCTTTTCCTTTCGATGTAAGTAATTTACTTCTGGGGCATCGATGCTGAATTCGGTAAAGGACGAAAGGAAAAAAATACACAAAGCCCGAATTGTGATTGGGGTAATTCCCTAAGTTTCATTACCGCTACACTTGCGTTGTAAAGAATTTCCAAACGAACTCTTTTTGTTGGATTTTATTTATACTGAATAACAGTAATTTCCTTCGGAAGCGAGTAATCGCGGTATTTAGGGTAGCTCTTCGAAAAAAGTTCAATCTTTAGAGTATTGCAAAAAATGACGTAGACTGCGGATGCTTAATGGTATTCTTTAATGAAATCTATAGATGAAATCGACGAAACTTCGAAAGGCTTTTATAAAGTATTGATCGTACAACTCAATCAGTGGTACAAGATCAAATTCAGGTTTGTGGGAAACAATTATGCCGCAATACTCTAAACAGTGCGTTACCTGGGAATCTCGACATCCTTGCTTTTACGATGGCAAACGTAATAATACCAAAGTGGGTGCTGTGGACCCCAAAATCGCATCAATTTGAAATAATGTAATCAGTAATCGTTGCCTGAAGGAAAAGAAGCTCTCTTAATAGCAAATGTAGCAAATTCTTAAACGATTTCGGCTAAGAAATCTATAGTTAACGAAAGTTAATACGATAGATCGTATCTTACTTCCTGCGGCTATTGGTATTGGAACGAGAATTAGCTTTTGGAAGTGTATTCAAAGTAACTTACTTAAAGTTTGGAAAGTAATGGATCTAGATTTAACAGAAAATGCAATTAAGGAAGAAAAATTAGTCGAACAGCTTATAAAACTTTTCTCACTTCTGCAACGAAAATTTCCGCTAGTAATTGGTTTTTTTAGAAATGAGTTACGTAGGTGTAGAACCGTCGTCGTCGCCTTTCGAAAGTTAAAAGTAACTCACTCGGAAGAAACAAGCACAATTACAAGAAGTTGATCAGTCAGGCTTACTCGGACCCAATAAAGCTGCTTTGGAAATACATTCACGAAACGTAATTGTGGTCGTCTCGGTTACACCTAAAAGCGGGAACAGAAAAAGTCGAACGCCATCCAGTAAT
Source organism: Photinus pyralis (assembly GCF_008802855.1). NCBI lineage: Eukaryota > Metazoa > Arthropoda > Insecta > Coleoptera > Lampyridae > Photinus > Photinus pyralis. The sequence continues at coordinate 4,423,581 of NW_022170511.1, forward strand.
GGATTGATGGCGGAATTTACGGGTAGAATGTTTGCAATTAGTGCGAGGATTAATTTAATTGATCTAGAGGCAATTATACGTATACTTAGTTTGCAAATTGTACTTAGTGTAATCTATTTTAATAACGTAACTGACTTAACATGCTGATTAATGTACATTGTACAACCATTAAGCAATTACGGTAGATACATAGCGATGGGATTCGATGCTCGTTTGACAATTTGCCCTCGCGATTAATTCATCATATAAACCAATGGTGAATCTTTGAATTGAAACTGATTGTATTTAAACAAGCCCCGAACTGACAGTTTGCCGAAGAACAGTTCAATATGTGGAGAAACCGCATTCGTGTTGAATTTTTTATCATTCGGTGCAATTCCACAAACACAAAATGAGTCAATCTTATAAAATACCATGAAAACAAAGAACTTGCCAAGCGATTAGATCATTCGGAAATTATACGATTAAGGGTAAAATTATTTTGTCAACTCTTGAGAATGATGAAAGAAATTTCACGTCATCAATAAGAACACTAAGCATTGTTACATTATTTTACATTACAATATAGACTTAGTGATAGCGTTAGTGCCATCAATAATGGACCCGTATAGGTACTTGTAACTTTACTTATTTCTATCGCTTGTCCACTTACCTTAATAAACAATAATTTCGTGTTATGTTATTCATTATTAAACTACCCAATCCTGGTTGAAAGTCAATTTCCTCTCAGTAACCCCTTAAACTACAATGAGCTACTCCTTAGAACGTTACAATAGCATTTATATGCAACCGTGCGTTTAACGTTCAACCCTACAAGTACTGGATAAAATATACTCAACATTTGGAAATACACTAAAACTCAATAAATCTCCTCTTACAACGGGTCACCCAATTTAAATTGCACTGACATTCTCACTTTTTCATCTTATTTGATAATATCATATAATAATTATATCGTTCCATTTGAAATTTTCAAAAAAAAACTGCAAAGTTTATGTTAATGTCACATTTACTTAAAAAACTCTGTTCATGTAAAATGTGATTCCACGAAGAGAGCTCTTTCCAACAAGACTTATTATGTGAAAATCTGTTAACCTAAATCGAAGTTACATTCAATTTCTTAAAGAGTTTTCCTCTTCCCCCACCCCTCATATTTCATGAGCTAGAGCAATATGTACTGCATCATAATGATGCAAAATTGATACAAGATTACTATGCATGTATTTTTTATATATGTTTGTTGGGTATATTTTACGAAAAAAGTCATTTTTCTACTTAACCATGAATCGTACTACGTCTTGCGGTGAAGCTATAAACTTGAAAATAAATTTCAGCGATTTCTCTTGGCCCCTTTTGTTAACAAAATGTTTGCCCCGAAGCTGTGCAATTAACGGTTCCATAGATATGGCCTGTGACCATTATTAATGGGACACCCTGTACAGACACACATGGTCCAAAATACTACTGCCTCATAACATGCTGTAATATCTTCACGTTTACGAAGTTTGCTGCAACACAACTAGGTAATTCACTGCCGTTAATTATACTCACATAATTGGCCGGATTAAACTTTCTAAATTCGTTGGCATAGTAATGTCCATTGCTACCTGCAATTTCGGGTCTGCGATAGTGAAATAAACTCCACAGCCTTGCAGATTTAATGCTCGTTTTCGTTTAATATTGGGAAACTCAAAAATTAATTATCAATTACATCGCCTTATGGAGAAGGTTGTGTGAATCCATTCTTGCCCCTTTTTTGAGGACATTTTTTCGTTTCCTGCTATACGGCATGTAACTTTTGATGTCGGACGTGTGAGACGCAGGCAAGGAAAATAGTAACAAGCCAAGATTAGAGATACTGATTAGATTGTTCATTATACCCGAGTAATAAGGTAATAGCAGGGTGGATAAGGAATATATCCTTAGCAACGCCAGCGGTGTGCATATATCCGTAATTCGTAATTAAGAGAGGGGCGCATACCCTACCTGAGCATAAAATGGTAACGTAACATTGTGTATGGGGATTTTTAAACAGAAATTATTATATTCTTTGCTGAGAATAAGTAAGTCAGTATCTGGATAAAAAATTCTACCAAAAGAGGGCATAGTTTACTTTTCTGTTTTAAAATTTGGGATATTGTTTGAGACCGTAATCTATCAAACTCGATAGAAGAGTGTTTAAGTTTAATAGTGTTTGGAATTGTACTCCGATTAATATGGTTCCATTGCGGCACGCAATCAAACTTCTATAAACTAATTATAAACTCATATACTCGAACACACAATCGTAGTTGTAATGATTGGTTTCTCAAATCTTCATTATCTTTGACGCGATTGAGGTTTTAGAGGGAAGTTTTCCCTGAAAAAATATATTTTCAATTTCGTACTTATCTTGGTGTAATTGTAATATTGTTAACTTATTTTACCGACATCTTGATTCGCCATCGAGGGGTTGAGTAGTGTTTAACCAGGGTTGTTTTGGATATTAATATTGCGCAATGTAATCCAATTCGTGTCAACAAATGGCTATAGTGTATTGATCAATTTGGCGTAACGATTCGAAAAACGTAACGGTATGCAAATGACGTCAACTACTTTGGGAGCAATTCAACTCGTTTAATTCGGAATCGTTTAACTACTTGTGGGTAAAATCTACAACGGGAAAGCTCATACGTGGTTCGAAAAAAATTCAAATTGAGTTTCCCAAACAGCAAATTTCGCATATAGAAGGAGTCTCTGTAAGTACTAATGAAGTCAATTTCAAATAATTTCTTCCGTTTCAGGGAATTTTGTCCCTATTAAATATGCATAACGTAACACCTCATGATTCTACTCTTACTTTTAAATTCAGTTTCAATTGAAAGACTTATTATTCATAGAACGCACTCGAGATATTCTAAGCTATTCTATCGCATGGGCACACCAGAGAAGGCGCGATCCCCTGGTGGAAGGTCTATAATAACAATTTCACTTTATATTTATTACCATCCCCATTTCATTTTATTGATACACACTCAAAAATACGCAACCAATACTCTATTGCTCGTAAGCGTTTTAGAAGGTACTTTAAATTTTGTAGCGATGCTCGATACGCAACTTTGCACTCATTAAAGCCCATTCCTTGTTCAGCGTGTCACATCTAAATGACACCACGCAACTAAATACTGATTGAAGCAACCGCAGATGTTTCGAAACTTTTATGCTGCACCGCAGAATCCTATTAATGTCAAAAAAGCAGAACGCGGAACGAGCTCCCAGATGTTTCATTTAAACCTATTAAAAGATATAAAGTTTCAGCAAATTTTACATTAGCGGAACAAAGTGTGTTGCTTTTAGTGCATAAAGTACTTACTTCTTTAAACAATGAATAACTTCACCATTGCTTCCCATTCTCGAATTAAGCTTATCAAATTTTTTTTTAAGCTCAATTGTCGCCGCGAACATCAAGGGACATGAAGACGAACGCGCACCTTCTAAATGAAGCGAACCACAAATGAGGGCTTTAGAAAGATCAGTCACTTATTTTCCATTGCACCTGCAATAAATATCGCTGGTTGATATTCGATTGGTGTGGCTCCAAATGGGACGGAAGGGTTGAAGAAAAATATAAACCTTCGACATATTTCCCCATTTAATGCTAAAAACTGTAAACGGAGCAGTTAAGTTGTTCAGGGGTTTAATAGTAGGTACATTATATATCAAGGTAGAGAAGTCCACTATTATTGCCTGAGCACCAAGATTACATCTCGAGGCGCTTGCGCCGAGGGGTGTAAGGGGCGAAGGCAATAATAGACTTCTCTACCGTGGTATATATACTATTTTTTTCACTACTAGCACTTGAAATCCTCTAAATTAACATATTATATTGATAAGAGAGTTAACGGTTGGACAGAATTGTTTGTTTCTTAATTTAACACGTCAATCAAGTAGTGGAAGTACAAGTCAAACAGGCCGTATTTTGTTCTGTCATTGAGATTTTTCAAAGAGTAATTTCGTTCGAATTTTTTCAAAATGTGATAATTTTAGGTATGTAATTTCTCTGGAAATTGCGATGGTGGCAATTATTCGTTTTAGAGAACTTGTCTAAACGTTTATTGAGCCAAATTTCGGGTTGTGTTTTCTAAATGTGACAGCGTGACAGTTCTCATTATTGACTACTAGTTAATAATAAAAAATTATTAACCACTTTGAACAAATGCCGAGAAAGCCTACTTTACAAGTGGAAAAAAGGTTAATAATCATGTCATCAGACGCTAGTAGTGAAAAAAATCTGTTGCCTGTTTCGACGATCAAATTACGTCATCAGGGGCGGCTAAATTTACACATTGTATGGAGGAAATACATAGACAATGTGATTTTTCCTTCATAAATAGTGCGCAAAGAGTTTGATTGCTACCATTTGGAAATTGAAATAATCATCTCACAATATTTATTGCGTGGGAGAATATTTAATAGTTAGAAGAAGTCATACTCTCAAAGTAAATGACTGGTTCCTTCAATAATAATAATAATTAAAAGTGTGGGAAGTAGAACTAAGTAAACATAGTTATCTGCAAATCTGCGAGAATTATGATTTACAATGGACAACTCTGATGTAACTAGAAACGTCTTCAGGCTATTTGAAGAAGTTGATTGTGTGCGGTTGCTTGTGTACGTGCGCGGTTAATATTCACATTTTTTTTATTTAACAATCAGGATCACGAACGGAACTACGACCTGATCATTTGCATGACCTTACAGTTTAATATGTCAGGGTTTCAATAGTTTAATCGCAATTTAATAGTGCTGTTTTTCATTAAATCGATTAACTGGTAAGTTAGAATAAGCGAATCTGTCCTGAGGCGAGCGAGGATCGTGGATATAAAGTCCTTGTTTTAATCTGATTTCGCATCTAGACAAAATTTGTAAAGGATACCTTACGTAATCTTATCGAGCAATCTTAATTATTAAAAAAATTTAAAGCAGGAAACATTTGGTTAGTCAAATATTTATATTTATCTATGATTATACACTCATGATGATGAGACTTGATTGCATAAAAATTAATGGAGTTGTTGAAGATCTCTGAATAATAATTGACTTTGCGACCTGGAGCTCATATTTCTATCAATATTATTCTCAAGGAAGTAACGAGGCAGATTAATCGTTATTTACTTAAGTCAGGAAAATGACACCTTACTGCCGAGGAAGTATAGCCCGGGGCCGAGTCAAGTAATGTTCTATTACTGATGAGTTTTGTATTAAATTCTTCCCGAAATCGTAATCTAATGTAAAATTTCAATATTGATTCATGTCATCTGTCAGTGATGACAGGTGTCATTTATATTACCAATGTGACACTGATAAAAACTAAAATTTCCTGACCTAAAGTAGGCATGTGCATTGTGCAGGTCTTTTTTTATGGTAACACCCGCACAAAAACCAAAATTGTTTGGGAACTGAAGTTGTTCCTTTGCTCCCAAGGAATTAAATTTTGTTTTTAATATTAAATAATAACGAAGACACTAAGGGGCAACATGTTCTTTGAAATGCTAGCTAGCTCCCTAACACAAATTTTCACGGTGACTTACTAGTCCAGGAGGCAGCGACAGTTTTTGTGCACTCATTTCCTCAAAGCTGATATTCTGCCATTTTATTATTTTTAGGTAAACAAAACGTTAGTCTACCGCGTCGACGGTGTTGCCTAAGTTTGCAACAATGTTCTGAACATGTTAATAAATAATATGTACATGCCTCATTTCTACAAGAATGAAAGTTTCTACAGTAATTAAGTATACCTAAAAATGAAGTATGGTAATAGTCTACTGAGCTGGAAGCGTTGCTATCACAAGTCTACCACCCACGCAAGATGTATAAAAAATTATGCAATTGAACTTATTTCTACAAAGATGAAATTTTTGTTGAAAGAAGTTGATGTCATAAGAAACCAAACAAAATTGGTCTACCCATCGCGTGATGTTGCTAAGGTCTCTGTAGGCACGCTGGAAGGTACGATTTTCTGAGCGCAGCTGCTGCACTACTCTGCTAAAAGTATCTCAAAATTATTATATACACGGGCATAAAGTAAAAATATTTCAAAAACGAACATAGGCAATCAACATGGGAAAAAGGTTTTTTGCAGATCGTTGCTCCCCCATGATGATTTAGATCTTAGCGGGTTTAGAATGACACCAATCGAAAGAAGATTTTTTTTCTTTATCTAATGATATACGAATTAGTTCATTTTCAGTTGTATTTCTCATTATTAACGATCCTCGAGATTGTTTATAATTTTGTATTTCTGTCTGTCTCTCCATCTGTCTGTTCGTCAGACCGTGTGCACCTATCAGTCAATGCATTCTTGGTTGGGACATACGGTCGGTTTCGGCGGCGCACGCCGCCTCACCTCGCACCACCCCCGAATTTCATACAGATTTATTTACATAAATACAGTGCTATTTATTGAGAAGTAGACATAGGGATTTATTTGTACCTATATATTGTTTTTTCCTATGTTTACTTTTAAATGAAAATCTCTTATGAAGGGCGCCTAATTTTGTGCAACCAGAATAACTTCTTAAAACAATAATTGTCAATTGGTATAGTGCCGGTGACAGTTTAAGGGGCGTAAGAGATTTATTTTCTGTTAAGCCAAAGCAACAATTTTCAAACTAATTAATACGACAACCAGCTGTTTATTTGATTTGTTTTGGATTCGGCCTTAAACATAGGTAAAAACAATACACATAAATCCCTATGTGTACTTCTTAATAAATAATCACTGTATGTATAGGAACCTTCGCGGGAATACATTCCACCATTTTCGAAATTTTCAGGATTTAGTTTAAAAATGTATAAGGAATTCTTATGGCCAGGTATTTCTTTTGTTTTATTCACTTTAGATAGCTTAATCAAAAGTGTGTAAACTATAGGCCAGAGTGGTAACTGGAGTATTTTTCAAAGAGATATACTCAGAGATTGTACTATTGGATCATAATAGTTCAATCTCAGTTCAATTGACAGATTGAATGGAGAAGCTCGGTTGGTTTATATTCCACTAATATCCAATCAAACAATTGTGACAAGGAAGGTAAAATCGAGAGAGAAATTAATTTTAATAGGATTCGAGTTATGTTATGTAGGGAAATTCAGAGAGGTTATACAAGTTAATGAAAGGATTTAAACAGGGAACGGCATAATAAGTCCAGGAGGAATGTAGAGATTTTTTTAAGGAAAATTATAACGGTTTAATAGGGCCAAATTACGTTTGAGTAGGGTAAAGAAACAGCTGGAGTAGTTTGTTTCATGTATGCGATACAGAAATACCTTTACGAGCAATTCCGTTTCGTCCCCGCTATTGCTTTGACTAATTTTCTGTCCTAAGATCTAGGATACATCGTCACGGTGATTCCGTATTTCGAGTCGATAATTATCCTTTTTCTAAAATACAAAAATGGTAGGTAACAAATAAAATACAAACTCAGGCCGCTTTATAGGCGAATAAATCCACAATTTCTAAGGAAAAAATGTTTTCAAATTATGCCTAAGAATGCGAGATCGTGTTAAATATACGGTGAAATTACATTTTCATGCCTTTGTGCAAACGTTACTGTCCTACACAAACACAATATAAAATTATACCACACGAGCGTAGCTGAAGTATAATAATGCTCGACTATAAATGAAAAGCCTTTGACACTTGACATGCCGTTTTCTTGTCATGTATATTTCTTGAACGTGGTTAAAATGCTTGTCATCACTGCGAATACCCATGGAAAAGTTTCGAGCCGTTTACTAATTTACAATAATATTGTGAGAACGTATGCGTGTGACAGTTGCTGTTTTAAACAAAACATTCATTAACCAATTACGAAGGGTATTGTGCACGCGCCCTTCAGCAAAGCATTCTTTGTAACGCTTGTATGCACAAAACAAAAGCAATGCGAAACCGTTATTATTCTTCAGATGATTTGATTAAATTTTTGGGAAAAAGCAATTATAGGGTTGATCCCAGTTTTATTTAATAGGAATTTGTCTATTTGTTAATTTTGGTTCCTTGTTTCGAAGCGGTTTTCAAACAATGGAATGAATTTTTTTAGTTAGGTACATTTTCCATTCAGGAATTAAACTCGCGTTTTATCAAGAATACCAGGTAGCATAATTTGAAGGCTTCAGTTTGTTGAAACATTGTGGAGTGGGTGATTTTGTATGGCATTCGAAGCAATTATTTATTTCAGAAATGAAGATCCTGGTAATAGTGTTCTAATAGTGATTAAATTTTGACGGCATTCATGTACTATTTTGTCACCGGTACAATTTCTATGCCCAGAATGAATTACGAAAACGCCTGTAGATATATTTTCGTGAAATTACTGAAATTACATCCTATAGGGCACGAAAATTGCATGTGCAACTTACTTGTACTTATGTCCTTTTTTTTAATTCTATTTTCTTCCTACAAACGTAAAGATTTTTTCACATAATATTACTTGTATCTATCCATTTATGTAAATGTGTTGTTCAAACTTGCTGAAGAAGTAGGAAGCAATGCTTATTATTTGTACTGACTATATGAGATTTATTACTTAAACGTGCTGTGTTATGCTAATGTTGTACCTGTTACAATAGGGACATATCAGTACTTCAGCGCATTATACAACATTGGTATCTGAGATGAAAAATCTCGATTACAATACCGGTATCGATTTCGTTCAACTGCTATTTAGAACTAAAGGAGCAGTCGTTATTCAGAAAATTTCATATAGCAAACCTTTTTTGTTGGCCTTAACTTTTGCTACAAAATAACATACATTCAAAAAAGGTTCTTGACAAAACAGGAAACAAGTAAAAGTGAATGGAACATAATTCTAATAAGGGTTCATTGCGTTGCCAAGCATACCATGTCCATCAAGATATGGATAAGTGAGGCTCTATGTAGACTACCGACAAAAATTTAAACAAGACGTATCAATTCAAGCTTCGCGCAGATTGCAGTGTAAACCGGCTCTCCATTTGAAGTGACCGACTGTTGTTAGTTGTTTCGGAGCATTTTTCACACTTTGTAAACCACCAAAATGAACCATAGATGCTATCAAATGAAAATGGCATCGTTATCAAACTGTTATCTATTTTCTATTGTCCCGATTGACCAACCATTACATTTAATTTTAAATAAGTATAGGAATATAGGGAAAATGGTCAATTAAAAATTGTACTCTTGTAGCAACTGGTAGCTAGTTGAAAGTAAAGTTAAATGGTACTGTCATTGGATTAATTTTCAAGATACACCCCTTTGAAAATCGTCTAATTTAACATGGGCCCTTATAGAGAAACGTTCCAGCCTCGCAGAAACATCGCGATAAAATGTTATATTTCAGCGATGAGAGTGACCTATAAAGATTCCTTGTTTCATTCGAAATCCAAAGATATATAGATACTTAACTTTCAAAACGACTCAGATCGGCTCCAGTTTTTTGTAACGCCAACGATTCAACAACTTAACGCCAATGTTTATAGAAACCAACTGTCAAAAAGGAAGTAAAAGGACATGATGCGAGTAAGCCTGGTTAACACTTAAAATGTACACACTCGACTTTTGACACCCTATATTACAAAAGACAATGACTTGGTGTAGAGACAAGTTTCATCTCGAATTATTTTGTTGTGGGGCATTTTCTTTATTGCCCATCAGGAATGCTTCTATTTGGTCAATTATTTTTTTGTTAGTTGTGACTCTTGCACTTCCAAGTTTTTCCCGCTGTGCCTTTCAAACTCCTTTCTCAATTCCTGTACTGTCACTCTTGCCCCAGCTATCTTAAATTCCATTCCTTTTCTGTCTCTTCATAAAATTAGATGTAATCGGTGAGAGCAGACTTGTCAAGTGATCCAATAACACACAGTCGGATACATATCATTGTGGGCATTCTTGATATGGAACTGCCATTCGTCCCTGCGAGAAATTGGGCAGCAAGCTGGTCTTGTTTACGAACATTGCCTTGACTAATGAGCGGCAGAGTGTCCACCATGCCATGAACCAGGTCGCAGAATTCCTCAACAAGTTTGTGCTCTATTATGAAGCGAACAATCCTAGGTGCACCAAACCAAATGAACAACTTGGCTACCATGGTCCCTCAGGAACTCCACAAATTGCTGCGCAAACAAGGTTTAAAGCGCAGTGTTGTTGTGGACCAATTTCCCTCGGATGATCTTCTTGGTTCGGATCATGTATGCAGAGAATTCTTCTCCACCATAATTTGCTGAAATCTGAACAATCTCGTCAGCGGCAGACACCAGTTGTTTCCAGATCGACATCCAGGTTGAAGTTCAGTTGGTTCCGGGAGCCAGCAAGATGTAGTTTCAGAAACGAATACTGTTTCCCACGATTCTTCTCCTGTATAACTCTCTTCCCCCTGTCTTCACCGTTCAGCTGCAGCTATCTCCTCTTCACATTAGGTTTGTTCTGCCACTGAGCTTTCTTGACCCGTGGCTTCTCGAGGATTGACCTGTAATTTCTTACAGACGGAGACAGTTGCGCGATCTCAAAGAGACGTTCACAGTAGTCAACACCGAGATTTTTGGAGCAGATCGCGACAATCACCCTGTATTTCAATGCCCTGGTTCCACCATAATATCTGCTGTTTGGTGCTCTTGTGTTGCACATGTGGTTGAAGCGAGGAGCCACATGGAGCAAGCTAGTCTGCCACCTCAACGTGCTTTCCAGTGCATCCAGATCAGCAGGAAACCTTGAAACGGAGAAAGGCTGCATTCCTGGTAGATTCTTCTATTCGTAGTTAACTGGATCTGCTTTCGCTTTGCAACAATGTCCAATGTTCTGCTTGATGGCGTTACTGAAACATTGATATATTCTATTGTTTCTTCAAAAACTTGTAACCATTTTTAGCGCATTTTTTAATAATTAAAAAAATGTGCCATTGTTTGCGTTTTGTTCGCCCGTCCGTTCGTCCTTCCAGACCCACTTTTGCAGTTTTGAACTACTTCTAGGGGAATGGTCCTAGAGTGGAATTTTTTGCAATAGATAGCCTATACCTTGAAGGTGTACCAGACAGCTATCATATTTCGCTGTCTTAGGGGAGGTTCCCCTCATGAATCCTGACATGCTGTTTTTGAAAGTAAAACTATAACTTTCCCGCGTATTTCTTTTTCGAGATCAATTGGTGATGGGATCCGAAGGGGGGGGGGATTAATTTTATCCTTCATGATATTATAATTAAAGGAACCGTTTTCTACCAACTACCGTTTTTCTGACTCCGTATCAAAAGAGGGGCTTGAGGGAAGGGGGAGTGGAACTGGTTTTATCCTTCATGGTACTCTAATGAGAGGTCTCAACGAATTAATTTCTAACAACCATAGTCCTCCTCCTTCGTCCATTATCGTGATCGGACATATTCCATTATGTCGAAAGAGGATCATAAAAGGCAAGTGGGACATCAGAACGAGACATACCTATTGATTATGTCAAAGCTTTCACTGAAAATATGTGCAGAATGGGTTGTCGGATGATTTTGGATGTATGCCAGGCGGCGGATAAATGTTTATGTGTAAAGAGCCTCCTCCCCATTAATCATGCATGCTACCACTTTCATTTACTAAGTTATTTCGGTTTCAAAAAATGCGCTTTATCTGCAGAAGAGTTGTGCACATTTTACACTTGTTCTTCTTTAGGTCATAAAGGTTGTTGACACTCTTATGATTCAAATCAGTTATCTTCTTGACGGATTGTGGACTTTATCGGTTGAAAGCTACCATTGTAGATGCATCTTTCTCACCAATTAACTTGACGATGTTGGTGGGGTTTCAAAAGCAATGATTGGAAAGATGGCTGAAGCAGGATTGATTGTATCGGAACTGAGAACGGAATTTGAACAGGAAAGGCTTGGAAGTGGGATGGGGGTACAAGTAAACTGTCATTTAAGAGTCACAACTAACAAAAAAATAATTAACCAAAATGAAGCATTCCTGACTGGTTAGCCAGGCTTACTCGCATCATATTCCTTTGCTTCCTTTTTGTTAGTTGGTTTCTATAAACATTGGCGTTGAAATTGTGGAAATGTTTTACGAACATTGGCGTTTCAAAAAACTGCAGCCGATCTGACCCCTTTTGACGTAGATAACTCAAGATATCTCGAAAGGTAATCCAATTATAGGGTTCCTACTGAAACAAGGAATCTTTGGAGGGCAGTCTCATCCCAGAATGACGGGAATATAATATTTTATCGTGATACCAGGCTGGGACGTTTCTCCATAGTCGCCCGCATATCAAATTGGATGATTTTCAAATAGATATATCTTGAAAACTAATCCAATGACAGCATCATTTATCTGCACTAACGCATAGAGCACACTTCCAATTTTCATTTCATCTAAGTTTGGCTGCAAAATTACGGGAAATAGCAATCAGTTGTACTACTTTAAAATGAGCCACCCTGAATAAGTAAGTTGATATCCAGACCTTAAAAAATTTCGAAACACGTCAACTTTGGTTTTCAGGGAAACAAGTTTGTATTTAAAAATCAACTTTATGTCGAACCCGCAGACCCAGCGAACTTCATACCGCCTTTGGAAAATATCTTTTGCTGAGATGGGACATCCACTCGGTTTCGGCGGCTGCGCCGCCTCACCTCACACGCCCTGTTTACTATCTGCCGATTTATTTATATAGAAACTTTCGCACACGTCAAACCATTTCCCAAAAAGTTTCATCGCAATCGGATAAACTGTTTAGGCACGCATCAGAGACATACATGCAAACATTCATTTTTATGTAGGTGTATAGATATAAATGTACCATTGTTAAGCATTTCTGGTTGTTCGTGTTGAGGTACGTACCTTACTTCTATCTTTGATACAGTATTTGCAAGATCGTAGGAGTTTTATATATGGTACCAAATATCACTTCATTTAATTACAAACAAAAGCAAATGGTATTTGGTAGCAAGAGAGAATGACGGCCGGTTGCAGGAAAGCGAATTACAATCAAAATCCTACATTATTTGCCAAATCTGAGTTTAAACAAGAATTTTGACATTTTATTGTCTGCATACTGCAGTATAAAGTCAATCAAATGTCTTAATACCGGATTAAACAATGATCTTGGATTATTTGTTTTGTGCAACTGGCCGTGAGAGAAGTAAACTTTAAAATTTGTTTTTGTTTTATAGTCCAAAACATGATCATAGCATTGCTCAAGTTGAAGTCATATTTTTAATTGCATAACAATTTTGCAACCGGCGTTCACGTATTTCAATCTCTTCGAAATTCTAAAATAATTATAACGAAATACCTTGATATCAGTCTAACATCGCACAAATTCCCAAAAGATTTAAGTCGACAGGGTCCTCCCCGTCCGTTGCAATGCAAAATTTCCCGTAGGCATTGACTAAGAACTCCATTAAAATATTTCGTGGGTAAAATAATTTCGTGTTGTTTAACAAGAGCTTTTCTGTAATTTCAGAGCTGTCAATACAACTTCGAAGGCCTTCCGATAAATTAGACCGCAGAGAGTTGCTGAGAGGATGAACATAAGCTAGCGATGGCATCAACGATGACTTCGCCTGGATATTTTCTCTTGTTTCTTTCGTGCTGCATGTTCAGTGGTAAGTCTCCTTAAACTCTCAAATCTCAGGAAGCGTAAAGGGAAGAGCGAATTACCATATAAAATCCGCAAATGTATTATTAATAAGTTCGCGAGGTGTTTTTTTTTCATATCTACATGTGGATGGAATTGAAATGATATTAAAGTATGTTTTTATACATTCAAAAACTGGCACGTTTCTGCGTTTTATAAATTTTCAATTTGAAGTTGCTTGTAATAAAATGTTTCATACATTTCCAGAAAATGTAATAGCTATTTACATTTACAAATGATGCTAGACTACACTAATACAAGCTATGTACCTAAAAGACGTAGTTTACAAAGGCGCACAGCCTGTTTTTAAGATCCAATAACGTTAAAAATGCATGTCCGTATATCAAAAGATATAACAAATTACAACCGCAAAGTTGAAGTACCTCTACAGTTTGTATGCTGCCTCATTTGCTGCTTAATGTAGAAGAAGATGTTTGTGGCTGCCTACCTCTCAGACGTACAAAAAACGATTCCAGTTCGGAGCGAACATTTCGATACAGTTTGTAAAGATGTGCCTTTCCGAAATTGGTTTTAAATTATTCTACGCACATAAAATACGCATTAAACTTCTATTATAAGGTATCTCTACTAAATAAAGCATTCGATAAACTTCACGAGTTTACGTTTTATAAGAAAAAGAGGAAATTACAAGCATCGACCACGCCAATATTGATAGCCACATTTGCATGTGAATAGTAACGGGTGCGCTCAAACCAAAGCAACCATAATTTTCCGCTAACTACTTGGTTGGAAACTTGCATCTAAAATCAATCTGCTGAAAACCTACACAGTATTAGTTTCGCATGTAGTTAGCTACTTGCAAAGTTGTCGGATATGTGTTTAATTCAATACGCAATATTGATATTTTCAACCTCTTTATTGAGATCCCGAAGCAAAAACACCACTTTTGTACTTCTATTAGAAAAGTGATTCGAGCAAAAGTTGTAAACTGATTTAAAACTTTAACTTTTCTCAACAAAGTGCTAGAAGCTTATTGATGTAAACACTCGTGCAGTTACCGGCTTTACTTTACAATGTTCGCTTTAAAGGCGAGACAGATTTTTAGTCTTTACTTAATGTGGAGAAGAAATTTTCGAAAAAATTTAACTACTTGCATATTTAATGTCTTTAATTCCGTTTTAGAACTAATTTTCTGTAATGATTTTAAGCACAAACGTAAACTGCAGCTGTTCTGAAAAAATTATATCTCTGTCAATAGGTTCGTAGTTTTTACATGCAGTCTTCCAATATCAAATTTACACAAATTGGCTTCGTTTAAAAATACGTAAAATTTCTAAAGTACAACAATGAAAATTGTTTTTTGAACAATGTTTCTTGCGGTTGACGTTTTCCGACGGATACATAAATGGACTGGTTTCTTCTGTACAATGGATACAGCTTAAATTACCCTAGATTGACTGGACAGTGGATATGATTTCTTGACCATCGAATGTCTCGAAAATGGAAACGGCATGAAAGTTTCCGTATAACGACTCTTTGGCGACCTTCATTAGTATCTATTATATGTATACCCAGGAAAAATTTGTCACTTTCCTGGTTATTCACGAAAAACTCCTGAACAGTAAACCCTGTTCCACAGATAATAATCTAATTTAATCTTTAGCAGACGCTAATTAATTGTGTTTACTGTGCCTGTGCGCACTAATAACCAAGAAATTTCCGGTTAAGTTCTTTATTTCTTTTGCACTTCCCGAAATTCGCATTTACAGTTGAATTCAGAAAAGATGAGCCCTGCGTCATTAGTTTATGAACCAATTTCCAACTATTTTGCCTTCCCGCTAATTACAATAACAAAAACCAGTCACACTCGCAAAGACATATGCCGATAAAGGTTTAACACAATAGGACAAGGGAGTTCCCCTCGCAGGCCGGCAGACACGTCGGTGCCACGGCTATTTCCTAGGTCATAAATGTATGGCAATGCAGTTTCGTTTACGTATAAATGCCAAACGATAGAAAATGCCAGAAGATAGAACACTAAATCTAACCCAATCATACCGATTAAAAAGGTGGTTTCCGAAAGCAGTTAAGAAACAAAGTCTCATAGAAAAGAAATAATAAACGTCTCTTGTACCGCTATTAATCAAATCAATCTTTTTAAGAGCAAGGTCAAGAATGTACTAATCTCAAAACCTTACAGCAGTTTAATTGAATTTTTTGAAGACTCAGTTAAATTTTCCAAACATAATGTTTTTTGCTTTGATGTTATTTTGACGATCCTGTGACGCGTTATATTTGTCTTTATAGGGAATAAAGTTATTATTATTATTATTATTAAATTCTTTCAAAATCTCACAAAACCACGATTCATCCGGAAAATAAGTTCTAACCTCGAAATTTGGACAAAATGATACGCAATTAAATTACTCTACTCTTATAAGTCCCAAAGTTTCCAACTTCACACTGAATTTTCGAAACAATTTTAAATACAAATTTACGTCTACCGTTACAGTGGGGTACAGGTGATTTTTAAAAACGCAAGGCCTGGAAAAGTTCATATAATTAACCTCATTAGAACAGTTAAAAAGGCGCAATTACAAATTATGGACAAACAAGAGACATGGCTGCGGACTAATGGCAGATCTTAGTCAAAAGCAGTGGGTTTGGGGAGATTTGTTGACCTGAAGAACCTATGCAGGTAAGTTTTTAGTATACAGTGTAGGTTTGTGGTGAAAACGCGAAGGCTTTATGTTTTTTTCACTTTCGAATTGATTATCAAAAATGACGAGTTATAACGCATTTAGTCCCGCCATTACGGTCCCGCCGTTTTGGTCCCGGTCATTTCAGTGTCGGTCGTTTTGGTCCTGCAATGTATTTTTTTTAGAGGAACACTAACGAACTATTTAATCTGCTAAAGAGGAGCCAAAATTGCATATTTTCAGTAAATTATTTTACAAAATTGGATATTTGCTTTAATGCGAACCTATGTTATTGATAATTTTTTACCAATTTCACACAAAACTCGGAATTTTTAGTACCATTTTGGCCAAATATGAGAAATAGCGGTTTTTCACTCTCGGCCTCCATCGTGTTCCTTGACCCCAAAAACGGGGGGCCAGACCCTTGAATACGCCAAGGTGGTCCAAAATCCGCCGTATTGGACGCGATCTTGAATACCTCCCTTCCGGTTCATTTTCAGACTTAGTACATATAGAATCAAATTCAGCGGGGTCGAAATAGGAGAAACCCACTTGTAAATTCACTTATTACACGAAATGCTTCTTGCATGAGCAAGGAGAGCGTTTGTAACTGTCATAGATACCACCCGCACACCTACAAAACCGCAATTCTGCTCAAAAGCTTTTCATTTCTTCCTTTTATGTCTAAGATTAGATGTACCAAATTTGGTTTCAATCAGTTGAGCTGTTTAGCCGGAATTGAGGGTACAGACGGAGCGACCGACTCATCACAATTTTATTTGATTCTTATTCCTGGTGTTTCAAAACGTGTATTTCCGTCAAATAAGTGGAGGATCATTTTTTACCCCAATGTAATACCTCGCTTATTAACTCGCGGGTGCTAAAAATGAGCTTTTTAAGCTTCTGCTTTATGGCTCAAAAAATCCGCAAACTTGTTTTCCCTTTCATTCCTAAGTTAACCTAATGACAGTAAACGCTTACACCTGATTTGACGTTGGACACCACTATAACGATCAATATTAGAACAGTCCGTACTAAGTTGGACATCTCGATCTATGGCAAAACGTTTCAACTGTAAATGAAGTTGTATTTCATTGATACTTTACCTTAGTGAATCATAAACAAGGGTTGCTACTACGGACTGTTCAAGCACTCTTCGTATATCACAATTAGTTGAATCAAATTATAAATAAACTTTGGCATTTCAACAATTTGCAATGAAAGGAATTAAATGAATTATAATCTACCAGAAGTATTATTCATTTAAATTTATAAACAATGGTTTTTTGTTTCCTACTTGTCGAACCCTCTTACAATTAATTATTCATAGTTTATGTGGGACCATGCAATCATTCTTAATTCATACATTGTTGTGTTGGTTAACTTTTTTAGATAACCAATTTGGGGTATACTATTGTTACGAAATTAAAGGAATGGATCATACCTTTAATGAATAATGTCCATGAAACCAATTTTAGATGTGAGGTTACAACTTCATAATGTTAAGCAATGATTAGAAATGTATGCGTAAAACAATTACAGAGTGACTTGTTAGGAAAGGTTTAGTATTTCTCTGTATTTAAGTATGTAGTATGTCATGGGGATTGTCCCTTAGCGATTCTGGACATTTTTCAAAAATTCCGACACTCCTAAACTTTCTAAGGTTGAACCGTGAATCAGGTTCTCTTGAATAGGTATATTTGTATCAAGTTTGCTATTCAGTTGGCCCCCATGAAATCTGAGCATAGCTGGAAAATGTATTTTTTAACCTAATGACCTAATCGATCCTCTTTGGGTCATTATTATAATTTGACGTGGAAGATAGTAATAAATTTCAAAGTTGCTGCTTTCCTTAAAAAGAAATTGGCCTCATTTGCAAGAAACATTTAAAATTGTTTTCCTTAGATTGTTACATTATGTAGAACATGAAATGTTTGTAAAACAGTGCTTAAAAGGTTGTGAAGAATTTAAAAAGGAATAAAACAGTTATAAGGAATTCTTATGCTTTTTTAGTTCGTCGCCCTGCTGAATGTAAACATACACACTCGAATTTCGAATCTGCGGTTCTTCTCTCTCGACATTTACATTATTTACTGTCCCATAAATTTATTCCCGCGCGTACGTAAAAATAGGAAATCTTCGGGAGTCGAGAGGGAGCTGCGGAATGTATAAATCATAAAAAAATCGGTTGCCCCGGGAATGACTAAATTAGTACGTCGTTTGAATCAATAAATTGGCATGATGGCACGTTCGGGTCTCATTAAGTAGAGACTTAGGCATTGTCCCACGAATACAATCAGATTTTGGATTAATATGTATCGTAGTACCGAGTAGGCCGAAGATAACGAGCCAGTAACACGTTTTAGTGCAAATTTTATGCTTTATCTCTGGCCCTGTTGGCTTCAAACCAGCAATCGACCTCATCGAAAACTAATTACTCGTTCTCTCGGCCGCATGTATATATTCGGTGAGCGGAGAATTTGTAATATTCAGCGGAGATAGACAAATGAGCAAATAAAATGAGGCAACGTCGTAAATATAATCGGGACATTTTCATTAGAGTTACAAGACAAAGCGTGGACATTAATATTACAGTCGTATGTTACGTCAACAGCAGAACTCCACAAGCTTCAGGTATCTCTCTACATTTCAAATTTATTGAAGTCGAGATCAGCAAAACATTCTCCAGTAAACAATTTATCAGAGGTTTTATTTGGCTGAAATATTTGGCGGTTTCTCCTGCAACGCTAAGTTGGGTATCTCTACCAGGAAATGCTTTTTAGGTATTAATTCTTTAATCAGGTTGCCGAATGCGAAAGGAGGATTCGGTACACTTGAAGAAAATAAAAGAAATGTTTTCCATTTCCTTGTTTGTGCGCTTTGCGTATTGTAATGGAAATGCCGATGTATTTCTGTTTAGCGTAGACTCTTCCTGCATTAACTTTCAATCTATACGAAAGCATACAAAATCGACATTTTTCATTACTTTTATACTTGGCAGAAAGCTACGCGAAGTAAAGCGAGTTTTAATTAAATTTCGAAATTGATACCTGCATGTAGCGCGCGTCTCTGAAACAGTAGATTATATTCAAATATTTGGCGAAGTGGAATGGAAGTTGCACGAAATCACTTTTTTTGTAAAAAAAAACCAATGAATGCGTGGGAGGATGAAATAAATACCGCATTCTTTGTCTCTAACTATCAAAATAACTCTTTGGCACGTGCGATATGGAAACAAAAAATCTTAACCATTATTTTTACCTTTACGTGTAGTGACTCTTCTTTTTATTGCAATTGGACAACATTTGATGGGAACTTTTATTTGCAGCTTCTCCTTAATATACTTAGATTCACATTCGTTCTGTGAAAATATCACTTCTGTCTAACTCTTCCGATAATCATTAGATACTACCCCTATGATTTAAGCAGAAAATTAACGTCTCTCTCTCTCTCTCTCTCTCTTCCTTTCTTTCTTTCTCTCTTTCTTTCTTTCTCTACCTTCTCCTTGTTTAGGGCTTTAGGCAATCCTTTCAAGAGCTTGATTTCTGTAATCCCATAAAGCTAACAGAACTGTGTCTTTAATTCGATTTGACTAGCGCAGATACCACCCGCACGCCTGCGCATGCGCGATTCTGCCCAAAATCTTTTCAGCTGAACTTTTATGTGTAAGAATATGTATACCAAATTTGGCTCCAATTGGTTCAGGCGTTTAGCGGGGAATGAAGGTACAAACAGACAGATCGACAGATACCTCATTTTTTACCCCAATAATAACTTCCCTTACTAACGTGCGGGTGGTAAAAATAAGGATTTTCATCTGCCTACCTTTAGCGCATTTTTAAAGATTTAAAAAAGGTGCTACTGTTTTCGATTTGTCCGTCCGCCCCTCCGAATCCACAATTGCGGTTTTGAACTACTTTTAGGGAAATTGTCCTACAGGCCTGGAATTTTTGCAATCGGTAGCCTACACCTTGAAGGTGTGCCAAACGGCTTTCAAATTCTGTTTTACGAGGGACCACCTCCATTAATACGTGCATATCTTTTACATAGCACAATCAATTCGTCTCAGATTTTGCATACGCATTTCTACAAACTATAACCAAAGAGTAACTATAATAAGAGATCCAACGGTATAGAGAATAGTGTTGCATATGTATTGTGTGTTGTCTAACAAATTTTAGTGCTTTTTCTCAATTTTATTGGCGTACGCTACGCCTAAGGGGCTATTTCAAGGCAACTACTTGTTTAGAAGTTTATAAATATCATTGCAGAAATCCCAGCGTTGCCAAATTTTTAGTGTTTGCTTGCACTTATTTAGGTATCTATTATTCCTTGAAATGTATGATGTTTAAAGATATGTAATTTCATTCTACGATTATGGCACAATTTATTAAGGTCCGAACGCTTGTTGGTTTGATTCATAGGTGCGAAGATATGTTCTTCGTGTAACAATAAGCCATTTTTTGAGCGGTAAATAATAGATTTTTTACTGTGTATCCCAGTAAGCGCGAGTAATAAGCTCGCGTTGATTACGTCTCTGCCCTTTGTACACACTGTTCGTCGTCCTACCGTCGACGGACGTGTGGAAAAGTCGACCGAACTAGATCGTTTAGTTAGAGGAAGTAGTCTAACGAACGATATTTACTTCCGATTTACGAGGAAATAAACGAAAATTTTTTGAAAAAAAAAATAGGCCAATAGACGTTTTATAGTATTTATTGTACAAGTACAAATAATAAGAGAATAAAAGATTCCCGGAAAAAATGTTTCATTTTTTAATTTTTGCCGGCCAAACAATATAATAAAAACAAAATAAACTGCCTCCATTGGATTATAGTTGTGATCGAATGGTTCAAAATCAGTTAAAAATGAGATCTGTGGACCAACGCAACCCCACCTCTTTTAAAGTGGTTTCTTTGCGATAACTGAAAAACTACTTGGCCGATTTGGACCATATTTTTACCAGTCGATGTGACTAATGTCCCCTTTAATCTCATTACATTTCACTCCGATCGACCCACACATTCCGGAGATATAAACCCTATATTTGGGGCGGAAGAAAATGTTGTTTTCAAAAATAAGAACATACACTGCATTATCAATCGTATGAATCACTATAGCAGAATGCGCGGTGGCTCAAGTTGAGCGGCAAATTTAAATACACATACTTGTGTTTTTTCCGCTAGCCAATGGTGACTGAAAAACATGTGTACGAAGCTTAGTTGCTAGGAGACCGATGCGCGCTAGTGCTGCAGCTTAAAATGCGGGTCGAGAGTATTTTTTTAATTAAATTGTTTAAATGAGAATAACGTGTAAATATTTAATTAAATTTATTCGACGGGTGCAGATTTATTAATTTATTATTTAACTGCACTATATATTTTGACTGATTATTGGATTAGACTGATGTTTTTTTTCTGAGGACATAAGGATTATTGCATTGTAATGATTGATTGTTAATGATTAAACAACTCAGCGTATGTAGGCATCTATACAAAATTAAAGCAAACAAAATTTCCTGTAAAATAATCGCTATGCTCATCATAAAATCCAATTTGCTAGTGCATTTTATGAAATATATTGTCCACTTTAATTTGATTGTAGGAGACGATCTAAAAAGGATGGATAATAACAAATTTAATTTACATTTTTACAATTGTACCTGTTATTGGTTATTCAATTAAATAGTAATTACTGTCTATTCAATAGACGCCAACTAAACAGGAAAGTACCAATGTAATTAACAATAGTTACTGAATTGTTGCTGATTTCTTTTATACTTAAGTAATGTTTTCTAATTATATCATGTCCACATTTTATACAGCCAATAAGAAAGAAAATTAAATGTGACAACCGCGCAAATATTTTAAACCAAAATTCTATAAAGAATTCTGTAAATTTTCAATACGCGCCAATATTTAAAGAGGCGGTTAGTTCTGGCCACCTCTACGCGAGGGCCCGCTTTTGGAGTCCTAGCGGGCGAGTTCTTATAGCCAACACGCGTTTATACCATTGCGCTGTATCTCTTATTATGGATACTCTTTGCTATAACTGTCTTCTGAGATTCGAGATCAGGTGACATGTGGGGGGGGGGGAGAAAGATTATCCATTGGTGCTGTAAATCTGCAAAAGTGAATATCTGGAAAACGGTTTGTTGGAGGAAAGTACTCACAAAAGCAAAATGAATCGTCTGGACGATTTCCCTATTGGGAATGAATGCACTTTATCTGCACAGTACTTGTGCACAATTATACTTGTTCCGCTATCATTTTTCAATTCATTTTTGTGACATTCTCATCTTCGTTTTCTAAATCATTTCTATTTCATATTTTTAGGTTTACCTCCCAATTTCTTTTATTAAATTATCCTTCGGCATATCTCTTTTTTTGTAGTATTGTTTCTTCGTTTTCCTTAGCCGTATTCTTATCTTTGTTTTCTGAATAATTTGTCATTTTTTTAAATGTCTCATTATTTTTTCTTGCTTTCAAGTACTTAGTTTATTTGAACAAATTCCTTCGCTGAGCCCTCTTCTTTTAAGTAAATTTCATCAACCTATAAGCAATTACCACTTGTCATTCCTAACTTCTCTCAATCTCCTTCTATTTGTCTATTTTTTTCGCCACAATTCCTGCTCGTAGAAAAAGGACCTTTATAGAATTTTTGCACGTTAGCTCCATTCCTTCATTTTGAATTACAACTGCTTTTACGGCACAGGATTATTTGCTTTAAAATGAAAAAAAAAACGAAAAAACCAATCTAATTGAAAACAACATAATATCAACTGATAATAGTCACGGTCGATATGCGTTTTTCGAGCGTCCCCAGGGCCCTTTCTTCTTGTTAAGGTCGGCAGATGCTTAACGAATTTGTTCTCAGACAGAGACAACGGAAAGTTCCAGGGATCTGGCAGGCAAAATGGCGGTTGATCACTGATCCATACCTAGAACAGAATTACGCCGCACCGGAGAACAGCGGTTTCCCCAAGTGGGGACGGTAAATAACTAAAATATTCACTCCTGTATTCACTAGAGACACGGGAAAGAAGACAACAAATGAAAACAAATCCTCTGACAATAGACGAAAAACAAACTGTCAATCGCCTACCGTTAAACGTGGAATGGGCTAAAAAAATTAGAACTCGCAGCAGCAAGCTCAGAAAGTTATGGAAAAGGAAAGAAAAGATACCCTCCTACCTGAAATAGAATTCCCAAAATTTGAGAAGATAATCCTGAATCTGTAATTGGTTTTAAGCACTTCTTTTGAGACCACTCACGACATAATCGCATGCCGTTCGCTGCAACTCATTTAATTAGCAGCGGTTCATTATACTTAACTAAATGGCCCGATTACAATTTTGAAAATTCGGTAGGCCATCAATGGAAACTAAAATCTCTTAATAATTAATTAACCAATTAACAGATCTGAAACTCTAAAATATGAATTCTCTCACCCCTTCTTTGGCAATAAAGCTCTCGAACCCTAGAAAACCAATTAAAATATCTCTACAGGAACGGCTGCAAACGGCAAATTTATTACAGCATCTTGATTTCTTTATCGGCAGTTACTTTCACCTTCTATTTCCAATACCTACAAAATAAATATATAGGTCCGGTTTCGTAACGAAGCATCTCTAGATGCCGGGTGTTCGTTTGTGGCGATGAGAGGGTGTTTGTGTGCGCTAGGTTTAAATTTAAAACTTCCTAATATGACTGGTAGGGAAAAGCTAAGGTTGTGCTCTACTACTATGTTGTATCATGTGATGTTATTGTTGTGTACATGTGGAAGACCAGCTGTGGCCTTTTGGTCTTGTACTAATAAACGTATTATTATTATTATTATTATAGCTGGGGGATTCCAAATGTACGGTGTGTTCAATGAAACAGGTAAACTTCAAGGCGAAAAAGGGTGCTTCTTTACACTTTCATATGTTAAACAATATCCTCCTATGATTCCCTTTGCTGATTGCTTCAGTTTTGCTCGAATTGGCTTTTGTTGACGTGATCCGAATTTTAAATTATCTACAGCAACATACACATAAATAGCAAACACACTCAACAACAGAAGAGGATGAGAACCAAAAACTACAACTGAGAATCACCTTTTAGAATCTAACACACTTGATTCTTGTGTCAAAAAGCGGAACTGATTGCCTGAAGAATAAAATGCAATTCTCATCGGTAAATGCAGGCAAGTGAAATAAAGATTTAGTAAGACGAAATATTAAAAATTGTTTCCGGTATTTTTAAAACGCAATTTTTGGAAGATATACGTTCTGATTTTAATTTCATGTCACCTTTAGAATTTATTAGGGCTCGCATCCCTGTCGCAGCTTTTCAAACAAAAGCTTTTCGAAATCGACTGGGGAAAAATTTAATAATCTCGCGTATACTATGACTTTAAAGATATATGTATGTTTTAGGAATGTGCTGGGAATTCACAAAAGGTGGACGAGGGATTCAATAATACGGGTCATATTCAACTCCATTATTAGGATGCTATATATTCTTTGGGAGAGATAATAGATTGGGGATTTTATGCTGATCCGGTTTATGCTCTAATAATATTGTAACTAAAATAAGTCGGTTAATTAAAATTTTTACTATGCAAATTAATTCCCTGGCGAACAAAAGTCAAGCCTGTTATTTCATTTTCATCAAACCCTAAATTTCCATGAAACGTGTAACTTAGTAACACTCTCCATTATGGCCCGATCTGCCCCTACATTACGTGCTGGATATTTGCCGTTATTAAAAAGTCGTTCCGATTTCAAACTGTAATTGAAGGATTAGATTTGCTGTGTAAAACTGATAGGGCTTTATATGCAACGCGCTGTGTATTATGGCCCTAAAACCACTGTATCAACATCGGTATAATGGCATAATGCTGAATCCGTTTTGAAAACCGTTCCATTCATCAAAAGGTGCGTTACGCCCCTTGTTTACTCTATTCGGTTGGCATGTTCGCCCTGTATTTTCAACAAACAAACTACCGACACAGTAGACACTAAACATGAAATAGGTTTAACCCTTTTTGATTAGCACGTATCAATGCCGTAACTGGATACCCTTAATGCGTGATGCCTTTTGGAATTAGGTTAATACAAATTTGATGCCACTCACAAACATCGTTAATAATGTCTACGTCATTGCTTTTTATTTGAATTTCGTAACGATTTTGCACACAAGAACTACTAATGCCAGCGCAAATTAGATTATGTCGAGTCAAAATTTCGCGTAGGTATGAGCGCATAGAAAATGTTTACGTCTAACGCAGGAACTGCTTTTATCATGTCTCTGATATTACATTATATACCGAAGGCAATTTCAGCATACACACGGCAGCCTTTCCGCAGAAATCATCATACTATCATGAAGACATTATCGACCAAGGCAAAAGAAATGAATGTTCTATTCTCTAAATGTTTAAGTTTAAAATAATTATGTAAATTTGTACTTCGCTGATATTTAAACAAAACAGTAAAAAACTAAGATGGATTATTTTAATTTGCATGTTTGATGAGGTTGAAGGGGTCGACGCATTTTTATCGCGGCTATTTTTGTCGTTGCGATACGACATTACATGCTACATTACTATGGAATGAAAATTTTATAACGCAAATATTAGTAAATATTGCCATTACCTTCTTTATTATGTATCATAAACTCAATTAACACCACGATTCGATAAGGCAGTTATATATACAGCTTTTCATGTTCTTGCATGATGGCAGTGGACTGTTATTTTTGTAGAATCGTTGTGGTTGTAGACATCTTTTTTAATTTGTAAAGCTTTTCTGCGTTTGTATTGATCGAACGTGCCTTTTATCGCCTTATGGTACAGTCAATTTTTTAGATGGAATAGAATCATTCCTATTAAACCCGGAGGTAGCCCACATCTTAACTAAACCATAACCGACAAAATATTCGACATTACAGGGTGAAAGTACATTGAAAACTAGTATTAAAATCACCCGTCTGCCAGTTAACTTGGAGGTGGCGCTGAAAGAGTGACTATTTTGGACATCTAAACCATAAGGGCCACGCAAAAGATATATATCAAAAAATTCCATGTTTCTCATAGTTTCTCATAATATGCTATAGCAGGCGATTTCAAGTGCAACGTTGGGGGCGACAAACATCCTTCAATGTAGGGGAAAGCACCCCTGAACTAAACCACGAGGACCATATAAAGGTCATACATAAAAAAATCATCTTCTTGCCACTAATTCGAATATACCTCTCTCGAATATCCTACCAGATGGATAATCAGATTTCACGACAACCTGATGAACCTAAATGAAACTCATCCAGGGTTTATACCCTTTTCTTATGAAAACGTACGCTAAAGCTTGTTTCTCTAAAGAAGGACAAGTACGCCATTTTATAGAACGGCAGTATTCTCAACGTTGGAACAGACGTTTCCCCTAGAGCCCCTGTTCTTTTGCTAACCCCATTCTCTAACTACCGTATCTTTTAATTCGTTACATTTATCCTCACCGTGCTGACTTGATGCACACTTATAACATCTTCTTTCGTCCATTAAAATTGCCTACGTAGCCCATTCGTTTCTGGCTATCATCTCCGGCTACCTTCCTCAATTCTGGTCTAATCTCTCACCAAATCTCCTCAACTTACTTCGTTTTTCTGCTATTACCCATCATCTTGTTTCTTTCGACCTTAAACATATCTATCAATTCGGCCACTTTTAACTTTTCTAAATCCACTTACCTGAAGCAGTAAACTTTTTAGCTTCCACATTTATGAGGATACGGAGATGTGAACACGAACACGTCTCCTAATATGCGAATTATCGTGGATAATAACCAGTTACAAGGCTAAAATACTAATTTTTTTTTCTTATCGCAATTGAAAATGTACAAGGATCACCCAAAAATTAATTTAAACAATATTGGCATTGTACAATGAGAGGCAAGTCTCCTCGTAGAGAGGAACTGTCTGTTTTTGTAGGAAAAATGACTCTTAGAAAAGTTAGACTTCCAGGGTTGCCAAGTTGGGGCGGGAACTAAATAGTCGTTGTTGACTAATGTTTTGTACATGACTCGTACGTGTTCGAGTTGTTAACGTATCAACTATTGTCAACCATTCTGGAATTTACTAATTTTCATACCTAGTTACGGGTAAGATTATTACTTCAGTAGTATTATTTATTACATCTTTTCATTTACTCAAATTCTGATTGATTTTTCCACTCGACCTAATTTCACACTAGCAAAGTGAAATGGACAAAAAGAGCAGCTCAGATAATTCTGACAGACTTGAGTTGTCCCCAAAACCACGTTAGTAGGGGTAGCAGCAGTTTACAGTGGTTGGTGATTTGATACGAGAGGACTGATGTTCTGTTATTTAACAGGTAAACCTTTTATAGATCCCACAAGACGCTGTGACTAAAATGAAGTGGATTACTGTGTTGGTAGTTAGTTTGGTACTGGTTGCGGCAACTGCACTGCGAACACAAATATGTCGGTATTGTGTTAGTGAGTGTAGACCAAATGAGATGATAAGGTTCGCTTTGCCATATATAAACTTAATAAAAATAACGTTCAATTTCGCAGATCAATGTGTTTCGTGAGAGGATTTGTTTGTTGTCGTGCTTAAATGAATCAAAATAAAGATCTTGTTCTCTGCCTTTTTAGTACCATGGTAGGTAAACAAGCTTTTTACTCCCAAAGTATACAGCGTTTGCTTTATAAACTTCATGCATAAAATACGAATTTCAAAACTACATAGTAACAACAAAAATTACATTTTATGTTTTAACAGTTAATTATTTATCTATCCCTCAACAGGCTTACGCCCAATTACAGAGTGACCCACATAATGCTTTTTAGAGGTGCGCCTGCAGAAGGTCTTAAGTTGTTCTATACTACTCCGGTATTTACCTTACGAATTATGAAAACAGCAGGAAAACCTAATTCTGAGTAGCCGGCAGAATGCTTGAAAGTGATCTAAGGAGATTTCCACCTCTGCCACAGATGAAAAATTCCTACTTCAGCCCAGGTTCGAACACCCGACCTATACAGTTTTGTAGCTCAACGCTCTACCACTGAGCTACAAAGCCGATCAATCCAATAGTTGTCTACATGAGAGACGGCGGGGGGTATTTAACAGTGTCCAGGAGGGGAGGCAGCATCCTTTGACTTTATAAGCTCTACATTTTGAGCGATGAGTGAAGAAAAGTAAATCCCTTGCTAGATTCGATCTCAGAGTTACGTGTAATAATCCATTTAAAACTAGAAACTCTTTAGCAATCCCTGTATGGTTCTTTTTAAAATTCGCTCAGGTCCCACTTTATCTCATTAGGAGTCATCTTAGGGAGTTCTGTTTAACTTCACCTTCTTTACAAGTTTTTTTTAGTAATGTAGTAATTGATGGTTTCTTTGAGCTTTAAATGTGTTTACTAAGATTGTACTTAACAATCTTTCTTTCGTAATCTCCCCCGCCCCTCCTCTTCGGATTTTCATTGGGGAAGTTTTTAATTTTTAAGGATTTTAGATTTCTTCTAGCTCTTGGAAATTCTCATTATAGTAATTCCATTAGTCCATCCTGGACATACAGCTTAGGAGCTGTACGCTACTACATTCGTTATGGTTGGCTCTCTGTCTGGCTGGCTGGCTGTCTGGCTGAGATCTTAGTAATTACAATAGCTAGAGACTTCACATTTTCACTAAAAGCTTTCTGCTATGGTGTAGATGTGCAGGCTCTAGTCTATTTTGATTAAATTACTCGTGAGATTGATAAGTTTAAACTTTGCTAATAAAATACTGATCCGTATTACAAATATTCGCTGTAATCATGCATATGCTGATTTACAACTTGTTTATAGAGCAATCGATTTGCAGTACAAAAACATCAAATACACATGCGGTGGATATACACAAAATGGAGAAATTCGTTATTCAGTATTGAGTAAAAAATATCTATATCCTTGAAGAGGTGACCAGATTATGAATTGCAAGTAAACAATGGTCTAAATTTCCTTGAAGAGGAAATCTGTAATTAATTACTACTTATTTAAATTCCAGTAGGGCTTTCTAGGGGTCCCAATGAAATATTCCCTATTTACACCTTCGCTTAATACAGTTATTAAACAAAACATTGGCTCATTGTAATGTAATTGTTACAGATTGCAAATAAAGTGGGATAATAAAAAAAAATTAAGCCCACGCGGTGAAGGTCTACCTTACTTTCGTGTAACTTCCTAACAAAATGGCCGCTGTCTGACGTCTTGATAGGAACTTGATTATAGGTAGGCGTAATTAGCGTAAATGGAGACTCGAAATTTGTTCCTAAACAAGAAGCACCACATGTGATCCACAGACCACCAGTTTGGAACCACTGGCGATATGCTCCCTATGCTATGGAGTTGACTTATTCGAGGTTCATTTAATATACCAGAAATTGCACACAATATACATAAATATAACGGGCCAGCATAATCTACAGCGATAATAAAAAGGGCATTCTCATACAAATTCTACATTGTACTTCTCGTTAGGATAACTTATCTATTTTTGTATTGCGAGATTCAAAAAAACTTTACGACTCAATAACTCTGCGCCAAGCAAGCCTCTCACTGAAGATATGTTTATACTTCACATATAAAAATTATGTCCACAAATTTTACGTAGAGTTGATAAATGCCACAAACATCAAGAAGTACACCGAGGGATTCCTTTATATGTGCAGGCTTTTATTAGGGTGAGGTCGTTTATGGCGGTATCATAAATTTAAAAAACAATTAAAAAGGTCATTGCACGTCATAAAATCGCTACTTACATCGGTATACCCACACTAAATTTAAGAAGCTCATTACTGAGTTTTCCGTTCTGTAATGTATACGGGAACGACTATTTTGTGTTAATTATAAAGTTAGGAAACCTCACAGATCGTGTTCAACATAATATAATTACGATAGCTATATATTAAATGTCACACTTGCAAAGTGAAATCCCGATACGTGTAAAACTTCGCTAATAAATTTTTGAACAACTTCCGAGGTTTACTACCTTTAGTTTTTTTTATAAGAATGTTCGCCTACCGTACAGAATTAGTCGTAAAATCCGTTCCGGTTTGGCTTCGATTCGTTCGACAACAATATAATTGTAAATAGACATCAAAATATAATGATAAATGATAATAATAATTTACGATCGAACTTTAAGAAACTCCATAAATATCGTACTGAACTGAAATGAAGGTTTCCAATAACCAAAATTACGCAGACATAGTTCTATTTGGGTGTCAGCTACTGAATTTATGTGATTTCGATAATTCAAACTTCGTTTGTGTAATGCTTGTTACCTTTACGCTGTGAAAAACTGCAAACTTTGAGTTCGTCAAACAATTTCTTACAGTCCACACCGACTACTGTGGTATCTGTTGCTTACTTCAAAAGGTACAAGCCATTGTGTTCCCCACGCCTTTATTTGAATAGGAAACTTAGGTCACAATTACGTTTACAATAACGTTTGCCCTAGTTTTGAGGTGAAACGAACCTTCAGTAGCATCCCGTTTCCATGCTTACACGTGTACGTTTGTACAATTAAAGCTTCAACATGCTATTGAAGTTTTCATAGCAGAGACTTCAACTGTGTTCTTTGAATAACAAAATAATTTACTTTCCAAAACCCCGATTCGCTGAAGAAAACAAAAATAAACAAAACGAATGATCATTAGACCGCCATCAAATTTTATACTACGAATAAATTCGCTTAGGAAACCGCGGGCGTTGTCGCAAAGGGTTGCGTTATGTAATAAGTAGCTGAACTTCGGGTCAATGTTTGTGGAAGTTCGATCCGCGGTTAGCTAGAAATTAATACCCTAGGCTGTCTTGACGATTACAACTTAATCTACGATATAGGTCAACAAGGTGCAAGCTCCCTTACATCTTCTTTGCTGTTATCTACATATCATTGCATGAAACATTGAGAACAGGACAAACTGTTACTGTGGTATAATCCGGAAAGTAGGCAAGATGTTTGGTCATCCTTAATTAGTGCCGATTCCGATTCTAAGAAACGAGCAAGAATAAACGGCTTATAAAGCAATAAACGTAAAACCAATGTTGTCCTAGTTTATCAACAAAAGAATGAATAGTGGATATGCGGCATACATGTATTCGCATGAATATGCATCCCTAACAAAGCTTGTATGATAAACAATTCCAGTTGTAGTTAGGAGGACTATTTTTTCGTTTTAATAGAAACCGTTTGTACCCTGAAATTAAATTTATCTCAACTTTCATTTAAATAAACCTCGTTTACTTTCAACAACCAACAATATACAAACAGAACACGTCTTTTTTCAAAAGTGTACGTGTTACAGTATAGGGGGGATGTATTATGTTCTCGTGTAATGGTTTTGGATTTGGAAAATTATATAAGAGGTTTTTTTACACTTTGAAATACTATTGCACTACCTACAGTCGCTTCACCAAACATTGGCAGGCTGTTTTTAGAGTAGGTGGTGTAATCAATCCCTAATTAAATAATTACATCCGAAACAAAAGGTTAATTTTAAATCAATATCTTTCCAATTTCTTATATCAAACCTATTTGTACATAGTAAGTAGTGTAAGATCGCAATCATAAATGAGAAAATTTCTATTTAAAAAATATACATTATCATCATTTCTCCAAAATAATTTTTCTAATTTATAATTGCAACAAATTTAAAGAAACTCCATATTACATAAATAGAGAGTTAAAATCCCTTTCAAAAAAGACGTCATTCTGTTTAATATGATTTTTTAAAATTTTCGAGGGGATGCTAAAGTACCTTTGGCAACCAGTCTCACCACTTCACTTTTAATTTTTGACATACGATTCCAGTTTTTAGACTTAAATGAATTATTCGAAAAATGAATTAATCAATATGATTTTCTTTTTGGACGAGGCAGATAAAAATTGCCTTGTTTTGCATGGCCACCACGTTATTATGTAAATTATATATAACTTATTATAGATTAGAATATGAAAACCAGGAAATCCCAGTTATTTCGAAAACTATCAGAGATAGGTATAGGACATTGTTATCAAAATTGAAGGTTTTTAGAGGAGCTTATACAGGGTGTTTCATTTAAAAAAGTGAGATTTTTTAATATGAAGTTTTGTAAATTTGGATCTACAAAAAAAACACCCTGTAAGCTATGTTTTTAATGTTTCATAGTAGATGTATTTATTTGACTTTTACTTTACCCAGGATAAAAGATATAGAACCTGGAATGAAAATAATTTTGACAATACTGACGCTGGCAAATGCCCAATTTTTCTTACAAATCGAATTTCCTGTAAACCTATAAGTTCTTCGTATATTAACCACATAATAAAAAAGTACAATTACACGTACAATAAAAAAATGTATTCAAATACAGGGGGTTCCATTTAAATTAATGTACCGCCCTACTTTGTGAGCGCACCCTGTATAATTCCAAGTATTTTTAAAATGTGGAAAATATTCAACCATATAATACAAAAGCACTCTATCGAAAAATCTTATCTTTAAGGCATTAAGTTACTCCGCGCAATCGTAGACTCGCTCTGTACCATGACAATTTTAGAGCAAAGATTTTTATTTGTTAGCATAGTAAGATGAACATTGCTGTTTATCGCCAAAGTATACAGGTTGATTATTAACGTTCCATTCTTAAAAAGAGACTTGTGTTGGATAGAAAAAATGCCTTTCCGAATTCTTTCGTTTGTCAATAATGAAATGACGTAAGTTTAAGTGGCACTGCGTTTCTAAAAGCGCCGCAGCATAAAAGGCCACCTAGCTCAGGGCAGTAGGTGGTTTGAACATAAAATCCTTGTAGTTTCCTTGTATAATTGAGCGCCACCCAGCTCTTTATAAAGGGTGATCAAATAAGAGCTTCCGAAAATTTTTTTGAAATAAAACGCATCAAATTCAATTTAAAAATCAATAATTGTATTTGATACATAAGTTCGGTTCATGACATTTAATGTTTAAAAATAATTTGTTTTAAATGTTGACCGTGACTGACTCGTAGATGGCCCATTCTATGGGTCCAGTTTTCAAGCGCTCTTTCGAGCATTTCGGCCGAAATTTCATTAATTACACGTGTTATGTTCGCTTTTAATGCAGGAATAGTTTGTGGTTTATCGGGATAAACAAGTGATTTGACATAACCCCATAAAAAGTAATCTAACGGCGTTTGATCACATGATCTTGATGGCCAATTCACTGCTCCATTTCTTGATATGATGTTCTCATCAAAAGTTTCTTTCAATAAATCGATGGTTTCGTGTGCTGTATGGCATGTCGCATCATCTTGTTGAAACCATAAGTCGGCTACATCAATATCTTTCATTTTTGGCAACCATTTTTTCATTGTGCGTTTAGTTGGACGATTATGAGCACCATAAAATGGTTGAAGAGCACGAAAAACATTCCTCACTGAACACTGATTTTGAAAATAAATTTCCACGATTTGTAATAGTTGTTCTGATGTAAGTCTATTTATGGTGAAACTAATAATGAACAACAAACACATATGAACATGACAGCTATCTTGATTAAAGTGTTTTAAAATCCCTATTGAAAAAAGTACTTCGTATTTGATCACCCGTTATAAAACTGCGAAGATACAAGCAATATAACAATGATTTCAAATAAAGAAGTATACTGATATATTGTTCTTCAAGGACAATCAGAATCAATTCAATAACTTAACTAGATTTCCTCTCACAATACAAAAAATATCTCCCGCTAATACAAAAGGAAATCCCATATATCAAAATTATTTTAAAATTGAACTAAAGTCCAATGAATCGCCAAAACAAAATACATTCGATGATGTAGAAAGGATTTAATGCACTCTTAACATTTAACTTGAATGACGCAAAAATAGACAAACGTGATAAGACATGTACAAGGATAAATACCTTTAATTTTTAATGAAAACCCTTCGATTGGAGGGAAACCTGTCCAACGATTACTAAAACAAACAATTACGACAGCAATATGTGTACCAGAATCTACCCACTCGACATTAATATTGGACTTGACTGCAAAACTTGCTTTTGTAACCCCAAGATTGCAAGGTATCCATGAATGCAACATTGTTTGATGAAAGAAATTAAGTAATTGATAATTAAACAAGATTTCAGGTACCCTATCAGCTAAATTAATCACAATGTCCTTGAAGAGGTGACCCATTAGAGAATTCAGAACAAATAAAATATTTAAATTATTACTTACAATGATTATCGTTGTAAAGTTCCTTAGAGAGGAATTATCGCAAATAATTATGAATTCATTAATTTTACCAATCTTGATCTATTGACCTAGTTCCGTATCGTCATTCCTAGATTTGTTTTAGATGTTGTTCACGGGGAGAAGTTGATAGCTGCCTTATTGCCAATTGGATTGATTAGGTACCGGTATTAATTTTGATTTAAAGCGGTTTTAAAATTGAATATGATGTAGAGTTAAAATCCAGACAAAACAGAACCCTACAAACAATCATATACTTGAAACCACGAGGTCCTGCGTGAATCAATTTCAGACATACGCTGAAACACGGTAACATCTGTCAAATGTGCGAAATCGATAAAAAAAAGCTTATCCGAAATTGATTCACAAATCAATGAGGCAGGGCCACAGACTCGTGCTTTCAAGTATATGTGATTTCCCGTCGAGAATTTGTGTACCTCTAAATAACGAGGTTACTTAAAAAGCAGTGGTATGACAGCGACGATTAACTCAAATCGGTTCAAATTATACCCTCTCAATCGGAGACAAGTGCTTAAGATCCCTTCCAAATTATGTCAAGACTAAAAACAATATGCAATAAATGCACCTTGAGACTTGTGTGAAGGAATCCACTAATATGGGTAATCACAAACGAAATAATTTTTATGTACTTTTATGTATATATATAATCGTGTGAAAAAATTTTACTTGCCACCACTAAAGGTATGCGTATGCGAATTTTGGAACCAATTGGTTGTCGCATGTAAAAGTTATGAACGTTTTACATGCAAAAACAGCATCTCAGGAAATAATTCATGGGGCGGGCTCATGGTATAGGCTAGATATTGCAAAAAATTTCAGGATTCTGGGACCATTCCTCTAAAAGTAGTTCAAAACCGCAGAAGTGAGTCCAGGCAGACGAACAAACGGACGGACGGATGCAAATAATAGCACATTTTTTTTAATTTTTAAAAAATGCACTATAAACCATGGTAAAGAAAGCATGGAGTGTATCGAAACCATAGAGGACGAAATCATAGGTTTCCCATGGTGTAACTTAAAAAATTAAATTTGAATTTAAAAACAATTTTGAAATTTGGTTTTTTAATAAAATTTATAGTACTGCGACGAACTTCGATAGTAAGCCCAAAAATAAATAAATTTATAAATTATAGTCACTAAATTATGTGAGCGAACGAAAGTAGCGGCAGTCGGCGGCAACCTGGGTGATCTGTTGCGGAACGGACAGACGGACTCAAGCGCCACCAAGAGTACGGCCTTTCTCCTGGTCAAGGTCAGTGGTAGCAGCGGTTTGGCGGATCGGTCTCCTAAGCCTCTGTCGAATTCAAACGGAGTAAATGGTAACCGGCGGCCGGCTACTGATGAAAGCACAACTAGCGGTAAAAATTTACACTACTAATTGTACAAAAATTGTCAACCAAAAAAAGGTGCATAGAAAATCTCCAAAAGCGAAATCACATAGCGAGTACGAGATGATTTAAAGTAATTATTAACAACGGGGTTAATCTCCCAATTCGACATGAACTAGAACTTGCAAGGTTCTCATGCGGTAAGATATAACAAAAACCCCTTCCGAAGAATCCTCCGGAACAAGAAGCGCTATAATTACACCTCATATATATCCAAACAATCAGAAACAAATTCGGAATAATCCTTACGTTCAGGAAGAAAGAGATCGATTCAAAACATCCCCAATTTGCTCTTCAAGCCAACCAAATGAATATTTTCGATTTATACCAATTTCGCATCACGCAACGAGTTAGGTGACAAGCAAATTACCAAGTAGTTTCTGCAGAAAGATCTCGAATCGTGCCAATTCCGAAAGATAACAAAGACAAAGTAAACCAAAATTCATACTACGTGCAAAAATCATACGTGACTAAAATCCTTACACTAACCGTTACAATTCCTCTACCTTCCAATTCGAGTTTCGATAATATTCAAAGATTAGGGCATGAGACATTTCACACCCTCATAACTACTGTTTTGTACGATCTTTGGTGTCACATTTGGTGCTTGGAGTGCCAACATAGCTGTAACTTATTATTAATTGTTTATGAGTAAAATAAACCAAAACATCAAATCACGGCAAATATAGAATGATGTAAATATTATATACAGTTTAGTAATAATCGTAGTGGTTCATAGGACAATTTGTGTCATAGAATGTAAACGCTTAACGTCGATTATGTGTAAATTGGACTTAAACAAAGTTCGGATTAATTATAAAGCCGAACTGTATTAGTAAAGTTCGAAATTTAATCAATTATATTCGTAATAAAAACGAGCGTTCGTGACACGGGTTAGACGCTTGAAAATGTATGTGTTGGAAAAGCTTGACCGTCAAGATTACACGTAATCGGTAGATCAGAAAGTAATTGATCTACATTGTGTTTTGACTTTATCCCAGACGATCGGGATTCCAAAGCCATGAACAGAGCTGCCCCTACATTCGTTCGCCCGACTTATCAAACAAAAACTTGGATTATATGGATAAACCAGTTTGTTCAACGTAGCGAATAACGTTTTTATCAAAACTTGGAAAACAGGCCACAACAACAACGACGACGACGTGTAGGATAAGAGAATTAAGATACATTAGACAATTTTTATAATAAACGACTCTTATAAATTCTTCCTTTTGATATACGCACTTAATTTGAGACGACAAGCATCGATGCCCCCAACCCCCCTCTCTAAAAACATGACCTATTCGGTAACAGCGACAAGACCCTCGCTCGTGTATAATTTATAACACCACCTATACGTTTCCCTGAAAATTATTGCCGTTTCTATCGGCGAAACGGTTGAATAATGATTTTTGTTTTATCGCCCCTAAAAACGGAAATGAATATTCATTCTCCAGGAAACAATTTGTATTTACGATAAATTGAATTTGTGAAGAGAATTGTCTAGCTCCACAATTCCTGGGAGATACCAACATTACTGCTGCTGCTGCAGTCGTTAACACTATGAACGTTATAATTTCGTACGTGCTCATTTTGCATGTGGAGTCGTGATTTTTCACCCCAAAGAAATTAAACGAACTATTTCCGATTCAATTAAAACATTATGGATGTTTTACTGCTGTCGCGGTTTTATCAACGTTGGCATGAGGTGATCTGGTTTAGTACATCTGCTCCACATTTTTTTTTTTACAGCACTATAACGTACGGTAATGGCTGATAAAATTTATTATATACGCACACGTACAACGTAGAGACCTAAAAAATCAATTTGGAGTTAGATGCCTACTTTCCATTAAACGTGTGACTTCAATTTCAAATTATCCAAATGTAGGAAAAAAGCGCATAAAACACGAACTAATTCTGGAAATGCTTTAAAACGTCTTCTGGTGCAGTCTAGCGTTGCTTTAAAATCCGTCATAAATCTAACTATATCAGCCATAAATACAGTTTAAGGGAGACGTCGGTACAACTCCGAAACTATAAATAATCGAATTTTGAAAAAGTACACCATGAAATCACGGCTTTCCTGAAATTCGAAGCTTAGAAACTTCGTTTCAATCAGACTTTTAAGAGATTTTCGTATTCTATTTGTTTTCGATAAACTACTAGGTTTATTAGGACAGCTTTACTTTTAACGTTATGATAAAGGCAGTCCTTCGAGACTGAAGAGACCCCCAAATAGCTTTACACTTGCACGATATCGGTAAGGTTCTAATACTGATGTTTTTATTCCATTCTTAAAAACATGAT
Organism: Photinus pyralis; assembly: GCF_008802855.1. Taxonomy (NCBI): domain Eukaryota; kingdom Metazoa; phylum Arthropoda; class Insecta; order Coleoptera; family Lampyridae; genus Photinus; species Photinus pyralis. The sequence continues at coordinate 4,461,835 of NW_022170511.1, forward strand.
ATGCAACTATAATGGTCCCGATGTTCCTTGTACCGCGTTACGTCGATCACATTAACCAAGCAGAGATCTCGGAAAATCAGTCTAAAAGCTCGACCTATTTAAGCTTCTGAGAAAGCTTGTTAGTTAACTAATTAAGTAAATTATTGTTAAATATCTGTAAATTATTGTGTGAAATGTGAACTAAAAGCGGTACAGTAATGTCGAGATTTAAAAAATGGTAAATGTAACCTAACCAGCAAGAAGTAAAAGTTGTCCGGTAATGTGAAATGCATTCAACAAATAATTCAGTTCCAAATCATGTAATAAAGGACATATCTTCGTAGGGGCATTGATGCATTTTAATTTGTATTAGTAGGTACGGTTTGCTCTAAAAGTCATTCCTAAGGGAGATGGAGATTCTTGTAATACCTAAATTTAGTAAGCACAAACAAAGTTTGGTAGTATTCTTAGGTTCGTGATGTGGTTCGATGTATTAAATTTTTCTTGCAATTTTTTTCGTCTTCTTCGTCTTCTTCATTTACTGTAGTACGTCGAGACCTACCTTTCGTACTTAATTCCCAGGCTAGCTCAGGTAAAAGGTAAATACCCTAGCACCATTATTCTCAACCTTTTAGACACTGCAGCCCCGTTTCTTTTGTCAACCGCCCTATAAATTATAATTTATTACATACTATAAATTGTAACAACCACGTTTAGCTACATATTCGCACACTTACACGCCTTATCCAATATGAATTTTTATAATGAACCAAAAAAATTCCTCTACATTAGGAAAGAAATGGAGATTACTTTAAATGTACAAACGTATCCTATATTACAAATAATGTATTTCCAAATATTACTTACACATAAAAGGGGCCGTATTTACAATTTATCTGACACGATTCACGTTTACATTTAAATACTTTGTTAACTGTGAGACTGTGAGTAGTATTTTGTATTTTAAATATTAACTGTGAAGTTTATTTACCTAAAGAATCTTCCATTGGGAAATACAGTCTGTCCCTAGGTTCAGTATACTATAACCTACCATTTTTTTCATTTTTAAACTCAAAAAGCATGCTTGTTCCAAAACTCTAAATGCAATATTTAGTTTTCCTTTAAAATGCATGGTTTTCAAATAAATTGAAATAAAACCAAACCTGTTCTGCAACATCAAAATTGCAACAAAGTCTAAATATTGGGAGATAAAAATCAGGTACGACTTGATTAAAGATAAATGTGTAGGATTATGGGTACGCTCCACCTAGAATCTAGATACTATTAAGAAAATAACCTGGAATACTCCTACTTAGATTAAAGAGGATTTATCCTATGCTGTTTGGAAATGTTGACATGTACATATCGGATACGTTCCGGAACAGTTATCATCCATGGTATGTTTCCAAAATTTGTAGGTGACACACTAAAAAGATCAAAGCTTATTTTTTATGAAGATCAGTGGCTGAATACAGCATAGAGCACATAATGGGTGTTGATTACATACAAATGCTAACTTCACATAAAACAGCTACAAAACGTAAAAAAAAGTGGATACATCCCTTCAAAAAGGGTGTAGTAGCATATCTTGTTCTTAGGATGAAATCTGTTATGCCGAAGTATTTCTCATTGAATTCCTAAAATGCCTATATCTCCATAAAACGAGCTGAGGTTTTTACGAATCTTATATACTGAGGCGGATGAAACATAGCCCTCACTGTGTGAAGACAGCCGACCCGGCAGGCGAACGAAGAACATGTAATACCTATACTGTAACGTAAATTTAATTACGTGATTTATTTATTTACAATTACAATTACAATAAATTATTTATAACAGCTTGACTTGAAATGCTTTATGACAGTTAAAATATATTACTTTATCACTCACATATAGATAATTTATAGCTATTTATTACTTCGGCGTTGAAATTGGAACTGCCCTGAACCGCAATTTCATTTGCTTACATCGCAAACTCGAGTGCTTCCGAATGTTTTTGAACATTCTAAAACAAACGTTATATTTTCTGGAAAGATTGCGTCACATCCGCCTTCGTACTTTATTGCCGATGACTAATCTTGCATGACGCCTCGATGTCTATCGGGATTTGTAGAATATGTGAAGTAGTTCATACGTGTAGGGAAACATTTTAGAAAAATTCACCTCTGAATGTCACTTCCAGAACATTTGCATCCAGAAGCATTTTCATCCAGGAAAATCCGTCGGAATATTACCGCAGGGAGTGTTCGCTACTGGAATATCAGTACTATTAAATTTCGCCCCCGGAAAATGACTTCAGAAACATTCGCCTCTGGAATGCATTTAATTCCGAAACCGCATCCATTTCTGTGGCAATCGTTACTATCATTGATACTATGAATTTAATGCAAACGTAAAAGATAAATGCTCCAGAATCAAGATCCTTGCTCAATTTTCTACACTTACAAAGAATTCTCTTGTAAACGATTCCACTGTGGAAATTGCAATAGTATTATGCAATTGACCACTAGCTAACTCATTTTTTGTTGTGTTGCATATAATTGTTTTTAGGTTGGAGGTGTAATTACCGCCGTATCTTTCTTTCCACTCTCCCTCTCCATCTGATGAGTTTGTTTGTTTAATTAACGCCTATAATAATTCTCCGCTGTGTTCCATTATTTTGCACTTTCCCAGCAACGGTTAAACTAAAATTTAACGCATTATACAGCTTTATCCGGGCGAATGTTTACTAAAAGTACAGTTTGTCAGAACTTAATGCAATAGTAATGGGTACCAAATCAACATAATCGCTGTTGGTTTTCTGCTTCGATTTCCTGATCGCGATCAGTTCGCCCTTAATCGCCGAATCACATAGTATTTATTTAGGGGATAGCCCTAAAAACATACCCTGACACGTGATGAGTCTCAAACACAGCTTGTTTTCAGACGCTCCTTGTAATTAAAAAACGCGATACCCTTAATTTAGCGGCATAAGCATAATGATTTATGCTTTTTTTTCTGTTTATAACTGAATTAATTACCGCGCACGTTTAATTAAATGAGCTCTTCGTGAGAGGGTGACATTTAAAGTAGATTACAATGTTTATAGTGATATTACTAGACAACACCACGTGAATAATTGCCCCGGAATGATATTCGCCCTAGATTAAACTCTGCTCCGGATTTTACTTTCCCTTGCAATCGCGCGGTCGTAAATTTTTCTTCGACCATCGGTACACAATCCGCAGGAGAAATTTAAAGGTAGCCGCGTAATTCGATTCGAAATTCGGACGTCCGCGCGATTGCAAACCACCTTATTCGCGCCCCGAATTATTCAATTTAAGAAATAAATTGGTCTAAACGCCCTGAATATTTCACGTTGGGCGTTTTAATAAAACAAATCCATTGGAAGCCAAATTTATGCCAGAGATTTTCATCTTTGGTGTTGCGATTAAGAAGTATAATCCAGATAAATGCGAACAAAGCGAAAGTGTACAAAAGAGGAGAGCAATATACCCAACCTTGCGTTATGAGATTTTTGGTTAGTGCCCAGAATTAAATCCAAACAGAGATATGGTATTTCCGTAAGGAAATTCCCTATCGTTCTAGAATATTAAGTTTTTTTTTTGTTTCATATTTCCGTTTTATGCAAAATCGCTAATTGAAGTAGTTTACAGCTCGCCCCTTTGCGTTTGGGGATTGTTGGCGGATAACGTAGATAAAATAATGACGCTTCCTCTTCCTGTGATTACTTTTTTCTTGGTGATTTCTGTAGAGAGCTTTGTCGCATTGGGAAAATTCAGGTATTGAGCGCTTTAATTAGTTTTCTTTCGTTCATTGTAATCGTCTTATCAGGAAATTGCTGTTAGATTTCGGGCGGGTTTTATTTTTTCTCTATTTCCTAAACTTGAGCTTAGGTGTAATTTAGGTCAGGCCATAAATTTCCTTTAGGGGCGTTAATGAAATATCTCATGACTATGTCATGAGCGAAGTGCATGTTTACTTGTAATTTTCAGTAGAGTTTAATTTAATGTACTTTATAATTTAAATGCTAGAAATTTTCGCATTAAAGTCACGAATAAGTGTGTACAGTGTAAGGATGTGAAAGAATTAAATTAACGGGTAAGCTCCACGCTACCAGTTTGAACTATAAATAGATAACGTAACAAATGAAATAAGGATGTTGTGCTTTCGAAGCTTCGTTTTGACAGCACCAACAGATGGCGAAGATTTCACTGGGATCTGTTGTTCCTGTGAAATTGTAATAGGTAGTTCCCACCACTTAAGGTGACAAGCAACTTTGAAAAAAAAACCATGATATAATCAATTAATTCCTTTCAACGCCCATCGTCTTTCAACTAGTTGTCAGTGCAATCTACTGGAACACTTTTACGAGATTGAAAACGTAGAGGTGTAAGGATAAGCTCATGCAGCATAAAAGCTTTACTTCCATTATACCACATAAAGTATTCCTTGTTAGTCGAACACTAAGTGCCAATTCGAAGGGAGCATAAAATATAGGGCATTGCGTAAATGTATGGTAAATATGTAATACACCTTTTAGTCTCTACTGTACCACGTTTGATAAATTCGCAATTTAGCCTTTCCAGCGAATAGATGCATCTCTTGTCTTTATTGATTTTTTGTCTTAACTTATCGACATTGGAAAAAACATAGTGAAATGACAGTGCAGAGAGGGACGCCTAAATGCAAATCCAACATACGTTCTTCATGTTAAATTAAAGTTAAATTGAAGAAATGTTTATAAGGTTAGAAGAAATTGTGTAATATAAGCTTGTACGAATACAAGAAATTGAATTTATATCGCCGCGGCTAGCTAGCTAGGGGTTCTACATTACAGGTTAGAAATGCAAAACCTTGATTCATGATGAGAGTTACATCACCAAACAAAATCACTAAGGGCCGAGATATCCACCGTCTAATAAATCTATTTATCGAATAGAATCCTTGGACACAATTATCGAAACAATCGTTACTAAGGAATTTATTTTGGGATTAAATTTATTAGACGGTGGATAACTCAACCCTTAGTTAAAAATGTCACAAACAACGCTCAAATGCAGAGAATTTTAACTTAAAAATGGAAGTTTTATTTGTGAGGACAATATCGCAAAACGAAGACAAAAATAAATTTGTTCGTGAGTAGGTTGTCATCTTATCCAATAAAGCGGCGAATAACGGTTCTTCAAAAGACCATAGTATGACCTTGTACTGTTGCGTTAGTTGAATCAACGTTTGATACCTAAATAATAAAATAAAATAATAAATGCATTTTTTCAAGGAATTAACAAATTGACGGGGTTGAAAATACCTAATTCCCGCTTTATTTAGTGGTTTATTTATTTATCCCTCTCTTTGTTCTGGGACCGCAACAGGCTTTTGCCCAATTAGAGAGTAATTAGAGGTACCCACAATAAGTGGTTACTAACGGGTGACCATGTGATTTTGTTAAGACCAAAGAATTTGTTAGCAACCATACATTCGACTACATTCTTTGGTTCAGTGGTTTTCTCCAAAATATACTAGAATTTCCAATGCTCGCGTTCTTTCCAACTCTATACTATTATTATATGGGGGGGATTAATCTCGGAGTTATTAACCTTTGAACCTAATTCCACCCCTGATACCCACACAACATCCATTTTTTGGTTTGTTGCCGGCCATCTTAGTCGTTGATCTGATGTAGCTGTGCCACAGATTTTATACCTGGGGGGATCAGGTAATTAGTTAGGTCCTCTTTATAAAGAAGAACGGCGAAATATGCATTACTTTCCAATCAGCGACGCCTTAAAGCAGCACCTCCTTCGAACTGCCAGGGCGATTTCATCTGAGATAACCCCCTTCAGGAACATACAAATACCTTAAAAGTGAATTCCAGAACAAAGGGATTTTCGTACTGAATTTAGGTGAAAATTCCAACTGATTTACATACTCAGAAATTAGTACCCAACCTATCCGGGTGGAGTTGGATACGACCGACGCCAATTGAAAGATGGACGCCCAAATGGACTTCGGTTCATCATCCATCCCCCATCACAGCATAGAGCTGATTAAATGTGGATGCCAAAAGGTATGCAAAGAAGCACGGTGTACATACATGAAGCACCCTTTATCCCTAAATAGCAACCCGCATGAAAGTGCTCGTATTATACATCTGAGTGCCATAAAAACTTGATGGGATTTAATTACCTATCTTTGTGGCTAATTATGCAAGTATGGAGCTAAATCGAGATAGTTAGCGCCTGAATGGGTAGCCAACTATAGAAAATTTTAGCTTGAGAACTCTCATCTGGGTTGTAATTTGTCTCGATCAGACACAAAACCAACCATTTACAGATTAAACAAATTTATTTGACATACAACAATCAACCTGAAAATAAAATAGGCACGCAGAACCAGAATACCACATGCAACGCATTAAGCAAGAGGTAGAACAATTAAACATATCTTAATTTCCTTAAAGTGTCAATAATCAAAAATGTTTGTAAGTACGATCTTCAAACAAACAGACGCACAAGCAAATACAAAATGATACTTCGAAACTTCACTGATGGTGGACAAAACACTATGTAACTGATAACTTTAAGGGCATTGTCCCACCAAAGCGGCACAACAGGGACGCGACAGCGACACGATTTCGACATGGCACAAGCGGGCAACATGGAGATGTCCTATCAAAGCAACGCGTTTTCTACATTAGTTCAATGAAAAATGTCATCAAGCGAAAACGACGATGTAACTGCGATGCACTGGTGCTTACGAAACAGAAAACATTCTATAAAGTCTAAGAAAAGGAGAGTGCTTTTATTGCAAGAAACCAATGAAATAAAATGTTTGTTGCTGCTAAGGAACTTGTCAGTGCACATCTACTAGTTTTTCATGAAATTGCTGTTCATTTTTCTGTTGTGCCACGATATTAATTTTCCTTTTCCTCATTAAAAACGCAAAATACCACCGCCACGGACCTGTCGAGTCTCTCGGCAACAAGGAACCGACACACAGCTTAGATGAATCTTTGCTGTAGCGTTGGTGAGTATACGGTGTATATAAAGCATAGGTAAAACACAAAAGATACATCGTCGCTATATTGTGTCGCTGTCGCGGCGCGGGTAAGGGCCTAAGACCTCTTTAACGATAAGCGCTCGATAACCGCAACACTCCGACTAGACTTTTTCGTAAGCGGGAAAAGACGTATCCGCTTAAACCGACTAATGACGTTCACTTAAATAACAACGTATTAGATGAATCTCGTATTGCACTACACCTAACTTCTTCGTACACTTCACAATTGAACAAGACTCCTTCAATGAGAAAACTTCTTATCTATGACCAGAGAAAAACATGAGATGATCTTTTACAAATCTACGCAAATAATTTCCACACGTTTAAATCTAGTCTTCAGCACGCAATTTAAATTTACAATTACCAAAACAATATAAACAAAACGATTATTTAAACAAAGTTAAACATTAAATAATCCTGATACATTAACATTGTCCTCGAATTCAACCGACATGATTTTCTTGAATTTTCGTAATATTGTAACACGTTTGTACACTCTTCGTATTACATTAATAATTTATTGCTGTGTCCTTTTTCCTAATTGTATTCGTTTAGCCGTTTACTTAACCGTTTTATCTTTTCTGTTAGCTTTTTATTAAGGAGATGTTGGTTTATTGATCTGTTCATCTAAAGCCGTTGCCAAGTAATTAATTCGGCGTGGGTTTGAAAAGAGAGCAATTTTATAATTCAAAGTACAGTACATTTTGGTAATTATTTCCAGTTGTTTTTCTAAATTGGGAAAGAGAGGGATTAAAACCGCACACTCTCCCCCTTAGGTGCTGAGTTTCTTATTTTTCTATCTACATTGTTGCTTATGTGAATCTTATCGATTGGTGCTTTTTTTGTACACCACATTTACTCTCTGTTTCAAATAAAATTTATTGTTTCAAATGCTAACGCTAACTTCGAATTCTCAAGTTATAAAACCAAGGACGACCCTTCATCTTTATGAATTTCGATGGTTTCAGCAATTCCTTTTTTGGCGTATAGTTGTTCCTCAATGAACGTTTATATTTTACCTGTTTTCACCACTGCTTTCCATATGTTTTTCCCAATTCCATAATTTCGCTTTTGAGTTGTCTCTTTTTGACATTCTTTCTCCTTCTTCTTCTGCTCTAGTCCTACTTGTGACATTCCGTTTCTCTTCCACTTATTTAGTACCTGATGAGGTCCTTGTTCGTTAACTTAAGGTCATACATCTAACAAACATGATGGCTTGACGGAGCCACCGCGGAGTTATCTCCATTTCCCAGTATTCGATCAACAATCAAAGTAGTAACATCTAACTATTTCAAGCCTGATAATAATCAGAACTATACATACGTACAACAGAAACCAAGCCATTATGTAAAAAGACACACAAAAACATAGCAATTATTTGGAACGGCGAGTACTTGGAGGTAAATCTGGTAGAAGTTAATTAAAATTAATTCGTGGAAATAATTGCAGTTTGACTATTCAACAGCATTAAAAATTAAGGTCAGACGAATCCCTGTAATTTGTGGATACGCCTGGGAATTGTCTAAACTTGGATGTAAAACGAATCCACTTCGTTTCTCATTAGATTAGCGCGGATATAAATGTAATTTGTATTTATAGAGATCTGTATATATTGAAACGCTCTGACAAATGAACATAAAGTTAATGCCTATATGGTGTCGTAAAGCGGGATTACATTACGAATATGTGGGATGTGTCGTATTAAGTTTAATGATATTATTTCATTAACAGAGGATAAGGTAGGTAGAGAAGCATTTAAATAACTAATTAAAATTTTATATTACGTGAGTACCATGCGAATTTACTTCATCGCTATATTTGACTTGTTCTTATATTAAAGCTGCAGACGGAAAGAGTTACTGTTTGATTAAAAGCATTTTCTAAATTAAATCCAAAGGAGCAATAAAGCTAATGTTGGTAGCATATTACAGCCTCATTGCTGGCACGCCGTGGTGATATTCTTAATGAAAAGTTATGGTACGTTTGTGTTGCGTACACGTAATTTAGCAATACGAAGATTTTATTTAGTTACACATAATCACAGCGTGGCGTGCGAATTTTACCCTATAAACAGTTTTGTACTTCCCGAGGGTGATAAATGACTGTAACGATACGCGTCGTCGAAGTAAATTAAAATTTCCAAGAAGATTCATGGGAAGCAAAGTGAGGTAGCGAGCTCCCTTTTGAAGAGGTACGTAAAAACTTTGCTCTTAACTTAATAATTAAATCTGTAATTACCAATAATCTATAACAACCTCGAAACCGACGTTGTGCTTAGGTAGACGAGGTTTTTACAAATTGGATACCTACTTTTAAGAGTTACTTTCGCAATTATGATAAATTAGTCTATCGTAAACAATCTTCAATTTGTGGAAAAAGAACAGTTTCTTAGTAATTAAGACAATCTCTTCAATTGCAAGGAGAATTAATTCTATGTTAATATTATAGCGTTCTGGGACTGGGATATTAGTTTAACTTAAGTGCTCTACACAAGGGATGGGCTTATTGTTCGTACAGTTTGTTTAGCACTTCGTTTTATAAATAGTATAGAATTTCATCATACACGGTAAATCGCAGCGATGCCATCCACACCAGATACTATTAGTAACTGAAAGCATCTTTTAAGCAACAATAACTGAAACGGACTCTATTTTATGGTATAATGGCTTCGAAAGTATATCCATATCAATTCATCTGTAAAAATCTTAAGAAATTCACACAAATGTGTCATGCTTTAATTTCTAATAAATTTAAAATTTCAATTAAAAGGATGCCAATTTAACTATATGTTATATAAATGGTAAGGGTATGTTAACATGGGATTTGAATATCTTAGATAATAGCATCATGACCTCTGTAAATATTCATCGGCTTATAATTAGTAATAAAATTGGAATATTATGTCAGATTTGAACTTCTCGACCTTTGAAATTGAAAATTTATTATTAGCAAAATCAAGGTGAGTGTATAGTCAGGTTTGCTATTTAGCTAATGGCCGTTCGTTTGCCACCGAGAAATTTAAGTGGGAGCTAAGCTTAAGCGTAGCTTAAAATCCATGACAACAATTATTGGACAATGGTTACATGGAGTTTAAGCTTACGCTTAAGCTAAGCTCCGCTTAATTTGTCGGTTATGCAAATGAGGCATAAGTCTCAAGGGTTTACTATTGAAATAATTGCCAAGCTTCTAGAAACGGCCAGCAAGCTCAGGGATGGTGAAAGAAAAAAAAAAAAAGCAATGTGAATACTTCACAGTGTTTCAGGGCATAAAAATCTTTCGCAACTTTCTTGTAACTACCTTAAGTTTTGAACGGCCACCAAATTTCTTTAAATGATTAACCTTCCTTCTATGAATATGGGAATATTAACGAAAGCAATAAAATACAAAGATTTGCAATTTTTCCACGTTACAAATTAATCCAGTGTTTCATTGGAACCGTAAAACTACTGAAACCACTAATCAGAACCTGTATCGGAATCCTTATAAAATAATTCTACCTAAGTAGTGTGTAAACCGACACTTATATTTCACATAGATTCAAAATAGGTTGATTAATTTGACCATTATTTATATAATCTACAATTAACATACACGATTTAATTAAAAACTTTTGTAATTCAAAAGTTCTAAAAATTGAGTTTTCTGAAGGTACCAATTAATTAAATGAAATGTATTGTGATTTTAGATTAATAATTATATAAATGGAACCATTTCGGGTGTGGCACATTCTTCAAAGGCAATCTCACTTTTGGGCAAGGAATAAGCTAAAGTAAATAAGTATTAAAGTAAAATTAGGCAACCTATGTTTTTCAATTCATCTTGTAGTGTTGCTCAATTTTCCTAAATAACAATTCAGGAAAGTGATAAAAAAAGTTAATATTATTTAACACTATAGGCTCGTGATTTAGCTAGGCAACCCATTTGTGATTTATCAATGGACCTGGTGTTATCTAACCTAGGTATAATTTTTGGCATTGTCAAATAACAGATGAGGGTATATATATTTCTTATGCGGTACATTAGACTATATTAAATTGGTACTAGTTTAGGTATTTTGCAAATTAAATAAGAGCATTATAATGTAAACAAGTTTGTACCACAAAGGGAGCGACGCCTTAACTATTTGCACCATAAAAGAACTTAATTACCATTGATGAAGGTCGACGTCTTCAATGTTATTAGGATGTTTGAATGAATTTGAAGGTTAGGATGCCGTTTTTCATAAATCATATTTCATTGGCGACATTTATGAGGTAATTTGTTTTGTTTTAAAAGTACGCCCGCTTAGTTTACCATACCAAAAAGGAGTATAAAAAGTTACAGTTTTTCTTTAGGAAACAAATTAGAACGTCCTGTCTAGAATTCTTGCATAATTGATTGTGAGATGAAGTGGCACTTTTCCAATGCTAACTTTTAAAATAGAATCACCAAGTTGCCTAAGAACGAATTTCGATGAATTGACATACGCCTCATCGGTTTCTGCTCCGTTGAAGACCATTTTATCGCATTTCATAAAATTGGCAAACTGCGAACTATTTTCAAACAAATTTTTTCATCGCCTGAAGTATCTGCAAAAGTAACTTCCGAGTAGTTCTCGCAGTCTAAACATTTCGCAAATAAAGTCTTTCATGCCGAATAAACTTTCACATAAGTATTCGATGTAAACAGATCGTTTGATAAGGCGTGGAGTTTTGTTTAAGACAAATCTGAAATAGAAGCACTTTACGTATAAAGTTTCCAACGCTTTCTATTAATGTTTAACGTAAAACTTTGAACTGGGTTCTGGATTACGCGTACCCCTTTTGCATTATCTCGGTTTAGCCTTATCATTTTAATTTAACCTGTGCGCATTGCATTTATTTCGGGAACGGCTCCGCGGCCTAAACTAGTAAAATGGAAACGCTAGATTTTTTTCTAATTTTCTCAATTTCAAACTGGAAACTTTACGTAAAGTTAATTAAAAACGTTTAATAGTTAAAGCTTCTGAAACAAATCCTTTCATAATTAAAATTCTTGGCACGTTCTGCGCATTTTATATACATGTCAATGAAATTTCAATGTAAGTCTGAGGATAAAATTTTCCCTAACCAATCCTTTAACCTAATAAAATAACGTCACAATCGATGTCTAGAATCCCTGATGCTTTCGCCGTTATATTAGCTCGCTTGTAATTCTGACATTCTAAATTTATTGCGCCATTTGTAAAACTTAAAAGTGCTTGATTTGCTCAAAACAAGCTTTGCTTTGAAAAGAAATTTCTCCCTCATAGTAACATTACTACCATAACGGTAAGTAGTCGACTACGTTGATGAAATAGGTAGTGTTAGATTGAGCAATCCTTGACTTGTTTTTGAACAAAAATCTTTTAATGCATTTATTTAGTAGTCTTACCTTTAAATCCCAGTGGGGTTGTGCTGAACTTGGCTAGATAGCGGACACTTTTCTTTCTTTTGGATAAACTTTCTGCAAAATAGCGCAAAGAAAATTTGTGATAATCTGGTGCAGCTTTCCTCGAGAGCTTTTACTACTTTAATTTCGGAATTTATACTTCATTTTTCTAACTTTATGCGTTGAGATATAATATATTCGTACGGGTGGAACAACTGTGCATAATACTACATAATAGATGGTTAAGAAGTTATGAAATTAAGGGTTCGTCCCAATTCTTCTATACTATTTTAAATTGTTTCAGAACATTTTCCGCACCCTAGGAATTTTCTAGGGAATTGTATTGCATATGTAGTTGCATACTATATTGTTATGAGTTGCTGAAATTCCAATACAAGTTAATTTGGATTTTATATCAAGTGGTAGTCTGTACAATAAGTATTTTGGGATTTTAATCTGGTGGAAGTTTATTTTTAACTTTGAAAAATTAGGGCGTTTCTTTGAATTTTCTAAATTGGACATCAGCGGCTAAAACTTGTCCCAAACTTTACCTCCTAGTTTTAGTAACAATGGTTTACTTTCCATTTTGATATCAAAGGCGTATCCAGGGTCGTAAATGAGAAATTTATGTATACTAACCACCAACAAGCCACTAAAAGAAATAATTATAATTGAAAAACTCCTTCGTAAACTTCACTTCTTTAATCCAACTTAAACATTCACTTTTCTCACGACTTAAAGTTTTCCACAAAACTTTTCAAATAGCTTTAATAATGACAAAACTGCCGAAGACACCCAAAACAATAAGCGGCTACGTTTTAACGTCCACCAAAAAAATAACAAAATGAGCAAAGACTCACGTCTTCTTCTGCTATTTAAAACAATTTCTAATTCTTATCAACTTTCCGAACCGTCTCTCCCTTATAAGATTATTGAGTCGTCAAAAAAACTCGCACTTGTCTACTTCAACGATAACACGTGCTTATCTTCAAAGTAATTAGCTCACTCAGAACTTCTTATCTCAACGACTGGAGATAACACTTTTACAAGTACTACATAACTATTTCCAGATGAATAAACTTAATTCTTTAACACTTTAAACATCAAGTAATGTTGCTACAACATCTCAAACTGGCCTCGAATTTGAAAAATATGATCGGCTTTGCGTTTAATCTCACATTTAACGTTAAATATAATTGAAATTCACACATACAGGGACCCCTTCGTTGTTATAGGCGCTGAAACCCAACAAAAGTCCATATGACGTAGTTTATACAACATTATAGATAGTGTTCCTTTTATCTGTGATTTTGCTTGGTGTAGAGCTTTTATTCTAGTTTGGTTTGAATTTTAAATTGTACCCAGTTAGTTTTTTACCACTCGCACGTTAGTAAGGGAGTGAAGCATCAGGAATCCGAATCAAACAAAATCTCAATTATGTCGATCGGTCTATCTGTACTCTCATTTGCTAAACGACTGAACCGATTGGAACCAAAGCCACAACAATTTTTTTGGAATGCCAATTATTGGGTCCCAAGAATTTTGCAACAAACCATCTTAGGACAGGGTATATCTCTATTCCTTACTCACTGTATTATACGTAACTATCCTTGTGTTCTTTTGATAATCAACATTTTCTTCCTTTTGGGTCTTTTTTTTACAGCGGATTTATACTTTATTTTTCACTTTCGTCCTTATAAATTGCGCATAGTATGGTCTATTAGTAAAAAAATTTGCTGTGACCAGCACAGATATCACCCGCACTGTTTTTACATTTTAACATTACGTTCCAAATTTGATTCAATTGGATGCAATTGTTTAGCCATAATATGGAAACACTTCAAAAATTCACATTTTTCTGATACTTTGACACACGCATGCGCAATTCTGCCCAAAAGCTTTTCAGCTCTTCCATTGATGTCTAAAAACATGTGTACCCGTTTGGTTCCAATTGGTTCAGCCCTTGGTTCAGCCATTTAGCTAGAAATGAGGATACAGACAGATTGATCGACATCATCTAGATTCCTGGTGCTTCAAGACGTGTATTTCTGTCAAGAAATTGGAGGTGTCATTTTACCCCAATGCAATATGTACCTCCTTTTCTAAGTGCGGGTGGAAAAAATGCTTTCTATTAGTAACTGAAATTAATGTTTGGCAAAAACAAAATTGAGATCTTTCCCTTCATTTTCTCGGTACCCTGACCTGGTCAGTCTAGTAAAGTCATTAGGGACTTGCTCTTCCTCTTGATATTAAATATATCGGATAGTTAATTTCCATGGAAACAAATTGATAAATAAATTTCGGATTTCTTGTTTTTAATATGCAACTACTGGGATAATAATTTATAATATCTTTTTAGCGCTCGCACTTTAGTGAGGGTTGTATAGCATTTGGGGTAAAAAATGGCCCCCTCTTTTTTTTACGGAAATACACGTTTTGAAGAACCGGGATTTCCGAATCAAACAAAATTATTCGGCATGTTGCAAAGATAATTTAAATATCTCTACGGGAACGGATACAAAACCAATAAATTCTTTTCTTATCATCGACGGTTGCAATACGGTACAATACAGTGCCTTAATTAATTCCGCACCATATTATCACCTCCTGTAATACAAACCAACCAACTTCATCCATGTACCGGTTTCAACTTCAACTAATGTGCCTTGTCTGATATCGTTTTCTAATAAGACCAATTGGCGATCTGAAATCTTAAACTCACCTTGTATGGTGCATAACGAATTGAAAATTAATAATCAATGATATTAGGTGATGTTCCTTTTCCCTTCCCTTAGTTTTTTTTAAACTTTGGACAAGATTGCGTTCTTTCTGTTAAAATAAAATAATAATAAGAATATATCGTTTTTATCGCCTGCTTATTAAAGCATTACGAGTTTTTAGAGACTTGTTATACTGCGACTGTTTGTGAACGCCGTTATAGCCCCATATTCGTGCAAAATGGCGAGCTTGGACTAAAAATACTATCAGATTTGAACCTAACTACGTGAAATGAATGAGGAATCAGACCATTTTAAAACTATGCCTTATCTTAGGGGGTTCTCAGTGAGATGACTGAAATCGCCTTAAAGTGAATCTGTGCAAAATTTGATGTATTTCACTTGTCGTAATTTTGTATGGCTCCCCAATGAATAACGAATAATCGTGACCCCATTAAACACTCTATCATTATAAATTTACATTCTTCATTATTGATCTCGGTTAGAGAGATTTACGGACGTTTAGAATGAAACGTAAAGACGGGAGAGCATTTATTGAAATGAACAAGTTTATAGATAACCGCCGTACTTAATGCATTCGAATACATACCGTGTAACACGCAAATTTATAGCACCCAGTTGTGCTATTGGTTTCCTTAATTCGATTAATCACAATTTATCCCAGGCATATTTTATGAAATGTTACACTTTTTGTATGTTTGCTCGCGAGAAATGCTAACAACGTGGTAAAAATCAATAGCGCTTAATACATTTAAACCAATTTGTAAGGCAAATAGCCCGAGTAATGACACGGTACATGCACTTTTATAATCGAGCGCAATTAAAAAACGATTACCACGTTATTGCAGATAGCGATTGCAGACATTACTTACACATTTCACCCTAAATACCAAAAAAAAAACTAATTTGATTACACGGGTTATGGCCTGAAATAATTATTATTATCATTGAACTATGGAATATATCATATTGCCGCTGCCAAGCGGAGATACGCTATCTACTATGCAAACATTTCTATGTAATTGTTATGTCTAGTGATAGTCGTGTATTGTGAATTCTGTCCAATAAAATAGGATTTCTACAATAGTGTCCTAATGTTTGCTTAGTAAAATTGTACAGCATGGCATGCATGCAACTGATTTATTTCATATCCGCATCTCGCCGAACAAAAACGCAATCAAATGACGAAATGTTGGAGATTATCTCCGATAACCAACCTTATTAATATTTGGATTAATTAGTGGGGTTCGTCGACTAAATTAGTGAATTATTGGCATTCTCGCCATTTCCCTCAGCACTTCCAACATAATTTAGTTGAATACGTAACAAGCGTTATTGCTGCAATGTGTTCCGATTGACATTTCGCTTAAATGTTTCAAAGGCTTTGATTGCTAGGCGAATCCTGTTAAAAGTAATGAGGGCGTGCGCGACATCATGCAACTACAAATTTAGAATAATTTGTTTAATGGTTCAGCTTATTTATTACAGAGACAAGCGCCTAAAAAAACTGTTGATTAAGCTTGAAACGAAACAAGCGTGCAGATGGTAATTGCATAATGCTAGGGAAATGGGTAAGCTTCCATACACATTAACATTAAGTAGCTTTAGCGTTTGAACATGTAAATGAGGGCCATTTTTTGCGCTGTAAACCAAGTTTGTTAACAGTTTTAATAAAACTATATTGCCGTGGTATTTACAAGAAATTTGTTTGGAAATTTTATTAAGAACGAAGTGAATTTGGAAAAGGATTAATGTCTGCTAATTGTCCATGTTTCAATTCTCATCACTTTCAACTAGTGGTGGCGTACTACACTATTTACTGTTTCCTAAAAACTAACCGATTTAGGTGCTTCACCCATGACATAGTCTTGTGGTTTCCTGAACGAGAACTTATTTGTTACATACTTGTAAATTTACTAATCTGCCGACATAGGACATTTTATAGGTGTACCGCTTTATAAGGAAAGAGAACGGAACTAATATGCAAAAGAATAAAGCGCATTAAGATAAGAAACGAGTGTTCAAGTAGATGAGACTTAAAACGTATAGTGTTAAAACATACTATGTCATTCGCGCTAAAAAGTTTGTTAGAATAATTAAGTAATTTTAAGAAACTTCGTAGAATTTGCCGCAAGGTTATGCCAGTCAAAAAAACCGGTAGAAGATCCCAATACTAGTGGAACGACGACATAGCCCGACAAAGGAAGATATGTCTGCGCACCAGGAGGGACTACCAGCGAAGGCTGAGAGGGAGAGAGAGTGCAGAGGAGGAGCGGGGCAACCTAAGGATCGAGCGTGATAAGCTGAAGAAGATGATTGTCGCCAGCAAAAAACGTGCCTGGGACGAACTCTGCCAAGAACTTGATCGAGACATATGGGGCAAGGGATACCGGATCGTCACTAAGAGAATCAAAAAACGCACTCCAAAGGTCGGATGGAGCGATGATGCCCTCGAGACGGAGGTGAGAAGACTTTCCCCCGAGCACCCGAGACTGGTAACAACCACGGAAGCAACAGAGCACGGTCTCCACGACGAGGTGACCGCCGAGGAGGTCGTGGCAGCAGCAATGGAGTTGCCGAACAACAAGGCCCCGGGACCGGACCAAGTACCGGCACCCATAGTGAAGTCACTTGCATCGGCGAAACCAGGGATTTGGACGAAAATCATAAACGACTGTCTACGGAAGGGCGAGTATCCGGAAGGATGGAAGAAATCCAAACTGGTACTCGTCCCCAAGACGACGGGTTCCTATAGGCCTATCTGCCTGCTCGATTTCGCCGGGAAACTAGCCAAAAAGGTGCTAAAGAGCAGGATTAGCGCGGAGGTGGAAGACAGGCTATCAGAGAGACAATATGGTTTTAGGAAAGGTCGATCCACCATCGACGCAGTACGCGAGTTAGTGGCGCAAGTCCAGGCAGCAAACAGAGGGACGTGGAGGACGAGGCAGGTCTGCACAGTGGCATCCCTCGACGTCAAAAACGCCTTTAACTCGGCAAGGAGGGAATCAATTTTGGAGGCCATGACAGAGCAGGGGGTCTCCGCGAGACTCACGCGGGTGATAAAAAGCTATCTCACGGACAGGCAGGTGGAAGTGGAAAAACCGTCGGGTGAGGTTTGGAAGTTTGTCGATAGTGCGGGAGTGCCGCAGGGGTCCGTTTTGGGGCCACTGCTGTGGGTCTTATTGTACGACGGCGTGCTTCAAATCCAACACGAGGAGGGTGTAGAAGTGTTCGGGTTCGCAGACGATTTGATGGTAGTGGCAAGAGGACGTGACGTGGACGAGACCGGGCGAAGGATGCAGCGGGCAATCCAGAACATCGCGGCCTGGATGGAGCAAAGAAGCTTGACACTGGTGCCCGAGAAGACCAAGGTGGCCATGATGACTGGGAAGAGGAGGATCGACCAATTTACGCTGGAAGTGCTCGGCGAGAGGATGATTGCGGAAAAGAGCATCAAAATTCTCGGAATCAGACAAGTGTCTACACTTTACGGAGCACGCCCGCGGCGTATGCGGAAAAGCAATCAGGTGCTACGAGGCTCTTAAAAAGATACTGCCCAACACGGGAGGCGCTCGTGCAACAAAGAGGAAGGTGCTGGCGGCGGCTGTCATGTCAATCGTGCTGTACGGCTCCGAAGTCTGGGGATCCGCCATGAAGTGGGGCGTAGCGGTGAATATGACCGATAGAGTCACAAGGTTATTAGCAGTGTCAATTGCGAGCGGGTACCGAACGGTCCAGTCGGACGACATCATGGTAATAGCCGCCCTTCCGCAAGGACGGCTTATGGCAAGAGCAAGGATGGAAGGATGGGACAAAGCGCGTTTGCACCAGGAATGGCAAGAGAGATGGGAGCGGAGGCAGTCCTGGACCAGGAAGCTCATCCCGAACCTGGACAACTGGGTCGACAGGCGGCACGGAGAAGTGGGCTATCACCTGACCCAATTCCTGACGGGACACGGGGAAAATGCCGTGTACTTACTGCGGATAGGGAAACGCGATAGTGAAGGGTGTGTGGACTGCGGAGATAGAGGCACGAAGGGACATGCCGTATTTGAATGCCAGAGATGGACAAGAGGCAGAATAGAGACCGAGACAAAAGTGGCAGCAAGTCTACAGCCTGAAAACATCATCCAGTTGATGATAGAGAGCGAGAGCAAGTGGACCACAATCGCGCGGTTCGTGATCACCGTAGTCCAAACCAGGGAAAGGGAGGCATGGACTAGGGGTCAATAAACGGGCAATACATAATAACTATGGCTACAATTATGGGGACGAACACCTACCCCGGCCGCTCGGCATAGCGATGAATGCTAGCGCGGTGCCCTATGCCGACAACTATGGCGAGTGACGATGAGTCGATAGAGGATAGGGTTTTAGTGGGTAAACCTTACCTAGATGGAAGGGAGTCCCCCCCCCCCCCCGATATTTAATTTATGTTGTCCATATGTGCTATCTTAATAGTTAGTTTGGGTCTCAAAGAAAATCACCGCCTTGTCACCCCGACTTCACAATTTATGTGTCCGAATGCGTGACCAGGTGGACCATAAACACATGGCCACATTACATGGGGTTTTCGAGGATATTAATTTAGTGCAGTTTTAAAGAAAAGAAAACTAAAAATAACATCGCATAAACAAAAAATGTCTCTACAAAAACCTAACAGCCCCTTACCTAAAACCAGGCAGCGTGTTACCAAAATTAACAATTTTGTCCCAGCCGCAACCCACAGATTTAAGTATTCTTAACAGCGACGCAACAACAACTCAAATGACTCTCTCTCTAAACACAAACCAAACACGCATGTCGCCTGAACAACCAAATTTATGAAAAGCAGTCCACGGGTGTAATTTGAAGGCTTTCCAGTGGCGTTCATTCTCAAACGAATAAATAAAACAATTATTATTTATTCTAACGTACAAATTAATATCCTGTACAGTGGTTAAAAACACTAGACGACCTTGAGCAGACGCACTTTTTCTCTATGGAGGTATCCCAATACACATAACATCAGGCAATGTGGGACTTGTCTGTAAACGAATTTTAAACAAGATTCACAAGAAGCTGGATATTTCAAAATAAGGGCATCTGGTCGTGTTCTTGAATTGCACACACACGAGCCGAAAAAAGACGAAGACTGGATAGAGGACAGATAAAGGGGTTTTTAAAAGAGGCTCCAGAAAAGAATTTTTGATGGTGAAGGTACTAATTGGTATTTATGAAATGTACGGTATTTTAGGTAGCATCATTGATTGGAATCGCTAGTACGCGTCGATACGAGTTGGTGAATCCGAAAATGGTAACATACATGATAAGGGAGAGTAATCTATACATTGGGTTATCGGATACAAAAACGAATGTATCCCGGACTCCCACACTTCTAGGGAAGGATTTCCTGGTATGGATCCCCAGAAGTCGTAGCTGAGTGGTTGGGATTACCTCTGGGATTACCAGATGCGCCGAACACTGGACATTCTATAAGGGGGTCCTCGGCAACACATTTTGCTGATACAGGTGATCTTATAACCCTCAAACGTCACGGTGGTTGGAAAACTTCTACAGTACCAGAGAGCAAGAGCAAGATTATCCAATCCAAGGACATGCCGAAACAAGAGCCATTGCGGTTTCGGCTCCTACATCCGTATTGTCAGCAAGCATCAATATAATCGGGAAAATTTTAATGTTAACGTTAACTTGAATAATGTACCAGAGATAAAACATCAAAATATTATCCATACTAATGGACAAAAACCCTAAAAGCTCCAAGTATCGAAACAGCGTTTCAATCAGAATGAATGACAAATAAACGATCATAGCGTTTTACATTTTCACGAGACAACGCATTATTATGGTGGAGTGGAATTGCCAATAGACACGATTGACTTGATGCAAAGACAAACTTCAGAGGAAAATTTGTGGTTACAAAAGAACTTCTACAAGTACGTTAAAGTTGGGAGATGAAATATGAGTTTCCCCGAAATTTTGTAGTATTTCCTTTGATATCAGAGAGTTTGGAAACTTTAATTGAAATGTTAAACATTCGCCACGAGTGTTCTGTTTATGTCTGGCATTTAAGTGCTTATATAGTTTTTGTATAAAGTTAATGATCTTTTTCGACGATTATAAGAATTTTTTAAGATGTCAAAAGTGTCTGTTCTGTTCACTTTGAACAGTTTTACATTCATTTATTGATTTGCCCCCCCCCCGCCCCCCAAATCAATTGAGTTCACTTAAAACCACGAAAAGCAATAGTACCTATTTATAGACCAATTTCAGGTGGAAAATGACAGCACATTTCTTTTGCTGGGGAGGACTACTCGTAATTTCCTTTCGATAGCTTCATCAAACACCGAAACAACCTATAGCTTGAAAAAATGATTCCATGATGTAACCACAATTTTTTGCGATTTAATTGGAACGTTACCAAAAAGAGCTCAACGCAATTAAATTTTTCAGAGCACTACTGTATGCGAGACTCTTCTCATTAATAAAAATCACTGTCTTTTTTGTATCATCTCGCATGCAGGCTATGTTACTTTTAACGTTTCTTTTTACTCCTTTACGGTTATTTCACCGTCCGTCGCCGTAATAACGACACCATAACAAACTGTGTCGTATTTTTAAAATGCAGCAGACGGTGTAATCCCGGTAAGCAAAGAATTGTAATAAGTCTGCTTTGCATATTTATCAGTGGGACCATATTGCGAGGAATTGGTTATGAAATACGGTTGCACTCGTATAAGCTTGAAACTCAATTATAATAACAATCTACCATTGCGAAATTAACTGCCGCTATATAGGTATTAGTTAAAACAGACCTAATATACTTTATAGTAGTGGTTTAATCACAATTTATAGAGATTTAAATTCCCTAAAGCGTATAATTAGCGCAATCAGTTCACACACCCATAGCAGGGGTTTAAACCTAACAGGTAATATCCATTCTACATACCTTGTACACTTAAAGTGTTCACTAGTCAAATGTCATAAATGTAGCGAATATACCTAACTCGTTTTAGCTCGTTTTTGAAATGGTATCCTCTTTTTTTCAGTCGTAGGTCTCTTTGTTATAGCATTATAGCTCTTAGAAGATTAATTTTGTCGTGAGTTCTTCGTTGAATAAATATATTGGCAAATATTGCGGTAGTAGAAAACTATCTACTCTGTAAAAGACAAAATCTCTGCGTTGAGAGGTAGTATCTTATGAGAGATAAGGGAGAAGTTGAAACTTGGAAAACGCTAATTGTGACGGTATTTTGGATTCAATTTTCGTAAAAATTTTGAGATTTCATAGAATTTAAGTAGTTTTGGGCATTACATACCGACGTAAACGGTGCATGTTCTTTAATTTTGATTCACGACGCTATTTCTGTACGAGTATAAGAGTAGAATACTAAAATATATTGGTTAGATATCAATGAACCGTGAGTGGCGTTAGTTAAATAAGAGTATTTGAACCCCGTGTATCTAATACGTAACTCAAGAGTGATATCAGTGCCCGAAATTAGAGAAAAACCTTAACAACGGTTAGAAAGAAATAATGTGTCGTGTAGTAAACAATTTTCTCCTTTTTCTGTAAAGACAATAAGTTGCTCATCTATTATTAAAATTCTTTTTTATGTAACCCCAAAAAAATTAGAATAAGTTTATTGAATGTGCTTTCTATGCCAAGGAACTCATGAAAATTATATTTGAGGCAGAAATAAAGTTTTCATTTTGTTGTACGCTGCTAGCAAATGATTAATTAAGTTGATTGTAAGGAAAAGAAATCTTTCTTGTGCCTTTTGTAAAGAGGAGATTGAACAGCAATGTACGCAAATAAATTTAAAAAAATTTTAATTAAACAAGTAAAAATGACAACGACAATAGTTATTTACATAAAAGTGAGGAAAATCGTATTTTATAAAATTTCAGTTTGTTGGGGCTGAGGCTGGTAAAGTTTTACTGCCTTTGTCATGGAAACTAAAATTTCCTGCCATAAAGTAGGCATGAAAATGAAGGTTTCAAAATGATTTTGGGTAAAACTGATTATATGAACTCTTGGTGGACCGGTAAGAGCGGCTTACTAAAAAATTAAGGTTGAGGGGACAAATTAATATAAAACGGCAACTTACTTGTTAAACGATGAACACCAGAGGTGTTTATTTTCATTATTTTATTGCTGTGACCCTAACATTCGGGCCGCATAAAAAATAAATGGAGTGTCCCACGTTGGGCGAGCAAAGGAAATTGGTGTGTACAATGGTCCGGTCAAAATGTACCGTACACAAAACACCTTCAACCTAGCTCATTTTCGTATTAAATTTCTCTCAGGACCCATCTTAATTCCGGCACAATAAAAAAATTTCAATCTCGACTTCAAATTCCAAATTCAAAAGCAAAGAGTGGCCGCGATCAAATTCCTTAAATTCCAAAAGGATTACTTCCACGCATTTTTAAGATACCTGAAATAAACTTTGGGTAAGGATCAACAAAATTAATCATAATTAAGCATGGAGCATGGATCGTTAAGGGGTTCGAATAAACGCACCATTTACATGATACAATAAGATCCAAACACACTCCGCATAAGTGTTCGATTACAATATTAAACAAATAATAAAATCCCAAACCTACTTACTATTTTTTAATAATAATAAATCGTCTTTATTTTCTGATGAAATCCCAAAAATCAGGGCTCACAAACTACTAATTGCATAAGATAAACGCAAAACGCATCGCATTAACTTGTTTTTCTTTAACTTATATTGATCAGGTTACAGGAACGTAATTCTACTCAATTTCAATTAAATCGGGTAACGCAGAACACGTGTCTTCTCAACCTCCAACGAACAGCACCACCACCACGAAATGTCTCATGCCAACTCCAGTATTTAACGTGTCTTCTCTCCTTTTCACAAATCGAAAAACTTCATTTAATTACTGGAATGTAGCAACCGACAACCAACAATAGTTCCGTTTCTAGACGCTTTTTTAAATCACATAACATAATTTTACGCGGCATTCTCCTATCTCAGACAAACAATTTTCTATGAAAACACGCATTGTTATCGCTAATAAATTACATCAATCTTTTATGCAAATAGACAAAGTGCCCATAAGTTAAATTAGAACTGTCACATAAATGATTTACCAAAGCAAAATTGATAACCAAAATAAGCAATAAATTGCCCTACATTTAACAATTCTAGGAAATAATCTTTTACAACGAATCAAAACAAACCACTGGGATACAAATAGAAACGCAATACTCGCTTTGTGTTTAAACGTAAAACCCCAACAGCTTAATTAAATAAATGAAACGAAAATTTTGTTAACGATTAATGACCCTTCATTAATTTTCGGCGTCTGGACCAAACCTCAACGTCCACATCGACAATATGTAAAATCTTAGGAAATTCGGTGTTTAAATTAGCAAGCAAGTTATTTTAATTTTTGTCACCAACAGATTAACCAATAAGGGACAATGTTAAGTTACAATGTACATTCACTAGAGGATAGAATGAAATAAAACATGCTTTAAACAATATATGATATCAACCAAAAAAAAGATAATTGTAGTTATAGATTATTCGATAACAATAATAATTAAATGAACATAAATAGAAGCCTTAAAAATTAAATACTTTCATTGATGAGTTGTAAAATATTCTTTAAAGTTGTGTTAAAAAGGTCAACAGAGTTACAAATACTATTATAATAATAACACATCTCATAAATTATGGAGTTGAACATAATATTCGTTCGATATTTTGGAAAGTTAAACAAATTTAAAAACAAACCAAAAAATATTTGAAGTAAATTTTATATAAAAGGGTAAAAAGGAGTTTTTCAGTAAGTAAGTAACTGTATAATTTAAATTAAGCGCTAGCCGTTGTAATTTACAAACATTTATAAGAAATTTCCATGTCACTGTAAACATTTCAATTTTTAATCAAAGAAGAGATATTCATTCAACTCCCTTATATGCAAAGCCTGTTACATAATTCGAATGTAAGATTTTTTCTTATAAAATTATAACTTAATAAACGATTATTGTGCTATAAAAATTTCAGTAAATATAGTGGTGTTTGAACACAATTTTGGCATTCGGAACAATAGCCTGACAATATTAGACATACAAAACTTACCATTCGCAAAAAATTGGAGCCGTGCTATACCTACTCAAACAAATGGTTTTACTAAATTTTGAATTAAAAAAAAAGAACCCAAATTATTAATAATGTAATTTTGGAATTGATATATCACATTTAATTTATTTCAACATCTGTTCTAAAATTGTTAAAAAATTTAAAGAAGGTTTCAAAGTCGATAGTGCATTTTTCGGAAAAATTCAAAATGAATTCCCGACAGTTTTCCATTAAAGGAGACGAAACATTTAATAGAAATTTCATTTCGAGTTAATTGGCAGGATTAGATCAATACACTCAATTATCACGCAGCAATATTTCCTAGTGATAAATTGATACAATTTCTTGCGTATTAGTGGAGATATTTGTTTGAGTGACGTTATATGCTCCATAACTTGATATCGCTTTTTCTGAAAGCGATCGTTAAAATCCTCCTGGGATATCCTTCATAAGCACTTTAAGTCAAATGTCCCGAAGACCGAGACCTTTCGTATTTGGTTAGTCGTTTCTACGCAGCATGTAAATTAATAATGGATAAGAAATGTTACTTCGATATTAAACGACCATTTTCAGATAATAAGCGGGGTTGTATATTAAAGAGCCGATAAACAAACATTAAGCGTGGCTTAAATTTATTTTTGAACAAAAATGGGGTGGTTGTAGATTAATATGGTTATTACTTTGCAAAATGCGCGTTCGTTTAATCAAATTAGGCAGTATTTTAAAGTTCCAAGCCTGAAATGAAGCCGAGTCGTAACAATACTTTCTTACAAACCCAATTCGCCCAGAAAGTATGAATTAATTGTAGCTAGACTTCATTAGGTATTTAGATTAACTTAACAGCGAATTAAAAGATTTACGAAGTACCGCCAGTCGTATACTTTCGACAAAAAACCGCACCAGGAGTTGAAAATGCCTTTCTTTAATGGCAGCGATATTAATATTCATAGTCGTTGAATCTGCAAATTACAATCCGCGATGTCACAATTTTGCCAGCTACAGTCAGGTTTACAGCCTTAATCAGACTTGCACCGAATTTCAATATTTTGACCATTGGTAATACGAACACGCATGATTCATTCGTTTGGCAATCAACTTCTATTGTTTATGATTGTCACTAACGTCTATTTCGGAATGGAAATAGTCCCTCGTGCAATTTGATTTGCTACAACCAGACATCAGTATGCTAATTTAACTTTATTCACATTTGCAGAATAGGATTTTCACGGTAAATCCCCAAGCTTCAATTGAATATAATGACTATATGGCTTCATTTATACACACCCATCGCATTTGAATATTAACGAGGCGTTATTTTCAAATTCACTACCTGCACCTATTCTTACTCGAGCAGTGGGATTAGCAGGTTAGAGATGAAAAAACTGTAAATAATGCGATTCATTGAAATTACTTTGTTCGTATAAGTTTTATTGTTATTACGCGAACTCTATAAAAGCCAAACTTCTTCAAAATGGTCTGAGTAAGCTACGAAAGCGTCCCAACTTCTTCTCAACAGCCATATCTCATAAACTTTTCGTACTTGCAAACGAACAAATACATGTTGGGGTTATCTCAATAAATAACCATTATACAAAGTATTAGAAATGTTTGTTGCCAAAATAAACCATTATGCATATGTTTCAGATTGGAAATGTAAATGAGAATTAAGTAAAAGAGAAATTAATTTGTATAATATTACCATTTGCGAGAAATTAGTTGCTCAACAGGTAATTAACTGCTAACTTTTGCAGCGCTTCAGCCGCTAACTGCAATCAATTTCGCTAACTGAATGCAAGCGTACAATTTTAAGTTTGTGGAAGCTTAGATTCACGAGAGATCTTCTAAAATAAGAACAAGATTTCTGATTAAATTCTTGTATATACTATAAATCGAAAGACGAGTACAAATAATAGTTTTGTAGCAGCTTACCTCATAAATACGGGTATATGTATCTTAAAAGTCTTGAGCAAGGTGGTTATTGCTGTATTAGGTAAAACGTTACGTACCTACCTACTCTTGTCAAATTTTCGATTTTTTTGTATGCGATAGTTTCCAAATTTGCGTTATACTATCAAACCAGACCTTCTTTTGTATATTAAATACTTGCTTTAGCTTCATTTAACAATAAAAGAGTATGGCTTTGCTTAATTAGTTTATTAACAAAAAGTGCAATACAATTTTACACAAATGGAGAAATTGCGCCCAACAGATTTGAAGGAATTGAACTCAAACATTTATTGAATAAAGTTATGCTTATACATACTAAAAATTACCTCATAAAACTCAAAACTTCGACTTTTGGAGTAAAGTACATTTTTTTTTCTAAGAATTGCAGTATAATATTTTACTTAAAATACATTACAATAATATTTAATGCACTATTGTGCCAAGTTCTCGAAGTATGATGAATTTTCCACGGTACCCATTCTCCTGGCGAGAACAGTATGTTCCATCGTAGAAAAATGTTTTATTTGTTGTAGAAGCTATTTATGAACATTTACAATACCAAACAAAGTAAACTTTACAGTACCTACGTGGTTTTTATACCTTTTCTCCTTTTCGGTTGTAGGCAAAAGATGCAGCTATGACTATTCATACACAACAATTTGAAACGCGTTCAAAATGCCCAATCAGATTCAAATTCTACGGGCTGAAACCGCATCTGTTGGTTAAAAAAAAATTCAACCATTAACATCCACCCAGGCATCCATCCACCTGATGGTAATAGTATGTCCATAATTTACAATTTATTGTTGCTATTGCTATATGTTAGTCTAAAATCACCCCAAACTAACAGAATGCAATTATCTGAATAATGACCGTTTGCACCGACAAATTAAAGACATTAAGGACATTAAGGATTATTGTTTGAAAAACTGTAACCAATTTTAAACTTTCTTTATTTATTTGTGTCGACCACTTGCGTGTGGGGTAAATGTAACGGGCTCGGTGTCTTCCATATTTCAGGTTTTTCTTCAGTCGTTTTTGCATACTAGTTTTAAAATCTTGGTCAACCAATTAATTGTGTATTTATTTTACGATCCAAATAGAGTTCTCATGTTCAGTTTTATTTGTCTATTTGTGTCCAAGATCTATCTCAGGTGTTCAACAAAATTTGTGTAACTGATTTCTTTGGAATTTTCGAAAGTTGAACGATTACTGAATCCTCTGAATTATTCGACCATTTTGAGTCATTAGGATTTTGTTATCTAGTAAATGCCGGAGATGTACGAGAAGAGATCATATAAATTCTAAGTTTCAATTTTTGTTTTAGTTGAGCTAGCTGGTCAGGTGTGTTGTTGATGGTGTAGTTAACCGCAAGCTATTGCACACAGCATTTACTTATTTGGCGCCCCGGCATTATTTATACGAAGTCCAACGTTGGACCACAGCAGTACATCTGGATCAAAATATCAATAATACTTTTCAAAAACTTTTATAAAATTTACACAACCACTCTCGGTGGTCAATTAAAACTTCCCTTTACAGTCGTGTATTAAAATATGAAATGGTCTACCACAACACATAAAACTATACACGCCATTATCAAAATTTAAAAGTGCATTAAAATCTTGGGTAAAAGACCGATAATATTGAAGAATATTACGAGTATGTTAGAAGTATTTAACAATTAACATTCTACTCATATGTATTCTATAACTTTTTCTTGACTTTTTTTCTCAGCACCATAATAATAATCGGTGAACATACCTACGTCGAGCGATATTTTTAGTTGCGTTTTTTGACAATTCCAACTTTTAAATAGAACAGCATGTGCACTATTTAATTTTTTCATTCGCCAAAACATTTGAGACATATTCCACGTACAGTCATTAACAAAAGTAAAGAAGGCAAATATGATTCATTACGCAATATAAAGAAAGCGACGTTTAGGCCACTGCGAAGATGTCTGCACGTTTCTTCATTATCGGTCGACTGTAACACATTTTTCAAAGAAGGAGCTCTTTTTTAATAGGGACCATGATTTAACTTTCTGTTGAATCATATCCTTGTCTATCTAATAGTCTTTTCAGACATTTGAAAACCCTAAAGGACTGTTCAGAGTACCGAAATATAGAGATGGACTGCGCATGCCAATGTTAAACCTGGATACTGCATGTGAGAGAGAAGGGAAAACTAAGAGGCAAGCTCTCTCTTACAGTTACGCATCTTATTGGTTCGCGATTGGTATGCGACAAACAGAGCGTGGCGTCACACATCGCGATTTAACGCAGTGGTTATAGCTCTCACCCTGAATGACATTCGGGGATAGATATATTTAGTTAAATTTTTAGAAGCGGATTTTTGATTCGTTAACAAAACTTTTAAAAAATCTCTAGATCAAGCCTCAGATTGGAAGAATGTTTTGAATGTAAATGTAATTACATGCTAAATTTAAGATACTTCAAACATTATACTCTACTTCATTCATATTTCTTGATAATAAGGTAATTATAAAGTAATAAAACCCCAAAAAGAACATCTACCAACGTAGTTTACGGGCCTTTTGTACGGTAGGAGGTATGTTGGTTGCCTAAGCTGCGGGGTTTACCTAATCGGCGATCATTACTTTCGTCAATGACCGTACATTCAATGTTTCTAGTGAAAATTCTCACTGGAAGACAGAAAAGCATACGCAATACCCTTCATAGGTCCATTTGATGATGGCAATTTAAATCTCTATGATTATTTAGCGCAGTTCTACAGTCGTGCCAAATTCGACAGCCAACAAACGTTCATGGATGAGGGAGAAATACGGAATCACAATCCCCTGATCTGACGTCGTTTTCTTCTTATGAGAGATGGCCAGAGATGTCCATTTTGAATACCTTTCATATTGACTTTTTTGTGTTCTTATATTATCAAGCAATAAACAGTACAATTACATATTAGTTTTGAAGGTTGTCGTAACCAATCCCTGTACTCAAATAATTTTCCCCTCGTAATGTTAATTTTTGCAATAGATTTCCGAACCAGCTATAGGTATGAATCCAAAAAGAATAATATTCAAGATATTGTATTGACCCCTGTTAAATGACGCACACTTTATAAAAACGTATGTTGCACAATACGGTGAACACGCATCAATTTTTGCCACCTTCACGTTAGTAAGGGAGG
This sequence comes from Photinus pyralis, assembly GCF_008802855.1. NCBI lineage: Eukaryota > Metazoa > Arthropoda > Insecta > Coleoptera > Lampyridae > Photinus > Photinus pyralis. The sequence continues at coordinate 4,492,247 of NW_022170511.1, forward strand.
TATTGCATTTGGGTAAAAAATGACACCCCACTTTTTGACGGAAATACACGTTTTGCACCAGGAATTCGAATCAAACAAAATCTCGAAGATGTCGACCGGTCGGTCGGTCTGCTTGTATTCTCATTTCCGGTTAAACGTGTGAACCGATTGGAAACAAATTTGGCTGATGTGCGGATGGTATCTGGGCTAGCCACATCAAATTTTCTTTCTTCGAAAAATTTGCGAACAAAATTAAGGATGACGCGTATACCTACGTTTGCATTTCTTGTAAACAAACAACATCCATAAAAAAACATGAAATAAAAAGAACAATATTATGTAGCTTTTTATTATACAATCTACACATGCAAATCACTTATTTCTACTATGAAATTTTGTAAATTATAAATCACGGATATGTGTGGATTGTTAAGGTGTTAGAATTAAATTACTGAGGACCCCCTGTTGAGTCGACAACTGTTATACATCGCCAAAAAGTATTATCTAACATCATTAAATCATATTTGACGTATATTAAATTTTTATTTTAATAACCTTTTTATATTGTGTCGATCCACTTGAAGGCCCTCTTCTATTTTTTTTTAAATACATGCAACGACATTGAATGCCTAACCTCCTAATCACCCAAGAATGAGTAGGATAAACAAGGCCAACAGATGCATTATTTCTTGAGATTTATCTGGAGCATTATAAACAACTTTATACCATCCTTCAGTAGAAAGGACAAACCTTCATTGTTCACACGTTTATTAAAGCTATTACTCGTGCTCAAGCACAATGTACCATCATTTGTCACAAGGTCGACCTCTGTGATCGTGAATACATTTCACTTTTACATGTTTCACGTGAACGTAAATCACGCGTCCCATTGAATTTTCTTCACGCGTTTATCTAATAAAAAATTAAGCTCGGGGAGGTTTAACATAAATTGCGCTTTCACCGCGCAAGTGGTACCTATTTGTACCTCATATAGCAACAAGTCCTGTATTGTAATAGTTGCTCTTTATTTGCATTGCATAACATGATAGCATTATTTTTTATATTCTCTTATCAACTCATCGAGGTGGTTACCACAAACCTTGCTATTCATCGATTATTTTGTACATAATTGGGGTACTTGTAAGTTGTAATGACTTAACACCGGAGATGTTTTCTTGTACGAGTGGATAACTTCAACCATGAGCACAAAAGCGATCAGAACCGCCTACACAAAATCTGAAAGGTTTCAATAAACCTCTCATTTTCTTTATGTAGATAGACGTATACGACGACAGGATGGTGGAATTTTAATTTTAACGCTGTAAAAACGGCATGAAAGCACCCGTAAATGAGTTTTATATAAGAAATTTTATGATTATGAAGCTTATCGACTTTCTAGGGTCATAAATCTCAAGAGCTCTTGATTGGTGAAAAGTACCCTACCCACACCACAAACATAACCTCTTTAACGACGGCACACTCAACCGGTGTTAGGAAAACCATAGAAACATTTTTTATGAGGATACAGTTCAACAATTATTGTTTTCCGGATACACCTGCCCAAAAAAAAATTCAATTAACAATGATCGGTTGTAATTATAACATGACAATGACAACGTTTATAAAACTAGAAAGCTAATTAATCACGATGAGTTTCGTAAATTACTAACAGGACAATTTTCAATTTGTATTTTGTTACTAGAATTTTCCATTTACTCTTGATTGATGCATATAAACGGAATTTAACACAAAATTCGTTCCCAGCTGACTAAATTAATAAACATTTCTAAGTGGTAGGTTACCTCCCTAGATCCAAACAAGCGTGGCACTTAATGTCAACTACACTTATCCTTTATCGATTATAATGTAGGACGTTTTTATTAGAAGCGCTTGTTGTAAATTGTATTTATTGACGATTACATTGCACTATAACTCTAACAGTTATCACTTAGCTAATCAGATAGCTTCTTAACTTGTTACGTTATTCTTTAACGGTGAAACTCTCTTGAAAAATCATTTCCCTCCAAGCTTTCAGGAAAATGCACGGATATTGCAAATAAATTGTAGTTTAGTAATTCCATTCATGCTAATCGCAAATTCATGACTGCCTAATAGATGTGTTACGATAATTTACATATAAATAGAATTAAGCGTATTCATCAAAAGTTTATAATTGTAATTTCAGTGGGCATGAATAGATGCAATATGGTACGACGTAACCAACTATTATAATTATGAGGTTTTCTGTAGATTCAGAAATTAATAATGTTAAAGTATGAAATAGATGAAGATCCTGGCATGCGAGCATAACGCATTGCTATTTATCTCGGCAACACCATTTCCAAACAGTTTGGTATAGGTATCGTAACGTGCTTAGCTTTATACACAAGTGAATTTATTTATATTTAGTTCAGAATAAGTTTTTCTTAAGTATTAATTAATTAATTAAGTTTAGAGCCCTCTTGAAGACATGAACTATCACAAAATACTTTGTTTTGAAAAAAGCTCGCTACGAAATCGTTTCCATTTTTAATTGCACCATAAGATGCCATTTAGCCGAACAAATGTTGTCCATTATCACTGTAAATCTTCGGAGGCTTTTCCCGCCGGTTAATAAACCTCCTTTATGCTGCATCTGTGGATAAATCCGTTACTAATTCTATGTGCACTGTTTTACGCTCATAACAATGCAAATGTAGCCCTTTATAAAAGCACTTTTTGAAGCAAAATCAATAACCGGTGTTGAACAACAAATGGCGCGAATTATGCATCTCTACAGGTAGGTACGTTTCCGATGAGGCAAGCTTGTGGTTTATGATTTACTTTTAAAACAATTTCTAACGGTACTTTTTATAGGGTTTTGTGCAATAATCTTCCCTAACTGATCATAATATCTGCCGAGGAGTCTGTGAGATGACTTCTTCTGGCTGCAGCGAATAATTACATTGTTTCTGGAAAAATTTTCTCAAACTTGCTACTCCACAACGACGCAGACGACTACAGTCCTACATACCATCACTATTAATTTAGTATCAAAAAATCCAGTGCTTAAAATTATACTAACTTTTTTTAAATAGCCACTTTGTCTGTTTAGTAAAATATCCGTCCGGTCTACCGCGTAATTAACTTCCTCTTTATTTTCGCGCTCACTTGTTAACTTAACCGTGACTTAATGAATTTTTTTAAGCGTAGTATTTCATCCACGTAATAAGTTCGCGATTGGTTTCTCGCTACCGCTTACCGATTAATGTTCGAAAAACAAACCCTCCCTACTTTCTCAATTTTACGAAAACCGCCTACAAAATGGTACAAATAGATTAATGCAGTCGATATCTTATAGACTGCGCCTACTTAACCCAATCACGCGCATATAGAGGCCACTAATAAGTCGGCCTCACCTCGAGCAGGAAGAAGGCCAAAGCCTATTTATTAGTGAGCAACCCAGCACCTGCGTGTTTGTATGCTACTGTCCATACCACTAACCTACCGCCTCCTGCTTTTAATCTAAACATCTTCAATAGAATAGCTATTTATATATCAAGTACATAAACTGGGTCTTTATGGACGAGCCGTTTATTTAGCCGAGCGAGCTTCCGAGCGAGGCACAAATAAACAAGGCGAGTCCCCATAAAGCTTATTTATGGACGCGATATATACAAAGCTTTATGTACGACTGCAACAACCCTTAAAAATGAAAATTTCATGGAATTCAATAAACGATAAAATCTATATATCATTGACAACAGATGTCAAGTATTTCTAAAATACTTGAATTTACCTTGGATTGACACCTAAGTACGACTGTCACATTTACAGGCGGCCGTTGTTATTTATCATTATGGACTAGGCCATAATATTGCAAATTATGGCCACTAATTGCGACTGTAATCACCGCATTATCAAGCAGTCGTACATAAAAATAATTTTGAAATCTCAAAATAAGGTTAAATAGGTAATCAATTATTATACTAAATTTCTTAAAGCTTCTAAGTTCTTTAAATCTTTCCCACAACGGATAATTTGATTATATTATTTCCTTAATACAAAAAATAAAAGGAAATAAATGAAATTGATAAATTTATTGGATATTTTGTGAACTAGAACATGTTAGGGAAACATTATGTTAGCAGTTTTACGTACCTATACAATAAAGGCTGTAACATGCGGCGAAATTACAAGCTCGAGTAATAATTTATGTTGTTGAATGTTCACTGAATATGTTCAAACGCCCTAAAAATGCCAAACCAATTAGTAGCTAATTAGGATTTGTATTATGTAAGTAAGTTATTGACTGGTGGTTTGTTTCAGGCCGTCTAGGATATGGTATCGGAGGCCCTGTATTCATCAGCTCCTCGATAGCAACAGCAAGCTCTATTCAACCCTCCTTTGTTACGCAAACGGTGTACGGTTTCCTCGATTTTACTACAACTATTGGCAATACGGTGATGGTATTTTCACCGCAAAGTGCTGCGCCAGGTATTGTATAAAGCGCAACTTACTACCTATACGTGCACGTTTCTAATAGAAGGATTTAGACAGCCAGTAGTAGTTAACAATTAAAGTAGACTGAAGAGGAAAGTTTATTACTGGCAAGAGCCCTTTTCAACCTCCCTTAATTTCGTACTTACGTGTAACAACTGCAAAATCATTTGGCGGTAATCGTAAACCGTTTACGGCGCTCATCGATTCTAGACACTCATAAGACATATAATAAACAGGATCGTATAATCCTGGATCGTTTGTTTCAGATCCCGAAAAAGACAAGACCACAGAACAGGCAGTAAACGCAGTTATAGATACACAGCCCGTAACGTCTGCCGCAACACAGCCTCCACCAACTATAAAACCAAGTAAAACGCAAACTAAAACTGAGAATAAGCCATCTGAGAAAACCGAAAAGATCTCCACCGTTGGCGTGGTTAGTGCTCAATCGAAAGCACCCGCAGTTATTTTAAGTAAGGTAGAAATTGTATCGGATCCTTCATCCAAGGTAAATGTAGTACAAAGTTTGCCAAGCGTTGTAAATTCGCACGAAGACGTACAGAGTAAAATTGAAGTTGTGGCAGTTCCGGCCAGTAAAGTTTCATCAAAGAGTATTGTAACTAAAGTTGAAGTAATATCGGGAACGTCAAAAGTGGAACAGCCCGCTGTCATATCAAGTCGCGTAGAAGTTTATGAAGGTCCAAGTTCTAGCTTGGTAACCCCACATCCAGATCTGTCTAGCGATGTTGATGTACAGGCAGCGGAAGAGGCAATTGTTGTTGGTAACAATATAGGGGAGCCGGAATATGATTTTCTGTCAAGACAACCGTCAGAAGTCGTAGAAGAAACTTATAAAATAATAAACTTAAAACCTAGCTCAAAGTTTCATTTAAAACCGCGTCCTTCGGCAGAGCATAAAAACAAACAGAGTTCGACGGCACGCTCCGATCCTCTACATCCCACGGGATTAGTTACAAAATTAGGAGGAACTATTGTTAAAGACGGTGTTACAACGGTTCATGAAACGAAAGTTATTGGAACTTATATTGCCGGAAAGTACGCGCAAGTTTTACAAAGTACGTCTCACATTCAACAACAAAATTCGCAAAAAGGCAAAATTAAACCTTCGCCGACGTTGAGGATATTGAAAACAGCGGCTCCTTCGTTAGGGAAATCAAACAAGCATCATTTGGAGCCAACGCCTGCGAGTTCTGTTGTCATTCAAACTGCAGTTGCGGTCGAAACTCCTAAATCGTCTCGTAAACCGAGCTCTAAGAGATTCAAGAATCGTGTAAAGGAACAAGAAAGTCCCGAAGAAAATGAAGCAAGGGATATCACGACTCCAAGTACACCGAAACGGGCGGGCAGCAAGCTGCGGCCTACTCAAGCATCGAGGAGCACGCCAAAGTAAGTATTATTTTACTCTAGCAGTAAAGCAACACAAAACAATGTGCACTAACACACTTGTAAATAATACAGACAGCACACATCACAAAGACCGCACAAACGTAATAAAAAAAATGGTGGAAAAACTGCACGACTTGCAACTGTATCTGTACACAGCGATCCGCCTCCGACCACAACCCCAGCATCATCGGGTTCGAGGAAATTCCAACCTCGCAAAAGTTCCAACTCAAAACAGAAGACAAGTACCGCAGCGCCAGAGCCGAACACGGGCTCGTCGAGAAGAAGTTACAAAGCTCGTGCTTCTCAGATTCATCCTTCAAATGCTGATCAGTCATCTGGATCAACTAGCCTTTATAAATTTAAACTTAATCGCGCTCCTGGCAGGTGGCAATATAAAACGACTGCCAAACCTAGAGTGACCATTAGAAAACAAAGCGAAGATGAGAATAATAACGTCACTACTCACTCATATTCTGAATCTGACCTCTCTTCTCATTCCAAATCCGACGATGTGGAAGGCTTGGTCGGATCAGAATCGATTACGACCGCGGTTGATGATGAAGCATCAACTGACAATAAAGTGGACGGCGCCTTTCCTTTAGAAACCCTAAAAGTGGAAATCTCTACTCCCCCCGATTTTAAAGACACCTACTATGAAATTGCTACCATAAAGTCTCCATACACCTTTAAGGTAAGAAAAGCACTGCAAGTCACACGTAGATACACAAAATTTTCAGATCGGTACTGTTAAAAATACCAGATACGTCACTGTGACGTCAACGTTCCAGCGAACCATTGAAAGCTCTTCGGCTGACAACGCCATCGTTCCGACGCATGGCGAACCATTAACCGAAAACATCTTGGCAACAGCTTCCCACTATGAAAAAGATAACAACTTCCTGGATTCAAGCGTAGCAACCTTACCGCCACTCTACATGGCGTCCGACATGGAAACTCCACCGCTGGAGACAATGACTGAAACGTTCAGCACCACTCAAACAATGCTAAAGACGCACATTTTGCCAGCGGTTCGAGGTGGCAACATCACATCCAGCTATACTCTCGTGCAGACTTATTTAGTGACGCGCTTCGTAACTGCCACCAAAACGCTACCACCGATGGACGCCTACCATTTCGTCCCTAGCAAAACCTTGAACGAATTCAACAGCTACTTAGACGAGGCAGGTTCCGAGCTCAACCTCGAGTTGGCATTTGGCGATGAGAATGACAACGAATCCGAAGGTTTACCACGGAGAGTATTCCCAGCAGACTTAGACTTGGCCAATGTCGGTTCAAACTTCGACCTTTCCGACGTGGACAAGTCAAACTTGTCCGCTCACATGCACTTACGGTCCAAAAAGGCTCACCCTCCCACCTCGCCCAAACCGCCGGTAAGCGATCCATTGTCAATCCCCGGATTGACACCAGAGCAAATCGCTTTACTCAGGCTGCTCAATCCAGCGGCGGCTCAAGGTCAGGTGATTACTACGTCTAAGCCCGTTGTTAAAGTTGAGACCGTGTACGAGTCGCACGTTCTTCCGCTTTTCAACGGCCACAGCACGATACTAACCACAATCTCCAAAGCTCTCGGAACCGTAACTAAGACAGACTACGAATTCGGCACAAGTACAATTTCGCCAGGCATACCAAGCATACCAAATCTTCCGATTGCGCCCATCGGCGGATTATTCCAGCAGCCGCAGCAATTTGCTGTAACAAGTTCACCGGTCGTTCAAACGACTGTAGTAACTGAAACGGAAAGTAAGATTTTAAAGCTTACCTTCGGCGCGAAGACGCTGTACACGACAATTTTATCAACAACGGTAGTTCCAACTGTATTGACAACCTATATGACGGCATCGGTTCCCGTTCAGCCTACGGCAGCTTTCCCCGGATATTTTCCAGCTCCCTATCCGCCATTTCAGTATTTGGGTTGACGTGAGTCGAACAAGATAAATGTTAGAACAGTAAACAATAAATTCACTATGCGTTCGTTAAACTTTATCGATTTGTAATAAAAAAAGGTGCTCCGATAGTGATTTTTTTGTGTCTACAATTTATAAAAGAGAGTGACTTTAACGAAGTGGGTCGTCACATGTGCAATAAATGGACTTGTATCATCATACTTTAGGCGTATTCTCATATCATGCTTTGTATATAAAACACAATACCTATCTAAAATTCTTCATTGTATAGATTCTATTGTAAATTTATTCTTATTCTTAATTAAATATTAGTAAATTTATTCTTAGATCAGAACAATATTATTTCAGTCTGATAGTTGGTAAGTAGTTGAATTATTCAATTTGTGAGCGTAATGTATTCTCGACTTCCATTATTTGCAGGTCTAACTTCAATGTTGTATACAGTATAGTCTTATAATAATACAACATTAGCATTAGATTTAAAATGACAAACTGATGCTAATTTTTGCTCGTCACTCGATAAAACACATTCGATGTACCAATGGACAGTATTTAGATGACACTAATTCATAGGGATTCAGATGCCACGGCCGGATAACCAACTAAATGAAAAGATATGAGCACAAAACTAATTTCTAAAAAAAGTAAGTAACTAAGCATCTTTAAAAAATTATGACTAAAACTCATAAATAAAAAATTCCTGAAATCAACAGTTAAGACATTTTCTCCGATATGATGAGTTTAAAACGACCAGAATTTGCAGAATTGAACCTTTACATAATAAATTATGGGCAAAAACCGATTTCTTGATTTCTAAAGCAAATAAGACGACCGAGAAAAGACGATATTTAAATCTAAAAGCTATATAAATGCATATTTTGAACGATCGGTTTTAAGTCATATTTCATACTAATATATGACATTAAAAATAATTATTTCCTGATATAATACTTATTTTCTCAACAGTTTTAACCAATTATGCAAAAAATCAAAATCACCACAAGGAGGACTTGCCGTTAGGTTTACTACACGTTAGTTAAATTATTGGGTATCGGCTTCCACTACCTACCTACATGAGTATCTGGAAGCCGATACCCAATAATTTAACTAACGTGTAGAAAAAATCAAAGATAACAATAGATTAACAACAATGGCGTAAACATTCGCCATTCGGGTACATAGATACCATAGGTAAACAATAAATCTATGAGTTAGTAACATCAATTACATCTGAAATAAACCAAACATTCAATTACCAATTAGTTACTGCAACTTCCACTTCAATCAGTATCACTTATGCTCGAGGATTAGTGATCTGATAAAAATTCTGTTAATTTGGACTTGTATTTCATTAGAAGTCAACCTGTGGGATCATGTCTTACATTTTCATCTTTAAAAGTTGAAAAAATGCAACGATCAGAGTTGTATTCTTTTTTTCATCATGCCGAATGAAAACAATTTTGGACTTTTGCATTAAAAAATTTAACTCAATAGGCGGCGATATCTTTTTTCTATATCACAACATGCCCAAAACCGTTTTTTCTATGATCGAAGCGAATTACCACACAAATAAGGTGCCATCATCAACCTTGTACCCTCCATTATGATTAGGATTGTGACGAATCGCTTGTGAATTGTGATACGTCATTGGAAAGATCTTGAAAATGGAAAATAATGTACATTTTATAGATTTAAATTCAATTAAAGGTTTGGGTGTATACGTTAGCCCAAAGAGTTCACATTCATTCAATCCTCGAGATCGTTTATAATTGATACCCCCATTGCCAAAATATTTGGGATAGACTTTATAACTCAAAATTCCAGGTGTATTGAGCGCCAAAATACCGCTACCGCAATATGAGACCTCTAGTGTAACTACCAAAACAACTCCGGGGCCAACTGCCAAAGCACCCAGGCAAACTGCCAAAATCGAATACCCTGAACCATACTGCCAAAATATAGTATCCCGGGGCCAAACTGTCAAAATGTAGCACCCTAGGCCAACTGCCGAAATGTGACTTCGCACCCACCAACATTATGCTACGATGCAGTTTCCCCGACGCTAAACTGACCTCATACATCCTGTATCTAGGCAAAAACAATGCTCTACAGAAATTAAACGACAAGCTTCATTTCCACCACGGTTTTATAATACAGTTCCACTGAATAAACACTTCATCGGAAAATCGGCCCTCTAAATGTCGACACTCCATAGAATTTCTATGATATGCCTAAACGACTCTACCCTTAGAAATCTCAAAATCACTAACTTTAACTAACTTATTAATTTACTTAATTTCAAAAAAATTTAAATGAAAATTTAGAGCTGCCGTACAAATTGTATCGCATCTACTTTCTTTTTGATAATACTTTGTCTAATTGCTACACCATAAACATTAATTACTGTTTATTATGTTGTATAATTTTAAATCAGTTGTCTTGCTTCAAGTTCTTTATTGTAAAGTAATGACATTTGGATCATTTATATCACATATTTTTTGAGAAACTACTTTTACGTATAGATATTCCTTCATCATTCAGTTCTAGTATGATATAGGTTCCATTTTCTTTGTGATTTGAGATAATGACTTCCTCAGTTTTAATGTAAGAGATAGTACACATCACACTGAGAAGTATACTGTCTTGCCCAGTTGTCCAAGTCCCTGCAATTGTGAAGCACCGATTCCTGTAGTTCGTTGTGGGACTTGGGTACAGACTTGCATTAATAATATTAGTGGATTAATCATTTATTTTCATAGTTTATGTATAAACAAATTATAGCACGTCTGATTAACCCCACTATGTAACTACTTTTTAACATGTTGCTAGTATTTTCCCATGATTTCAATGTACCGAAGTAAGTAGTAATAAATTAAAAATGTGACATACAGTATCCGTACTACTTTACGTCTTACGATTCACCTGAACTACAATACAAATTAGTTGTACCTCACTACCTATGCATATTTAGTTAAATAATCCCTTATTTAAACAAATTAATCAAAACGGAATTATAATCGATTGAATTGCCAACGCTCAACATTTCACCTGTTGACTGCATCACTGTCTGACATCACGTCATGTACTTAGTCAACATTTCAGAAAATATATAACTGTTGTGCGCTGTTCCAATAAACATAGGATTTTTAATAAATTTATTTTCCTGCAATCTACATAACCAAACTCGTTCTAACTTTACGCACCTCAATCAATTAATTACTCGGCCCCACCCCTTATAATTTAGGTACTCTGTATAAATATCCTTCCACTACAGTAGGCTGTTGAAACCTCACCTAATTAGAGACTAATAATAATTATCTACCTACTTGAAAATAAGTTCTTGTTCTTGTTTCACATTTTACATTTTGGTATATTTTGAGATGCACCTTATTCACATACGATTGTACAGAGTGATCATTGCAATTTCACTAACTCGGTCTCCATTAACAATTCAAATTAGGCGCCTCAGTCATGTCCTTTGTATAAACGCAAAATTATTGACTTACACGCCCTTGTCTCTTTAGCGAGCATTTGGCAACCGAAAGAAAGTAACCGAACCGAATTTAAGTAAAAAGCCGTAAGTAATTAGAAAGGGGGCTAATGACGACAAAAAAAGAATAAAACTCGATTTTGATAATTAAAACTTGTTGGAAGATTACGCTCCGATAAGTTTCTTCTTCGAAATGGTTTATTGCATGCCGTTGTTTTCATTGAAAGGCAGAAAGTTTCTAATTCGTTGCAATTGCAAGTAACGCGGCCATTATCGTTATCTTTCAGTGTAAACGCAATTACAAATGCATTTCGAATGCAGCCTGATGTATTTCATTGTAAAATATAACGATGCTTCTGCCTTTTCCGCTCGGTTGCGTATACAAATCAAGATGCGCATAGAAATATAGCTTTTTCCCAAATACGGTTTCATTTATTTGTACTGGGATAGGAACGATCGAGTAACTTTTTTATTACAGCTGATTTAGATTGAGACGTTAGTAATTTCCGTACAGGGATTTCGGTAATAAATTAGATAAAATCACAAACAGTTGCGCCCAGTAATACGATATTACAAGACCGTGATTTAATGCAGCAATTGTATAGTGGAACCAGAATTTTTTCTTGTTATCAACACTCAGATGTCGTATTGATTGAGTTGAGTGGGCGTTGGAATCGTTCTGGAATAATGTGATGGCTATGGGGAGCCATTACTTCGAAACAGTCGCATTCTTGATTTCGCGAGCTTACTCTTCTCTTATCTAATCTACCTTCGGATAAATGTTGCTGCTACTGCTACCGTTGTTATTGATCTTACGCTTCGATGGTTTTTCATTCTCCAAATTTCCGTTGTTTAAAATTTTAGCATCGGTATAAATACAATAAACGACGCTTTTAGCGCTTGATAACATACTGAAACTCCGCCATCCTAATGGATTTGAAATTCGTATTGCTTTTCTAAACGAACTCGTTTTACATTATTGCCTTGGGCAATTTATGCAAATTTTAATTGAATAATTTGTTCACTGCTCATTATATTTGTATTGTTTTGTTATTGAAAAAACAACTAAAATCACCTAGGGTGGTGTTTACCTAAAAATGTTTTAATGCACTCATGACCACGTTTAGGATTCATTAGCTTATTTGTTCATTTCCCAGTCATAAAATAAGGAAAGCTTAATAATTACATATTCTTATATTAATACCGAAATTAAAAAGAGTCCAAATTTTGTGATTAATAACATAAGTGTGGTATTTCAAAACAAACCTACCTACCTTCCAGCGCCATTCAATTCTTATGTGGCATGGGCGGTGAAATCCCTGAACGTTTTTATTTAAATCGTGACTGTTTACGGTAAAGTATTCACGGTTAGCTCGAATTTACTAAAATGCTCTGTTACAAATTTCTTAGGCAAATGGACCAATGTTTCATAAAACCTGAAATTCAAAATAATCTCCTCTGCCTTAGACCACTTTGTCGGCAAACAAAGACACATTTTCAGAATGTTTTCGGACAATGGACAAGAGAGGACTTGGTGTAATAGTAATATGCATTTTTAATCGAAAATCTTAATTAATTTTTTTGAACCTTCTACATTCGTGAGAGCCAAACGTGGCTTTCCGTTACTAGTTTACCGGATAATGACACTCTTTTTTTCCCGGACGCATCCCCACTTACCTTTCTAATATTTGACGCCCCAAAATAGCGCTTAGGTCACTAGGACAAAGAAGTCCTGATGAAGCCGCTTATGAAAGTGGCCAAACGTTGAATTTTTATTCAACATTGACATGGTCCCATCCCGGAAGTCGATAACATCTTAATGACCGTAGCAGTGTAAACCTCCGCTCTGATATTAACTGGTTGAATATGCAACACAGCCGTCTAATTTGCCGGTCCGATGTGAAAAGATAAAAAGGATTCCTTAATTTAATATCCATTTACTCCTTGTTGTCCGTAGGTCGATTCGGTACATTGTTTTTTAGCCTACGCAGACGAGTACGTCTTTCAGATGGAGACCCAGTGTTCTCCCATCTGGTGCCACTATCAGAAATATCCCCGATGAACGGAGGAAGGCCGATCTCTTGGTCTTTCTGGCGGAAGAAAGATTTTTGCGCATTGCTGTTTTGATTAAAAAAAAAGAGAAAATTGCTTTTCCTCAAATAAATGCGTCTGTGAGGGTGGAATCTTTTCCAGCTCCCTTGGTAGGTAAGATGGTCGAGGTTTGAACGCTCTCGTTCTTAGTTCAATTGCCTCTGAACGTCTACCACATACGTATTGAAGTAGATCATCCGATATTTCCTCCAAGGTTCCAGTGCCCGTGCACCTTTTTACAATTTGCGGCCAGATGGGAGGAGCTAGCGTCTCTATTTCTTTAAGGGTTTTCCTCTCAATAAGGATTTCTTGAGAAATATTCGCCTTCATTTCTTCTGTTTGACCATATCTTGAATTTGAGAATGATTTCCCATATTAATTCGCCAACTGGGCAATTACTTTTCGCGCGCTAAAGACACGTCTGAGCATATCTAATGTTCTTCCAACCTTCCGAGTCAAGGCGATGGATTTCTTCCCTTGATTTACCGTCGAGAACGGAAACCTCTCCTTTATTTTAGGCACAAAAAGGAACTCGTCTTCACTTTTTTCTGAAAATCTCAATTTAGGGGCTCTCGACTCGTAGTTAATCTTAGTATTTCGGTTTTTTATACTTCTTGATACTTCCTCCAAATCTTCATCCTCTTCTTCTTCCTCCGAAGATTGATTTTAGCTATTGTACCTCTATTTCCAGACTTCTATAACTTCTCATCTAGCCATGGTCGTTTTGGGGGTCTCGCCTCGACCTCAATATCAGCGATGTTGTCATCGTGTAAAGACAGAGCTCGTTTTGGGTCCTCGCTGTTCGATCTGCTTCTTCTCCAAGCTTCAAATTCTCCTGCTCTCTCGAGAGTAACTTCGGCATCAACGGTTTTAAAGAGTTACGGAACGCTTTTGCAGCCAGATTTTGGATCCCCTAATTTTGTTGGTCAGGGATAACGCTCTATACATTATAGCCTCCTGCATGCAGAATTACCACTCTAAGATATCTTCGAACCGATCTTTCTGAGAGACACTCCGTCAAAGGGTTAAAGAATTTTGCTATTTCCTCTGTGGGAATTCCGAATTGTCCTCGTCTAATAACTAAAAATATGCACGGGTGTCGACTTTGCCGTATGTCTACATTATAATAAAGCTTTATTATTTTTTTTACTAATATACACACATGGTGCCAGGAAAGATCAACTTTAAGTTGACTGCGGTTGCCATGTGATTACTTTGGATCTAGCTAAACAGCTAATAGCATCTAGGTAAACTACCATAAAAATTGTTCGACAGTCATAATTGCTGTGATCACATGTCTGTCCGTTTGTTCAAGTTTGTTTCAAGTATCAAAAGGAGCACAAAGACCCTTTTTTTTTAGAAACATTTGTTACTGGGTTGTGGGTGGCAGGATAATGCAATACTTGAACGGTGCTGTGAAACTCTTCCAATTTTTTTTATCAAAGCGCAAATTCTTGAGTTGGAACATTTTAGTTGAAGCACGAATCACGCCATCTTCCAGTTAATAATATAGGGCGCTTGTTTAAAGAGCACGTTTCTATGTATAAATGAAATTTTCATATTTTAAAGCTCATATTATATAAACCTAAGGAAAGCATAAACCAATGTCTTTGAAAAGTTATAGTTCCTTAAATATTTCTTCCTGTGATATTCTACTTTAATATTTGAATATAGAGAAGTATTCACGTAGTCAATGATGAAGTGGAAGTAATGTCAAAAGTACTAAAATAAGACGATAGTTTAATCCCCTTTTAGCATCCTAGCGGTGAAGTTTTTCCTTTGTTTGTCTTGGTAGTTCATTAACTAGAAGAGATAAGAACAGAAAATGAACAAAAATCATTTGAGAACGTCGCAAATATTACAATAACGCTGGCGAATTCAGTTTTATTGCACAATTGTGTACATAAGAACGATAACAGCGTCTCAAAGGGCCAGTCCGTTAAGATCTATATGCACTATCTAGTCATGCATGGCAAGTTTGTTTGAGTGTTAGGAAGCCCCTAAAATCAATACATGAGATATTGTTTCCAAGAGAGTTATAAATTCTTTGTCGTTCGTCCGCGTCCTTTTCAAAATCAACTATGCCAAAGTGCAAACTTCTGTTATTGGTTTCAGATACCCAACTACCTTTGAACTAATAATACATTGTTAATGAAAGTAATGTTTTAGTCAAAGGCTTTTGCACGGTATACGTTACAAAGTTCTACGCCAGAACTTTCCCCTATCAATAGCAATTAAACTAATTTCCTCAATAGGATGCTTCGAAATTGCGCCACGATAGGATTTGTGCGAAAATTTATTGATCAAATAAAGAATTCGGATTGTCTCTGCTTCATACCACTAAGGGATTCATTACTCCACACCGCCGTATAAAAATGAATGATTGCACTTAAAAACTGCTGACTAACCTAGAAACAAAGTTAAATTTAAGTTAGCTAGCTACAATTGTAATTTATTTTCCAAATGAAAAATACGTTCTCCTGGGCGGTGTTCAAGCAACGAGCTTAAACTAGAAATTTTAGCGACCTTTCTGTTGATACATAACGCTAACGCAATACTCTCGGGTACTTGCATTTGTGCCACCTATATGACACATATTGCATCCCTTTAGCATTTAGATTATTATTTTTCGTATAAAACTATCTTGGGCAACGTTTTAATCTAAATTCCACATAATTCTAACAAAAAAAAGTTGGTAGCAAGCGGCACGACACAAATTCCTAATAAATTACGATCAATATTTCAGAAATAGAAAAAGTAGAGAAAAGCCAATGAACCAGGAAATTGAAACAAATGATAGCATGGCAGTGAAACCGTAGATGGGACGATTAAAAACCGGACGATAGGAAATGTCAGAACAGAATGTTCTGTAAACAGAGCTTAGAACTGCAGAAACGGAATTAAAGTAGGTAATGCATTTTCTCATTCTGCGATTTAAATTTAATTCCAATAATACTCTCTTGGCTCTACATTTAGTATTTAACCGCTCACCCCCTTCCACCACGAAGAGAAATTCCATACGTTTGGACATAGGTTCGATCGGGTTCCATTAAGGACTCTTTTTCCGTAAAATACATTTTCCTTGAATCGTTACAAAATGGCGACTTTTTCCCCTGTAGGAATCAAAATAACATTAAATTTCATTAGACAGCGGACTAAGGACCAAGAAAAATCGCGGTATCGTACAGTTCATTCGTTGTAAAGTAACATTTTGTGACTCGAAGTACAGCTGATTCACCTCAAAAATATAAAGAGGAACTTGATAGAAATCAGATAATAACGAATATAAATGTTACAATAAATAAAATTAAATGAAGTATACGGAGACTATGAGTTTGAGAAAGATTAGACAAAAAATTGATCGTAACTTGAGGAGTTACAATAATAACTCGGTTACGGTTAAGGAACCGTAACAGAAAACTCCAAATAGTGAGTAGGATATTGAAACGGATTTGAAGGAAGCTAAAGGGGCACTTGAAATACGGCCAGGAAGTGGATTTGAAGAAAAATCGAAAAAAATTCATGGAGTCGTCGTGAACGTGAAAGTAACTCGATTAGAGACACTTGGACAGAAGAACTTCTAAAGAACTTAAAGGAGATAAACGTGAGAAAGCCTAAAGAGGAAAGCAGTTTCAAATTTTGAAATTTGAGGGAAGGTTAGGAAACACTTGAGAGGAACTTCAGAGTACGTATAATAATATAATAATAATAATAGATTTATTCTGCAGTGTAGGTACACAATGAAATTACATATTTTACGTAAAATAAATAACAATAACACTAGCAGAAAGGGTCAGCAATCAGTTGTGCAGGTAAGCAAATCCCTGCAGAACTGGTCTTCCCTGCCACCCAACTTACAATTATAACACAAAACAAAGAACGTGCTCAGCTCAGTTTATAACAAAATTATAACTATAAGTAAATAAAACAGCAAATTATAATAATGGCGTATCTCATACAACGATCGCGATGGTGTTTGATCCAAGCAATAATATCCAACATGACTTTATATTTTAATGGAAAACGTAATGTTCTCCCTTAAAAATATGTTGACTTTAAGCACAGAGTCCAATGCATTCTGTAACATGAAATTAATAACCTTTGACGCAACATATGTATACCTCGAAATTGCATTGTCCTATGCATCGGAGTGACAGCAAGTACTTTACCGCGCGTATTTCTATTATGAATTTCTCTCCGGTAATGAATTTTATTATGTAAGTAAGTTGGGGTACTATTTTTTACAATCCCTAGACACAATCGAGAGTAATGTAAAGTTCGCCGCTGTCTAGTATTTAACCACCCAAGTGAATGTAAACACCCCGTGACATGGTCTCGTCGTCGCAGGTCACAAACCAACCTAACGCAGGCATTCTGAACTCTTTGTAATCTGGTTCGGTTGTACTCAGTCAAACAGGGCCCATACACTACATCGCAATAGTTCATGTGCGATAACACTAATGCATCGCAGAGCATACTTTTAGTTTTATAGTTTAACATACTGCGACTGCAGTATATAAGCCTCAATCCCGCATACGCATTTTTAATAATATCATTAACATGTACATCAAAACGCAACTCCGAATCCAGATACAGCCCAAGATTCTTGGTAACATCCGTATACATAATGTACTCGTTATTTATACATATTTTAATTTCCGAAATGCATTTTTGTCGAGTATTTTTTCGACCGAAAAGCATAACGCGAGACTTTGAAGGATTTAACGATAAACAATAATTATGTGACAACTCATATAACGAATTTAAATCGAAGTTGATACGATAATTAGATTGCAATATTTCATCTTTATGGCATGATAGATATATTTGGGTGTCGTCTGCATAGAAATGACTTTTAGTATACTTTAGGCATTTATGAAAGGATGACGTATATATTATAAATAAAAGAGGTCCTAAGATTGAACCTTGTGGGACCCCGCTAATGCATCTGAGAGGAATGGAATAGTTCTGGTTGTATTTAACCAGCTGAATTCTATCACAGAGGTAGCTCTTCATCAAGTTCAAGGCGTCTGGCTGAAATCCAATATTGTGAAGAATTGCAACCATCAATTGGTGGTTAATTCTATCAAAGGCCTTCGAATAGTCTAATAGAACAAGTGTGGTAACCATATCGTTATCATTTGCTGCCAAAATATCATCAACAATTGTTAATAGTGCCGTGGCGCAACCGTAATTTTGCCTGAACCCGGACTGGTTTGACGGAATAATTGAATTGTCATTTAAATGTGCTTTAATTTGCTTACATAAAACTTTTTCAAAAATCTTCGAAAGCGCGGGTAAGATGCTGATTGGTCGGAGATCCTTGATTTCGGTTGGATTTTTAATTTTAGGTAAAGGTATAATATGACCGATTTTCCATTCATTTGGAAAAGTACTGACCTCAATAGAATAATTTATTATGTGAGTTATGTATTTGACAATATGCGAAGAGCACCTCAGCAGCATCTCAATACTAATTCCATCGGCACCGATAGCTCCAGACTTGATAGTCTGCATTGCAGAAAGCACCTCCTCCTCAGTAGCAAATACAAATTTAAAATTACTGACATTGTTTCTAACATTATTAGACAACTGAGTAAGAGTGGCATTGTCGGGTGCGTCAGTTGTTTGAAACGATTCCACAAAATACCTATTAATCGAGTCCAGCTGAAGCAGGCTCTCGGCCAGGGTATCAGTTTTGTTACTTCTGCTGTAGATATTTAGTTTATCTAGTTCCCTATAAAGTGTTTTGGTAGATTTGTTTCGACTGATAATAAACTCCAAGTAAGCCCTTTTTTCGCGTTTAATTGCCGCAGTTGTAAAGTTTCTCAACTGTTTATAATACAGGAAGTCAGCTTGACTTTTAGTACGTTTAAACTTATGAAGTGCTCTATCTCGTAGCTTCATCATTAATTTAATATTATCAGTTACCCATGGGGTATTGCGCCTCCTCCAATTCCCAGACCTAAATGTGATAACCGGCGCATGCTTATCAAACAGTTCTAAAAGCAAACCATTCAAAATCTCTAATTTTATATTTACATCATTTACATATAATATTTCAGAAAATGGCATGCTATGTAGGTCATTAAAAAAATTTTCTTGTTTTATGTCTTTGAACTTTCTGGTCACAATTATTTTAGTTCTGTCTATTTTGACCCTTGTGGTGATCGATAGTGTGATGACACTATGATCAGACGTAATATTACTGTTATCAATGATTTCTGAAGAACCTACTTGAACTGCACTACTCACCACAAATAAATCCAACAGAGAGGAAGAAGTACGTCCCACTCTCGTTGGTGCGTCTACAACTTGACGCAAGCCAAAAGATTCAAATAAATTAAGTAGACGGTTAGAGGAGGAGGGTTGAAACAGATCACAGTTGAAATCACCACAGCATACCATCTCGCTGAATAACATGGTTATTGTACTATAACAATCTTCCATAACACTTATGAACTCGGGAAGGGGAAACCCAGGAGGTCGGTACACTACTCCCAAAGCTACATTAAAATTGTCTTTAGTAAAATTCAACCATAGTTGTTCCGTATTGGCAGAATTAATATTATGTAATACTGTAGCGGTATAGCATTTTTTAACGTATATTGCTACCCCTCCTCCGCGTGTACCCCGGTCTCTTCTGAACAAAGTATAGTTTTGCAATGCAACACAATCATCCTGTATGTTACCATTCAACCACGTTTCAGTCAGACATACACAATCATAATTCATACTAAGTACAAAGTCCCGCAGCTGATCAAGATGAGCAACCAAGGACCTAATGTTCAAATGCATAAATTCAATCCCAGCCATATGTGCTATCAACTTCAATAAAAAAATGTATATGATTAATCATGATTTGATTTAGGTATACAAGAATGCATAGCTCCCAAGAGAAATAAATAAATACGTTGCAGTGTACCAATCGCCATCTCAATAACACTAATTAACAAAATACTGCTAAGCAGGTAAGAAAAACTATTAATTGCAGGAGAAAAGTACTTGCGAGTTTAGACAAACGTGAAGCAAATCTAAAGAGAACTTTAGGAGGACGAAACAAATAAAAAGAAAAAGCATTCAAAAACAAGTTGTAGATGACCATGTGCATGATTATTGTGCATTTTTGGTAATTTATTTATTTATTTATTTATTTATTATCCCTCTCTTGTTCTGTGCCCTCAACAGGCTTGCGCCCAATTACAGAGTGACCTGCACAATGCTTTTTAGAGGTGCCCCTGCAGAAGGTCTTAAGTTGGTCTATACTACTCCGGTATTTACCTTACGAATTAGGAAAACTGCAAGAAAACCTAATTCGGAGTAGCCGGCAGAATGCTCGAAACTGGTCTAAGGTAATTCCCATCTCTGCCACAGATGATTCACCTCAACCCAGGTTCGAACACCCGACCTCCGGATTTATAACTCAACGCTCTACCATTGAGCCATAATGCAATGCCGGTAATACGTATCAGTATTTTATTACCAATGTCACGAGTAATTTAACTCAAAATAGACTAGAGCCCGCACGTCTAAACTATAGCAGAAACCTTTTGGTGAAAGTTTGAAGTCTCTAGCTATTGTAATTTTTGAGATCCCTGACAGGTAGCCAGCCAGCCAATCAGACGAAATGCGCTGCAAACGCAGTAGGACTAAATGAAGAGTTAAGAAGGGGATTTGTGAAACTTAAGAGCCATTAAGGGAATTGCAGAACTCGAACAGAGCTTGGGAGGAACGATTACGGGGGGGGGGTCAGAGACCCTGAATAAGAAATTGGGAGAATCAAGGGGAGAGTACAGAAAATTGGAGGAATACTTGAATGAGAGCTTCAGGGGACATTTGAGGGGATTGAGAAAAAAAGTGGCTTAAGCTGAAGAGGAACTGAATGTGAAAATAATTTGAACATAAGGGAAACTAGGGAAGGGTTTGATGGGAACTTCAAGGAAATCTAAGGGAAGTGACAGATATATAAAAGAAAATTAAGGGGGAGGAAATGTGAGGATTTAGGAGGCGTTCAACGTGTTGAACTCCGCCTAGATTATTTTCGTCTTTAATTTTCTTTACTTTAAATAATTTTCATAATAAAGACATTATTATTATTATTATTTCAAAAATAAGAAACTTCAGAAGAAGAAGCTGAGAGGCTCTGGAGAGGGACTTAAAGACAATTAAAACATGTAAGGTGCACGGATGTGGTAAATTATCAACAATGTCTGCATATTCTAACAGTTACTGTGATTTCTTGGGACTATTTATTACTTTTGTTAAAAAAGCAACGCACAAGTAATTTGGACTATCATATTTTTCGAAGAAGCTTATTGGAACAATTCATTTTATTTTTAAAGATTGGCTCTTCGGCTATTTTTCTTAAACCCATGGAATCTATTACACCCCTTTAGATGAAAAGAAAAGACGGCGCACAGTCCCTGCGTATATGAATTTAATCTTTCTTCTCTTAGAATATTCGAAATTGTTAATTTAGTTAATAAGATAAACTTATTGATATTTTTGTGCATTTTTAGATTTGTTTGTTTGGATTCTTTGACACTGAAAGCAAGGCGGAATTGCAAGGGCAAATCCAAATTTGTGAGTTCATAGTTCAATTTACGTGGAAAGTTAGGTTGTAACACTTCATTGTTGGGTGAAGGGGAACTATTTACAAACGATTTATTACACACATTCTGATTAGCACCTGGTCGTGAATAGAAAAATCTGACATGAAAACTCTATCTGGGCCGCAATTTGGATTCTAATAAGCACACAAATAATTGATTGACCATATAAAAATGTATTGCGAAACACGTAAAAGAATTCAAGCAAAATCCATGAAAGAAAGGAAAACTTTCCTGATTCTGATTTCTATCGCAAACGAATAAATAAAAACGTACGCAAACTTGACCAAATGTGTCTTGATTATCTAAACTGAGCAAAGCGATCGACTTGAAAACTACGCAATTACAAACAATTCTAAAAAGAAAAGCAAACACTGAAATACAAATTCAAATGAAACGAACCAAATTTGCGCCTATTTCGTAAATAATCTCCCAGACTCACCCAATAAATTGAAAAATTTTCATATACAGGATGTCCCGTCATTATTTTTGATGTTTGAACCGAAATAACGTCATTGTTTACACAACACATTACTTTGAGTGAAAGTTGACAGTCTCTGAATTATATTGCGCGAATCGTGAAATACATAGGCATTAAAGTTCCCACCTCACTCCACTTTACTTTCTGATCATAAGTAATGCTAAAGAGAAGAGGCGTAATAATCTTCATTGCATCGAATACCATTTAAAAAAAAGTATTCTTGTAGGTGGGTATTACTTTCTTCTTCATCATGTTTCTGAAAAACTGAAACGGGTCAGGTATTCGTGCTAAAGGAGTTTTAAAGACTGTATACAAAAGCGACATTTGAGAACCATCAACATTTTGAAACGTAAATGGATTCTGGGGTACCCGTGAGGTTTGGGCGAGCGGCATAGGAGCAGCAGATCTTCCATCGGCCTAATGGTAACGTATGCTCATTGAAGAAGTATTGTGTCTTGAGTTGTGTACTAGAGGTTTTATTGTGTTGAAGGTAACTCATCACTACCTATACAAATCTGGAGCATACACTGCTTGAATACTCTTGTATTTAAAAGAAAAATTCTCTATTATTCTCATTGCCGACATTTGTTTTCCATAGACCCTTGGCACAAGGGGAATATGACCGCATTGCCCATTGTACTTGTCAGCGTAATGTGGATTGGATTATCTTCACCCATACGAATTGGGTAAGATTACAAAAGCATTTTCTCCCCTTCGAGACTAAAAGGCAGAGTTACAAATTATTATAGGGCAAAACAGCAGGAAATAAACTTTCGGTTTAAAAAACTGTACACATTTCGATATTATTGGATAAAAATACCATTACTAATCGTGGTAGGCGGCCGTTTTTGTAATGAAAACAATGGACAGAAATATTTGTGCATTCATAAACGATCAAAAAATATAAAGGGTAGAGGTTATATTTTGTTAGTTACAAAATACTGATTGTCGCATTCAAAATGTCACATTAAAAAGTGTGTGCCCTGGATTGTTTCAATTTGGAATTTTAATTATGTATAACCATTATATCTATGTGTGACTGCACATAATCAATCAATTTATTATAATTGATAGAAAAATTGCTTACAAATGGATTTAAGTAATTACAGTAGGAACGACTTGTTAACTTTTTTAATTGGTACTCCAGGAATTTATAAGGCATATAAAAAGAAAATATAAGTATCACTTTAATAAAAATGATGGTATATGGAAAAAAGGTAGGAAGCGTATCCTAAAAGGGTAGTAAATCATAGCGCGAAAGAATAAAAGGGGTCATTTCGGCATTTTATTACAGGCGCTTTCATTATTTGATACCGCATTAATGCGTTTTATTAACAAATGTCTACTTAAAATTACCACTTACTTACAAATTAGCGCTAATGGCAATTGTATTCGTACACAATTAGACACCTTTGCGAAAGGTGATTTGTTTAATGTTGCTTTTTGTTGCGAGTAAAATAGTATAAATTGTAGGTTTAAACTTGGTTCAATTGTCTGCTAATGATTGTTCATTTCGGCTGTTTTCCCTTCTAATTGTCTCGCTCAGGAAAATATCCGACGCAGTATTTAATCAAGAATGGCGATAGACTCCCGCCCGAATTAGTAGCATGCGAATTGTCTCTAATGAATTAATATTTAGTTTAGCAAAAAATAATGTGTTTCTAAATTACCCCTTTCAAATGTCGACGAAAAATAAATCGTAGGTGCTTGATTAATGACGCCAAATCGTTTCGGTAGGTATTTTGACGGTCCAATCTTGTTATCGTTCTCATTAGTTATACCACGTACACGAATCATACCTTTTTCAGCTCTAAATCCGAAATGTAGAATAAGGAAGAAATAAGAAAAGGACATTTATTACCAAAAAATTAGAGGGAAAGGGCGTTAAAAAAGCGCGACTATCTGTCTTAGTTACGAGGGTATCGCGCGTGTGGTTGTTTCTAATAAAATCTTTTATAGTTTTACAAGTAAGATGAATAGGACATATGTTTATACACACTTTTTGGTTACGAATAATTTCCCCGGTGTGCCATTATAAATCCTTCCCTGCCTATGATATAAACCTTAGAATATCAAATTTCCAACCGGTTCGTAGATTGAACGTCGCTTCTTATTGAAATTGTGAAATTGAATGAATTTGGATATAAAGAAACAAAGCGCATTTGATATTATACGTTATAAAAAGTAAATAAAATGTCAACGAAATTGGTTTGAACTAAAGTGATCGATCTTTAGTAAACGAAACCTGCATTTTCCCCATCTCGTACATTAGCTATTACCTTTAGCGAGAAATAATGCGGTGATTACTCTTCGGTACCGTCGTATACAAATGCTGTTACATTGAAATATAATTTTGATCAAGTGCAATTTTTATCTAGAGCTTTTGCAACCTACACGTTTTAGCATATAAATTGACGCTTCAACCGCTTACCACCTTCGACATTAATTGGAATAGTGAAAAATGTGATGAAACTGATATAAAAAGCTCCTCTACTCCGATCGCTAATCGCATAATCTCTCTCCTCTCTCCTTGACAATATTCGATAGACTGTGGATGCTATGCTGTTAGTTAAGTGCACATACCACATCACATATTTATGCACAGCGTCTGTAAAATTGGTAAGTAAAATCCGGCAAGGCAAATAAACACCATTTTTAATTCAAGCAAGAAACCAAAGCTTTCCAATCTAAATATCGTAGAATATTGTAGTCTAATTATTGCAATATGTTGACAAATGACATGACATAACCCTTACAGGTCCGGGAAAAGAAATGACCTGTGGTGTTCCCTGCCTGTCGTAAAAAGCGACTAAAATGGAACCGGCGAATGACTCCCGGGATAAGGAATCAACTCCAATCAAATGCCAACCGTTTTATGGCGGAAGAGCTGTTGGGCAGTTGGAAGGACACCATTTTCTCCTTGTAGAGAGAAATCTGTCCAAAAGGCGGAATGAACAACTAAAGTCAATGGCATAGGATGCAGAAGACAATGGGAAACCACTGCATTAAAGACATGTTGATATTATCCAGCTTTCTATACGTCATGGTTGCCAAACCCAAGGTTTAAAGGCAAGTTTTGTGACTAAACATCTTTAACCCTTGGTTTATTTGGGAAAAAGTATTTTGGTCCCTCTACCACGAACCATGCACTTTCATTCTAGTAATTATTTTTGAGCTATAGAAGCAAATCTGTATTTTTTTAATATCCTAATTATTGTCTATTAAACAGGTTGTTTCTAGTGTTAAGCATGAAAAATGATTCGGATAAGAATTTAACTGCAGTTTTGGGGAGTCAAAAAAGCAATTTCCGTTAAATTTATATCAAACGATGAGTGCTATTTGATAATTATTTTCCACATTTCCAGTTTTAAAAATAAAACAATTTAGTTATAGTATAATGCATCATTAGTAAAATAGTTTTTGTACATTTAATTTTTAATTATTCAGTCATATTTACCCGCATATTGGCAGTGGTTGAATACATAATTAGGTAACTTTAATACTTAATTTTAACGCAAATGTGCTACAAATTCAATAATTAGCTTCTATACTAAAGGGCTAAAGCTGAATGACACTTCACGGAAAGGATAGCACCACCACATAATATCGTAGTGTATTTGGAAACGTTTTTTCACGTATAATCCACCTAAGATATCTTGAAAAGGAATCACTATGAAGTACATGAAATACGCACACAATTATCAAATGGAACGCATGCCTACTTATCCATCCTTGTTAAGATGATTGTTATATGAACTATTTCAAAGTTATTAACTTCAGCGCGATAGACTTACAAATAGCTCAGTCATCTTTTCATCAACTGAATAGCAACTAATTAGGAATTATTTCTCCTCCTTAGCACACACTTGTGCAGAAACTGACAAACTCATTCTTATTGTTACCCTCGGTAAATGGGTCAAC
This sequence comes from Photinus pyralis, assembly GCF_008802855.1. Lineage (NCBI taxonomy): Eukaryota > Metazoa > Arthropoda > Insecta > Coleoptera > Lampyridae > Photinus > Photinus pyralis. The sequence continues at coordinate 4,518,632 of NW_022170511.1, forward strand.
CATAATTAATAAGGTTGGCGTTGAACTGCTGACCATAATACAACGTTTTAAATTCAATTCAAATTAAATTGGATAAAGAAAAAACCCTGGAAAAATCATTACAATGTGTAAAGTTTTAAAAAGCTGGTCTGTAGTCAATCCGCCAAGCCATAAGTATGTCAAAAGCCATCCAAATGTTTTTAGAAATGCTGCATTTTTTGGTCTTTGTTTTTCACCCCAACTCCATTTTTGTTTTTTTTTCGCAGGAGGGGCTACGATGCTCTAAAAATTCGAAACGAAACAACGCTACCAAGACGCGACTTTCAGGAATCTTCTTACAGTCTTAATGTTGTGCGGAGTCGGTAATACTTTGTCTGGATTTGTTTGCAGACCTCCATCACTAACAACCTGACCCAACCTTAGTATATTACTCAGTCTCTTTTCATCTCATTCTCATTTAGTTACTCCTGTGTGCACTTATTACTATTTTCCTTTTTATTATATTACTCAGTTATAAGCATTACTTGATTATGTTAATTTTAATTGTATTCAGGAAGTCGGTGGAAGATCAGAACTTGCCTGTGCAGCAACTGAACCGATAATCCCTGTCGTTTCCATTTCTTTAATTTGGTGGAAATAAACACATTATTATTATTATTATTAAATTATTATTATTAAAAATTTGAAGGACGGGTGGAAAAATTGGCACTTTTTGGGGTTGAACTTCAAAGTGGACCAACAGAGGCGGCGGAAACCTTCTTCCAAATGTTGTAGGTGCTCGGCGAAAGCTCTCATCCACAAAATTATATCGTGCAAGTAGGCGAACGCTCGAGGCTACATTTCTGGCCCAATAACTCGGTCCAAAAGACGTTGAAACGTGACTGGTCCAAAAGGAAGCCCAAAGGACAGCTTTCGGACAATGACAATGGGCGCACTCCACGGACTTTCAGCCAGCATTCGCTCTACTTCTTCGTTGACTGTAGCTTGCATTCGGGAATTTAACGGGTACGGCGACCATATTAAGCGAAACTCTGGCAGTACATACCTACGTTATATGGTGGAGCCAATAAAACTTTTGGTCACCTGACGTACGACCATGCTCGTGCCATGTACGTAGCTCGGTAATATAACGAACAGCGGATTCACGCCTCAAGGTTAATATTCGGAAATAACAATTCTGGAAGTCGGTACTAAAATCTAACCAATTGTGCCAACAGACACGGTTGCTGGTTATTTATCTTTTGCAAAACTTATAAAAAAACGTGTACAATTAGCTTGTTTTCCTCCAACCTCGATTATCAGGTTCAACGTTCAAGTATGCCTTAGTAATCAACTGGGCCCAGAAGAACGGAGTTGGGAGCTGATTGATAATGTATTGGAACCAATCCACACACTACTTCCACCTGCATCAGAGAAGCTCCTTAATACTATTTTTTTGCAACTTCAAAAAGGGATGTAATTCGAAATGCGGAAGCATGTCAAGGCCAGTTGTGCTCAAATTTTTAGTCTCCAACAGAAGACGAAACAGCTGATGTATCCCTGTTTGAGCAATTTACGTCAACTCAGAAAGAAGAAGAAGACTTTTTATTCTACTAGGATCAAATAATATAGCCCGTGGAGTGGCCTACTGGGGAGACCACGTTAAAAACCCGTCAATTACACTACAGGTGGCTTGGAAACGTGTGCATAGTACAGAAAATACAACTTTAGTACATCTTCAACTTCTGGGAAATTTAAGCAAGGGTATCCCTATTTTCGGGCTAACTTGACCATATTTTGTAAAAAAAAAACAGATTTAGTCCAATCGCTAGGTATAAAATTAATTGTCTTTTGGGTGATATATAAAATGGAGGTTTATTAAAACAAATGGGAAGTGTAACTCCCGTATGCTCACAAATTTTAAATCACAACGTTCTTCTTTTTGAAACTATTCAATTTTTATCCTTTCTAAGGAGGAACCAGGGCTAACGATCCCTCACCTGAGAAAACCCGGAAAGACGTTCTATATAAACTCTAACATAGTATTAAATGCTGTATGTTAAGTAAAAGAGTCCTAAAAAATTTTCAAAAGAGCTAAGCTGCCCTTGTATAAGTCCTCAAGTAGCTTTAAAAAAGATTAGCCATATAGTAAGCGTAATTTTTCTCATTTCTGCAAGCTCTTCACGAATATTCATTTTTTTTAGACAAGTCGATTCTCTATGAATTTTATTCAAACCCTTCTTTGAGAAATAAACACGAAATTTAAAACGGAGAGGGAGCCGGAACGCGCCTGGTTTGTTTGCAATAACGTAAATTAGTTAAACTCGTTCTGGTAAATTTAAAGGCCAGTATCATGAGGTCGTGTCAGCCCGAGTTGAATTTCAATTTATTTTAAAACAATTATCTTTTCAAATCGATTTTTCGCAGGTCATCAACTCATAACAATTGAATTAGTGCATTATACTCGGGATTGTAAACGTTTCCGAGCGAATTTTATAGAATTGTCAATTTTAATGCGGACCTTTTCGCCATTCAAATCACTACATTTATAAGCGCGACGAGAGCTGATTTTTTTTTTATTTATAATGGAAAAATTCTTGTAATGCGGTTTTCCAAGACGTATAACCTAAAACTCCTTTCTTGTTGTGAATAAAGAACACAACTTTAATATTATGTCTCGGCGGCAGTAAAAAATTTTATGCTGTAGATTTTCTGAAATATTTATGTTAAAAAGACTTCGTGTTGGTAGTGTTACTACGAAAAATTGTTGTTACCACGCCGATCTCTATGCAAAATCATATTTGTTGTACTATAACGACATCAAAGCTGCGCGTCAATATAAAAAGAGGATCCGCCGGAAATACAATCTAAATTTTTCCTCTATGACCTTAAATATTATGTTGCATAGGGTATTTTTGGTTTTATTAGGTTATTGCCACTTTGGAGACAGTTGAAAAGTTAGGTAAAAAGACGAATCGGTTTTAAATATATTCCAGGCACGGTCTAAACTTCCTTTCTTTTGTATTAGCACTGAGTTTTTCTCGTTAAACCATAATTAAAATAAATTTACAGCGTTGAAAGTACGTGGACCACAGTAGGAAAAGTTTTGTGAGTAAACTGCAAAGCACTTTCTTTAATAATACCTACCTAAACCAAAGTTTTAAATGGTTTTTCTGAATGGTGGCGATTGCGAATGATGATAAGCCTAAGAATTAAGCAATTTGTTGAACTTCAGCTTTTTAAAATTCGCATTACGTTTTGTTTTCAATCGTTTTATACGAATGACAATGAAATTAATTTTACTGATTGAAAAGTTTTCCCTATTTTCAAATTATTCTCTACTGAACTCGCGCACTCTTTCTCTATTATCATGCAAATTGTTTGTTATCATTTAAATTGTCTTTTGTTCAAATTAAAAAAGAGGTTCAATTTGTTTTAAGTGGAGCAACTGAAATCATCTAACCCAACAGGTATTTTTATTAACGGTTGATACTGTAATCTTATCGTATAAGTAAATATTATAGATAAAATGCTTTCGTGCCTGTTCATCATTAGTATTGTCGCGGATTTTGTGTACCAAATTTGCGTCGCGCGTTTTTTAAGTGTTAAGTATCTCCAAATATGGCTGGAAAAGGTGAAGGCGCTGGAGAAGGAACACTTCTCAAATTGGAAAATCAAATAATGGTTATTAAGTACACTCTGCTATTCACTAACGTCATTTTGTGGGTATGTAATTACACTTACGTTGATGATTGATTGTTTTAATGATCTGATAACCGCCTGCGGCTATTATAACTGCAAGTGGCACGTTTCGCTTGGCACAAGAAGCATATTTTAAGTAAACATAATGGCTCATATGAACGATTTTGCGTTTGAAAGGCTACCACGATATTTTTCCTTGAAACGAAATGAATCACTGATAAGGAGCGTGACTATAGGCATTAACACTCATGTTGATTTCCTAATCGCACCCTTTCAATCCGATTTGTTAGAAAGTTACGAATTACCCTTTACCTTGTGTAACGTTTGATGCTTTAGTAATGAAAATTAAGTAGGTAAGTACTAGCGGTATCGACCTTTCGATGATATGGGTTGGGCGCCTTTGAATAATTTTCAACTTAAATCTCTTGCCGAAAATTAATTGATCACCCTAAAAGTTGGTGACAGCGCTAGAGATGACAATTTTATCTTTATTCCCGAATGGAAGCTCCTCATTAATTGCGGACCACCGCATTTTGAAACTTCTTCATACTGAGTAGAATGTGATGGATTTACGGGCATAAAAACAGTGGAAAGTTGCACGTTTCCGTACCGAATTCTCATGCAGTAACATTATTGTAGAAGTAAAGTTAACTAGGAATTACTGCAGTAGATATACGTTCCTAACCAAACATTTTTAACTGGCATGAAAGTGACAAATCCTACTGCGTGTGTCATTATCTTTTATCCCAGGATCAAAGCTGCGTTGGGGTTGCAACGTGGCGCCATAATCCTAAGGTTCATAGAAAAGTTTACTGTTATACTTTTTTTATTTATGCATAGGGTAACACACAGGAAAATCTCATAATTACATGTATCCACTAAACAAAGCATCAGAAATAAATTGAAAATATGGTAGTCAGAAAGAACATATAATATTTGATGAAGTATGAATAATGAAATGAGGTAATGACAGTAAGCTAGCACATTTGTTTAGCTAGTTTTTCTTGAAAGGGTTGGTACTAAATAGAGACATATGTATTTAATATTTTACTATTATTGATCACAAAAGTTCCTAATAGTGATTTAAATTAATAACAAATATCAATAATTTAATGTACCTTTTTTGTATACGTACGTCAAATGTGACATTTCGCTGATTGTATTCAAACAGCGAAGTATCGTTTCGTTGCTAGGGACAGAGAAGCGGAAAACAGGCAGAGAAATTTTACCGGACGCGTCAAAAAATTTGTCAAGGGGGACATCTTTTTAACCAAAAACTACTTCACTCCCTTTCACCCTCTGGGTGATGTAGTTTTTTGTTAAAAAGTTGTCCCTCTTGACAAATCTTTTGGCGTGTCACGAGGTTTTTTCCTTTAATCAGTGGTTTTCTATAAATCCGTGGCGGGAAATTTTCAAATGAACACCCTGTATTGTTTTCCTATCAGTGAAAACCAAAAGGTTCAATAAATTTCTAGCTGGAGTGTATGAGTTAAGTCCTATGGAGACCTTGTATTTTATAAATTGTATATAATATATTTCATGAACACACTGTTATTGCATGTGTCAAATAGCAATCGTAGGTCTTTCGTCTTTGTCTCTTTGTCTATGCGTATTTGCGCAACAGAGAGCTTTGTAGAAACCGTAAGAATGTGATTGTTGAGGCTTAGGTCAGAAAAAAATCTACCGCCAAGATATTTTATTGCATTCCTCTTTTTAACATTAGAAATGTTTATGTTCTCGTTGCGTTACGAGTTTCGTTCAATGCGTAGTTACGTTTGTTTTGTTAATTTCAATCCAAAATTCTCCTTTGATAATATTACGAGCATGTAACAGCGCTTATTATTAAGTAGGGTGACGTTCCCAGTGAATAATAGCTATTTGTATAACAAGGGAGGAAAGTTAAAGATTCCCTCCCGCGTGTGAAGTTTAATGCCCGACGCGAAGCGGAGGGCAGTAATCACACAAGGGAGGGATATGTACTTTCCTCCAGAGTTATACATATGATTTTTTCTACTACCTCAACTTTAATTTAGCAAAGATTTCTACGGTAAGATGACCGCTTGCCATCTAGTTACACTAAAAAATTTAGGATGTATCCATGGTGAAGTTATGTTGCCATGGTAGCGGTATAAACAGTAGCTTGTGTACTGGTCGTTTCTGTAATTTTTCATCAGGAAATATGGAAATAGAAAGTGATTTAGAGGAAAATATTCCCTCAGACATTTTAGAAGAAGCTAATCAGGCATCGCTTGATCTACTGCCTGCAAAATCTAGGGACAGATACGAAAAAGAATATACTGCTTTCAAAAATTGGATGATGGGGAGAAAAGTCAAGAAAATTGCTGAAGAGGTAATCTTAGCATATTTTGCGCATCATTCTAAAACCATCGACGATGTGGAGTAAATATTCAATGTTACGTACCACATTACTTATAAACGACAACGTTGACATTAAGTATGCAAAAGTCATAGCTTTGCTTATACGTCAAGGAAATGGGTATAAACCAAAGAAAGCTAAAATTTTCTGTAGGAATGACCTAAACAGATTACTTTCGGAGGCGCCCGATGACTATTACTTGCAAATGAAGGTAATTATGAGATGATTTGAATTTGATACATTATGAACGCTATATTTTGTTCGTAGGTTGCTTTAATTATTGGACTTGCCGGAGCTTGCCGTTGCGATGAGCTAATTAAATTGACATTGCATGATATTCAGGATAATGGAGACATATTAGTTGTGAAAATACCCGATAGCAAAACAAAAATGCAAATAACATTTGTAATCACTAACGAAACCATTAATGGAACAAGTGTACATGGAATTTATAGAAAATATGTTTCATTACGCTCTGCTAAAACTGAACATACAAGATTTTTTGTTAATTACATAAAAGGGAAGTGCACCATCCAAGTCATAGGGAAAAATACAATTGCCAAAATACCATATAAAATTGCAAAGTACCTCGAGCTACCAGATGCAGAAGGTTACACTGGGCATAGTTTTCGGCGCACCTCCGCGTCTTTGTTGGTTGATGCTGGAGGAGATTTATTGAGTTTAAAGAGACACGGAGGATGGCGCTCTACCAACGTAGCCGAGGGCTATTTAGGAGAATCAATCGTAAAAAAAAGTAAAGTTTCTAACCAAATTACATGCGGAATGCTCTCCTCAAAAGTTTCTGGAGAACATCAAATGAACTCTACAAACATTGACAAGTACAGGTTTCAACGTTAATCAATCTTCCTCACCTTTTTCTGGTAACATTACTTTCAACAATGTTAGTAATTGCACCTTTAACTTCGGTTCTTCTACTAGCACTGAGAATAACAAGTACATATAAATAAAGTTAGTTGTAATTGAAGGGTATTTTGTTTAGTTATAAGCTTAGGTACGTTATATGGAGTTGAGGGAGGAAAAACATTTTTCCTCCCTTAGGGAGGAAAAGTGCAGCTTTCGACCCTAAAAACGGGGCGAGAAATGATATTTTCTAAAGAGGTAGTAGGAAAAAGTTTTTACTTATGGCTTACTAGTTGATATTCAAATAAAAAATTTATAGCAATTACTTTCTGTAATAACACGAGGTTGTAAATTAAGTAATGAGACTGATCCTGTCGACCCTGACGTGCCAAAGGGCGGTAACCGGTAATCTGAAGATAATTCCAAATAATTATTATAAGTAATTATAAATAAATGAACATTTTTAAAGCACCAATCCTCATTACTTATCAACAACAAACAAATAAACCTGGCACATCATAGTATCAAATGCTCCCGCAACATCTAATACTAATATTATGAACCTGTATAGGTAGTTAGGATGTAACGGCTTGGTTGCATTTACAGGGGTTAAAAACCCCTCTTGTAAAACATAAATTTTATTCTCTACGGCACTGGTAAAAATTTTACGGAAACAATTAATTTTTTGAAATGAAATAATTAATACCATAGCTAGCTCAGTAATGAATTCAATGAGTTTTTATCTCCACTTTAATCTGAAAACCATATCATGATGTTCTTTAAAAGACTGATCTACTTCATGTAATTAATATTGAACCCCCTGTCTCGTGGTAACGTTTCCAATCTAATTAATTATCTAGATCTTTACATTCGTAGTTAATTCCACACCTGGTTCAAAGTTCCTATTCAAAACATAAATTTACGCACATCTGGTTGCTGAATAAAAATTTAACCCACACAACAGAATGGTATTAATAAACTTAAGAATCCTTTCACAATTAATGGAAAACCCCTTATCATTCATAAAAAAATACACAAATTTGTTCACGGGATAAAGTCCGGCAAGTCGACCTCTTCAGGAATGTTATTTATGGTAATAGTTACCAATGTTCCACAGTATGGAAAAATACAAAAATTAACCTTATAACTTAGGGTTTGCAACAACCGCAAGCACAAATTAATTGCCTTTAACTTTTTTGCCGGTTGCCGTTTTATGTTATAATTTTTTAGCACCTCTTTGAAACAAAAGTGCACAACTTTGATTAATAAACTGATTTTCCAACGCAACTAGGCACTCCAAAAAATAGCGCAACGAAATGTTTGCCCCTTGGACTCCAACGCTTTCGTGGCAACCATTTATTTAAATACAATTCTTTTATATATCGAAATTTGAATTAACCATGAAATTTTACATCTCTGAAATGGCTTACACAACACAATATTCGCCTTGAAAGCTTGGCGATTTCGTTTTACGCGATCTATAAATCTCCGCGCTCACAGTACGTATGTCTGCCTAGAAAAATGTGGTTAAAAATTGAATAAGCGATCGGAAAAAAACAGCACTCGACCTGCATAGATTCTCTTCGAAGGTTTGTGTAAGAATACCGCTCTCCCACCAGATTTTTACCCGCCGAATAAAAATACGAAAAGGACCCACCGGAAACCAAGCGTTCACTCTGTTTTATACATGCGAAGGTATAGCAGAAAATACTCCTCTCAACCTCCGTGGCGACGGGTTTTAGAACCAGCAACAATGTAACGCTTCGACTTGTGTTTTATTTTCTCGACTATTAGTTCTGTTTTCTTTCATTATGAAGCGATATAAAATTTCCTATACCGGCAAATTTGCAAATTTAACAAGTCTAAAGCGACCACCTGTTACAAGGATTATGGCGCCATGTTGCAACCCCAGTGCAGTGTAGATTCGAGTAGCTACTATAGTCCACTTGCTTAGCTTAGTCCCATATGGTATTACCGTCCCAATTTTCATTACTTTGGTGTTCACATTACTTCGAGAACTTTGGATAATGCCTTTCTGTAAGCAAACCGAAATACCACACTGGCGCCGTAAAGTGTAAAGGTTGCGAACTCAAAGATCAAAGTATGGTAAGCGATTCTGGTTTGCAGGTCTACGTTTACCGAAAGGAGAATTTCGCTTGAAACGTGTTTAAGTATAGACTACCCCTTGGGGGGTAGTACGTCATCGGTTCTCAAATATTCCCGTCGTTTGTATTCATACACTTAATAAACAAAAGCGTAAAGGAGAATGTTTGAATCCTCTGATGCACTAAATTAGTAGGGTGGTTATAAGGGTCACCCAATTTGTAAGTGAAATTGAACTTAATGCAAAGGTAGTCGTACACAGCACAATATTTCAATGTATTTTTGTCAGTCAGTCAATGTACGTTCCATTCAATGTTTATTGTAATTATTGTAGTATTGGCTTACGACTGTTGAGAAATCCGAATCTTACTAAATTTGTAGTACCTTTTCACAGGTTAATTGAAAGGGCGTTCTTAAAACAAACGTCTCACCGATTCTAGCGTCATTTTCTGTACAATCACAAGCCACTTCCACTTAAGCTGTTTATAAAGCGATTATCTCATAATAACTTCGGTACGCCGTTTTATTCCTTTTAACGACGTGCATCAGAAGTTTGTTTGCTTGAAGGTACGATACTTCATTGTGTTTTGTACGTTAATGCATTTACAGTGTCTAGTCGATAGTGAGCACATTACAAAGTTAAATTTACACAAAGGAATGTTATAAATCTTACTAAGTTATAACCTGCACCAGGATACAGGTACACTGGAAATGAACCTAAAAAAACCTTGGCTCTTCTCTTCGCAAGAGGTTGCTGTAATTTCTTTTCCAATATTGCAAGAGGATTGCGATAGCGGTTTTATTATGTGAAACCACAGGGTATTAGTCATTTTTTAGGTATGGCGAAGATGACAAATCAGTTCGTGTTCGATCACGATATGATGGTTTAGGGAGGATAATTTAGTAATCCACATTACGTGACTAAAACATTTGATTACCGGTCGCAATTTAAATTAGAAACTTTATTACATGAATACGAGAGTACACATTGTAAATGCGATAATGGTTCCATTTTAAATACACATTAATCAATAGGGCGCAAGTATACGTACATCATGCAACACGCAGTGTTTGCTAAACATGTTCAACAGAAAACAAAAAATTAACAGCATAATGAAATGCTTAATTCCCACATAGCAAAAAGGTAATAAATTAAAAAAATTGTAACAGTGTATTTGATAAAAAGCATGCAACGTCATTTCGAAGAAAGCTCGCATAATCTTAATGCGGCAGGCGGTGTATTTGCATACCTATTTAGCATTTATTCACGAGGGGTGGATAAATTAAAAATAACCCGAAACACGCGCTGTTTTACTTATACATTATACTAATTGGTGTCATGGTTGCTGGAGCTGAAATTTTCAAATTTTAATGTCTGCGCCTTATGATATATGCTAAATGCCTAACATTGCGGCGCTGGTAGCAATATCCAACCAAATCCTACCATATATCATAAATAAAGAGCTTTCGGTATCATGGCGCGCGTTTCTTACGGTTACCCAGAAATCAAAATGTACTGTAGCACAGTATATTATAAGGAACAAGAATGGCGACAAAGTTTAACATTTTCAACTTAATGAGTTGCCGTTTAAATTCTTAAGAGAGACGGGAAAAAATTAAGCCATCTCTCATTTTTTCTACATAATTTATATTCAACACTTTTACTCATTCTTTACACGTATTAAAATAAGTGAAAAATAATGGCTTCATTTACTCTCGGTGATAATGGCTCTAAAGTGAACTTTCATGGAAATAAAGCAAGCGAAAGTGTATTTCGTACTTAAAACTTAATGAAGTTTGATATCAAGAATACCAAATGTTTTGTAAAGATATCGTCAAGTCTAAATGTGTGTGACATTGTCAGTTTAAACGCCATAGTAAAATTATGTTTTATTAAGTATCTGCTTTATCGCTTAATATGCAATAAAGACGCCCCATTTAAGATATTTATCGGTTTCGAATGTCTGTGGAGTTGATTACTTATAAAATTAGGAAAAACACGCGATTCTAGCACGTACTTTGCAAGTACATAAAACCAGATTTTTCTATTAATGAAAAGTGGAGTGTTAAACTACGGATTAACTTCTTACTACAATCAAAGATAGGTATTTCTCAATAGCGATTCTAATCAAAGATACTTTCGAATCCGGTTTGGAATCTCAATTTCGGACCATCTTTTTATGAATCACGAATTTTATTCATTGCGCAACCATAGAGATTTATTACTTAAGTCGGCTAATAAAGAGAAGCGTGATGAATACTTTTTTTTCTGTTTCACTTGGCTCCTTAATGGTTTGTTGGTGATAGTTACATCCTTAATTTACCTTAATTTACCTCTTTATGCGCTACTCTGCTCTTTTAGATGCTCATCTGTCCTTAGTGATATTAAATTCCTTTATAAGCAAATATACTCTGGTAGGTTTTGCAAAAGGGACTGTTTTCTACCAACTCCCGCCCTTCTTCTGACCCCTAATCAAAGGAGGTGGGTTTGAGGGGAGAGACTGGACTGATTTCATCCTTCATGGTACTCTAATGAAAGGAACTATTTGTCCTCCTTTTCTACCTCTTCTCGTGATCGGATTTACTTGCTTATATCTCAAGAAAAGATTGTGGGAGGAGGGTGCTCACAAAGGGCAATTGGGACGTCTGAAAGAAATCTTATTTGGTGATGGGCCATTTCGTCCATATTGCCCAATCCTTTCCAACATTCATTTGGTTATCGTGCTTGAAAAATTCAGCCTCATGTCACATATTCCTTAAACGTTAATCACGTAAATAATAAGTTCATTAAAAACCTAAAGCTCGTGTTAAAATAAAACGGGCTTGTGTCAGTCATCTCATTCGAGGGATTAATTAAACAGATATTTCAAATAATTAGGAATATAATTCTAAACTAAAGAAAAATAAGGGGAAAATCAGGTCCTTGATGTACCCTAAAAGCTTAGCGGTAACCATTTGTAGCAGTAAGAATCGTTTCGCATGAAATAAAAATGTAGACCAAAGCACCACTTCGACTATACTTTTGCACCATCAGAATAAATTGGTAGTTACCAGATCCCTTTTTGTTCCGAGCGTAATTTCTTTTAATGAACTTTTAACACGAATATTTTTTAACGCTACCAGCGTAAATGTCGACCGTGCCGAGACAAAACTCTGAAGTTAGCTTAAATTATTTGGCCCGAGGGAAAATTACCTTCTCTTGAGATTATTAATGACCGAAATGCTACCAATAAACTAAATTTTAATTGCTAACGATAACGAACGACTGTATTAATGGTTTAAGGTTCTACCTTTATTTTAAAGTTTGTAGGGTTAGAGCGAGTGGAAGTCGATAACATCCGCTTTGAGATGCAAAAACGCTGCGAGCTATGACTGTTATAGCGAAAGTTGCGCCGTTCCCCCGTAATACGTGCGATAAGCATGCCGCTCACCCTTTCTATTGGGCATCGAAAAAGAAAATCGTTTGCCACTGTTTAGCAAGCAAATACGCTTCTCGTAATGTATGTCATACTTTAGAAGGACTTGCCATTAGCGCTAGAGCTTTGTCAACTTAGGACAAAGCCACGGATCTGCGGTATCTCCTAACGTATAGCAGAAGTACTTTAATTTGACAAGCCGAAGCCGCAGAATAGCATTAACTATTATAAAGCTCGGGACCTGATATCCGCACCCACTATGGATTTCTACCTTTACAAACTAGTCCTAAGTAACCAAAAGAAAATTCTGGTAGAAGGTTAGGTTACGTGAATTTGATACAATAAACATGTAGGAGGGTGAGCTTGTAAGAGTGCACGTGATACGAATATTTCATATGGCCGATATGACACCGGATCTCGAATGTTTATATTCGTTCACTAAACGTATCGTGGGTAAGCATTAGGCTCCCGAAAAGTTCTCAAATTCGATATCTACGATTATTGGTGCAGCAGACTGTAAAGAGGGTAACGAAGTGAGCAATGAGTCCGGGTAAAGCTGCATTCGTCAGTGGATCGATGGAACGGTCCTGACCGTATGTATATACATCGTGCATAATGCGACAAATAACTATTCACCCTTACAATTACCTAAACTCATATGTAAATAAATTGTCTTCTATAAAATCTCACTTTCACTCAAGGTGGCATAATAATCCATTTCAGGATCAATGTTAAACGTGGGCGGTCTGTACATTTCCACAACCTCCATTCTCCTTAAAAACAAGTATGAATATGTATAAACTAGTTTCCCAGTGCGCGATCATCCTATTATGGGAGCGCGGACAATGAAAACCTTTCGGAAGCGTTAACGAGCGTAGTTGTTTTTACATTTGGTCCTGTTCTTTCCAAGTTTCTAAATGAAAGTGATATCGATTCGAGGAGGAAACCAGTCGTTAGGGCAAAACAATTTAAGGCATTATAATTGGCAGGTACAGTGGTCGAACAGTCACAAAAGTGAAATTGGCGGCAAGAAACGTTGATGGAGTGCATTTTTTTTCTTAACGAAGAGTCATTGGGACGTTTCTGACATTCCATTCTTGGCTTGAAATGCTTTAGAGCTGTACTTACACTGCTCGTATTTATCCATCCCAAAGATAATATTATCTTTGTCAATTCGAAGTCATGGAAAGGTGTATCACCTATTAAACATCGATAATTACTATACATATAGTACTAGCCAAGTACAGAAAGTTGATTTTTTTCCCGATAACGGTCGCAGATATGAAAAAATTACAGACCAAATAGTTTGCAAACAAGCCAGAAAATCAAATTCTTATTTTACGATCTACCGAAAAAATTCAAGAGTAGAAACTGAAACATGACCTCTGAAAAAACAACACCCAGTAAATTCTCACTACAATTGAAAAATGACCAATGATTTAAACCGTTCAGTGTATCTTATATTTCAAATTTAAGCAAAATATCTCAAAAAGTGAAGAAGAGAAAAAACTTAAAAGGTTTTGACATTATAACACCCTGCATAAGCCTTTAAAAACCTGTCAAGTGCTTGGGCCGATTCGGTTCGAATTTTGCACATTTGACCTATATACCACATGGAAAAAGCCTATTAAAAATCGGTCAAATCAAAGCACCCTGTAGGGTCACACCGAGGTGGAAATGTACACGCTGTTATCGCTTTTATTTTGAGACATACTTTTGTTCACGTTCGCTATAAAGCGGTGTGTAAATTGAACAAAATACAAATTCCGGTATTCACCTCACGAATTAGAGAAACTGCAGGAAAACTTAATTCGGAGAAGCCAGCAAAATGCTCGAAACTGATCTAAGGACATTTCCATCTTCGTCACAGATAAAAAATTCTTACGTCAGCTCAGGTTCGAACACCCGACCTCCCGCTATGTAGCCCAACGCTTTACTACTGAGCTACATAGACATTTCGGTAGTTGGCCCGGATATACCCTTCATGTTAGATGGTGGACCCACCATCTTGGATTCAGGACCCAACATCTTGGATGATGGACCCATCATCTCATCTCATCACGCCGGAGTCGACACTTGCGGTGATTGCTGTATTTTTTTATTGGGGTTGAGATTCGAACCCACGATACCTGAAATAGAAGGCTAACGCGTAGCCATTTGAGCTACAGAGGCATTAACAAATTAGTTAGAGGGTGAAGTCAATAAGCAAGACGGTGTACTTTGAACTTTAGTCACTTTGAAAATTTGCGCAAAATTGCATTTATTTAAGTCATATAAGTAGACTTCCGGTGATATTATGGAATGTGCAAAAATAACAGTATTTAAAATATAATAATAATAATAAATAATAACACTGAATGGCTAAATTACGCAACATCTAGTTATACAGGGTCATCGAAAAAAGGATAGATCCGGATAAAGCTTTAAGTTTATTTAACCCTAAATTTACTTCTCTTAATCTGCTCCCCTGGCATCCCCCCCCCCCATAATCCGTCTAGCTTTACAGTTGCATCCTCATACACAAAAAAGTCATGGCACACATACAACATATCACTTCTCGTTACACTTGCCACGATTGCGAAAAGACGGACTGGTTAATGCGTTAAGGTAGCGCATGCGCACACTTCCACGTCAGATCAATGGCGATGCATCCAACATTTTACCTGTATTATACCGTTATTTTCATTGGTCCGGGGAAGTAGATCCAGCTATCGATCCAGTCGATTTCCTACTGTTCAAAGTTCAAATGTTGCCTACCGGTCAAAGTACATTCCCCGCTGTTCAAAGTTCAAAGTTTGCCGACCCGTTCATTCCATTCAAAGTCCAACTATAATAACTACTGCTTCTTCTACAAAAATTAATTACGTTCATCACGTGATGTCTTACTTTGGCCATTGAATTTTATAAGCTCTTTGACCTGAGCGTTAGCGTCTGGATTCGATTCGTGTTCACGTGTGGGTTATTGATTAACCCATATTGTTTTAATTCCAATCTAACTGTGAACAGTTCTGCTTTACCACTTATTACTTTTATAAGTCTGTATTAAAATCGAGTCCACCTGTATCCTGTATAGCGGCGAAATGGTTATTTGTGGTGATACAAAACGTGCTGTCAAAATATATTTCTTCCCGGAGTCGTTCATTTGCCGCAACTCGCAATTTTCAAGCTTATTTAGCATACCAATTGTGGGATACACCATTTGTGGGATACACCATTTGTACCATTTTACAAAATTAGGTAAAGATACATCGATATCATTTGAATACATATTTTTGTCATTAATAAATCTTAAAGGAACTTTTTCAGAAAAGCGCGTTTTCGCCACGTAGTATATTTTGGACACTCGGCAAGTATAGAAAATTCGTATCGCAGTTTTATAATAATGGAACTTGACGCTTTGTAACTTCATAACCATTACAATATTACTGAAAGTTAGTTGGGGGATCATAATTGAACTATTAGTGCTCAAGTACATTATTATTCGTACCTAACTTAACTAACGTGGAATTAATTCAAATTTAATATCCTGCGGGATATCTATAAAATAAAATGATGGAGAATTAGTTAGGTCATGTGTACTTACAAACTAATAATTGCGTCCAAAGTAAATATTCAAATTGGTTTTTTTTGTATGTAACTCAATAATCCATACAGGTGTACCTAAATATTACTCGTAGTTTGCGTGGGATTAATAAGCTTCACACTTTACGCATTAACTAATCCATTAGTATTTGATAAACCAATGATGGAAACATTAGCTTTGTACACAGTTTTCCCAATATACGCTCTATCAGCTGACACATTTTACTCTCATTTCAGAGAGTTGGATGTGACATATAATGATGCCTCCCTGAAAAACACTTCCTCGCCGACTGTTACCCAGGTAAATCTAGAGAGTGCGTCACCAACTACGAACCCCCGACCATCTCCCATACTGGCATTTTTCTTGTGCATATAAGAAAAAGGATGTGTATAAAAACAGAGGACTGGTGCGACGCACCGAAATTTATGAAAAACCCTTCTGAGGTTATTGATGATTGTAATCGACGCAGTCGACGTCTCGAGTTATATAAAACCTAAGACTAAAAGCTACCTCCAAGATGCACATTTGGTCAATCTTTATCTAGTTCTCGGGATATGTTACTCTATCAATCATAAAATATTTCATTTAGGAAAGGAAATGTCTAAAATGTGCCATTTAATATCAGCGAAGTTATGTGCTGACACGATATTCCCTTGCGACTTTTTCCATGTAGTAGCTATGTCGTTATTGACGAGTATGTAATAAATGAATGAATCGTACAGGATATCCCTAAACTTGCGGAAAAAGGCAGTGGAATACTCGTATATTATAAATTGACCAGAAGGATTCAAGACGCGAACCCATTTTATTTTATAGATACTTGATGATGTCGCCAAAGATGTAGCAATAACATCCCAAACTCTTGTCTCTCCTCAGAGAGTTTGCCCTGCGTATGTCCGCACTCTCAATAACACTGTCCCAAATTAAGAACCTTTAAAATTATAGGGGTTGTTATTGTAGCGTTAAATCGGAAAGTTCCACCGGGAAAAAGTTGTGTGACATTTCCCATTTAAAGTGCCCGTGTAGCGCAGTTGTGTTGAAGCTCGACTGCGGTGTTAAGGGTCCATGGTCCGATACAACTGAATACCCAACGATCCTCGAGGTTTTCGCACATACATCATATTTAAAACATACCTTGAGGGTTTGATTCTGTCCCACCAGATCAGTATCACTTGTAACCAAATTTTTGAATCTGCATTAGTTTACCTTTTATTCGAGGTCCACATATACAAAATTTCGTTTAAATATCTGAACAAATACAAAATTTGAAATTGCGCATGCGCAAAATAAATTTTTTCATTCGGCATTAGTTTTACTTTTATACTCTTTGCTCGTAGTGAGGTTCTATCACAGATACGCTAGTTCATCGATCAGCCGTTTCAGAAGTAAGTGGCAGAATCCAATAGCATTCTCGTGTCTAACTCGATCATAACGTAAATAAGATCGCAAAAATCTAAATTAATGAATCCAATCGCCATGGATTACTATATTATATTAATGATGGCAATTAAAATTCCATGCGTCCTAAACTAACTCCTAAGCTGTTGGTTTTTAATGTAGTGTAACTGGATACGGTTCTCGACAGAAAGGATGGAAAAATGAATGATGAATCTGACAATCCACAAGCGTTGTTAAATTCCAGCAATAGATGGAGCCATCTATTCAAAAGTTACGAGGATCTTTCAACAACAAATAAATATACCGTGATCACTAATAATGCTTGTAATAATACCGTTATGACACCAGAGTAACGTAAATTTAATTACGTCGTTTATTTATTTACAATTCATTAACAATAAATTTACATCAGTCTTGAAAAGGATTAATTTATAACAGCAATTACAATTTATCACATAACTAGAACGCGTCTATTTGGAACTAAACTCGAAACTTAGTTGGACTTGCTTATATAGCAAAGAACATTCTTTCTAGAATGTTCTGGAGTGTTCAAGGGCGCTTAATAATGTTCCCGAACAAATACATCATATTTCTCGGAAGAAACACACAAATTTTGTGCTTGTTTAGTTTCGGAAAAATGTCGCTTTGCGGTTCTAACTTAGCCGTGAAATTCAGAGCTGATGACAACGGAAATTCGTATGATACGTTACGCAGTTTCTGATACTATATTAATACAGGCATGAATCATTTTATTTGCTCTCATGGTTTATTAATTTATGGCATACGTCAATAAATTCATTTATAAAGGTGGTAATAACATAAAGAGATACGCATTTGATTAACTATTTGCGGTTCGGATGTTTGCTTGAAATTAGATTCGCTGACTTAATTTGCTAAATAAAAGAGACTAATCTCACTACTATTTTGAAAGAGAAAACTCTCCAAATGACGAGTGGATTTCTTTCCCTTCAAATGCTCGCACCCACATGTGTTAAAATTCAATAAAAAAAACAACGAAATGCGCACCGCAGTACATGGGAATAATCTGAATGTCAGTATCAATATACCAGGTACCACATGTATCGTGCAACTGAACCGCGGGAAACAATCGCTAATTTAGCTCAACTGAGTGTGGGGTTGGCAATTCCAAAACAAAATATCTAATTCGGTTGCGGTTTATAAAGATTAAATTCCCAATTTATGAAAAAAAGGGGTTACGCCAAAATCACGACAGTTACATGAACGCAAAACGCGATTTTACCATTTTTCTCCGTAAAATAAATTCTCTCGTCCTCTAGAGCGATACAAAGTCTTGATATCCTGGCAGGTAATTTTTTTCTGACAAATTCCGGTTCTTGTTTCAGACATTATCAGTGCAACAAATTAGAGGTTAACGCCCGACACGCTTTCAACAAATTCCAATGTAAAAGGGAAAATTGTAGGTTGGATAAGTTGTTTCTTCCGCCGTATCCATTATGTGTGTTAGCGTTTCTATAGACATCGTATTGTATGATATTCTTAAGGGATTGGTCAACAGAAAGTTGGAAAAGTGAAAACTTGCAGCCTATTACATTATCCCACTTTATAACAAGGCCTCTGCTGACATCGGCGTTATGCAACTTTATAGTCCATTATGAAGGCAGGCCCCACTTCAATAGGGAACATTTCCTAGTTCCATATTTATAGGTTATCAGAACAAAATGCGTCCGTACTCTAGCAGAAGGTCATCACTTTTCCATATTGAACAGACAGTATGTCACGACTTTAACCCCTAGGGTGAAATAGGAAGAAGATAAATCGCTCGTGTCGTTGTTGACGTACGACAATACCGTTCTCATCGCGCGGGTTCCTTCATGGAGGATGTACGATAAAGTTCGAACTATTACTAGGAAGTATTCCGGCCAGAAAGTACCTTAGCGTTTCTAAACCTAAAATATTCTTTTTCCTATTCAAGCACGTACTCAATCCTTCAATCAGCTGATCTTTCAAATTCTGATTGACAGCTTATCTCTGTTTCCACTGACAACGCAAGAAAACCGACGCATCCTGTTGTGCGAATCCACTGTTGTATAACAAATATATATTTACACAACCTTTCTTTGTCAACATGTTTATGGAATTGAATATTTATCTTTTATTACTAAAAGATTTTCGAATATATCGAAAATTCGAGGTGAATGAGTTTGCACACAATATGTGTGGTGCTGAATGGAATATTTGGTTTACTGTGTTATTTCAAATAAATCTCGACACGACACAATTTGCAGTCCAGTTGTACACATTTTTATTTGTTTACGATATTTACGATAATTATCGATGTGACTCAAACACAAAATTAGTTTTTCTACTTCTCCATTAACGAGCAGAACTTAATGCATTGCGTGCTTAGAGACTGCTCAATATTGATATTTGTTCATAGGATAAAATACACCACCTTTAGGAAGAGATATTTTTGTATATTGCGTCTGAATTAGGCGTTTCTTTAGCCAATTAGGTAAACCGTTTGACAAAGATTACGCAAATGTACGTCTGAAAGAACATAGATTTTTCCAATAGGAACACGGATTTATTTAAATAATTCCTTAAACAACTATTTGTGATTTGCTCGATTTTTAATGTGAACAGGCACGTATGGACAACTAAACTACTTATAAAGGTAATTAATGGTGTTTTTCAATAGAAAGAATGAACTTAGCTTTTAATCGACTAAGGTCTAATCTAATTACCTATAATGAAGAACAATCCTTTGAAAACCAAAGCCTGTGGGATCTTTATAATACCACTTAGGCATTTTTCTTGGGAGAATCTGGATCTGTTAGAATTTCAATAACACGCCAGACCAAGAACCTGCAGGCTACTACTTTCATAGTTCTTAAGGGCGCCACGCTGGATTTTTACGGAATGTGATAAAGGACAAAAAAAGAAATTCCTTTGAATGCATCGCCACCCATAGCCATTTTGATTCAGCAAGATCTAGGTACCCGTAACAGACTCAGATTCTCTCAAACAAAAAGTGCCCATAGAATTAAGGTGCGAACGGGAACCGTCCATTTTCGACCATTTAAGCGAGGGGAAAGAGAAGGAAATATGACATTTTCAGTTTTTCGGTGATAGGTACACTGTATCTCTCACTATTGCATTTAACAATACTTTAGCGTTAGGTAATAACGTGAACATTTTGATTGAATTTTGATTGCGCCTTGGGTCTTGTAAACGTACACTACATACACAAATTTCCAAGTAAAGTACTGGGCAAGCTGGCCACGGTATTTCCTTCTGACGTGTAGGAGTTGCAGATAGTGGTGATAGTAACGAAGGTAACGGTAAGACCTGCAGAAAGTCTTCTGAGTTGGGAGAGTCTTGTTGATTATGAGGAGCAGATGTTGACTGAACTTTTGCTCACAGAAAAACTATTCTGTGCTTTTGCTATCGATGCACGCCTTTTATACCCTTTTATACCCTGTTTGCCCTGGTGGACATGACAATGTTAGCTTATGACACGTATCGTGTTACCGGCAGTGTTGCCTCGATAGTTGTAGTTTGTACGTCTGCCGGTTGATCATAAAAAATGTGGCGTGACCAAATAAGGTTTTTCATCATACGTTTGTAGTGTACTTAACCCCCAGGTTCTGCACTAACTTCACACTACAAGAACACGGAAATAAAGTCAACTCGACAACGTTTAAAATGGCCACCCGAATGATTATTCCCTCCAAAACTAAACACGATCCCGCTTAAATATGAAAAGTGGCACGTGATCAAACATCTACACAACAGGGCCCCCTTACGTTAGTTGTAGATAACGCTTTGACCTGAAGCACAGTAGGAAAGGAACGTAAAATAAAACACTGAAATTGTGAAAAGTTTGTTTAATAATGATCGTAATTATTAAGATTGTGAAAGCCCGGAAATTTAGTTGATGTACATTAATATAAACAAAGCAAGCATAGCCAGAAGGTGTCGTACTCTCGCAAAAGTAACTGCTAAGGGTAAAAAGAGTACGACGTAAGAAAAACCTCACAATTTGATTAATACAGTCCAAAAGTTAATTAACAAAATATTTTGTAAAAATTTAAGCAGTAGTTAACAAAGATAGTAAATGCATATACACAATGTTTGTTACACTCAAGGTTGAAAGCAAGTTTTTGGGAACAATGGGTCAGGTAAGAGCAGGTACCTAAATTCTGAGAAAGGGTTAAGAGTACAGGATGTGACTCATCTTTGGTGCAATAAAGGCCTTTTGTTAAAAGCAAGATGGAAAATTACATGGTCTTGTAGGCAAATTTAACTAAAAACAAGATATGTGGAAATTACTGAACCGCCACTCATTTATCGCAGATAGATTCTAAACTGAAGAGCTTTGATTAGCGTAATCTCGCTCCTGCAAGATGTGTAGCCCGCCCCTGGTTTCGGTGTTTCGAGCCTAAAGTTGGATGTCGAAGATAATCACGGAATTAGGTGTCGTATTTCAAATGGTTACAGTTTTTTACGACTCCCGTGACTGCTTCATTCACGGAGAAAATTGTTAGTAACAAACACCAAGTCAGTACGTACATCAAACGAATCGGTAATTTGCACATATTAAAATAAAATTATCAAAACTTACATGAATGTTACTTCAGGGAAAAGACCCAGTAATCAACATCAATAAACATAAATTACGCAAGCATTACACCAAAAACGTAAACAATATAGCATAACGGTATCACACATATGATTCTGCATTGCGGTTAAACTAAATAAATTTCAAAAAGAAAAATTCAAACACACAACAAATATAAAATGCGGCATATAAAACACAAATACGACATAAAGAAATGCAAAAATTACTACCTGCATTAAATAACACAAAATAACAACAAACATTTATAGAGCGACGCGTTCACGACCGTCATTCAAGACAAGATGCCAAACGTAACTGTAACTCCCGTTCGTGCTTTTTAGATGGCGCAGGCAGCTTTTTCCGACCTAGAAATTGCATGGTTGCCAACTCTCAAAAATGTATGTATCGTCGTAAGTTGTATAGACAGGCTGGAACCTTTCACGTTGTACGATGGTCTTCAAAACTTCGACAAGCTTTATATGCATTTCCTCTGTGTCGATTTTGGAGACTTCCTTATCCATTTTCACAAGTACGTACAATAATACAACCGAATTGAACATCCCGCCACAAACTTATCGCGTGGTGTCTGTTCTGAGAATCGCCTCCCGCTACTATTGCTCTTCTAGTATAAAAACATGACACCTTAATCATCGCAGGTAGCCTCACACTGCAAAACTGGTTGCATGTACCTTGTGCACAATTATGCTATTATATTTTCGTCTCTATCTAGTCCATGCGAAGAAAAAGTTTTGCAGTGGGCGGCTATCTGCGACTGTTTCTGTACTAGACGATGTATACTCGCGCCGTATTATGGGATCACGCTACCAACAGCGCACGTTTGTATAGCAGAAGTTCGCTACAAATCGCGCAGGCGCGCCACAGCGCCGCTTCGGTTCAAAAACGCCTTGTGGAAAGAGGCTGTAATGGGAAACTGCTAAGGAATTTTACTCGTATTTCAGTCCATAGATGCTTTAAGTTCCGAAAACTCGATTCGTGTGTCCCTAAAACAGTATGTACCATAACTCATGATGTGCTCTACCGTGGCCTATGTTAGCTTCGCTGTACTCATTCATATCCAAAATTACAACTTCCTAATTCCTACAGAGTCTCAAGTGAAACATAAACACAATCGTAACCTCACTATTAACAACTCGAATTTTCATTTCCTTTATAATTACCCACCAGATTAGTAAATAGTAATGTGCAAAATTCTGAACAACCAGGGGGCGGTTAAGTGAGGAATGGAGCTTTGACCTTTTAAATGAACTTGAGAGCTTGTAGTTCATACGAGGATGATTCCAGTTCCAGTGGCATATGAAAAAAAGAAGTTTAAATCTGACATTTACTCGATTTTATTTTCCACAAATCAAAAATTGCTCTCCATTCATATTTTGGAATACTACCAAAATACTCGTAAATTGTAAATTGATGTTTCTTCAGATTACAGAGGATGAAATTGGAAATATTTTACCTGAAAGGAGCTCATTATATAACTAATATGTATAAATTTATTCGAATTAGTTTTCCAGATAATAATAATTTTTGAGTTCGTTATTGAGCACTGTATTTTTCAGCGCCTGATTAAGCTTAGGAGTCTGCGTGCTTATATTAGGAAGCCCAAAACTGGGGATACCTAAGCATGTTCAGCTGACTTGAGCAAATAATATACTCTTGAAAAGTATAGAACATCTAGGTATAACCGTCACAATTGATACAACAGTAAAAAGAATATTAACAAATTCTAAATGTACCCCGACCGAAAACCTGGGTTTTTTAAAATTTCTCACTTTCAAGAGCCCGTAGCTCAAAAACGATGCATTCTTCGCAAAAAAATAAAGAAACGAGGTTGTAGCAAAGTGAGCTTTCGATTTTTCTCCTGCGACGCACCATTTTCGAGATATAAGCGAAAACCCGCAAAACTCTACGTTCAACCCCCTCCCCTCTCTTTGGTGTGGTCGAAATTAGTCGGGACTTCATTACACAATCATCAGTGGATCTTCAACCACGCATTGCCGAAAAAGTTGGAACTACACGAACTATTTTTTCTACATTTCCTAAAATGACTGGACTATCATATATACTTTAGGTGTCAAATATGCCTTAGCTCCACATTTATCCTTTTACTAACATTTAGACCGAGGAACAACGGTATTAGTTTCAATAATGACCGTTTATTCAACACATTCTAAGAAACAAAGGTAATAAGAGTAAATGGATTCCGTGTTTATTTTGTGAGAGCACGCAACGCGCTTATCTACACATGACAGTATAGCACAATCAATCTTGCAACAAGTGTGCCAAATATTAGAATCGTGATTTGTAGCTGCATCATTTATAAGTCACTTAAATAATTGTTGCACCAACTCGCATCAGGGTTTGA
Organism: Photinus pyralis; assembly: GCF_008802855.1. Lineage (NCBI taxonomy): Eukaryota > Metazoa > Arthropoda > Insecta > Coleoptera > Lampyridae > Photinus > Photinus pyralis. The sequence continues at coordinate 4,543,013 of NW_022170511.1, forward strand.
AGACAAATATTCTGCATAAGTTTCCAGTTTTTTTTGTTAAGTTTGTCAATTAAGCAATTTTTGCCGTTTTCGCATTCTAGTAAATAAAAATTATTTGTAATATTAGAGAAGATAAGGGCTAAAGATGTTCACTTCAACCATAGTGGAGTAAAAATGTTAGTCACGCTATCGCATCATTTGCTTTTGTAAGCCCATATTAATTCAGTAACTCCAGCAGGAATCCACAACCTGCCTATAACAATGCAATTGACGATATATCTAAATTGATAATCTAAATGAGAAATTAGGTTGTTAATTATAAATTAATTTGGAGATTAGACCTGAGGAGATGGAGAATACCTTTATAACGAGAGAATTGAATATCGGAAAGCTCTCAAGTTTTCTATTGCTAACCAAGCAGCATGGGATGAGCCTGTGACTCGTCAGCGTCGTCTACCCTGTTTTCAGTCTGATGTGTATTATTACGAGCTCGCGTGTCTGGTTTCTTAAACGCTTCTTATCTTTGAAAAGTTCCAAGTTCCCTTTACATTGTCTTTCGTCGCTTTGACACTTAAGTCCCGCGTTTTCTTAGATTTTCTAAGAGCTTTAATGGAACACGATATGATTACTTCGGCACTGTGTCGAGTTTATATTTAAATATTAATGACAGGCGATAAACGGTGATAAATGGAAATGCCGAGAGTAGGAACACGTATTGCATAAACATCTACGACCGAGTCCTGCAAAGTTTTCAGGTGAAGCGTCGTAAAAAGTTCCGTTTAAATCCTTTTCGGCCGTAGAATACAAAATTTCTATGCACGTAGCTTTGTACAGACGAAAGACAAGGCAAGCGTAAACACCTTTTGTTGAAAAACTCGACATTTTCGTTACGACGAATTTACCCCGAATTACTCGATCTCACCCTTATCACTCGCATCGCTTCCATCCAAGTGGATGTGGAATGTAATGTGGAAACAAATCAGCACGAAAAGTTATTTCTGCTATAAATTAACAGTTACAGATAATCATACATAGAAATGTAGAAATATCGATTAATTTATTTATTAAACAAGTAGCAGATGGAGAAATATTGAGGTATATTAATTATCCTACAACAGATTAAAAATTATGCATCGTAGCTTCTGGGCGCCTATGAAAAATTAACTCATACTTGGGAATGACTCACCACCTTCATTGGGAAAACAGTGAAACGTATTGCATTGGTTTATGTCATTATTGAAATTGCTATAAATATTTATGTAGCACCTCGGGGTTGATCAAGAAGTGAGTATGATGAATCGACGCTTTTTAAGCAGAGAGCGCTCAAAAACTTTATTCATCTACCAGCGTTGTGGAAGCAATAGCAAATACCTTTTCTCAATCTCCTAAAACTGTTGATCCAATTCAGTTTCCAATTTGTTCACTGACACAGCCCAGCCATTTTGTTAGAAAATAAGATCAACACCTTCAACTATGTATAGGAAAAAAAAAATTAATAAACAATGCTTTTGTATTAATTAATTAATGAACTAAGCATGCAATTTGTAAGCAAAATATTAAAAATAAGTAAGTAATCCCGCCCTTCCGTTGAGAAAATAGCTAATGGGCGCAAACTTTTAAGCAGCAATATAAATAAGTGACTATAACCCGTTTACGCTGTAAAAAGGCATTATATATAAAAACGCTTTTAATTTTATACCCATCGCTAAAGTTTTAAGTAAACACTTAATCCAAATTAAAAATATATTCGAACAAAAATCCACTTCCTCAAAGAAAAATATCAAACGAAACATTCTAACTTTTTATTGCTGATTAAGAGACGCTTGGAAGCAACTCCCACACAGCACGGCTATTTTCATTTGGAACTGTAGTGCCTCATTTAGAATAGTTCAAATATACTTCTGAAAATAAGGCGGAATATACATAAATCAAATTTGCCGTAAAAGCTTTTATGCACATTGACAAATATTTGACGTCCACAGTATTTTTGTAGAAAGCTTTCTGGCGTTAAGTTATTACCGGCGAAAGTATTTTCAGCTATACTTCAAATGCAGCTGCCTTTGTATGCAAACATTATTTTTGGAGACGTTTTAAACGGAAGCTTTGTGTCAACAAAATTACCTACATTTCATTATCTACACAAGTGGTACATTTAAAACTTTAAAATTGAAGAGCTTTACCGGTTACCGGTGACTGCTGTATTTATCCACACATTTTCAGATTAAATCTCCCACTTCGACAAAAAATAGTATTTACAAGAAACTGACTTCTGAAAGCGTAATCAAAAGAACGTGATGTTTTACCGTCGCTTGGAAGGGCTCAGATTAAAATTACAACTAAATGAACTCTTGGGGTTCTGATAACGGTGTTACAGCACGTTGCGCCTGTGCTTTCGGTCACTCTTTTTGAAGTGACGGGTGAAGGGGGGAATCAGAGGCCAGTTACCATAGAAACCCACTTTCTAATGGCTACTTCTTGTGTCGTTGATTAGAGGTGCGCAATTTCTTGATTGAAACATGTGTCAATATTTTGTTTACCGGTATGGGTAGGTAGGAATTCGTCAGGTAACCATAGACTAGTACCGTAGAAAAATTCTGCGCTTGTGGTTTGAGGTCTTCTTTCCATGCTGTCCGGGTCCCTAGGAGTACCACTCATACAACTTCAGTCCATTCCTGTTTTCCGTGACATATGAGGGCTGTCTTTAGTTGGCGGTAAAAACGTTCGGCCATCATATTGGCTTGTGTGTCGTATGCCTTGGTGTGAAACCTGCTAGATATTGTAACCGTTGAAACAGGCGAGATTCAAATTGTCGTCCTTGGTCCGTGGTTACTTGAAGCGGTGTCCCGAATTGTGCGTTCCAGTGTGTTAGGAACGCTTGGACAACGGGGTCAGCTACAATGTTTTCTAGTGGCATAGCCTCTGACGCCCGTGTGTACCAAGTCGATACACGTAAATAAGTTCCTTTTCCCGTCCGATACCGCGAAAGTGGTCCTACCAGGTCCATGTGAACATGCTCGAACCTCGAGGTTGTTGGTGGAAATGCACCTGCCACGGGATCATGATCTGCAGTCCTACTCGATGTTTGAGCACATTGTTGAAGGTTTGCTTTGCGAAATCTCTCTCTGACGTAGGACCTAGAAATTGTAATTGACGTATCGCAAGAATAGGCATTGAGCTTGGAGTGCGATTTTCTTAAGCTGAAGTTCCGTTGACAGTGACTCGAGCAAGGCCCGTAACCTAGAGGAAATTTTCTTCGCTATTAACAGCTGAAGCAGACGGAAATTTTACGTCGCTACACGCACTTTTATAGTACCTTGTTTCTATGCTGGAGGATGTCATCGTGATGGGCACGCAGTGGCACCATACTTATTTGGTGAGTATGCCACTGTCACCTTGTGGGAGACATTAGAACATCTGACGAGAGTGTTGCTTCGACTGTCAAACACCTACCCGTTTGATGTAGACATGTGGCCTGGGCGGCAAAATAAACGCTACAGTGTCTATTAAGCAAAGATTTTTAGAGGCAAGGTACCCCACACGTGGATATTCCTATTCTTGTTTAATTAGGCCGGGTTTAGTTTATCATTACGGATTTTTAATTATTGGTTTAAATTACGAATGGAACAATTAGGCCGATCAAATAAGACAAAAAAGGCAAACATCGGAATAAATAAAGCAAATCGGTTTTTTTTGTTATGTGGTTAGAATGTATGAGGGTAGTGTAAAACCAAGTTTCCAAAGTCCTACCTAGGCGGTGGTCGAAAAACCTCGATTTTCCGAATTTTTTCAATTATCCGTAGATATCTTGAGAATTATCGACTGCACGGAATCATAAATGATGTACAGTTATTTTTCGGGCAATAAATGGTTCTCCATATTTACAAAAAATGGAAACAAGTCTGAAAAAGTAGAGGTTTTTGGACAACCACTCTGCTGGCATAGGTCTTTCGAAACGGTTTTACCTCGGGTTTTACACTACCCTCCTCCATTCTTGCTTCATTTTTTCCGATGTTGGATGTCTTGGGTGACTGGTCATCTAATCAGATTTTTGACAGTTTCGTTACACCCAGGAAAGTTAAAGCTTTTGCGCTTGATCTATTGGGAAATGTGGCTGAGTTGCTTACCTGGAATTACCTTCCAATTCATGATTTATTTTTTTTTCCTGGGGTCACATTTATTGTGGTAAAGGTGGATATGTTGTGAGTGCTTTAAAGTGCTTTCAAAACGCTTTCTTTTATTGGAACTTATTGTCACCCTCAAACAAGCACTTCCAAAGAGTAAAGTTGTTCATTTTCCTATGGCAATGGTGCTCGCTTCTTCCCAGATAATATAGTGCAACCTGCAAATCAGGAGGTGACCTTACTGCTACACTTCCTATGATCCTTTCCTTTCATATCAATTCGCTCAAATTGTACCTCAAAAAGCGAAATCTGTGTGGTTTTTGGTATATCTATTAACAGGGTTGTATAGACAAAAAAGGAATATGTGAACGAGATGGTTAGTTCCCCATTATCGTGGCTATATATTATAGCAGACGCCAATTAAGTCATTGTAAAGCTCTTGACAATTTAATTTAGACGTCAAAAATAGCGCAAGCTTGGCTTCTGCGGTTGCGGTCGTTTCCATAGAAACAACATTATATTCTTTTCTAAACTTCTTTTATTTCGTGATCCGCGTCCCATTTAAAATAAGCATGACAGAATATAGTACAGGTAAAGTAAGACTAAACACAGCAGTTTGGCGGTAAATTATGTTTAATTAAACTTTGTCTTGGCACTGGAAATGAGGATTTGCCGAGTTTTACCATAGTTTAGGGGTCCTACCCCCTTGCCGTAACGAGCAGGGGGAAACTTTGCATATTCTGCAAACTAGGCGAGTTAAGTCTCATTTTCCGTGGAATCCGTGTATCCGTGTAAGGATAACGTGTATGAAAAATTGACAGCGATAGTGGTTCTTGGGTCAGATCTCTGCGTCATTTGTGAAAAGCCAGTGGAGGGTAGTAACAGAGATACGCCAGACAAGGAAGCGGAAACGTGTTTCTTTCAGGGGCTATGATTGTAATATTGCTCTTCACCGCGACTGCAGAAGATCATATACAAAAAAATACCCCCAAAAACAGGGCGTGTGCTAGTGATACAAATGAAGTCAGGGGGATTATTTAATTTTTCATTTTTTGTGCCTCAATCATCACTTCTACCGAGAGAACGTAAGGAATCCAAATTATGACTGCTTTGTATAATCATTTTAGGTACTAATGATGAAAACTATTTTCGTTAGCTTCCGTGAGATGCCGCCAGCTACCTTTCCGATTATCTCAAATGCCAGTTCCCTTTAGTCAAATTTAGATGTACGTGCAATTCCTCTCCATGAGGATCGTATACCTCCTCTTCATATTCTGCTGGAATTGGTGGAGAGTTAAAACACATGCACAATTGGTGGTCGGTGCACCCACTCCTAGCCCGGCAGTTGTTCCTACGAGTTACCACCCACCATATTCGAGATATAGCCGAAAAACCGCAAAGATATGTCTTCACCCCCCTCGTCCCGGCGGCACCGAAATCCCTCGGGATTTTGTTATACAATCATCAGGGGCCCTTCAACAACACATTCCCGAAAACATGGAACTACACGAATTACTGGACTGTGATACCTAAACATAAAATCAAAATCGGGAACTTCGTTACGTTCCTTGGAAAACAAATTTTCATCCATTTCTTCAAATTTCATCGAACAAGTCAAAGTGAAGGAATGTTTATTTATTATAACCTAAGCACAGTGCGCCCTAGTTGCTACTGTAATAACATTAAGTAACCCTTTAGGAACATTTAACGTTTATTATTATAACGTATGAGGTATTTTCCCCCCAATAAAATTAAGGGAAACGTGTATATTTTATTCAAAATATTTTTAGTGACACGCAACTGTTGGCACACCACGCTTTGTTTCAATAATTTTCGAGCACGAGGTCATATCCATATTTACACTGTGCACTCTACAAGTTTATGAATCGCTAAACGTAATTAAAATTTCAAATATTTATACACGCAACAACGTCGCACATCTAATTTGTCAAACGCGTCAATCACGCTGCCAAAATTACTATTCTAAAAGGACGTAAACGCGAATCTACATTCCGGCACTCGATCACTAGAGTTTATTGGCGGCACATTTAAATTTGTAAACAAACGATGGCGGGTTTGTAGCTGCAGCAAAGGGTTCCATGCGTTTCCCTTTTGCTAATCGAAATGTCTCTCTATTTGATTGGTCCTAAATCTGCATGACATAGGGAGAGTGCAGTAAATAGTCGGGCGTTGCTTGAAAAGGTTCAAATTCGAAAGGCCGCGTTCATAAATATTGAAGGTAATTCGGGGCAGGTGCGTGCCTGAAAAAATGCTGTCTTGCTACAATTTATCGAATTAAACGGAATTTTGACTCATTGGGTTAGTCATTCCTATAATTTATCTGCGATAAGATAAGTGACACTTAAAACCTATAATTATAGAGGCAGAAGCTGAATAATCCCTATAAATTTGTATATTAGCAGGGGATACTTAACACCACTATAACAAACGCTGCCAATAGCAACGTATTGAAGATGACAGTAACAAGATTGTTCACGTCACAAATAAAATAATGTACTTCAACGAGAGATCCAAACACAATCCGTATCAGATGATAACGTGATAAAGCTAGTGACTTACATTTATTAAAGTGAGTGGCATTTACCTACCTCATTCGGTACAATTTCATCCAAGAACGTGTACCATAAATCGCTAGGGTGTCCGATTGGATACTTTATATAATTCTCGTTCCATACCACCTACAAGCCGTAGTACCTAAATCCTTCAGGGTCGATGAACGAAAAATTACAGCGTGCGTAGAGGGGGAGAATTCTAACTTGATGGCTTGAGATCTTGTAACCTAAAAAGTAAGTTGAGCGAATAAGCTTCTCCCAGAAAGCTTTAATGTTTTACTTCTTCGCCCATATATTGGAATAAACATTCTCTAAATATGATGTTAAAGTCTCCCTGGTCGGGGAGAAAACGTTTGTTTATTAACAAAATGTCTGACGCCAGACAATCGCCTTGTACTCGTGCCGTCATGAGCCCAGCATTTCCTAGTCGCTTATATGTAATCCGAGTTGGAACTGTCGGCACCAATATGGATGATGAAGTCCGAAACTTGATCGATACCGACACGCCGCGCCGGCTGTACCATTTGTCTATATTGGTTTCCTAACGACACGTTACCTTACGTCACGTTCAAATCGTCAAATTATTGAAATACACACTTTTCAACACGTAGTTAACCCACCTTACTTTCATCTGACGCGCTCGAGTATTTCTAACGATCGATTTTTTTTACTATTCTAATAGCCTGCCCTATATCTACCTATATTAAGAGCTTATACGTGGTGGAGGTGCTCTGCAGGGTGCTGCAAGGCTTTATGTTAATCGGCCACGCTTGAGTATGTCCCAAAATCCCCTATTGGGTTCCCCTACTATACATTTTTTAGATAAATAAATAAATATGATTTTATGATTACGAATTCCGATGACAAAGTTCAAAACCCTATTTGTTATTGTTACATACGCGGCGATTCTAAACGTAAACAATAATTCCCTTCTGTCGGAAAAAAATATGACACTGATACGTTTAATTCATTTGTCCTTCACTGGATACAGTTATAATTTATTCGCGACACTAATAAGCTTACCCAACTGCTCAACTATTTTATCGTCTTTTTTTATATAATCAACCTTGTCTTTAGCATAAACAAAAAACTGATCCGTTCGAATTAATTCACTGCTGGATGTCAATTCATTTAAAAGTAAACGCATAGAACTGGCGTTTAAATTGCTTTAATAAAAATACCCGCAATCACACCTAAAAAAAAACGGAAACTTTTACTGTGGCAGACCTCGAACTAAACTATTTCGCTTGCTGTGGTAACCCAGACTCGGTGTCACAAACGCGATATAAAATAATTTTTATTAATTGAAAATCAAACAAGAAACAAAATGCTGCATTTCGTTAGAAGCTCCATAGGACATAATAAAAATGCTTTTTTAGGGTGGCGTTTTCGCCATCAAAGTACGGAATGGAGGAAGCTAACAATCTCGATCATATCAGCAGCTGCCCGTTATTAATACAAACTGTATTATAGCAACAACTTCCAATTGTGTGCTGTCTCTGGATATGGCAATATTTTCCGAAAGCCAATTTCCTCGGTATCCCACATTACATTTAAAGATGGGTAAGTGGGTTCGGGGAAAAGTTCTACCGGTGACTGATTAACGTCCAACATTCCCTCCAACTGTTTACAAATTACACAAACAGCACAACTTTATCGGTTCTTACTATTTTTCAGCATTATGGGAAAATGGCTTTTGTTAGTAATGAAGTTGCGACAGATAGTGATAATCGACAAATTCATTTAGAGTTAGAACCGCTGGGAAACGTCTACATAACAAAATCAATCATTCAACGTCGATTTTAAAATGATGAAATTACATTTCTACAAATAGAGCCCCTTTTTTGTTTGAGACAAAATTTAAATGAAGAAAGTTTAGTTTCTGACATTATCACCATATTTCCATTTCAAAGTTTGCAAAATGTATCTCCCCCACTAACACATTCGAAGTTTACGTAAACCGTAAAACATCCAAGTACAAATTCCGTGGTGAATGAGAGAATTTATTCCGTTAAAAAGCACAACAATGACTTTATTCACTTTACGCGATAAAGCTCTATGTATAGAAAGAAATTACAGTTTAGTATTAGGTTTTATGATAAAAACCGCTTCAAGTCTCCTTTTGCAACTTCTTTTTTCTATACTATTTGGCGTATAAGTGTACAATTTAAAGAAAATAGTAAAAGTAAATTGGCAAAGGCGCTATAGTGAACGGTCGGGATAATGTAGGGCGGTGGTGCCTTGAGCGTCCGGAGTCTTATATAATGAGCGTAGTCGGCGCGGTGGTCGACTTTTCTATGAGATCCGACGGCTTAAGGCAATGAGAAAAACTGACGGAGAATTCTATCCCGACACGTACCCTATTAATGTCACAAATAACATCACGGCTAAAGCTCTAAATCCATTAAAGTGTGTATCCCTTGGTTAGAAATCAGAACGAATTACGTGTTAAATAAATTGCATTAAGATATCAGCAGAAATAATTAGAGAATGTTAATTAGAATACACGACCGTAACCAGAATATAACTGAAACGGAAATTTTAATGGAAATCTCCTTCACTCCTCCCGATTTATTTCATTTCAAATTGAAAACGTCATTTTTAAATGAGCGTTTTTATTTATGCCTGAGAAAGATAAATCTGATCCGTTCTGAATGGAATCCGAGTTAGAAGTTTTTGCTGGGAAATTAAATCTCAACGGAACAATACGAACGTAGGAGACACGAAACAATATCTGCGGCTGTCGTCGATAGTTATAGATAAGGGGTGATTTGCGTTTCAGATTCAAGGGTTGATCGTTGTCGCACCTCGGGCGCACATGTACCAACACTGTAAGTCTTGCGACGAAGCGGACCTAATGAGAAGCAATGGGTGAAGCGCGGAAGGAATTGAGATATAGTAGGAAATACGGAACACGAGCCAACACAAGGGCTGAAACAACTCTACCATTATAGGAGAGAAACGCGTAATGACGAGAATGAAAGTGAGAGAGATTGTCGACAAAAAAGGAAAGTGATTTCGGAGCCTATCCGAATTAATAGCGAATGTAAAGTGAAATCTTTATTTATATGCAAATTATTGACCGCAGTGCAGATTGTGGGCCCTTCCTTTGTTTATTTCAAGTTGTTTGATTTGCTTAATGTGCATCTCAAGCTTTATTGGTCGTCATAAAATATTCCGCTTTATTGTCAGATCAATTCTCAATAGACCTCTTCCCTCAAGCTGCATTCGAATTCGTCCTAATTCTACAGTCAGACGGGAGGATTTCGTGAGATGAAAACCATAACAAAATTGAATTAGGAAACTTTCGGCTCCGTTAGGGAATAGCATCTAGTTTGCAGACCTTGCTCCTTTTTTACATATTATCCATATTTACCGTCATGACATACTCAATGTCATTTGCTGAATTGAGTGCGTGCTCGAATGGCCGTACTCCAGGATTATCAAGTAAGTAAATGAATGCATACACAACACCCAATTTAAATACGGATAGCAGCGTAAGAATTTAGAATTGCTTTTCAAATTTATTTCTCTGGCGCTGTTTGAAGTACGCACGTATTACTTTCAAACTATAATCACTCAGTTGGAATACGATCATAATCGCATCAAATTAATATTGCTGAACCGTAGAATAATTCTCACGCTGCTCAAGGAGATGTAGATTAAATTAATTTTGTAACCACATCTGCAAGGTATCAGGTGAAAATTTATCTTATAAACTTTACTGTTTCCACAATGTGGAAATTAAATTCTCAGCCCTATTGAACTGATGTAAATTTCAAAAATCTGTCACAAAAATGTGAAGGGAACAACCTTTACGGGTGCGCTATGGTGATCACCTGCGAGTAGCCTGACTATACGAACTTATACGGTAGACACTCTTTGGGGAAGGAGCGGCGATTAAAAATTTCGGTGTATAATCAAAGATAAATAGTTTCTAAGCGATTCGGTGCGTCTTAAATTTTATAGCTTGTGGTGTTAGCATCTAAAATAGGTCTTTGGTTTTATGTTGCATTAAAAGCGGGTACTGAAACTTTAATAACTTGGTATAATAGGGTTCTCTAGTAAACAAGCTCTGTTATGCAAAGAGCAGACGCCCTTGCGAGCGCTCTTTTAACGATGCATAAGATGCAAGATAAACCGGGAGCTATTGTTGCCCCTAACGAACCGATTATTGCAGTAATTACTGTTCGCCATAATAAAGTGTGGTCATCGTAAGTAAACGAGCTCTACTCGTCGTGACATCGCCCTTCCGGCGTATGGGTTTAAACCGCAATATCCGTCAGGTCGAACCCTTTAGCTAAATTTCGACTATCCAATCAATACATTCCCAAATAATCTCAATTCATTACTTTAATGTGTTATTTTCTTGCAGATGATTGGAGCGGCAATATTTGCACTGACTTTGTGGATGCGTTTTGAGCCTGGCCTTGAAGAATGGATTCAAAAGTTAGATTTGCACCAGTTCTACAATGGAGTTTACCTCTTGCTGGTGGCTGCAATACTTATGATGATTATATCGTTTGTCGGGTGTATTAGTTCCCTTCAAGAAAACCAGACAGCACTACTGATAGTAAGTTATGCCACTATACATTCTTGACATACTTGATCCGTCCCTAATTAATGGTCGGTCGAAGTTACAACTATATTTAATTATGAATTCCGCTCTAGGGCATATTTCAATTTAAAGTCATGCGAAGGATATTTATCATTTGCGTAGAAATTCTGACTATTACAGCAGTTACTTTTCTGTGACCGCTTTTATGTAAATGAAAGAGGTGTATATATACAACTTCGTTCAAAAACAAAGCTTAGAGTTTTAAACTTTCTTGTTTTCCTTGAATTAATTAAAGATATCTTAAATAAAATACGTGCCCAAATTGATTATGGCATAAGCTAACCGTTACATTCTTTGCTCTTGATTGTCCTTGCAATAAGTTCGTGTTTCAGTTCCCGTTGAATCAATGTACGGTAAAATAACCCCGCAACGAGTTCCCCGTTAAATCAAAGTTAAATTCTTGCGGGAATTTATTGTTACAAATGAAAACTTCTTCAATTTATTGTTCGCGTTAGGAACCGTTAAAGGATTGGAATCATTTACCTGTTTGCTTGTTGGTAATGCTACACTATTGATATCAATTGATGACTAGTACGGACAACATTTTCAGGTATATTTGTCTTATCCGTTATTTAGCAGCGGAAACTGACAAGCAAACTTATCTCATTTACTTAACGGTGTAGCTGTGTTTGAAAAGGATTTGACTGCAACTAACCCTTTTCAATGGGCCTCATGTTGCAAAGCGTTTCATGCCACGGACAAGGTTGTTACCAATTGAAAATACACTTAGAAAATGATCTAATATAAGAAACAGTGGTAAACCTTCACTGGTAGGTAACCGCCCCCTTGGATTGCTGTGTTAGGAGAATAAAATAATGGAAACGATATGGTAACATTTGCACTTAGGGTTAAATGAAATTTCCCCCAAAAAATAGTTAAAAAAGTTAATTATAAAAATATAACGAAAGAAGATAGTATAGTGATCTCAAGTATTATCCTTGACATACACGGTGCGGAAATTTTAAGCAATTATTATTATATTATACGGGGTGTCAATTTTAAAACTTGCAGTCGCCCATATTTTCCAAACTAACGAAGATATTGAAATTCGCGCAAAACCGTTTCGGGGGTATCGAGGGGGAACCAGAATGGCGTTATGAGTGACAACCCCCCACCTCCCTTAACCCCCCCTCTTCAAAAATCCTAAATGGCAACCCCATACCGGTGACACATCCTTGGAAAGCAACTGAAAAATGCTTTTCTGTGGCACCAATAAAGTCAATATTCATTAAAACAATTTAACAAAAATTTAATAATTAACAAAAAAAAATAAAAATTAAGCCATGCCTATGTTCAAGATTTGGTCGCTACATTCGAAGAAACGGGCTCTGTTATCAATAAAAAAAGAAAGCAACCAAGATTGCTTAATGAAGCAGCTCAGGTTAAAGTTCTTGGCCAATTTGCCATAAATCCCTCAATGTCAACATTTAGTTTTTTTTGTTAATTATTAAATGTTTGTTAAATTGTCTTAATGAATATTGGCAGGTGTGTTTTGAGCCGAACGTGCAGTGTGTTCCTTGAAACGCAGTTAAGGGTTCAAGAAATTTAGACGCACTTTAGTTCTATGGTAATTTTTTGCTCCCGTAATTACCTATGTGCAGCAACTTGTATTGAAAAAAGTGTTTGAGAGGACTTTAAAATGGGTAACAAATGGGGTCAAATTAGTGAAAATGAGCACAAAATTATAGCACAAGGTTTTTAACCCCATTGAAGTTGTAGAACTAAGTTGCAATCCCCAATGTAGATTTGCTCCTAGTGGTTAAAAGGTAATGGTATATTAGTCATAACCGGCTTGATGGACCAAAACTATGAAACATTCGTCATAACTGATATTGAATATGATTAACAGGTTGCATAATCGTAGTTCAATTTGGAAAATAGACACTGGGAAACAAAGATATAACAATTCTGAATTAAAATTAGTCATATAGAATTTATTATATCTGATAGTCCTGACCTGAGAAAATTGTGAAGGTAAAGCAAATGCCAGGAAGGTGTGTTTCCAGAAATCAAAAATAATAAGGACACAGTTTCGGTAAACCTAAACGGAAGGGCTTTACGGATTGAGTTCAGTCCATTTTTATGAACGGTGCGGCCATTAAGTAAAACGCGTATCTCGCTTGTGACAACGCGTCAAAGGAAAATTTATACACACGCATAATCGTGAGGATTTATAGAATGAATTTGCATAAATACAATTACTTCGGGCATATTTTTTAATAGGAAAGGAAAATCTGATGGAGGGTTTACAAAGTTATCAACTTATTTGTATGCGGAGCACAAAAAATATTGGACGTAGGTTCGTAGTACGATGGTCTTTTGAATATCATAACCGATCATTTCAACAGATTTCGAGCTTTCTCTTATAATAATCACAAAGCCACCAAAACCGAATCCTTTTTTCCCGCGAAACCGGAAGAGGGATGGCGGCATAACCGGTATAAGCAAAAATTTTAATTAAATAGTGCGCATGAAAGCAGGAAATACAAAGGAAATTTATTTATGAAAGTACAAGGAACAATCGGCTTTTGTAATCTCGAGATCCGTTATGAAATATACTTGAAAGTCGCTACTGTATTCAGTAGAAAGCTGTATAAAAAGCAGTCACTAACGCCAAATAAGATCTCCTTCTACCGAGATTTATCTTCCAAATACGGCAGCGTATGTGTTGTTTTGTGTTCGTAGTCTGGGTTTGACAAGATAAGCATTTGCTAGCAATTTACAATATTTCTTTGTTCTCTGACTTCAGCAAAGCAATCTAGGAAAACGGATCTGGTTGTTTTCCGCAAAACCAGCCACTAAGACAACCGTGAAGCTTACTCTAGGGGTGCGTAGTTTATCAGCGATTTTAGAAATGGGGTACACTAATTGAACGATTTTAAGCGCAACGCGTCAGCAAAGTTTTTAAGATGCGAAGTTTGCGGTGGTGTCACAGCCAAACACGTTACAGCCTCTTTTGAGTGAAGAACCTTGTAGCGAGCAATTCCTGCCGCAACTACAGAACAATACACTTTTGTCCTTTTTCTCTTATTTTCCACCAGTTAAAGAAACGTGCTCCGAAAATGATTACGTGATAATTTCTGTGTACATTCGTGCTTGCGATTCATTATTGAGCATTAGATTGTGAACAATAAATTCCAGGTCGAGATGTTAATTACATCCAACAAATTACTGCCGCTGTAAATTTAACAATTCCGGACGATATTACCGTTACAGTTAGGTAATGTCCGGAACCCGTACAGAGCGTTCGCTGAAATGATGATGTAGGTAACGGTCAAGCTCTTGCAACCCTTAAGATAATATATGAGTCGTTACTTTCACAATGTAGTTACTCTAGCCGAGACGCCAACCGTAAAAGTATTGATCCTTTATATACTAATAAAATCCGGAACTAAATTAAAATTTTAACTAGAATACCGTTTGTGGGCGCGTATTTTAATTAAAATGTCCCCGACGTTTTGATAACATTTTAAAGGCAGGAGTACAAGTCCAAATTATTATAATCCGATTTTCATTTTAATCACCTACGCAACCTTTAATTATAAATACAGATTAAATACAAAATTTAACTGTCAAGTTTCTCATAAGCCGACTAAAATCTGACCTTTCTCCCGAGCTTTGAACGGGTCAGTTGAGAATGCTTTTTGATGAGATTTTCATAAAACGAACCCGTAAGCTATTCTGATGTGAAAATTCATTTGAACAAACTTGGACACAATTCTGTTCTAAATAACGATATGTTTCAAAAGAATCCGCAGGAAAAGCAAAAGTATTTAATTAGGCATGTAAATAGGAAAACGTGATTCCGGTAATCCTCTTTGTGTTAATGTTTTGTATGGTTTTCCTTGATCTTGTACAGAACAGGAACGCTCAAACATTGAAAAAGGGACCCTGTTAATTCTGCGTAATTAAATTATTTTACAAAGCTTACGTTTAAGTTATATAGTAAAAGGTTTTGTATATATCTCGAAAATAAATTAAATTATCGCTAGCACTTACCTCACCAGTTTAGGAACAGTAGCTAAGATGGTACCGCGAGTTAATTATATATAGTTTAGGAGATGCCTGAAATAAAGTGAACGTTACTTTACGTACATTGTGGAGTATCACGCCATAAGGAAGTCTCCTTCGCATACCCTTTCGTGCACATTTCCTTTGATTACTGTATCAGTTTATTAGATAAAGTTGTATAGACCGAAAGCATTTAGCTGAAACGACGTAGACATTTCGGGCCTGCTACCACTTAAATGTTACACTTCGCTTCAGTATGACTGAAACGTATCTCCGTAATTTGCTAACACTTCAACACTTTTACTATCTGCCTTAACATTTCTACAATTTTTGCGCTTAACTGAGCATAAAAGAAGTAATTTGTGTATAATAAAAAAACATGGAGCTTTGGAACGACCCACTATTATCGATTCTGTGCTTGTGCGTTTGTGGACCAGCCACTATGACAAAACTTTGATATTCGATATAGTTTAATCAGAAATTGTTCCACAGCCTCAATGTACGGTATCTTCATTTCGAATAATGCACGGATCACATTGTTGTGTAAATGCAGTGCAAAATACGTGTTGTTAACGTAATTTTGGGCTGAGTATCGAAAATATCAATCAGGACAGCCTGTATATAACATAATTGAAGTTATTTCATAAAACTGGGGATTTTTGCAAACACAAAATTGGAAAAATTGATTTGTCATTTTAATGTTAGTTTTTTTATTGTAAATTCAGACGGTAATTGTTTAATTCTATTTCTTGTATTCAGTTTGTATGATAAATTTAAAAAGAGTAACTAAGGGAACATTTAATCGAAATTTTTCCGTGAGTTTAAAGTTTTATCTGGTCAAGTGTTGATACAAAATTGTTACGGAACAAGAATTAATCGGTTTTCCGACAAACGTGCGAGATAATCGATGCAGGTGTTTTATCAGTTTTGGCGACGTAGAGGAATTTGTAGTGTCGTCAGGTTAGTAACGATGTTGAATTTGTTAGAGGAAGTGGTTTTTGCTTAAATAGGCAGAATGAAGCATAAACGAGGCTGTCTCGGGTTATTCTCAAAGAGAGCGCAAATGTCTGTGAAGTTAATTTGGTATCGGTAGTCCAGCCGGCTAGGCACTTTTAAAAAAGGAACCTAAACGTTTTCATGTTAGTAAAATAAGGCGGAAACAAGTTTAATGTGAATTTCGAGTTTAAAAGAGTTTGAGTTATCAGGAATGAAGGAAAAATTGGAGTAATACAAGAGAAATCTTATCATCCGAGCTCAGCCACAGATGTTATGGTCTTCAAGCCAGTTGTGGTACATTAAAAGTCAGTTTTTTTGGTTTCTGAGAAGAATGTCTTAAAGTGTGTATTTCACCGAATATCGCATCCAAGAATTTAAAAAGACAGATTCCTAGAAAAGCGCTAAGTAAGGTAAAAAATAACACAGTCGAAATAAGGTATTAAAAAGAACAAACAGAAGTTATTCACTAAAATAAGAGATACATTATTAAAAACCAAAATTGCGAAACAATTCATGCGACAGAAGCTACCGGTAATTCATTAGCTCGCGTACCTACTACCTCGGATAATAGCGCAATAAAAACTTCCAAAAACAACTGACTTGTAAAAAAATTGTTCCTGGTTTCTGCAGCATCAGTGTAAAAATTGGAATTTTACAGCTTAATGGTGTTTGTATTTAGCATTGCTGTATAGTGTGGTAAGTACAGTTTTTGTTTTGAATTTTGTATAAACATTGTCACACCACCTAGTACGTAACATAATAATGCTTCAACTTTGGATTTTCATCGGTCACTATCTTTTTTGGAAATTAGACGCACACAGGGTAGTATGTGTCTTGATAAATGACGCCCCGAAGAAATGCCCCAAACTGCTGGCAGTAACGATCATTTAATTACTCGATATCAAACGAAAAAGAAATAAAGAATATCACCTGACTAATTCAAGCTGGAGCACGAGCACCTCCGGTCAGCACTCTGAAGCATTCGAACTACCCTAATGTCCCCAACAAGTGTCATAAGGGCATCTCAACGATGACGTCGTTCTTTTCCCCTGTGTCTAATACACAATGTCGAGGAATCCCTCTCTATTCATGGACAACACTGAAATTAATAAATTAAGCGCGTCATTAAACTGTTCATACGAAAAAAGGTGTTTTATAATACTGCCTGTATCCAAAATGACAAGACTGTACACAAAGGACCCAAGCAATCAACAATTTTATACGTTACCTTTCGGAAAAACTCCGAAATATTTATAATTTATAGCGGTGAAGATAAGATATTTCTGAACAAGTAATATTCGTTATCCTTTGTGCGTGTGTATTCTAGCAATTATTTCACACTTCAGTAACAGTGTAAGGAGATGGAATGATAAATAGTTAACGTAGCATCATCAATTATATACGTTTCGTTTTGATGTTTATATCGTACCGAAGCTTTTGTATTTCCAATTTCAATTAATTCTTCCATCATCGATTGACATCGCTCGTTTATAAAAATATTAGATTAAAAATTAACTCATTTGTTTACCCGGAGACCCATTTTGCAAACATACAAATGCATTTCTCCTGTTAGGGTCGACAGATAACGATCTCCTGAAAATTTCACAAGAGAATCGTATTGTGACAGTTTTAAATAATTTAGTAGTCGACCGTACAAAAGGTTATCTAAATTCATTTTAAGGAAAAAAATTCTTTTTCCCATTATCTTTTCCACTTCTAAATTTCTTTTATAATTTCCTGTCAGAGTTAATGACTCGCTTTTCTCCTTCTCACTGTTTATCTTTATGACTGCTTAAATATTTACAACATGCCTGTTCCATGTATCTAGTTTAGGGACTTGATTATGGTGTCCGTGGAAAATAGAGAGTTTAAAGTGAATCCCTTCCAATGGCACCAATTTCCTGAAACAATTCCGATGCTTAATACAGTCACGCCAAAATTTATTTGCGGACACATAAAAGCAAACTGCGCACCAATAACATTCTAAAAGAAGATAATGTAGAGGTCGCCAGACAGTCGATATGGAAGTTGAGATCGTTACCGGTGGAGGTAATAGTATTGCACCACTAACCCGTCAAGGCAGTTATGGTGAAATGTGAAAACTAGACGCTAATGGAAAGCTCCTCCGGGTTACTCATGTGGAAAATAGTACTGTCGAATAACTATTATTTTCGTCGTGTTCTCGTATACTGCATAGTTTACTTTGCCTGTGTTGCTCCATTTACTACATACAATCATTGTAAATTGAAGTTAAGGTCTCCGCGCCACCCCTCTTTAATTTTCTTATATTCCACACATAAAAATGTTGCCCCGTTTGCATTTGATTACAAAAACGGCTTACAGATACCTTATACTAGTTTTATTAGAAATGTTGCCAACGTAAATTAGATCATAAACCCCTCGTAGCGTCTTTGTTGGGAATATTCGGTTCAATGGCGCATTAAAGGTTCGTGCATTGTATCTAGTTATAATCAATTTCCTATCGCGACAGGCTTGCATGATTGAGCTCCCCTGGCTATTGCTATTGTTCAACAAGTCATAGTTGGCTAACGTCCAGTACGATACAATTCTTAAAAATCAACGATGTACGTGATTAGAGGCAGGGAAAATGGGTCCAGAGTGCATCTTGCCTGACGACAAAAAATACCCGTATATACATATAGGGCGTAATTAATGCAACTAGAAGAATGGAAGCACACACGTTTAATTAAATTTAGGAACATTCTATCATCAGGGTGCAAATGCAATATAATCACCGAAGTAATATCGCTAAATATAGAAATTAATGCAATTACTGTAATAAATTATGTCAACAAGGAGAATATCGTGTCTTTAGGAGAAAATACAATTAGTTCAAAGAAATGAAGAAAATTCGACCTAGGAAGAGCCGCAGCAATATCCTTTACTGTCCGCTGGCAAGGTTTTGAAGGCAAACATCCAGAATTTAATCAGGGGTCGAAGCCACCGGGTTACATTTCTGGTATAAGGATATTAGAATTTGCAATGTGCAATGGATTCGGTAATGAAAATATACTGTCGCGCTTAATTAGTCCTTGCCCGCGTCTACGACTGACTAACATTACAAGACCACTAAACAAAATTCCCAGTTTCGCTCAGGTCCTAAACAAATAAATTCAAATATTGTACAGGATGTCCCGCTTGAAACTTCTAATGCTAAACCTAAATTACGTTTACATCAATTAAATTTTCAACTAAAGGGTGGCTCGCTCTCATAACACCAATTCCACCAAAACTTTACCGATTTGTTTTTGAAATTCCACTAACCAGATAATTTATTGAAAAATCGTCACTATAAATTTCGGCACCCTGAAAATTTTATATGGTAGGTATGTAATGCCCATTGACCAACCTGCTCTAGCGCTTGAAATACAAAAAACTTTCACTTTATCTATCTGTATAAGATTCTCTATAAGAAATAGTTTCAAGTTTGGGGCTACTGTTACAATATCAAACAACTAAGGACAAAGAAGAGGATATCAGAGTAAAAGTGGCAGAGAACCCATGGTTCCAAATAGAATCACATGGGTTAGGGGTATAGGAAATACGGGAAAACTGTATGTATACATTCTTGATCGAAGTTCACGCTTGAGATGCGCGAGAGAGTGGTTGTCAGTCAACTGTTTGGTCATTACAATCTTTATATAATTTCAATTTTTACCGTTCGTTGCTGAGTTATTCCTTTTGTTTTTAAGTTGTTGTGCTTTTGAGCTGAGTATTGTGATTGCTGTTACGGTGACCTTTCTTGCAACATGTCGTGTATTATCTGCAATGTCATAGTGAAGGGGAAAACCAAGATTTCTTGTAGTGAATGTGAAAATATTTTCCATTTAAAATGCGCAAATTTGACTACTGCAGACTTCAAATTCATTGAAGAGGAGAATCAAATTTGGCGTTGTGAACCATGTGGTAAAATTCGCAGGAAAAGTATGGTACTGGAGAGTGCAGCAAATGTATCTTTTGAGGATGTGTTAAAAGTCGTAAACGAATTAAAATTAGAGTTTAAAAGTGTTGAGAAAAATTTAGGTGATTCTTTGGAATTCTGTCATGTCCAGTTAGCAGAAGCACATCAGAAACTTGATGGGCAGAAGCAGGATATTTTGAATTTAAACAGTAAATTGGACGAGGTTAAAATGGAGAATAATACTTTACGCCAAAGGGTAGTTTCTCTTGAAACTCGAATCGAGGACATGGAGCAGTATTCGCGCAGAAACTGTGTTGAAATCCATGGGATACCTGTCCAACCTAATGAAAACACCGTTGATGTGGTAAAACAGGTGGGTCACGCCTTGGACTTCCCAGTCAATGATATGATGATCGACGCATGTCACAGGCTCCAGTTTAAAGAACAAGCAGATAGGCCACCTGGTATAATTCTTAAGATGGTGCGCAGATTAGATGCTGAAGGTCTCCTAGCTAAGAGACGAGTAAAGAGAAACCTCAATACATCTGATATCGGTCTAAGTCTTCCACAATCGAATGTTATCTATGTCAACGAGAGCTTATCACCGGCAAGACGCCGCCTGTTCAACGCTGCACGCGCTGCTAAGCGTGAGAAAGACTATGCATATTTGTGGGTGAGAAGTGGAAAAATCTTCATGAGGAAGTCCGATAAGATGCAGGTGAAAGTGATTAGTTCGTTAGTGGACCTGGATAAACTGTAAGTTTTCTTTAATCGGTTCTTGTGAAATTTTGCTTTGTATTTCTATTAAGCAATATGTATCAATTACTTTACTTTTTGTTTTCGGGTTGTTAAATATTCCGTTGTACTGGGTACCTTTAAATATATGCTTTCTGTGGTGTATTAGTGATAATGTCAATGCCTAGTGTGGAAGTAATTAATTCCACTAGACTGATCAGAATCTTCAATCAAAATATTAGAAGTTTGCGAAGTAATTTTACGGTATTTATAAGTGAATTAGATGTAATGGATACTGTCCCCGACATAATCGTCTTAACGGAAATTTGGATAACAAGTTCAGAAATAAGCATATATAATATCCCAGGTTATAATCTTTTTTGTCAATGCAATGAGCGATATAGAGCGGGTGGTGTGGCAGTGTATGTTAGAGATAGTTGGCCGGTGTGTGACGTCACTCCTTTATGTGATGTAAAATCAGCTGACTGTCTGTTGTTAACTTGTTTACTTGGCGATACACGTCTGTCTGTGCTCGCGGTGTATCGCTTTCACAATCTTCCTGTGGTTCAGTTTGTGCAAGACCTTGAGCGACACCTGCCAACATTCAATCTAATGAAAAATTTCATTTTTGCTGCGGATGCTAATATAAATATTCTGCACGATACGAATGACGTTAATTTTTATTTAGGTTGTTTGGCTAGCTTTGGTTATAAACCCGTA
The DNA here is from genome assembly GCF_008802855.1 of Photinus pyralis. Lineage (NCBI taxonomy): Eukaryota > Metazoa > Arthropoda > Insecta > Coleoptera > Lampyridae > Photinus > Photinus pyralis. Next base: position 4,564,688 of record NW_022170511.1, read on the forward strand.
GTTAATGAACCAACTAGAATTGTAGGTAGCAGTAAATCTTGCATTGACCACTTTTTTATTAGATTCTCAACTGATTTTTTGGTCTAGTATACTACAAAGCTGTTGCACTTGGGTATTTCTGATCATTCTTTGGTCACTCTTGATATAATAGTTAATCATAATTTGTCTACCTGTGACACCAGAGAGCCCAAAAGGAAAATAAATTTTAATAGACTCGTAAATACGTTGGGTGAAACAGATTGGAGTCCTGTTTATTCAAAAGAAACAGTTTCGTTAGCTTTTGATACTTTCTTACAAATATTAAATAAAGCTCTTGAGGATAGCCGTTATGATATGTCTGTGGGCAGTAAATTTACTAAACTTAATCCATGGATGACAACCACGTTACTCAGTCGGGTTAAAAGAAGAAAAAAACTTTTTGAATTAGCAAATCGCCATCCAAATAACATAATCTTAAAAAATCACTACAGTTACTTTAGAAACAGGCTTAAATTAGACTTATCTTCTGCTAAGGAAACGTATTATATGTCAAAACTAAACGAGTGTGGTGGAAATACGAGAGCTCAATGGAACATGATAAATTTGTTTATTGGAAAAAGAAATAAAAACCCTGTAATTTCAGAAATTGATACTGCGGAATCTACACTTTACAAACCCGAAGATATAGCATCTGCTTTTAATAATTATTTTCTAAATATTCCTAATAGTTTGCGAAATAATATTGCAGTGCCTGTTAATGTGAGGAACGTGGAGTTAAGTTTTCCTTTTCCTGAACAGCAAAATTCTATTTTTCTTGTACCTACTGATCGTGCTGAAGTTTTGGGCCTGATTTCAAGTCTTAAAACTGCTGCTGGTGCTGATAGTATTACTTCATCGGTGGTTAAAAAGATCTCATTTTTCATTGCCGACATCCTAGTTTATTTATATAATTTCAGCTTTCAATGTGGCGTTTTTCCGAAGTGTCTAAAATTAGCGGTTGTCATTCCTCTGCACAAGAAAGGGTGTGCCAGCAGTCTAAATAATTATCGTCCGATTTCCTTGCTCCATACTTTTTCTAAGATCTTGGAGAAACTTGTAAAAAAACGATTAATGTGTTTTCTCAATTCAAATTGTTTTTTTAGTAAACACCAGTTTGGTTTCAGGAGTGGTCTTTCAACTGAGGATGCTTTGATTAATTTTCTTCATGATATTTATGAAAGCTTAAATAACAGTAAAAAAACTGCTGCCCTATATATTGACATGACCAAGGCCTTTGATACGGTTGACCACCGCATTCTTTTGGAAAAGTTGTGGCGAGCGGGTGTTAGAGGGTTGTCCCATGAATGGTTTTCTAGTTACCTCTCTCAAAGAAAGCAGTGTGTTTGTGTTAGAATTGGAAACTATTTCAGTGAGGAAGGTTTATTGGAGCATGGGGTTCCTCAGGGCTCAGTCCTGGGACCGGTCTTATTCTTGATCTATATTAATGACCTTTGTGATGGGATTTTTTTAGGTAATATCACTGCGTTCGCTGATGATTTGGCTCTTACATATTCTGAATATTCACACGCATCCCTTCAAGCTAGTATGCAATGTGACTTAGAACTACTGCGCTACTGGTTCGATAAAAATTATATGGTTTTGAGTGATAAAACTAAGTACCAAATTTTTTCTCTTAAAGAAAACATAATCTTCCAAAGTCCGTGTTACTTTCATGATTTAAACTGCACAAACAGATTAAATTGTTCTTGTTTGCAAATTGAAAATACCGAAAAAATTAAATACCTTGGGTTAATCATTAATACTAAATTATCTTGGAAGGAGCATATTAGTAAATTAAAGCAAGAAATGTTTGGTGTTCTTCGTAAGTTTTATTTCCTAAGGAACGTTTGTCCAATAAATGTTCTAACAAATATTTATCATGCTCTTGTGAGTTCTAAGTTAGGTTACGGGCTGTGCTGTTTTGGCGGTACGTATGCTTCCACTCTTTACCCTTTAATGGTTTTGCAGAAAGCCGTAATAAGGGTAATTACTAGAAATAGTAAAATGACACACTCATGGCCAATTTTTCAAAAGTTAAAAATTCTACCTTTACGACATATGTATGTTTTCAAGGTATTGAGACTTTTCTATATTAGAAGCAGTAATAACTTTTGCAATTTTGATAAGCAGCATAATCTAAGACATACTTTACCAGCTACAGTTCCTCGTTCAAAATTAACTCTGCATCAACAATTTTATTCCTGTAATGCACCACGACTTTACAATCTCGTTTCTACTAAAATTGACAACAAAAGTAATCTTAATGTATTTTTATTGCAACTTAAAAAACTATTGTTGGCTACTGAAAACATTGAGAATGATTTTTTTAGTTTTGCGGCTTAGTTTTTATGTGGTTTCGTAAATATTTCTCATGATTTTTTTATGCTTTATATATGCTTTTCTTTTTGGATTCTCTGAAATTATTTTTATGTTATTTTATGATCATAGTTTAAAAGTTATTTTATTCTCAGCTCTACTCAAATTTTAAAGACTGCTAAATGTAATCCGTAATCTTTTTCAGCTTTATTCTTTATTATTATATTGTTTGTTTTTCTTATTATGAATGACTGGCTCTAATTCTCTTTTCGCGGGTATATAATATGCAATACATGAGGGAGGTCTCACCACGGACGTTTGTCTATGGAACCCCTAATATTTCCCAATATGATTTATTTACAAGTTTAATTTTCTTTTTTTATTGTACTACATGTTATTATATTGAGAAATAAACATATATTATTATTATTATTAAAAAAATCAGGAAAAGAAAACCAGTTACGGCGGAGTGAATTGTTAAAGAAAAGCTTGTAGTGGATTTAACCCCCAGGTTCTACGCTAACTTCACACTACAAGAACACGGAAATAAAATAAACCCGGCAACGTTTAAAAATGGCCACCCGAATGACTATTCTCTCTAAAACTAAACAAGATCCCGCTTAAATTTGAAAAGTGGCACGTGATAAAACATCTAAGGCAGGGCCCCCTTACGTTAGTTGTAGACAACGCTTTGACCTGAAGCACAGTAGGGAAGGAACTTTAAATAAAACACTGAAATTGTGAAAAGTTTGTTTAATAATGATCGTAATTATTATGATTGTGAAAACCCGGAAATTTAGTTGATGTACATTAATATAAACAAAACAAACAAAGCCAAAAGGTGTCGTACTCTCGCAAAAGTCACTGCTAAGGATAAAAAGAGTACGACGTAAGAAAAACCTTGCAGTTTGATTAAAACAGTCCAAAAGTTAATTAACAAAGTATTAACAAAGATAGTAAATGCATATACACAATGTTGGTTACACTCAAAGTTAAAAACAAGTTTTTGGTGACAATACAGGAACAGGTACCAAGATTCTGAGAAAGGGTGAAATACACAGGATGTGATTCATCTTTGGTGCAATAAAATCCTTTTGTTGAAAGCAAGATGGAAAATTACATGGCCTTGTAGGCAAATTTGACTAAAAACAAAATATGGGGAAATTATTGAATGGCCACTCATTTAACGCACATAGATTCTAAACTGAAGAGCTTTGATTAGCGTAATCTCGCTCCTGCAAGATGGGTAGTCCGCCCCTGGTTTCGGGGTTTCGAACCTACAGTTGGATGTCGAAGACAGTGCACGGAATTAGGTGCCCTAACACATAATATACTACAGTTTCTTTTTCCACCTTCCCGAGACTGCTTCATTCACGGAGAAAATTGTTAGTAACATACAACAAGTCAGTACATTACATCAAACGAATCAGCAATTTCCACATATTAAAATAAAATGAAAACTTACATGAATGTAACTTCAGGGACAAGACCAAGTAATCAACATCAATAAACATAAATTAAGCAAACATTACCTACACCAAAAACGTAAACAATTACAAACAATAGCATAACGGTATCACACGTATGATTGCATTGCGGTTAAACCAAGTAAATTTCAAAAACAAATATTGAAACACACAAAAAATATAAAATGCGGCAAACAAAACACAAATAAGATATAAAGAAATGCAAAAATTACTACCTGCATTAAATAACACAAAATAACAACAAACATTTATGGAGCGAAACGTTCACGACCGCCATTCAAGACAAGATGCCAAACGTAACTCCCGTTCGTGCTTTCTAGGTGGCGCAGGCAGCTTTTTTCCCACCTAGAAATTGCATGGTTGCCAACTCTCAAAAATGTATGTATCGTCGTAAGCTGTATATACAGGGTGGAACCTTTCAAGCTGTTAGACAATATTGCAAAGAATTACGGCAAGGAGCAACAGAAGATCTCTTAAGACCTAAGACCGTGTAACTCGGTCATTTTCAAAGATTTTTCAAAAATTCCAAAAGCGTTTTTTAACCACAGAAAGGAGTGACTTTTTTAACCTAGTTAACCTGCACTGTATCTCCGTTGCGGGGATCTCCATGTTGAGCCACCAATTTGAACCACCCTGTATACTAATAGGTTTCTACCACTCGATCTATAAATTGCGTTGGTAATCTTTCTTCTAACAAGACTTTTGATTACAATGAATTTTACTAATTTGGAATTAACAAAAAACAAATTCGTTTTCCAGAGGGAACGGAAATGATATGTTGATTAAATCCGTTAAGTTCTTCAGTTCACCAAAGATGCTTTAAATAATAAATTGAATTAAAAATTACATTTCCTTTAGTGTCATGAATATCTGTCGAGATTTCATTGTGAAAAATAAAACCACATCCCTGTGCAGCTCGTAATAAACAACAATGTATAAGTAAAATAAGCCCATAAACAAGAAGTTAATGAAATGAAACAGGGGGTTATTTTTTAGACGAAATGCGTGTTTATTATCACAGAGCTAATATCTTGATTATATTTAAAAATACAAACAAGACTTCTGCGTCACGACTACGGCCTCTAATCGGTATATTATACAACTAAGGTTACTTTGTATTACTTGGGCGCACAAAAATAAAATGTAAGTAATGGAATTCTGTCAGACGGGAGGAAGATATGCCGCTCCTAAATTGGGTGTGCCGTGACATATCACCCTTACGATAATTAAAGCGAAATAAAATTACTTTATTGCTTAATTAATCCATTAGGAACCAACAACTTCTCTTGCACGAACGAATTTCATGCCCATTACCTCTACCGGGATAATTGCAGGTTACACGGCTTTTAATTGTAATACGAGCAGAGATAATTTATATCAATTTGTGCCGAAAAAAATTAAAGCGCAAACTTTTTTGCTATCACGGAATTCCAATTTGAAATTAAATTGTTGGTGATGAATCCTGAAGTGCATGAGATAACGAAGCATTCACGAATTGCTTTGGTATCCTTTTCCGTATTGTTTAAATTACTTTTGCAATAAATGTTAGTTAGACTTTATAAAATCCTCTCTTTTCGCATTTAAAATGCGATTGTCGTTTTACAAACGCAAAACGAGGGTTTAAAATTCAATTATAAAACGTACGGAACGGAATATGAGTAGTACTTAATATGACGAATATCAAAGAAAGCGATGGAATTAATTATCCATTTAAATTAATCTCGGAAAAAACTCAATTATCGTAAACGCATTACCGGGTAATCGATTAGCATTAATATTCAGAGTTTGTGCTAATATTAGGATGGCGTATTGACAAATCTGTTCAATTTTATGATGAACCGTTTACGTTAAGACCTAATGCGTTGATTTAACTAATTAAATTGTACAGTTTTTCAATAAAATTTCGAGTTTCCTGTTGCAGGGCTAAACCTCAAATGTCATCATTTTTTTGATAAAAATTGAAGCAATTGTCAATGCACCGACTTCGATTAAATTTATATGCAAACGTTATTCATTGGTCCATTAGAAATCTTCTGTTAATTGACAAATTAGATTTCATAAGTTCATATACAAATGGTTAAATTGTTTAAACAAATTTTGGTCTATGACATGGCTACGTACCGTACCTCCAAGTTTGACACGTCCAGGGTTGCCATATAGCGTTACAGGACCCGTCTCACTACATAATTTACATACCTCGTTATGGTTACATTTAGATTTTTGGAGAAGGCGATCAAACGCCATGGGAGCTCCAACTAGAGGCGGAATTCCAATTTGATAATGCAAACACGTGCTTCACGTTCAAACAAATTCCAGTTTTTGAAAATCCCCTAAGCAGAAAAGAAAGTTGTATAATTTTTTTCATGAGCACAATTTTGATTCTCCGCGTCAAATTTTCCGATATAATACGAAAGGTATTTTGATGTTGATTGACTTCCAATAGCTAATTAAATCTGCGTTTATTCTGAGCCATTTTCTCTTTCGCTTTGGTTTCCGACTCCACTTGTCTTTGAGAGGTCGTAGTCGTTATGATGCTACCAAATTTTGTTCCAAATAGAAACGTACACGTACAATGATGGTGTTGAAAGTCTAGAAATCTGAAATGGTAGTGTGGGAATCATCGCAGGGTTGAAAGATATTTGCACTTTTTTAACTAAGTGTGTTCGTAACACTGCTTTCATATCATTCGTTACACCATCCACCATAACCCCCACACATATACGAGTATCATTTTATTACCATCGCCTTTATAATAGCTATTTCCCACACACTGACTCCCGGTTCATGTTCACGAAACAAATTCGTGACAGCAAAAAAACGAAACCGTTGATCGGTGGGTGTTGCAAATTACTTATGAGTTCGCCAGAGACTACAAGAACAGCGAGAAATGTGGATAATGCGAACCAACCACAGATTAATTAGATGCGAAGTCACGATTGGGTGTAATAAATTGTGTACATGCTCTTAATGGAAATGCCTTTGATTATATTTATCTCACTTCAGTAAGTAAACCGCCCACTATGTCTAAAAGTTTGTATTTTCTGAATCTTTTCAAGTAATATTTGTGGAGCCACTACTAAAATAGCGTTAATTAAATTCTGAAATGTACAATTAAGTGCCAGAATTGCGCTTAACTTTCAATTTCCCATGTGTATACCTCGGGAAATAATCACACAATCTCATAATAGTTCACATATTAATTACTTTCTTACATAAACGCGATGCTTCTAAATCAAGTTACTAGTTTCGTTTTGCTCTAACGTCGTATAGGGAAACTCTTAATGAAAATAGCAAGTCGTATGAGAACCCCAGGGTGTCAACTGCACTAACTTGTTTTACTAAATGATCGTCTAACGGGATGCTGGCTGTTCTTAGAGCGCCGCAAACCACAAAGAAGCTCTTCAGAGCACTGCTCTCATTACCGCCCTTGCAACAAAAGCGGTAGGAAACGGAAACAATTTTGTAGAAGATATTGATGACATAAATTTACACTAAATACCAAGTTTGGACTTGGCTTTGATTGGACGGAGAAACGCTATAAAATCGACCTCACATCACGAATGGAAAGCGGTCCACATAGTGCTCCTGACATTGGTAGTATAAATGAGAATGCGGAGATAGATAGCCCTTTAGACCATCGATCATTTCAAATCGTTCTGGTGGCGATCGGTTGGCTGTCTGATGTTAAGAGGAAATTGAGTTGCATTGTATGATTTACAGTCGTACGAGGTCTAGATATCAGACATCTAACAATAACATTTTACAATGGCGAGGTGAAGTAATGCAGGTGGAAAATTTGATTTCGGTATTTGTATTACATGTCGCTGACTGCTTCAAGCAGACGGCGATATGAGGTAATTCACGCTATTTCCCGCCTTTCGGGGTTACATTACCAAAACAAAATGTAAGACTGAACACGGTTTATTAATATCCAGAACTTTTAGATCGATTGAATAAACCTACGGGTAGTATAAGGTTGTCATTTTAATGACGATCATGAATATTAACTTCAGAAATTCTCCTCGCAAACAAATGTTTCAACTACAAAACTACATTAGCAGATAATTTTAAACTACCCCACTTAAAACTACCATAATAATATAAAAGCAGTTGCATGTTCTAAAACATTTAGCATTAGTCTAACTATGTTTGCCCCAAGTTTGTCTCGTTGGAAACCGAAAGTGTAAGTGATACGGACTAATTATGGAGTTTACAAACAGAAAAACGACACCGTTGCTTTGTCAGTTAACGCCGTGTTACCAAATCGGTTGACTTTAATGGAATATTAGTGTATCATTTTACTAAAATGGGTTCTCTTTTGATCTCGCCCAGATGTTTATTTTAGTTGTCTTGTTTCTAACGGCTCAGCTTTTCCTTATTGCCTAAAAGGGTGTAATAGGGCTCCAGTTTTACATAACCGGAGGCACAAAACGCACTATCCTTTTTCAAGTTGCTCCTTCATCTAATCATGAAAACGAAATCCTGGAATAAACTGCGTGCGTTTTGCGATTAAATGTGATTCTTTTTTACTCTTAACTTATCTGCCGATGAACGGTCTAGGTATGCAGGCGGGTTGGCAATTTTCGTAGCATTCAACATTTATGATATCCTCTACTGGAACACTTTAAATGAGAGGAGGAGAGATGTTCACATTGAAAATAGAGCAAATTTTCACTAAACGCCATAAATAATGACGGGAAATACTGTATATTATCTACGAAATAAGCACAGAGTCAGTTCGTTTCGCTTGAATTTGTATCTCAGCGTTGTTTTTCCTCGTAGAATATCTGTAATTGCGTAATTTTTGTTTAAATTTTATCGCTTTTCTAGTTTATTGAATTGAGATAAGGTGTTAAAGGTAAGACAAATCTGTCGTTGTGAAAGGAATCTTATCAAGCGTTTTTCGCTGTTAAAAGATAAGGTGTCAAAGAATTGCGCGTTTCATTTTGGAAAAGTGGGTACGTTTGGTGCATTCCGTTGTTGATTGGCGATTTATTTGAAATTTTTTAAAGTAGTCATTTATGTTATGGTGGAAGTGGTGTTCCCAACGATTAACACGGCTGCTTAGGTGTTCTCACTACTTAATATGTTTTTTTCCCGAAGTTAAACTACTAATTTTTTACTACTATTCGGATAGATTTCACTCACTCATTGCATGTTCCGGTTCCCGAATTCCAACCGCGAATCTTCACACATACGCGATATCGTTTTTATTTCCAGATATACTTTTGTTCACGTTCGCTATGAAGCAGTATTTTCCTATGTTCAATGAAATTCAATTTTGAAAGCTAAACTTTTGAACAAAGTTAAGCGACCGCCTGCTACAGTCCATGCTCAAATTCGGATTCTCACCAAAGTCCCTCAAGCGCCAAGATGCAACCACAGGGACCTCTTCTATAATGTGGGTTTCGGTGTAATGCACATCAACTAAATTGTTGTGAATGAGAGGCATGAAGCGATTTACACAAGAACGTTCCGTAGTGCAAAGCCTAGACCACGCACCTAGACTAGGTATCTACAATGTGGATTTAAGAAAAACGATTCAGCAGAATAATACTTGGTACACCACTTTTAACTCTGGATTTTAAATGTTATAAGTTACAACACATTTAACTGTTGTCTTAAAATGATAGTTGTGCAAAATGACGACCACTAGACAGATGGTTTATCATGCATTCCAGTTTCTTTTATCGGTTTTATCGGTTTTTTTACAGGTCTTTCTTTCCTTTTTCCAAAGAATTTTATGCTTCGAATAGCACGTACACTGGTAATATGGAAAAAAAACAGTGTTCATTCAACTATCTAAATAAAGTGCTATGTGCAATGGTATGCGGTCACTGCACCACCCACAGAACACCTGTCCAGCTAATTTAAAATAAATCAAAATTGAAACAGAATTTTATAATCTCTCCTCGTATACTTCCGGGATCTGCTATAAGAAAATTGAGAGACTCGGTGGCCTCTATCAACTTCCGAAAAGAATTAATTACGCAAATATTGATCAACACATAAAATACATCTTTGTCACCAATATAAAAAAATCTGACATGAAAACTCCAACCGGGCTGCACAAAGGATTCGAATAAATCAAATGACACCGCCAATCACAACTAGACCCGCGTCCGCCCTTGCGCTGAAAATAAAACTATAGATGATTCAACTTAAAATTGCGTAACTGGAATAAGTTCCAATAAATTAGCTCTCTCTGACTGACCCCCTGAAAAATTGGAAATATGGTAACCCTCCAACTGCACAACAGTCTAAGGACTTTGTAACATTTTCTTGAAATCGCATATAATTTTATAGTCATCACTCGTTTTCTGCCCAAATATTATGGTTGTTTTTTATTTTTGGGCTGTAAGGCCGTTTTTGGGCTATATTCAAAGGCACATCTGCCACTCAAGCCTAGTTAGGCCGGAAAGAAACGAATTTTATCCATTTATATTAGGTTAAATGAGTAGTTTGTGTGCTGACTAAGATTCCGTTTAGAAAACTGGGCCAGATTAAGACACACTTAAACTTATGGATGCGCGTCAAATAATTTGGGTAGATCATACGATATTGGCTTAATGACATGATGGCTCAAAGATCAAGATGCTATAATTGCAGCAACTTAAACAAATGTTTCATGTGGCGAATACATAATGGAAAATTAAGGTAGGTAAACAGAATGTGAAAAGTTCTCCTTTAGCTAGATGAACATTCACGCGACCCTAAAATCTAACGATATTTAAACACCCCGAGAAGACAAATTACCCAAGCACCTACCCATTAAGATTGATTGGAGCGATCTGAATAACTAAACAATAAAATATGTACGTAGGAAAATTGCACGTACCGTTTGGTACCGATATCATTAATATTGTTTTCGCAAATAGAACGATGATACGGTTAGGACGATTCGCTTTGATCATACATAGAAATCGGATTTTACGAACGAAATATTTCGTAAGTATTGTTTGGATGTATCTTTGTTTATGGAAAATGAGATCGTGGAACGCTTCCTTTCATATTCAGTTTCTGTTGGAAAATTGGTTTTGTTAGGCAATTCTGCAAACGACCTCATTTAATCTGAGTTATTGCTTCGAAAAGATTTCCCCCTATACGAATGTATATTATTTACAAGGAAATTAGCAAAATAAAACTGCAAGTGATTGGTAATAGATGAAATATTGGTTTGTTATCAATAATTATATGTTATAGCGGTGGTTTAAATTCGATTTTGGAATATCTTTTTTACGTGCGTGTAAAGAGTAGAATGGCATTGTAAAAACGACGTTTCCACCGCTAGTAAGGTATCTGGGTAGGGGTCTACTGGATCTCCCGGGAGAACGTCCCGAGCGAGGTGAGAACTTACCACTTGCCTCTATGGGATCAGGTGTGACGTGCGTCTTAAAGTGGAACCATCCAGCCGATGCATTTCACAACAAAAGCGTGAAAGTTTGCTTGAGATAGTCACTGTGTTTCGGCGATAAATTAGGCCCTCTCATGGAGTTGCGTACGAATGAATATATTACGGTTTGCATTGTCGCTACATTAATCGTTACCCAGATGTCGGACTGTCTTTTCTTTATCGGGTCTGAAATTTAGGGCGTTATCTGTTTCAGTCCCTCAACAAACAAAACCGAAGGTAGCCATAGAACGTATATAACGTCTATCGGTATTAATTTCCAAACTGACACCCCGAGGTACACACCCAAACTTATTATCGGTCAACTTTGTCAGTTCGAAATTTATGGCAATACCTTAATTCAACTTTAACGTAGCAAATAAGAGAGAGGCAAAGTTTGATTCTCTAAAGTTGAATTTCTCTAACGGAAAATTAAAGTTGAGGGAGATTTTCTATAACCATTTTGTAAGTGACGAGCTTTACGAAAATTGACAGATCCGAAGTGTGTAATATTCTGATTCGAAATTATATTACAACAGACTTCGACGTCACTTGGCAGCTGCATTATTGCATTTTCTAGTAAAATGCAAATTCGTTTTATAAAAGGAAATTATTCGTCAGATTTGAGTTTATGTAATCCAACATCGAATTTACTTAATAAATCGGCAATTCTACAATACACTGTATTCTAATGCTTTTTGATTTCATTGTACAGTTTCTTATAAGGAGTAACCACATTGCAATAAATCCGCTTCTTAATATCAGCAAAAGGTTAAGAAATATCAATTGCTCTCTAGCCGAGATTAGCAATTTGCAACCAATTAAATTGTTATTTTTGGAATCTTCGGTCCATTTCCTTCCTTTGTATTTTTGAATCATAATATACAGTGGATTTTATATACAGGGTGAATATTTTGTCTAGAACACTGGCATACTCTCGTGATAGTCCAAAATTGAAATTTTTTTAAATTAATTTCCAGGCTCCCGGGCGTCTTACAAATCTCAAAATCTATATTAATTAAGCGCACTTCCAATAACGCTAGCAAAAATCTTATCAGATTAAGTTTCTGCAACACAGTTAATTATCTACGGCTAATTATACTCACTTAATTGGTCGGAATAAAATTTACAAATTCGGCAGTCCAGTAATGACCATTGATACATGGAATTTCGGATAAATGGAAATCTGCGATAATAAACTGCACGACCTTGCGATTATAATGCTCTTTTTCGCTTTACATTGGGAAACTACAGTTGGTTATTAAGAAAAGAAGGGAACTTAAATTATAACGTATTAATTTTCTTTCGTCTTCTAAAGAAGGAGAGCTTTCGGAGACTGCAACAATAACAGCTACTATATGTCTACAGGAACAATTATAAAAAATAAAATAAAATAACATTAGGTAAGGCATCTCAGTTTCCTTATCGTTGGCTAAATGACGCTACAAATTAACACAATTGCTTTTACCTTCTGTTTCCTGCTCCTAGAAAAGAAATTCGTCGAAGTACCGGGTGTTCATTAAAGCTCGTAGCTTCCATCATCAATGTACGGTGTGTTCATCAAATTGCTGTACGAAAACGGGTGCTTCGTTACACTACGACGTGTGTTTCACATTCTTCACCTTGATTGGGGAATGAAGAGATTTTCAGCAACATTTTTCCCGTAACAATGTGGAGAGAAATATGCCGTCGTTTTAACATACTCGAAAATATTGTACAAAAAAACGACCTGGTAAAATTGGCAAACACGCACTGGAAATACCACCGCTGCGCACAAATCGCAAACAGTTGCTAAAACTTGTTTTGAATTGGGCTTTTTATTCATTACCCATATTCATTCCGATCTCCAATAAATAAAATGAGGAAAAGTGGCTTAGATAGCTGAAACAAAATTAAACGCGTAATCAGTTAAAAATGCAGTGAAATTATGAGGGCTCTACTAGAACACGAATCGTGAGTACGTAAATTTCCAACCCTCCTTATTTATTCGTACCGTTCTTTATACGGGGTGGTAAAATTACATTTTCCGAACGTGCGAACGTCCAATAAACCAGTCAAATCTCAAATGTGTTTTTAATTTTCTGCTCTAGTAAATTTCGCTGCGAATTAATTTCGCGAATTTAATAATTCTTCGTAAATTCACTTTTTTAATTAGTTAGATAAGCACATTACTGAGCTTAATGAAAATCGTCTTTCATTTCAGGTGGTTTATGTTGGAATTAAGGTATTATTAAGTTATATATTCCAACTACTGTACTTGGTTTAGTCTTAATTATATCTGCACCGCTTTCTTATGAAATTATTTGTTTCAGTATGTGGGATCGCAAGCTTTGGGCTTCGTGTTCGGCGGGATTGGATCGGCGTTCCTTTTGGAAAACAGCGCTAGAGATTCTTTAATTCAGCCGTTAATTAAGGAGAGTATGCGACGTTTGATTATGTACTCCCGTGAAGACTATGCGCAAAAAACCTTGGCGATGATACAAGAAAGCGTAAGTACACTTTGCTTGTAATATATACGTAGACGTACAGATTTCAATTTCTCAAGCGGAGCTCTTTTTTCTTGAATATCTCACGTTTTCAGTTGCGTAAGCTCAAGATAAATATTGGTTCATGTCGAATATTGTGACGGGGTTGGTAAAGCTGTTTTTTGTGCGGCAAAATAGATGGACTTGACTTTGAAGTTTTCCAATACCGATCTTATGTTGCGAAAATCGGAAATTTGTCACGATCAAATGAAAAAGATGATGAAATGAAAGCAATAATTTGTTAGGAAATTACTAAGCATTAAAGTGTGTTCCTTTCGTGGTAGGCAACGTTTGATTTCCAATTTTTCTTTCCTGAAATTTGGTGTATCATTTTCCTGTTGTATGATTTTCCACATTTATTTGAGATATTGTTAATTTCATTAAACTGAACGCAGAACGGTCAACTGTTTGTTGTTTAATAGAAACCCATAATGCACATATCTTTAAATATAAGTACAATGTCAGTGATTGGAAATTTCGGAACAATACCATGCTTACAATAGAAGAAAAGTGAAGATACAAGATTGTTTGCTGACCTAATACGTATAACGTTAAAATATTGTTGTATGTACACGGTGATCCATAAATGTAGTATATATATATAACATTTTATTACTGTACCTAGGGAGTGTCACCCATACTACATACGATTACTGAGCTATCCGTGGATCAAATAAAATTGTTACATTAAAAATTTGTGCCAGTGCCGCAGGAGTTTCATTTTATGGAAGTAAGGTTTTCGACCCTTGTAAATGTAACTAAGCCCGTATGCCAGTACACTTCATATCGCCGAAAGTTATGCAGAATTTTTTTGATAAACTTGTAGAGAAAATTCAAAAGATAACTATTTCAATGCTTGTACAAAGAAGTACATCGAAAAATCAGATCTGGAATATTGTATACCATACAGAAAAACTTAAATAGCTAATACAATAAATTATATAAAATTTTAAAAATTTGGCACTTGGGGGTCCTTGAACATGAAAATACGCAAATCCAACACACGAAAAGAAATTCCTACTGCAAATCCTTTGACCTAAAATTTCATGGAAAATTAGAGTGACTTTTTTATGGCATGTGTCGTGCCCGTGGAAGTAATTATAGATTAAACAATGGGCAACAGTGTGCAAAATATAACAGTTGAATTTTTTTCAATTTTAAAAGTTAAATTAGGCGTTATTTATTTATTTATTTATTATCCCTCTCTTGTTATGGGCCCGCAACAGGCTTGCGCCTAATTACAGAATAATAATAATATAATATAATAATAATAGCTATTATTATTGCCTCGTCATATAATCTACTATTTTGAACTATACTCGTATATATGGAAATAGACTTGATGTAAAAATAATGTTACGTTTTTAAAACTACTTGCCATTTTTGTATTCACATTACAACGGTTCAAAAGAAAACCATTTTTCTAATTATTGATATTAATATTCCTCTCCCCATTAGTGTCCCTACACTTTTGTCTTATTCGTAAAAAGAAGTGTACGATATCTCCATACGATTTTTACTTAGGTCCAAAATAGAAATTTTATTTTTTTATTTTAGCATAGCTACCGTTGCACAATGCACAGACTCCGTTTGCTTCACTACGTTTTTTCATTGGACGTAATCTGAGGTGTAGTAAAAGTAGAATGAAGTTTGGTACCGTCTAGAGTCTAGACTGAGATCAATGAATTATCGACTGTGCTTTGGGGAGAAGGGATTAAGTTATGAATAAGATCCTAAGTATTTCTTTATTGCAGAAGGTTAAAAAGGGCAATTAAATTAGCACTAGCACAACGACCCCTCCGTCATTTTCATCTGCATGTGGGGAAAACATATTTTATGTAGAAAAATGTTAACAGTAAATTAAAACGGACAGCGCAAAGTTTAAAATCGGGCCACCCGACGTAAATGAATTTAAAAGATTTTAGGGTTTTCCTCGAGAGTAAATTTAGTTAGTAGACTTTGTACACACATTAAAAGAGCCGTTTTACATATTCTCTCACACCGAGGTACATAACGCAGGTCAAATGAGTTGAACCCCCTTGTGGCGAATTGCGGATGTGGTGCGGCGTATGTCTTTATCCCTATCTTAAATAAGGTAACCGCCGTACAGGTGCCAACTAGTTTGGGAATACCAATCTAAACTAAATATTTGATTAATAGATATCGCCAACGGGGGTTTGGCGTAATAGGCGCCGTACATATTCGAAAACAAAACTAGGCTGCGTTCCGATTAAGAGCCCATTTTGCACATCAATACTCACGGTCAAGTGAATTCCCCGTCTCTAATTTGACCCGGCCATATTTTATTAGAATTGCGCAATTTCCAAAAAGTAACGACCCCCTTTATTCGCGTTCCTTATACCAAATTTCCGATCCACTCCATCGTATCCATTTGTTTGATATATTTTCCAATGAACTTTTATACTAATATGAATATAAAACAAAATTTCGATAATGTCTGATTGGAGCACTTTCCCCAAAAGCGGAACCGTAGAAAAATAAGCACGTTCGTAAACAAGAAGTTACGAATCCTTTCTGTATAAATGTTAATGCCGGATTTATTTGATAAATGTATCATCATTTGATGCTTACACAAGCAAAAAAGGACCTTCCGTTCATAAATAAATATGTCGGTGACGCTTCCGAAATCGAATTGCCTCCCGGTTCCCTACAATCTCAAACGTTCCATTACTTTTACATATAAAGTTATAAGGGAGAGCTACCTTCTATCTTGTTCAAAGTCATTACTCCTTCAATCAATACACAAGTTAGCTACGATGAGTTTTAGAATCGAATTATCTATCTCGTTTTATGCATAGACTCCCGTAATTGATAACCAATGTTATCAATATGCAAATTAGGAAAATGTTATGATGTCGTTTATTCCATCAACGCCAATTGCGAAAAAAACACTTTTCAGATTTAAAACTTTGCAATTGGTTTGCAATTTCAGAAATCTAATCAAACATGTTGCCAATCTCTTCCGAATTATAATGGGAGACCTTCGCTGAAACATCTCGCAGTTAAACAAAAGTTCAATAATAAATCGAAAATTGAGTACAGATACCCAATTGTAATTATTGTTGATATGACAATAAATATTTCACATGGTTCTTGCAGCTGCATCTTTGAAAACAAGTAAAGTGATACCTAGATCAAAATTACAAACATTAAAGTGTTTCTCTCCTGGAACTGCCCTACTAATATAAAATTGCAGCCTCGACCTCACAGAACATAGGCGATCCGCAACCCATAAGCCTCTAAGCATGATACTAGCTGTAACTACTGTGACTGTAATATCGTCCCAGGTTTGCTAACAACATTCTCTCAATAGGAGAATATGGCTACACTTTATTCTATTAATTTATTGTTAGAGGAAGTTCTCCGTTCGTGTCGTTAATTTGACCAGCATTTTCCCTGGCGAACTTTAATTTGACTGTGTAAACATCCAACAAGACTTTTATAAATTACTTAAATGCAACGATGCGACGATAACGCGTCCAATTTCCAGGTTCCCAATTACGAACGAATCAAATTTAATATTAAAAAAAAAATACGCGGTGCATATTTGTGCTTCTATAGAAGCCGAACGGGTAGCATTCAATTACTGAACGTACGATAATGGTTGTACTTGTAACAGAAGCTCTTAAGAGTTTCAAAGTTTCCAAGCACTTCGAATTTCTACAAAAACGTAACGATTTATCAAATTCTAGAGAAAGCCAAATTCTTATCTGATTTATTCAAATTTTTTATAAAATACGATTTTACATAATGCACTCTCAATCAAAAGGCCGTTCGATTCATTCAGTAAGGGTGAACGAGAGTCTTGTATCAGCGAATTGTAATCATTTCATTAAAGTTGTGTCTAGCAAACTTTTATTTCTCCGACGCACCACAAAACACTGCAATGTATTAGTTGGTGGAAAATTGAAAACTAAAGTTAACTTTTTACAGATTGGGTGCTGTGGAGCAGAAGGGGCTCACGACTATCTGAACTTGCGGCAACCTCTTCCCACTCAATGCAGAGACACCGTAACTGGAAATCCGTTCTTCTACGGATGTGTGGATGAATTAACTTGGTACTTTGAGGAGAAGGCCGCCTGGGTTACCGGTTTAACAATGGCCGTCTGCTTTCTACTTGTAAGTAACTTATTTTAACTTTTGAGCTGTGTAACAAATCAATCGGCGAACAAGTTTGAATTTGTGCTTCGGGTGAAAGGATTCACTAAAAAACTGCCGTTGATATTTCCCGGACTTCTTTGTTATTCTTGGATTTATGTTGGCCTTTATCTTTAAGCTACACGATCCTTGCAAACTTTATATACTTTTCCAGTGATTAATTGGTCAGGATTAGGAATTGTCGTGAAACCAAGTTAGACTTGTCGAGAATTCGAATTATATGCTTATACGCGGGTCAAACTTTGCCGAATTTGATCTTACATCTTTCCCCTCTTACTTTATCGATTTGAATAGATGAGGGAAGTTTTTATTTCTGGAGTGTCTTTATTTGAACAGAGTATAATTGTGGATTCACTTGTGAAAGGGAAGCCGTACAGGGCACGTAATTTGCTGTTGTGTAATCTCTAGTACAACCTAGATTTCCGCTATTAATTTAGGACTCCATTCTTACCCCCCAGCTAAATATTTAAATTTCAGCAATATGAAAAACGCGCTGTCAAAGAAAATGTATCTGAGGATATATTATCTTCCAAGGTATAATAAAAGAATACTTATGCTTGCTTGTATGGCATTCCTAATATTAAATAACAATCACTAGATTTTAATACAACGTAGACTCCCTTTGTTGGTGGCCCCTTTCTTATTACAATGCACATGACCTCTTGGAAACTCACTCAACAGTATACGAAATGCTTATATCATCGACTGATCCCTTTTAAGCTTTGGCTGCATCTAATGCAAAAATTCCTTTAATGGTAACTGATGCATTCCTTTATACAAAATCAATTTAATTAAATTAAAAATTAAATTTGAGGTTATACATACAGTTAGGGTATTTTGACATTTGATATTAAACCCTTGGTAATGTTAGACAGTCTGCATCTGCAACGTACAGATGTGCGTGCAAGTATAGCAGTAGTATATTATAGAATGCTGTAACTTCTACAAGTAGGCAGAGTATCAAATTTAGTGGGGTGAAATTTATTGGCCAAATAAACTACACGATTAATGAAAATTCAAAAATAATTACTCAGATTGTAGTGGAAATGACAAACGTCTTCCCTGCGTAATTTAACTTCTATGGAACGTTGACTCTTAATGGGTTTCGGAAACCTTTCGAGCGGAGATGTCTAAGATATATTTTGCCTTCTTAAATACAGTTCTTCGGTTACAATTGTGAGTGAACAAAAAAGCTAATTCAGGTGAATTTCAGTGGGGAAGCACAACTTCTGTCTTTTGTACTTTCGTTAATATAACGATTCCTATTGGCACAATTAAAAACATGATGCACTTAATTGCTACACGTGACATACAAAAAGATGTAAAACCATGGATAAGAAAAAACAGTCGAGTTTAGATCAAGGACGTGATGTTTTTTTCGTTATCACGAATGGACTTACAAAAAACTTTCGTATTATGTTACTGCACTGCAAGTGCACATAAGGGGATTTGAACTTTGGAACCCATACCACAATTACGCTCTCTTTCAAGATAACCCGAGACAGCCCCGTTTACTCTCATTCTTCCAATTTAAGAAAAAAACCACCTCCTCTTATAGAATCCACATCGTTATTCCCGACGGCACTCGAAATTCCATCTACGCCGTCATAACTGATAAAACGCCTGCATCGATTATCTAGCACGTGACAGTGTTTGTCGAAAAACCAATTAATTCTTGTCCGATAAGAACTTTTTATTAATGTTCCATAATGTTACCCATTATTTATCACACCAACTAAACACAACAAGTAGAACGGAATTAAACAATCTTTGGACTAAATTTACAATAAGAAACTAACTTTAAAATGGCAGATCATCAAATTTTTACGGAAATGTGCTAGTTATATGAACTTATATGAAATACCTGGCCTTACTACCTGTTCCAGAGTTTAAACTTGTAAACCAAATGAACAAAAAATGACTAATTTCACCGTAAAAGTGATAACATTTCTACCTAAATGGCGGTTTAAAATGTGAAGTTTCTTAACAAATGCCACCAAAATGCAATCAACGTAAACACTACTATCGTAGGGATGCGACCATTTATTAAACCTATTGAAATTCAACATCGAATGTAGACAATATTGTCTGCCAATATCCTTGTGTATTTCTTGATTAAAGCACGTAAGAGGTATACATTACAACGATACCCTGCAATCGGCATAAAGTGATCTTCCCCGGACAACCCTTAGTATATATAGGGGCGACCCTTCTTGTAAATAAACGATGCACACTGCATTTATATTGTTTAAGCCTTAGCTAAGCAAAAGCTTAAGATACAATTTCGTTTCATCAGAATTGCGGCTACTGCCAATTTGTAGGCCGACGGAATGGAATAGCATCTCGATCCCTCCATTTGAAATTCCCTAAATAAATTATTATTAAACGATTCGCCCTAGATAAAGTGGTTTAATTATTGCAATCCTGTAACGTTTAGAAATTGGTTTTAGAATTAATCGCAATTGAATTAACCACTTTGGAGGTGCGCGA
This sequence comes from Photinus pyralis, assembly GCF_008802855.1. NCBI lineage: Eukaryota > Metazoa > Arthropoda > Insecta > Coleoptera > Lampyridae > Photinus > Photinus pyralis. Next base: position 4,585,093 of record NW_022170511.1, read on the forward strand.
CACAGAAAGTAATGTAAGAAAAGCTCTCACGCACCCAATTTATTCATAAGGTACTTAAATCTTCATAAAATTGTGTAATAAGTTGAGAATTATTGACATTTATTGTAGCATAATGAAGACATAAACCCTTAAATTCGTTCCAAAATTCCCGCAGAATTTCCCCCGAGACGTGCTATCTGTCGTCGGAAAATCAAGGTGTGCGCACAGCGAGGGGTAGGTAGTAACAGCACAGGTGTTGTTAATAAAAATATATTACTATAAAATAGAGTGGGGGGGGGGGGGAGTTTTCCCTTAAATTCCATAATGTACGCAGAGAAAATGTGCACGTACAACATTTATTCGACGACTTTTTGTATAGAAATAGGAATTCTTACAGTTGAGTCATTTATGTGTTGGTAAATCGTTACAATAATAAACTGAAAATTTAATTTAACGAGAGCGGCCCTTTTGTTTGCTCGGCCCTTCTTCGTCGTTATCGTTTAGCCTCGCAATTTATAGCAATAGATACAAGTCTAAGTTACAACAAACCTAATAACGCAAACTGACATTTCGGGCTAACGATGTCCATTTGTTAAGAATTTTATTTTGTTGCTTTCATTTATTTCTCAGTGTTCATCATTTCACACAAAAGCCTTAACAAAACTCAAGTGAGTCGTTCAATTTTGCAAGGAAACATCCCTTAACGCGAATCATTCCGTTCATTGTAGCTGACGTATAGTAAACGGAAATTAAACTTTCAGGGCACGCGATATTCAAATCTAAACCAGATTAAAATTAAACAGCTATCTATCTAGCGAAATATGTACTTACTTCCGCGTTCTAACACTCTCTCCATCAATTTTTGTTTACTAAATCCATCGGGAGCAAAACAGATTTCAAAAGGATTCCGTTAATATTTACCGAGAAGAGCTAATCGAAATCTATTTGAAACAAAAACTGTGAATCTACATGAAAATCGAGCCGTAGTTTCGTCCAATTGAGTCAAATATCTAGGGAATTCATTTCTTACAGCCGATGCAATATAATCACTTTATTTTGAAAGTTTGAAAATTACGTTTGAATTTGCTCCGCCGATCTTTGAAAGAGAAATACATTTTTCATTTGAAATAAAATTGCAATTTTCACTTAACACGATTACGAGAAAGTTTGTTCCTTATATTCCGCTAATAAGGAACGTTATTGCATTAATTCAGATTAGCGTTCTTTTTATTTGAATTTTAAAAAATGTTTCGCACATAAATATTACTAATAAGGCCGTATAAAATTCAGTTTTAATTACCAAGGGAACGCTAATGCTCTGCAGAATTGGCTATTATTAATGAGAATCCGTGGCACCGGGTTTATAATCCGCTGCATAGTTTCGACTTTTATTTGTTTCGCGGAATGTTTCCCCGAGTTCTAAAACTGAACTATTCCCAATTTTGAAGCTTTCCGAACGGAGAAGTCCATTGATCAGCAGTAGTAATGCTCTGAGGAGCTTTCTAAAGGCGTTAAGGATTGTATTCGGATGGTTAAATCTGCTTCTCCCAAAAGAAATGCGGCCCCCTCAAAATACGCCGAGTTGAAATAGTAAAATCAATGGGAACTCGGAAAGACTAATGCGACAAGGATATATGCGTAACTGGCCCCTTTTCTGTACGGAAAGAAAAAATTCACCCCTGCAGTTTTGCGGTTCGTTGTGCCATTACGGTATCATTTGAAATTGAGTTTTTATTCAAGACTTCAATGCAAGATTTTCAAAGAATAATCTAAAATAAGCTTTCATTTGGGATTACGAAAACCTAATTATTAATTCTTTGGGGATATAACCTTGCCCTGGTGGCAAACAATAACATTCTTACGACCATAAAGAATGAAGGTCAAATAAATTTATTTCTTCGATTCAAACACCAACCCTTAGTTAAAAATAGATAAATTAACTTGAATAGAACGATTGTGTTAATGAGCAAAAGACACTAAATAATTATTTTGGTTGTCTGAAATATTTCGCGTCCGAGACAGTTACTAACGAAATATTTTACCCTGCTTCTGAGGACCCTCGAATTATCAAAATACACGCGACACTCACATTCACACCAGGTCCATCGTCGCTGTGCTATGAACAACTTTTGTATGTACTGGTGTTTCTACTGAATTTACTTATGCTCTATGATAAAAGTAATAGTCCAGTAAAACTTTAAATTGGCTGGAGCATTAATTGAGATAGTAGTCATTTTTTGTTCTTATTGAAGCGAATATTCTAGAAATCCCGATGGATATCGAAGCGCCATGAAAGATTAGTGATTGGGGATAAGAAACTAAGGCGGAAGTAACACATTATTTCCGGGAAATATGATGTTTGTTCTAGAATATTCGAGAGCATTCGAGAACTTTCGAACAAGACCGGCGTTTGCTATATAATCAAAATTGCATTGTGATGGAGTTAGTTCCAACATCAGTGCCGATAGTGATGTATTAAGTCCGCCATGTGTTATGTTACAAATTGTGAGTGAATAATAATAATTAACTGTCAATCCATCCCGTAAGCCAAAAGTTGTATAAGGCTGGTCTCGGGGCTGGTTCTGAACTGAAATTTGATTCATTTCAAAAAACAAAGAAAGTGAAAAAAAATCGTTTGTTGTGCTATCACAAAGCGTCTGCAAGTGTTTAAGCAAATCTGGATGATTCTGTCCAAAAGCGTAGGCTACTACCTCAATTAATGTTCTACTGGAATTGAATGGTTTGAGCCTTAAATTACCTTGGTGGGAATTTTTTTTAGTTTTGCTATGATATTTTAACTCTTTGAGCTGGTAGACACCTTTGGATATTGAGGCACCCTGAAAACTTGTCCAATACTTCTCCAATAACACCCGAACAGAGAATTGCAGACCTGGCTGAGGAATGGCGGCACAAAATCAACCCTTATATTTTTAACGATAGGAATTTTTTTTGCAAAAATTGTTCTTGGAACATTTCGAAATTTTTACACCTCTAAATTTAATACCTATCCTATTAGCGAAAAACTGAAGAAAGTCCAAAAATTTCGAAGTTTTTGGGGCACAAAAGTTATGCTCAACCTCAACCTCAACCTGGAGGGGTACAATTTCAGATTACTTATTTCCAAGCCCATCTTAAGCTATTAGAACAATTTTTCGCTTTTTCAGGTCAATTTGAGGTACCCCCTTTCAGGTATAATTTTACTGGACTAATATACGAGTAAACGAGTACATATGATAGTAGTCTGCAAAACAAACATAAAATACTCAGAAACTCGACAATTCCACCAGTTACAATGCTTCTGAGTGCTTGAGATTTTAGATCTGATGCGTAAAGACCAGAGAAATGCGTGCTGGCAGCATCGCGATTGCTTATTTTTAAAATATGTCATATGGATGCTCCTTTTCTTTCTCAAATAAAGACTTCGGTCTGCTTGCATGCAGGGAAATGTTTTAAAAAGGCAAATGTGGGCCACACGTAAAGTGATTGACGAGGCGAACGAAGCAATATTAATATGTTACATGTGGCATACATTTCCGACATTTTTCAGCAAAAAATTACAACGGAATAAAAATCAGACATATACCGAAGCCCAAAAATTGTAATCTAGCACGCCATCGAAAGGAAAAAGGGAAAAAAATTGTCGGACGGTAGCACATTTTCATAAGATAACATAAATGAAATAAATAGAGAGACCTAAAACATGCAATATAACGTCAAGTTTGCTGAGGTTTGTTTCCGGAAAGTGTCAAGTTCCGGTCTTACCACAAAATTCTAATCCAGACGGCGACAAAAGGTAACACGTTCCATAATAACTTGCAGTGGCGCCCCTTACGTTACTCCTGCCATAATAAACAGGCCAACACACATCTGGTGCACCTTATTTATGTGCTTTCTCTAAAGTACTTTTTGAGAACTACCCCTTAAAATGTTTGATATGCATAATATATTTCATGCACGCTCCTAATAACCGTGATTTATACATTAACTTAAAGAATCGAAAAGGTGGAAAAAGTACACCTAAACCAGCAGCGGCTTTTAATCGAAACCGCTGGAAAACGAAAATAAACGGTTTTTATATGAATTGATTATCCGATGCGCGGATTATTATCCGACCAAAAACGACAACAAGAGATTGAACTTCAATTTCCATATATTTTAGTGGATTTGGGTTTAAATTATTTTATGGGGTTGTTATTTAAAGAGGATAAATTATGTTTGCAGTCTACTGTTTGTTATGTACGAAAGGGAAATAACAATACGCTCTTGAAAAAAGAAATTTAGTTAGACTTTATTTATTGATTTTTCATTCCATTACATTTAGACTTTCAAAGAAATGCAATAAAAATAAATATAAATCACTATGATAATACTCTCAAAGATACCTTCCGAATTATAATCAGCAAATGGAAACTTCAAATAAAAACATTGTTAATGGCCCTAAAATACTCCAGAGTCAATTTAATAATCTCTATTAGTTTAAGTATTTCGATTATAAGAATGTCACGACGGTCGTAATTGTGTTTTCTTAATGGAAAGTACTAAAATTGCTTTGCTCGCGTAATGCACACGCCTGGGCTCAATATGTGGAGGCTTTTCCTTTACAATTTTATTTCAATATTTCTCAATCTACCCCAGTCGTCGTCGGCTTTCCCCGCATCGTTGTGCGCGTTCAATTTTACCAACGGATTTTCGCGATTCGCAAAAAAAAGCAATAACAGTGGCGAACGAGACATTAAGAAAATGTACCAATTTTTCTTGAAGCATGCGAAAGAATTATGGTCGTTAAGTTTTTATAACGGGAAAGGAAAATACAAGGGTTGACCAATATAGTGCTGTATACATTTTTATTCGACGAATTTGCAATTCTCGATAAAAGTGGGATTTTCAGGAGAGTGTTGGTATTCAACATTCTCTATTTTCATTGCATTGAAAAATTGTTTACACTCATTCGAATTATCCTCATCGAATAGAAAGTAAAGCTTTTAGATCTGAATATTTTGTACCTATAGTGAGGAAACTGTGGACGTAATTAAAACATACATTCGCACCTATTAACCTAACGAAAGCATTAAGGAGATAAATATTGTGGGTCGAGCAAGGAAACAGAGTCGTTCCGTCCCACCACTCTTTAATTAATATTCAAACCTCAGCTTCTTCCACTTTAACAGTAGCCTGGGAGATCTAATGATAGTGATGATAATGATTGCATAAACCCACCCTAAACACTGAAAAAACATCAAAATAGAAATCGGATAATCAGCACCTGGATAGGTAGACAACCCCTACTCATATGGGCTTTCCTACCTGTGCCCCAGTAGTCGACCCCAAATATTGTAATCATGTAGTGCTTAGTAGAGTAAAAAAATGGTCCAGTCATTAGCAATCAACTTTTGTGGCAAACAGCTGCTAGAATGGTAGACTGACGAGGGTTCCAGGAGAAGATGAACGTGGCGCCTCGTCGGCGAAAGAGCATATTATGTGAAAATTTTTATAGCTTTACTCAAAAGTGCGAATTTTATCTCACTTTAGACGTAAGCACCCAGTACAATGTAATTACCAGTGCAACTTACATCGCCTCCTGTAAATTTTTTGAGTTCAGAAAATGGCGGCGGTCGCACGGAAAAACTAAAACAAAATTACGGCTTCCTAGCGGGATGAAAGCAACCAAACACAAATTAATTAGCGATGTCTACGAGAAAAGAAATGCAGGAAAGCGAAACTATATCCCCCCCCCCCCGCCCCTTATAATTAATGGAACAGGAAGTAGCAACAAGCTTTCCTGGCAATAACACGTAGAAATTTCTGTGCAAGAAAAAGCAAAATCGGTAAATACGGTGCGGTCGACTTAATGTAGAAGCAAAAATCAAACAGTGATAAATAAATTTGCGGGAAGTATCAAAAATTAATACGGTACTTACAAATGTCACTTACGGAAAATCCAAAAGGCAGAAGATCCCCTCCAAAAATTAAACGTTAACCTCACATACACTTCCCAAAATATGGAGAGGGAATGTAGAGGATTCCCAGCCGACCGGCGTGTTCGATTAATATTGTGCAAAAATTAAGGCTTCGTTCAGACACGGTGGTAATAGCGCGATTCTCACGCGGGTCCCGCGCGGTATTGTCTGAGCGATTTGGAATATTTTCATGTAAATAAGATCCTCATGGGAATGCGCGATTCCGCGCCATTACCGTCGTGTGTGAACGAAGCCTATGACATCTGCTGACGTCTGTAAACTTCAAATTAATTAAGAAAACTTCTTTTCATACCCCTCACGACTTAATCGGATGTTTTTACGGCAACACAATATTTATTTGGTTAAATCCACTTACATTACTTGGCCGGATTGAAATTTCTAAAGTTGGTAGTCCAGTAAGGCTCATTGTTAATTGGTTAGTTTAATGTTTTACATTACCATAGGAACAAAAACCTGCTAATAATGGCTTAAAGTGCCTACAATTCTAAAATATTAGTTTGCATCGTCTTCTAAATGACAAGAGCTTTCGGATGCAACAAAAATAATTGAAATATCTTGACGGGAACGGTTTATTTACGGTAGTGGCAGCTGAACACAACTCTAGAAAATAAATCAATTACCTATCTTTAGCTTCTAGTTCAATTCCTAGAACCAACACAAATGCTTTCGGCACGACACTTTTCGTAACGAAGCGCCCAACTTAAACTGCTTCTAGATACCGGGTGTTCATTTACAGAGTGATCACTAAAACGTATAACCGTCAATGCGGAAAACGGGTACTTCGTTACATTATATTTTGTAGCGGGTTAGGTTGCCCCAAACCTAAAACGTGCTTCGACTGCATACCTACTTCATCCACTCGACAATCCAAGCAGGTCAGCTTACTTTATTTTATTCCACATTCTATGCAAATATGAAAAAGACTAATCTCTTCTTGCTGTTATATCCCGTGAAGAAACCTGAAAAGTGGAGCAACTAAATAAGGGCAATGACGTCACATTCATTACTATAATTTATTCAATTTTACCATACAGTATTTGTTTTTTTACTTAACCCAAATCAAAGTTTATGAAATATATGATTTAAGGGCAAATCAAGCTAAGTAATACCAATAAACTAAATTTAGCATATCTATAGATCGCTTAATTAAAATTGTACTTAGTACCAGGCTAAATTGAAACGGTTCTCACTCGATTTTCATTTTAATAATACCCCAATGCTAGCGTAATGTAATAAATGGCGTTGATATATTACAATACTGAACGGTTAATGTGATCAATAACATCCAACATCAAATGTTTGTCATCAACAGCTTAAATGTGTTTATATAAGCGTACATAATCCGTAGATAGTAATTAATGTACGAAGCATTGGTGCGTGCAAGAAACGTTGATCCCCTAATTGATGGCGTCCAATCATATAAATTTGCTCAAAAATTATGGATATGTATCGCGAATTAGGGTTTCGTGCAGCTTTCCAATTTTATTGCGTGCGTTCATTATGCTAATTATTTTTATAAATTTGTAATTCAGACAACTTTGAACTATTCGCCTCTTTTTAGAACTATTCATGCGACTTGTGTGAGTTGTGTGCGACCCAGAAGTGTTAAAGCGCGCTTAAAGATATCAATGGCCGGATTGCGTGAGGATATGGTATCAGACCAGAGGCTTACTTAGAGGGTGCTATTTAAACTTTCCTTGTGTATGGCATGCTAAAATAATTTTGCTGTAAGTAATAGTCTATAAACGCTTTTCCGTTGTTTCATACTGCTCTGAGCTAAATAATGTGGCACGAATTTACGACGTGATAAGTTTTGACCTATTTCTGAAATACGCGCGTTAACCGTATTAGTTATTTAAATTTACCCTAAGCAAAAATCACCACGCAATGTTTTTCACGATCACACTAAGAGATTTTGTAACCGGAAACCCGTCCCAACTGCCATAACACGCCCCTTGTGTACCCAAAACTTGAAATTCAATTATTCCGCTAAGAGTGTGGGTTCATTAATAATAATTGAACATTAATAGGTGAGAGTAATTCTAAATTGGAACAATTAAGTATCAATTCTCAAAATGAGTCTGTTATGTCAATGCTGAAAGGTTGTAATTTGTATAATGAAAGGCGTTTGAACAATCGAATACGCGTTCCTTTAGGACGACGTCGTTTGATTTCGTTTTCAAATATCTTTCCTTCCGATTTGTTATTAACAGCTACAACGAACAGGTGATTAAATTGTTGCGAAAATTATTTTCCGGGTAGCGTTTTGTGTTATTAATTAAACCTTTTTGCACAAAACATAATGCATATAATGTTCTCGATACATTTGGGCTTCGTTTTTAGGTGTTTATGCAATTACGCTGCCCCTCAGGGCGTTGTTACCGAGCAAACAATTTTAGTTCATCGAATATTTTGTGTGTGCACCTTCACCAATTGCCAGGTTCGGTGATTGCTTGCAGTATCAACGCTGATATGGATAAACCAATGGACAATAATTATGACAGCGTGTCTTCGTAAACCCATAGATGTGTTATTTTCTGCAATAAAGTAATTTTCACAATTCCGTGCCTGTCCCTTTCGTCTCTTCTTGGCTATCTAACCTAAATTAATGACAAAGAACTGATTATTTCATCGTTTAAACAGTAAAAATCAATTGAGTCTCAATTGAGTCTCTACCATTGTTTTTTTTCCGTCCTGAGGTACACTTGTAACCTTAGTATATTATGTTATGTTTACACTTGACATATATGTTCAGGCATCTGTGTGGCAGGTGTAAGAGGCACTCTTTCCATGTAATAGAAGAAGACAGAAATATTAATTACATTTTTTACTTAAGGTAGTCTTACCTTAATTTTTTAGGCAACCAATTTGCAATGTGTTTGTTTACACATCAAAATTGCAAAAAAAAAATGCATTTCACTTGGTCAAAACTCTCGACTAGGCTTTGGAATTATATTCTAAAAGCAATGATTGGATTGTGAAGTGGTAAAAATGTGATAAAGTTTTAACACAAATAGCAAATTTATCTCCTGTTCTAGTTTCAAACTAAGTTTATCTGAATGTGGCAGTAGACCTTTTCCAATGGTTTTCCCAAACGGGCATTTGACAATAATCTCAAGTAATTATTGGCAGTAATTGGAATATATGTATACATACGAAATAACATTGTTAAACCTTTTAGAAGTTGTCAACTGTAGTATTATTTGGCTGTCGCTTTTTAATTAAAGAGAAGGCTTGTGTCATCCATCCCCAAAACTAATTTAGTATTAATGCAGAGACATATTTAGCAAATATATGTTTGCTGTCGGCAGCACAAAACGAAGGTGTATTTTTAACATTAGGTATTAATCGCGTAGTTTAACCCCTATACAACTCTAACCCCACGTTACAATGTTTGTTAATCGGTTTTACACGGATTATGTTCGTCACATGTGTGTTAAATTTATAGATTTGTTCATGACGATCCCCTTGTATTTTGAATATTGTAAAATTTATTGTAATAAAACCATATTCTCTTTTTAGGTCTGCAACGCGGTGATGGCGATCATCCTTATACAGGCGATAAAGAAAGAACAAGAAGAAAGCACCGAGTATCGTCGATAGATGTCAGGAGGATGTTTTTGCACACTAATTTAGTATTTTAAAGTTTTATAATTTAGGTAATAGTTTAGAATAACGAGGTTAGAACCGTAACAGCACACATTGCTATATCGAAATGACAGCGCCCGCTCAGCACGAGTGTAATATTAAACTTAATAATTTATGTATGTTTATATAATTGATGCAATAAACGTTTTAGAACTGTTCTCTATTTATTACAATATGTAGATCGGTTTATATCTGCACGCGCCAGGTAACTCATGTATTTGTATCAAAATATAATGAGATATTAATGAGAATTCTGCGCCATAAATCATATTACGAGCAGCGCGAGTTCTATATCACTAAAATTCGCATAAATATCGGTTGAATGGGTTGTTTAGGGCTGGGGGAAAGCAAATACAATCTACAATGGCACGATTACTGGGGAGATGGAGCCCTATCTTGCATTACTATGCGGGACGTTCCAAAATGATCATTCCTTTTTCTTGCTAAACAAGTAAATTTAGTTTCGCATTCGCGAATGTCCTTTTTAATGTTCTTCCATAAATAGAAGGTAATTAAGTATATGCGGAACAAACAACATGATATTTACTTACAAATGGAAGTGAGCAAACGAGATAATCATATTTTTATTTGTAAAGTGATATATTAGCGAAAGCAGTGCTTAAAGTGGAATATATGTTTCATACTTCTGTGAACGTTGAGAAGTTTAGATTTGAGAGTGCATTGTCGATGGTAATGCTTCAGCAAATATTCGAGTTGTGCGATCACGAAATACGAATATAAATTCTCTCCGAAGGCAATGCCGAAACGCCGTAAATCAGTTCAAAATAGACCTAACTACTTTCAAACCGAGAATCGGAATTATTTGACATTCATACCAATAATAGAAATTTAGAAACTGCAAGTACGCTACAAATGGTGACCAAATTCGTTGTATTTAAATAAAATGGACGCTTAAGTAAATAATGATACCATCGCAGACAATTGCAGACAATTTTCAATATTAAAGTGAAACAACTGCGCAATTACTGCATTATTTGTACTCTTGGGTCTTACCGGTACGACAGTATTTCGAGCTATGTTATAACGTATATCTATTTGGAGATGCTTTTATAGAAATAATAGGTACAAGTGGCACATTTAAATTACGTTCTTCAACGAGACAAATGCAAATCAATGCACTAAGTTGGTTCAAAATTTGGTAACTCCTTATGTGCAGTTTTCAACCATTCGTAATTAAGATAGTATTTTAAGGGACAAGTGTATAATCAATTTTTCAATATTTTTTATTATACTGCAATATAATTTAAAAATAAGGGAAATATCATGAAATCATATTGACGTTATCCTCGAATACAAGTCTAATTAAGTGGGCTGTGTGTTCGTAATCCCATGATTGCCACGGAAATGTCACTTCACGTTTGCTTGCACCGTCTCTGTCAATAAAACGATTTCGGTTGAAAAAGATAATACACCGCTCATTAAATGGCTTGTAAAATTTTTTACCGCGTCGGCGCCCCTTGGATCGCGGCCAGATGTGGATAGTGACCATAGTTTAATGCTAGGTATTTATGTGACCTCAAATTCAAAAGACTTATTAAGAAGGAAGCTAGTCACAAATGAGGTTTAAAGAAGTTACAATCGGAGTCAGAAAGCACATGCTAGAAGAGAGTGGATAACAGAGGAAATTATTGGAAAATAGAGAAGAGAAGGAAGACAATACAAAGGAAGGGAAAAAAGTACAGAGCAATTAAGGAATGAAATAAATAAGGAAGCACAACAGGATAAGAAAAAGTTTTTAAAGACAATTGTATGGAAGTGGATGTGGTAATGATTAGTCCAGTCAAAATAGGAAAATCAGAGGAACTAAAAATACTAGTTCCAATTTTTTCAGAAATGTGTAGGGAGAGGTTCCCTGAACAAGAAAAAATAAAGTCCCTCCAAATTCCGATGTCGCTTGGGGAAGGAGGGGGCTTTAAACGACCCATTTTTCAGTTTTTCGCTTTTAACTCGTAAATGGTGCGTTACAGTGAAAAAGGTCTTCAGTACAAAATGAAAGCTTATTAAAATTGCTACTAGTTTGGTTATATACATCTTTACGAAAAACTGAACCGTTGTCGTGCTACCGGCTTCCGAAAGGTGGTAATTTCTAAACACAATTGTTTTTCACTCACGTTTTTCGTATATTTTTGGCTTCTAAATCCTCCCCCGGTCATTTTAGGGGAAATCGTCACAATAAAACCTTACAGCATTTATAACATCCCTATAGTCCGAACCTGTTGAAGTAGGAGTTATCTCCATACCCCATGACTCTATTCCACGAAGGATGCTTCAGGAAAACGAAGAAATCTGCTCTCTATGAAGCTTCCCCTGTGTGCATGGATGCAGTGAACCTCAAAATGATTTACACTGTAGTGGACGGTGGCTTTCTCCTTCACAGAGTCAAGTGGAATGTTGGGACCACTTTCTCTTTCATCTGTGAGCAGTATGCTTCATATACAGTGTATAAAGCGATGGGGTATACAAGAGGGAATTTTTTTTAAATATTGATTTATGAAAAAAATTTATTCATTATGATATTTTTTGCTTGTTTTGAAAGTACCAATAACGTTTCGATAATCTACAATTTATTTATAGAAATATGGAAAAATAATAAAATTAATTCTTTTTATTGAAAGTTATCATTCTACATTATAATTAAGATAGAGTATTCATTGCTATCAAACCACAAACATTCGAAACGTTATTGGTACTTTCAAAGCAAGCAAAACATATTATGAAGAATAAATTTTTTTCATAAATCAATATTTTAAAAAAAATTCCCTCTTGTATACCCCATCGCTTTACACACTGTACAATATAATATAATATAATATAATATAATATAATATAATATAATATGTATGTATGGGTACGAGGACATTAATACCATAAAACGGTTCAGTTTTCGAAAAAATATATATAACCAAACTTGTAGCAAATTTAATAAGCTTTCATTTTGTACTGAAGAACATTTTCACTGTAACGCACCATTTTCGAATTAAAAGCGAAAATCTGAAAAATTTAGGACGATAAAAGAAATATAGAAAAGCAAAGAATTTATGTGTATGGAACCAAATTGATTAATACAATACACGTATAGCGTGTATTACTGAATTAATGCCTTGTGTAGCTTTCTGGCAAGATATAGTCAAAAGCTATAATCCTCCCTTGCTGTCAGGATTGAAAAACTGAAAAATTAATTTGCCAAAAACGAAGGGCGCATAAAATGTTAGGACTGGTACCTATAATACAGGGTGTCCCTAAAAGGTCTGTACAACGCGCTACCAGGGGTTCTTGGTATCAAAATAGGACGATTTAACCCAACTTACCTCTATCCATAAGTGCCTCGGTAAGGCGCTATCTACCGCCAAAGATTAAAAAAAAAATCGTTATTTTTATTTTATCGGAAAATGGTTTTGCCGATTAAAATGAAATTCGGGATGTGAATGTCTAATGTAAAAAGGGTCTTTGTGATATCGACGTTTTGATTGTAGTTGCTATGTAGGTGGTAAAATACTGACCATCCACATCTGAAGAGGTCTAAAACTTTTTAACTACTATTTTGACGGTTCTGAATTTTTAGACACTGATAGACAGTTTACTTGCAAGCATTTTTTGTCTCTTGATGAATATCGCTATCTGTGATGGTTTACGAAAAAAAAAAAATTTAGGCATGATGAATGGCATGCACCATACATGCGATTGTTCCTCAAAAAATCAGAAGATGGCTGTGAAACCTTAGAGTGGCGTAACGTTTGTTTGTTGTTTCTTAAACTTGAACAATTTACGTTTTGCTTGAAGACTTAAAATTTCATTGTTAAAATTGTAATATGAGCTTTCAATACAGTAACGCAGAGTTAACTGATATGCTATTAGTGTTTGGATACTGTCGTGGAAATGGTCGCCAATGCGTTAGGGAGTATACTCACAGGTTTCCAAATCGTCATAACCTACTTCTTGCTTGCACTTATGGTTTTTGAGGAACAATCGCATGTATGGTGCATGCCATTCATCATGCCTAAATTTTTTTTTTTTTCGTAAACCATCACAGATAGCGATATTCATCAAGAGACAAAAAATGCTTGCAAGTAAACTGTCTATCAGTGTCTAAAAATTCAGAACCGTCAAAATAGTAGTTAAAAAGTTTTAGACCTCTTCAGATGTGGATGGTCAGTATTTTACCACCTACATAGCAACTACAATCAAAACGATGATATCACAAAGACCCTTTTTACATTAGACATTCACATCCCGAATTTCATTTTAATCGGCAAAACCATTTTCCGATAAAATAAAAATAACGATTTTTTTTTTAAATCTTTGGCGGTAGATAGCGCCTTACCGAGGCACTTTTGGTTAGAGGTAAGTTGGGTTAAATCGTCCTATTTTGATACCAAGAACCCCTGGTAGCGCGTTGTACAGACCTTTTAGGGACACCCTGTATAATTGCATTGCAACAACAGTTACCATTACTTACACCAAAATGATAACAAAACATTGCAACAAAAAGCTCAGCTTTGATTTTCTGTACGAGAATTTAACACCCCTGTACAATTTCTGGAATTATGGAATTTTGTACCATTTACTTACTTACTTTTTTGTTTTTCTACTTTCAAATATATAGAATTCAATTTCTTAGTGTCTGCCGGACCAATGAAAAATGGTATACCTACCGTAGTCAAGAACATTCAGATGTTTGACGAAAAGTGATTTATTCAAATCTTTTGCACTTCATTTTAAATGTTAATGGATTATATGTGTTTCCGACTCGTAGACAGAGCATGTCGATCAAAACTTCCGAAACGTCCAATTCTATGGCGCTAGACTGCCTCGTTTCAAATAAAAAATAACACGTTTGGAAGAATACAGCTGTTGAGACCGCAAACCCAATTATTAATTAAGCGAAAAACGAAACACCAAACCAACTGTTTCGTATATTTTTTACGTATCGATTTTCAATTATCCCTAATACAAATCCAATTTAATTTATGAAAATAGCAAACCGTCGAGAATGGATAATGCACTTAAAATTTCAATATTCTATTCGTTGAAACATCAATTCTAAATAAAATCCCGGTAAACAAAGAAGCAATTTTATTTCTGCATTACGGCATATCTGAAGTGGCAAGAAGTAGTCGGTGTTATATGTGCTTATGCAAAATGGATTCGGCTCGGATCGCTTAGGTTGGGATTTTTAGAAATGTGCTCATAATCCGTCATATTATGCAGAACACTGAGAGCTCTGAAGGAGCCTCGTCAACAAAAGCACCTTCTAGTCACAGGCGATATTCCGTCATATCAAAAACTTGAATTTAACTCAATTGTATACGTATTACCCTATTCATTTTAAAATGTTCTTATAAATATGAAATGGAGCTTTTAGAAGATTTCACGATTGTAACGACATGCATCCCGGTATGGCTTTTGTTACGCTCGGTTTGGGTAACAAAGGCAATAGGTAATAAATACCATCCTTAATAGCAGAATATATTTACTATGCGAATAAATTTGCTATTTGTTCTTGGTTATTGTTCAGATTCAAAGCGACGTTAAATGTAAAATCGCACAATCACTTGTAATCAGAGAATAGTGGAATACGGAAGATATTCATTTTACATTCGGGTATTTTGGCAATAGACGATAGTTTGCTAACGATACTAACAACCCACACATACAAAAGGGCTGAATGTTTTTATTCTATTATACGTTCGCATCGTGAAATTTATACCGCTTCCATAACATCACTGCTTACGAAACCGGTTGAGACTTGATCCTATGTAGGTATGTATGTACAATTTGGAGTTACTTAATAATACGCGTATAGGAGTAATTTCCACTGAAATGGTGGAATTTATAATTAAGATTGATAATATTATTTCGTAAGCTTATATGCCTGCCTGCTGACATGTTAATTACCGCCTCCTTAATATATGTGTTAAGTGCAATTATCATTTATATTCAGTAAGACGATGCGGTAAGTGTCATAGCTTGCACAACGAGGTCGTGAATTATGTTCTTCGGGTTTAGGAACACATTTTTCCACCGACCAACATCACCTGACCCTCGACCTGACCGATAATAGTACCTATAGCAAAAAGATTGAGCAAATATACACTTACTTAACCGACTGTTAAAAAATCGTGAGGGTTTAAAAACAGAAAGTTACATTTACGATATTGGAAGCCTATACTACGTACTTACGAGGAACCATAGACAGTACTGTTAGGGAAACGAAGTTAATTGCCTTTTTAAGCGAATGTTTGTCTTAAGTCGGGAGTGTGCACACGTATTTAGAGGCGTGCTCTTGAGCTCATAGTTGAGAAGGTGCATGAGCACATTTTGTAACCTTTACAATGTCAAAAGCAAGTATTTACTTTTTAAACAAAAAAATACCACTAAAATCCCCTCCCCACATTGTAAGAGGTATAAAATTGAACCATTTAATACCATAAAAAGAATGTAGTAGCCTGTAGCTTCCACATCTATTCAGGTTTTCCGAGAAAGAGTACACATAAAAAGGTGCTAACGGGGACCGTCCATCTCCGACCGTTGAAGGTAGTAAAAATGACCAATAAATACCGATGGTGAGCCCCGAATTTGAACCACCATGTACAAGTATACATCTGTTGAATGCGGGTATAACACCATTTTAATAAAATCTTAATCCAGTATAAAAATATATTCATTTGGTTTTTCTACAAAATTAATCTCAATAGCTGCTATAAGTTCGTCATTGTCCCTAAATGTTGTCCTCTTTAGTGTTGTTTTGAGAGCAAACAATACTCACTGGTTACTATATCTGGATTATAAGGCGGGTGTTCAATTTCAGCGAAGCCACAATCAGCTAATCGTACTACCCTTATTCAAAATTCCCTGAGAGTCTCAAAAAATTGTTTCCATTATTTTTCCTGCACAAGGGGTGACTTTAAACTTCCTGGTAGGGCTGGAGCGCTTAACATGCACTGCATCGACTTTTGTTTCGATTTAGAAACATAATGATGAACCCAGGTTCATCACCAGTGAGAGAAATTTCATTAAAGAGCTAGTTAGGTTTGAGGTTTTGTATATGGGCCAAAGTTAAAGAGTCACAACAGTACATTATTAAATATTTAGTTAGTTTCAACGTTTTATCTGACTCTTTTAACTTGTTCCTCTTATTGAAGGGGTCCGTTACAAAACGGAAATATTTTATTTTGATTTTTTATATAAAAAGATTCGATCTTTTTTAATTTATTCCGGAATTGGCTATCCGAATTAACGGTCTCTATTGTATTCCATTTATTGATTTTATATATCATCAAAGGATTAAGTGTTATTTTGGAAGACGGAGACCATAATTGAGACATTGTACGAATTGTATGAATTGTTCAAGACAGGCGAGTGTTGTCAGTACATTTCTGTGTATACGTCTCAAATCGCTAATGCCTACATTGAAGAATCTACTTTACTTTGTCTATATCACTTTGTGCACGGTTCCCACTTGCAGGTGTATACATACAATGCTATTCACTAACCTTAGTTCTAATTAGGTATAGGTACATGCCCGAGTCATGTACAAAGATCAAACAACTTAACTAGTCCAACGTTCCCGAAAACAATATTAATTACAAATCCTCAACTATTTCAACGGCGACGTCTTGCCTACACAGCAAGTACCCAACTGAAAATTATGAAAACTCCCTTCACTACCTAAGGCTAAAAGGACCAGCTTGCAAGATAGTTCAACGTTTCCGACCTGATAATCACCTATCGAAATGTATCATTTTATCTACAGATTCTATAACTAATACGATTTGAAGGAACCGTTTTCAAACTACCCACCCGAAAAGTACCCGATACACCTGTCACGCCTTCATCTGGAAGAGATGCTTACTGTTTCCACGGTAAAATACATCGCACCACTTCAATAAAATAGGAAGCACCGTTGAAGCCTAGAGCTACAATGTAAAGCATCGAGGAAACTTGTATTGTATCAATTGCGATAAAATTTGCGCTTTGAGATGAAATTAAATTACGATAGAAAGTTCACAACCTACATATAGTCATATTTGTGGAACATTTCGCCTATGTTCTTATTAGTATTAGTATTCCTTTTGAATAAATGTATAGACGAAGTACTTTTTCTTATAGCAGTTTCTAAATAATGAAAAGACAGCTTAAACGAGCAATGTACAAGTACAGTCAATCAATAGATCGTAAGTCATGAACAGTGGTACACTCCAAGTATTGTACGTATCATACTCGTACATCAAAAATTAGCTCTTAAATATAATACCTTAATAGATAACACATCATACTACAAATACACTCCACAGATATTAAGTACTTCAAAACTACACACATCATAGGACATAAAGTTCACATACATAAACCTGTAACATGGTTGGATATATACTGCTCCATAAAATGTACATGAAATGCACATCCAGAGGAAAATGCAATGCACATGCAATCTATATTTTTTATCAGAGATACGTACAATGAGTTACCATTATCGAATGGTGAATGTGGTCAAGTTTAGGCTATTTGTTTTTTACTCTATTTATCTATAGAACAGCAGCACCAACCACATCAAAAGCTTTTCGACTTACTGCTCATCCACACGACAACAGTGAAAGATACATTTAACCGCAGAAGTTTTAGATGCAACTAAACCTACACCCATTTTTGACAAATTCGACTTTATTACTAACCATTCTCCAATGTGTATAGTTTTTTCGGGCCATATAAAAAATAAAGTTGATAATGATTCTCCGAAATGAAACGTTGTATTGAAAATGTCTCAAGGGTATCTTGAAGAGCTTAAAAAATGGAAATGGGAAAGTATTTTTATTTTTGTTTTCTCTGTTTAGACATCAGAAAAAAATGAAAACGAAATAGGTTTTTCTGGCATATCTTCGGAAGTAATATATTGGAATTGTCTGGGTTTCTTTAAGGCATCATAATATCTCTTTAATTACGCATCTTTTTTCTAATTTTACCATCTTCGTATCTTCTATGTGGTTTCCGAGATCGCCATGATATATACATCCTTGAAAATTTTCACCCTGTATATACCTTTACAAGTAATTAAATGATTTAATTTATTACCCTTAGCACGTCACGACACCTACAAAGTAAATTAGCATCATTGGTCGATTAACTGCTAGGAACACAAATCACCCCTTTATATCTTTATTAGAGGTCGATGTCTATAAGGAACAGGTACTGATTGTGATTTAAAAACTGTTCAATTTAAATTATGGGTAATGAGAATTTTGTTATAAGTAAAACCTTGTCATTGAATGTGGATACAGCATAATTAAACCTTCTCTAGGAGTTTATTGTCCTAACACGCTGCAATTCATTTAGATTCGTTATTAGATACTTGATCTTGGATGAAAGATTAGTATAAAGTTAATACCGCATCGTCTTAATTAACCTTTGCCATTTAATGAAACCTTTAGCCATCAAGTTCACAATATTGTGAAAGTTTTACGAGCACCTATAGAATTCTGTTTTGTTTGATTAGTTCCAATAAAAGGTTTATGTTGATTGTAAAACTGTAATTATACCAGGCGGCGTGCAAAATATTTCAATAACTTGCGGGTAACACTAAAACACATTATTGCTGTTGGCGAACAAAGTAGTACTTAAGGGTTCATATAATCACTTTACCTTAGTTTGCGACTAAAAATCGAATTCCCTACAAAACTAAGCGGCGTGCGAGCGTGTACCTTCTATGCCTCTCTAGAGCAAGTTAAATATTTGTCGAGCATTTATTTTACAACTGAAAAGAAACTCGAAGGAAATAATTAAATATTTTTAGGATGCCTGAGTATACTTACGCTAGAGGGACAGGTGTGTAGTAGAGAAAGTTGAAAACCTATAAAACATTTTAAGTTTATAAGCGTATCCATCTCCTTTGTAAAGCGGGATAAAAATCCCTTGGGAATGATTTTCGGAAAACTTTGTGTGTAGAGGTGCTTGTTCAATAGTGATACGCGTTCTGAAGATATTGAACATTCTTGTCAAAGTTATGATTTATAATTTAAACGGGGTATTAATATTTTAATTTAACTTGTTCCAAAAATTACTTTGGGAAAATGTCTTTTAAACTTTCTTACACGTAAAAGCATAATTGACCCAGTATTCCAGGTATTTTCGTTTTATTTAATGGAATAAGGAAATGAAGTCACTGCCGTCGTTTCTGTTTGTGATACTATTGCTATTTGAATTGCTGAATTATCTGAACCGTCGTTTGACATGTATCAAAAGGCGTTTTTATAGCGCATGTAAATTAGAAGACACTACATTTTAATTTCAGGCAAATTGTTATCGCACGTGCTTTCAACAATCCACAATTTCAGTAAGCACATGGTCGCGCAATGAGATTTGACCATTAAAGTAAGTATAAAACGGATTTCTTGAAACCTTCATGAAAGTTGTAGCGAGACGTTTAGCAAAATTAAAAAAAAATAGTTTTAACCCCATCAGGGTCCTGATGGTGTGTTCTTTTTGGGTGAGGGGTTTTAAGTGTGGTCCTATTTAAAAGCCGCTTCAGATCGGTGAGATACGACGTGATTGACTAAGGTTACAGGAAAATTTATTTATTTTATTTTCGTTGCAATTGGCGCTATCTAGTTTTTGCCCTATAATTAAGAGTGTGGGTTCCTGCTGAATAGACAAAAAAGTGTTTAATGTGGACTAAATTTGAGGGGAATTTTTTTTTCATCCAGAAACATTGACTGGCAAAGAGTGTCTGTGGCGTGTGATGTTTTCATTACAGGGGTGGTGAAGTTTGGGCTTTCTGTTTAACCTAATTCACAATAGACAACATATTTCAATGGTTTACCGGGTGGTTTCAAAAGCTCGACGATTTTCTACATTCCTACAATGTCAATACAGTAGGTGAATCATGATTTCCACATTCATTCCCTTACAGTAAAATGCTTTTAATGTCGTTCGATATTTGGACCACAAGGTAAACCGAATGCATACAATGGTATTTGGATGGTATTTTGATTAGCTACCACACACGGTGTACGTTGCAATTTACTGCTGCTTCCTCTATATTTTCACGCATCTCCATACTTATTAAAATACAGCATGCATATTGCATATTTGTCGAAACCACAACGGAATGATGTAATTTGATCGTGTCGCTAAAACGGAAAGCCAATCAACGCAATGTTATTGAAGCCGAAATCATAAGCATTTTGTTTGCATTTCGTATTTGTGTAATTAAATGGCGATATCGATAATTGCTATTCAGAACAAGATATTTTACATAATATAAGTTTGTACGAAACCATATCCAAATATCCTACAATAACCACCGAATGAAAGCAAACATGAAATAACTTTCAGCATTCATGTGTAGGATTTGAAAATACCTCACAATGAATAATATAATATTGTGCGTGATCGTTATAAATTAATCCACATGGTATGTATTTTCAGCAAAATTTATATAGATATTCTGTCGGTTACATATATTTGGAGTAGTTTTTACATTCAAAATTTTTAATTCGTAGCATTTTTTTTTACATTCGTGCGGAAATCTAACATTCTAGCTGTCATTTTCTGTGCGCAGAATAGTCATTTCTCACAGTCATAAAATAAGGTATAGTTTGACTTTCAAGATTTTTGGGTCAATAAGCCTTTGGCGAATTTCCCGCTAGTAGATATATTCTATGTATGCACAGGGGCCTCCGACCAGGCAGCACCTAGGCATACCAAAGGCCCATTGTGCCTATCTCTTTTCTTTTGCGACTAGTTCAGAACCCGTTCCTCTCAATAAAGGATAGGACCCTGTTTAGCCTAAGTTGCTCTATCCTCCCCGTTTCCAGATAACTCTCGCCGAGGAGTTGATGCCTGGCTCTGATCAAGGCGCCACAGTGAGAGGCCACATGCTCGGCACTGAGCCTGAAATTGACTGGTCACCCCTCGCGTCACCCAGTCTTTCTTTAATCATGACCCTATAACAACGGGAGGAGGGGCAATTCCTAATGGTGTAGACGCGGGCGCGACGAAGACCCCGCAACTGTCTTCACGAGTCAGCTCGTCCGCCCTTATGTTGACCCCTATTCCGCAGTGCGGCGGCACCCAGGTCAAGCTTACTCTATTAGACTTCCCTAATCTATCTAGAGTTCGCCTACAATCAAGCGCCGCCCGTAGACGATCAGAACCTGACTGCTGGCAGGGTCCTCAGCGCCACCTGACTGTCACTACATATGTATAATGTGCTTATTATGGTAACTTCTACGGAGGTTCGCGAGAGTGACGGTCTTAGTAAGACAGCCCGGATCACATCCCGTCGTGCAAGGAGGAAATCGGAAATGAAGGTTACCTCCCAGATCCACCTCGATCCTTCCACGCGTCCCAATCGTTTAGCCGTATGGAAGCCGTATAACCTAAATCCGGGTACGTTCTAAAGACGTGCAACAAATGTAAGAGAAGTTGCAGGTCCTTCTGTGGAAGATCCGGAAATATCCAATCCGGTCCTGCATTACAAACTTATTCTGAACGTGTCGACAGTCCATTTCAGAGATCCCTCGGTAACTACCCGGGCAGCTACTTTTCAGTATATCGGCCTTAAACCGGCCCGCGTAGATCCTTTTGGTAGATCCAAAGTTGCGTAGTCCCCAGAGTCCGGAGAGCGTGTTTCCACCCGCGGTAAATGTATACCTGCCGCATGGAAGCCTCAATGCCCCCACTTTTTGTCTACGGGTCTTTCAAAACACGAAAAGGGACTCCTCCCCTTCGTCCTCAAACCAGGATTTTATCTCTTGAAGCTCTTTAAGATGGCGGCCGTGTCATCAGGGAGCCCGTATAATACAGCCATCACCTTGGTTTCCCTAGGGACGTCCCTGTCAGAGTCACCCGGTCTCAGCGCCTAATAAGAGAGACGGTCCTCTCTAACTAGTCCAAGGTCCACTGGTCCTTGCATTCTTCTCAAGTAAATGATAGTCTTCTAAAAATTCAAAGAATAAATGTATGAAAAGCGGCGCAAATGTGCGTTTTTTGCATCGTTTAATTGCATAGAACAGAGCATTGTTTCTGACATTTCCACAATATTTCGTCTTCTTAATTAGTTCTATTGGGTTACACTTGCTAGCTCGGTGTTAGGTGACACTTTGGATCAGAAGTAGAGTAGCCGGCAAGATTTCGATGTTAGCCCCACCTCTTTCGTCTGCGCTTTTATTAACAATTGAACATAACGATTTCAATTGGCCCAATTAAAAAATATGGTAAGGGGCAGTGAAAATGATCGTAGGAATTAGTTTGGGATAGATTTTGGGATTCATTCGTGTGTGGATTCGCGATATTTTCGACATTTTTGGAACGGTAGTTGGATAAATGCAACGGCATTCTATTGCAATGGCTTGCAAACCGAAGTCGCGCTGAAGAAGCAATACGCATGATACTGATACATTCAGTAAACAGTAACATCAGTAAGTAAACAGTAATAGACGAAAATAGCAGTATTTACAGAATCCTATTATTTACTCATAAGGGGTAGAAGTTCAATTTTATATGAAAAATAAAAGATTTTAATTCAAATAGGTCGCAAATGATTGAAGTAAATCACACAAAACCTCTTTACTTGACGATTTTTATCCATTAACACATGGATTCATTTCATTTAGTCGAACGCACTTATTTTTTTATATTTATAAACATCAGATACAGCTTGCCAGAGGAAATTACGTTTTTCTATTACGCACATCGCGTATATGGAAATTGATAATTACGTTAAATCCACCATTAAAACATTAAATACACTTCAAATCGCCCTTCCACGTCTATACGTTTTGCATTTTTATTCAATTTCGTTTAATTTCCATTCACTCACTTATCTTTCTTTTTTAGAAATTACCAGCGCTTTTACGTGATCAAAGGATTTCTTTCATCGCCGCAACCACATCAAAATAATTATTGTTTGTAAAGAATAGAAGAACTCGGAAATTCGTGGATCGGTACTCTTACCGTTTGCTTCAGAAGGCCCTTTCAATTTGAAAAAATGCCAACGTTTGGTTTTACCGTTAATGAGGTGGTGGAATAATTCACGAAGCGGTGGCCGTTTTGGATTGTTCTTTTACTCGTGTAAGCAGAATTAGTAAATGTCAGTTTCGCATTTTAATTACACTTCTTGCTCGTCTTGCGTATATAGATAATTGATTATGCGCCCTTTAAATATAAATATAATTTTGTGGTTAATGGATTTAAACATTTTCCTAACATGATAAACGACATCCATAAAGCGTTGGCACCTCACTACCTGTACTTGGATTACTTGGAATTACAATATTAGAAAAAATAAATTACATTTTTTTTTATGGGAAATAATTAATTATATTAGTACGAAGGTGTGCACTTAAGTAACTTATACAACAAAATGGAAGTGAAAGCTATACAACCAGAGCAAGTGTATCGTCAATCCTTCACGTCTCGAAATTTTAGGGGTTGTTGATATGTGCCAAAATGGCTGGCACTATAAATGTAAATAAGACGAATGGAATTCAGTATTTAAATACTAAAATTTAAACGGTGCCTTAGTAAGTAGGTTATTAATGCGAACACGTTGTAAACTTCGACACATACTTCGCTGCTAAAGAATCGAGGCATAAAATAACTGGTTGACAATTAAACGCCGTAATTAGGTTTATTAAAATTATGAACTTCATTAAAAACTTTCTGTATTCGTTATAGAAACTCCTTTTAGAGGATTTTTTTGGAATTTTCATTAGAATCTGCTTAAAATTTTGATTAGGTACTAATTTCTAACAAGAAATGCGAATTCGTTTATATTGCCTCGGCAAAAATGATACCAATGTTTCCTATAGCTAACTGAGAAACATTCACAAATAAAAGTTTTAAGGAACAATTCATGCTCCACCGATTTTATGTAGATAATAATAGCTAATTATGAGAAAAGGAATCATTGCAGCTTGAATTTTTAATGACCAATCGTTTTGAGAGGGTGCAATTATTATACCTACCAGTATTAACGCAGTAACCAGAGAAATTGGTGGATGGTCATTAATTATTTATCGGTTCTCACAAATTCTTCATGCGTTATATTCGTCTGAGTTTATAATTAGTGGGGTAGGATCGGTTTTAGTATTGCAGCTATTCAAATGATAATGGCCATTTTGCTGAAAGATAAATTTGCAAATTTTGAAAATGAATATACAAATTGTTCTAACCAAAATTCGTACCCTAACAATCAGTTTCCAGAAAATTAGCGGAAAATGCATAACAAAACTCATCTTTCATGCCACCCCCTTAAAAAAGTTCTATGGATTGGGATTGTGTGAAAAGCTCATTCCATTCTTAACAATTAAGACTTAATCCTCACATCTTTAATTAATTTCTCCACGACCTAAAGCATTAATGTATGATAGTTATGCAAATCAAACTTGGGGTAGATTAAATGTTGTTTGTAAACCTATCTTTTGTGACTTTTTGAAGTCATTCAGTGGCGAATATTGGGATGACGGTCTCATTCATGTTCTGAAGTGTTAGCCCTGAAGTTCTGCGTGACAGTTCAGTAGTTTTTTTAGTGAGTCGTAGTGGGCGGTTAACACAACGACATATTTTTGGCAGAATTCACGTGGTATACTGCATTGGGCACGAACTTATAAATTAAGATGGACTGCTAATGCTGAATTGGTAAATGATACATGGGGGCAGCCATGATCTGCACTCACTTGGCGCGAAATTCAAATCAACTAATAAACAAGCATTAACCTCACGTTTTCTAAATAAATTACTGTGACACATGTCATTTTCCAAGGCTGCAATAGTCTCAACACTTGAGCACTAGGAAAATTCCCCTAGAAAATAACTAAAAAGTGCACATCATGGCCACGCCCATGCTAGAGCCATTTCTACCTCTATGCAAATGTTTGATCAGCAGTCCATCTTAATTTACAAGTTCGTGGCATTGGACGTTCAAATACTTAGACGTTCTTTTGTTTCCCAGCTGTCGTTTCTGACCGACAGACACTAAATGGTTCAATAAAAAAAACTTTTTAGTCTAAAGGCTTCCTATGAAAGTGGCTACAAAACCGTAACTGTTCACATATAGCTTTTTGTTGCAACTATTAAAACGTGACGTTATTTCATGACCTCTAAAAGGTATTTAAAAAATATAACGGTATAACCATTGTTTAAATACTTTAGTATAACTAATGTAAGATGAGATACTGTAAAAGGTTTTAATTGAAATTGTAATTTAGATGCACTGTACTATTGCTTATGCGGGTCGAGGTTTGTATTCCCTCTTGCTACAGAAATGAATATAAATCAAATTTTCTCGTTTAAAATGATAAAATATTTGTAAAGGTAAACAATGCAAAAATATCATCTCAGTGGAAAATAAAAACAAACAGACCTAGCTGGTTGTAGTCAAGCCTATGTGCATTACAAACATTTCTCAAATATCAACATCGACTCGGCTATTCGAAATTCCACTTCTTTTGTAATTTAATTAGCAAGTTAAAAGTATACTCTATATCCAACACAACCTTCTCATCTTTGCAGTATATTACTGGCAACCCTTTTTAGGGGAGTTTTTAGAAAGAATAAAAATTCCCCGTAGGTGATGGTTTTGTCCGTCTGTCTGTTTCTCTTCTAACTCTAACGAAAAGAGATACCGATGTCCTACCTTCCCCAATCCATTTCTACGAGTTCAAGGATCAGTGCTATTGAATATGAGCCGGATCAAAAGTCTGGCTTTCGAATACGAGCGAGTGGAAAAAAAATTCCCCTACTGAAAATCGTATGAGTCTTCGTATCGTATTTTGGACTGAATAATAAAAATGTCACAGTAAATACTAGCTAGGATACTTAATTTATCTAATATGTGTACAAATGTCTGTTACTTTAGACAGCAATGAAAGTCTCTGGTTCCAGCATGGATTTTTGTAAGTGTACCAGTGAATGAAAACGACATAAAGATAAATAGAAATATATTTCGAGCCTAAAACTGTGCTTTTGATTATCTCAGCCTGGATCTACAAAATGAATAAAAAAAACAAAAGGTAAAGCCTGGTGCAAGAACGCCGCATTATTTGAAATGATTGTTAAAGAGCTACTTTAAATCTCAAACACGTGATGATGAGATGAGTTTCTGCGAATAAATGCAGGCAATCTAAAATATTTTAGATGCACTGCTAATTTCCTGGAACTGATGAAACAAAATACAGAGAATGCAAGCAACAATTCTATTATCCCGGATAGCATCAATAAAGGAACTTCAGGATTAATTGCAATATGAGACGACATTGTGAGTTCTTTCATTCTTTACTCCCTACATTGGCATATTCGCTCACAAGATAAATATAAAAATGTACTGCTCGGGGTAATAGAATAGATGAACCCCATTTCAATGCAGATTCCCGATTTTCCAGGAAATGTACTTCTAAAAATCCTTAATACTTAACGGTAATGCATTATATAACATAAGAGGGCGATGAAAAGGGCTGTTTGAGAATAAAGAGCAGCTTAAAGGTGGTGATTTAACTTAATGGTATTGTAGTTGCATGTGAGTGCACATCTAAGTGTTTAGCATACTTATCGATATGGCTACGTACGAAGTACGTAAAAAGGGAAGACCGATATTGTTAATCACTTCAAAATCGAAAAAAATAAGGAGGGGGCGATAAAGCTTTACGGTTAATGTACAATAAATGAGTTTAGTTTGAGCTGGAGACGGAAATGGCTTCTGACTATTGTATGCACTTACGAGTAACACAAAAGCGTACTAACTCGATATCGAATAGTCAATCTAATTTAATTCAATGTTCCAGTTAGGACAATCTCCTTTAAATAACTTCGCAAACATTTTCCGTTAATGAAAACACCTACACTCTAATAAAAGGACCTCGTGACATATCATTTCATTCGTTAGACGTACGTAACAAATTCCATTAGAAAATTTAATCTTCAAAATGGAATTCAGCAACCCTGAAATTGATCAAAATGTATTTGAAAATGTGACCCTATCCACATCCACTGTTGTTTTTTGTAAGAGCGACTACTATCATGTCCTTTATATCATATTGTAATTCTAACGGATTAATTATTTTTTTCCCTGGAATCGTTAGCTGATTAGGATATTCCATCATAATTTTGAGACGTTTACATGGCAGAAGCAGAAAAAACGTAAAAAGGAGTAATTTCATTTCATGTAGTATTGATTTTTTATGGTTGAGATAAGACATCTATTTGTTTAATAAAAAACTTGTTAACAATAAACTTGTGTAGTTGTAGAAGTAATCAAGCGAAAAGATAGACATATTATTTATAGGTAGTTATTAATGATATACCGATCAAAGCCCGCATTTTTCACAGAAACGTTAAATTCGCGTTAAATTTTATAAAATTTACTAAATTACGGTTATAATCCAAAGTATCCACTTTTGTGTGCAGTTGGAATTCTAAAGGATCTATTCTTCCTTCCAGTGCACCCAGCTTCATGAGGAAACGGTCACATTTTTTTACTGGCTAATTACACATTAATCGTCGCGTGGATGACAATGGTCATCTAGACATTTTTAATACCGCTACAACTCGTACAAAATTGGTTGAGCGTTTAAGTAAGGGTGGGGAAAAATAGGTTATTACGGTGTCGTTACTCGTTAGTAGTGTCTATAGCAATAAAAGTGATTTGGATGACTCTTGTCGTCCAGGCGACCATGTAACAATCTTTCATTGTTGAATTGAAATTGTAGTGGTAAGATTTAGATCATTTCTATAGTCCATTTACCGTGTGTTCATTTAGCCCCAACCCCAACAAAATTAAGCCCCTAAGTTAAGTCGAACTTAAAATCTATGGCAACGATTATTAAGCCAATCGTTGCTATGGTATTTAACTTATGCTTAACTAAAACAGTTCCGAGCCCAATGTGCGGAAAAAATGATTTGGAAAATCGGATTCAGACGATAAACGTTCGCGAAAAATTAAGTGATATGGATAAGAGTGGCAAAAATGAAGAAGATATGTTTGTTAGTGATCACAATTCTGGTACCACCTTCTGATACCTATCGAGTTATATATTTCATTTTCCATAAAATCTGTCCAATAGATATCCTCGCACGATTAACAGCTTGTTGAAACCAAACAGTTTCCAACTTTTGTTTTTTTGTATACCGCACATCGTTGTATTCGGCATAAACGCTACTCAGTACAGTATGTATTTTTTTGCGGGCCATGTAAACATATAAAGTTCTGTTCAAATAACATGAGATAAAAATAAAAGCAAAATCGGCATATTTCGGTTTTTCTTAGATCTCTTTGGAAGTAATCGGAATTTTCTGGTTTTTCTTTATAGCATGATAAAACAAACGTTTAATTGTGCAA
This sequence comes from Photinus pyralis, assembly GCF_008802855.1. Classification (NCBI taxonomy): domain Eukaryota; kingdom Metazoa; phylum Arthropoda; class Insecta; order Coleoptera; family Lampyridae; genus Photinus; species Photinus pyralis. The sequence continues at coordinate 4,614,049 of NW_022170511.1, forward strand.
TTTTTCCCTAACTTGACCATCGTCGTATCTTCTATGATTTCGGAGATCCCCACGAAGACATTCTTATCTTGGACACGCGTATGAATTCAATAATTCCTCTTCTCGAAGTACAAATAATAAAGAATTTGGTATGGGAGATGATAAAACCGTAAATTGGGAAAAGATATGATAATGTGGATATTCGTAGAGAAATACAGCGAAGAACATCACTTCTGCTAGGGGTAAATCGAACCACAATAACGATGACTGACCCTCATACTTCGTTGTGTTACGGTAAAAATTCTAGATTCATTCGGTTCTGGGCAAGCAGAGCGACACTGTGTTGTTGGGAGTTCGCAAAATGAGTCCGGTAATTAATCCCAGAAAAGTTCTTGAATAGGTTTTCGATCGGAAAAATATATACCAAAGTATAATGACGTAGGTTCATGTACGAATAAATTAAAACCGTGCGGGGTTCGTCGACGCAGTTTTTTCTTAAATACACCCATCAAACGTCCATAAAAAATACATGCGTCGCAATCTTGTATGAAGCATATTATTATGGCTCTACTTCATAAAATACGAAGGTTATATGAGGGACGCAGAACATGTCTTTAAAGAATTAAACGTAACTTAGGTTTAAATTAACCGATTTCCACAAAATTGGTCTTATTATCGTAGACTAGAAACCAATGTCGAAAAAAAATTCAAAGGGCTGTAACTTTTGAACTAGTAGCCCAATATTGGAACTGTTTGAAATTATGGAATCTACAGGCCACGTTCTATAAGAAAAATTTTTTTCCGGGTCGATCTGAGAAAATTTTTTTTCGGGACTCAAAAAAAGGCAGTGTGTAACCTTCCTTTTTTACCAAAAATCGACTGCAACAAAATTTCTCGGGAAAACACTTTTTCTTATTAATTTTGGTGCTTAGAACCCAAAACAATCCGTACTTTTTACATCAGACTTCTGAATCAAAAGTTATGGGCTAGAAACCAATGTCCAAAAAAAATTCAAAGGGCTGTAACTTTTGAACCAGTAGCCCAATCTTGGAACTGATTGAAATTATGGATTCTACAGGCCACATTCTATAAGAAAAATTTTTTTCCGGGTCGATCCGAGACAATTTTTTCTTCGGGCCTCAAAAAAAGGCGTTCCTTTTTTACCAAAAATCGACTGCACCAAAATTTCTCGGGAAAACACTTTTTTTAATTAATTTTGGTGCGTAGAATCCAAAACAATCCGTACTTTTTCGATCAGACTTCCCAATCAAAAGTTATGGACTAGAAACCAATGTCCAAAAAAAATTCAAAGGGCTGTAACTTTTGAACTAGTAGCCCAATCTTGGAACCGTTTGAAATTATGGATTCTACAGGCCACATTTTATAAGAAAATTTTTTTCCAGGTCGATCTGACACAATTTTTTTTTCGAGCCTCAAAAAAAGGCAGTGTGTATGTAACCTTCCTTTTTTACCAAAAATCGACTGCAACAAGATTTCTCGGAAAAACACTTTTTCTTATTAATTTTGGTGCGTAGAATCCAAAACAATTCGTACTTTTTCGATCAGACTTCTCAATAAAAAGTTATACTCGTATAAAGAGTATAATGAGATTTTGCAAGACTACTTTTTAGTAAATGTGATAGTGGTAGAAAAACGCGGTTTGACATTAACACAAACCTTGCAGGATTTTTAGAAATTTTTAAATGGAACAATATCATTATTATTTAATATTATCAAATAAGATGAAGAAGGAGGAATATCAGTGAAAACCGCATTTTAGAGTCTGTTCTGGAAGGAGAGGTATGGCGAAAATACGCACATTCACAAATTTGGATTGCAATAATCATCCAAGTCGAAAACAACAGAAACACAATGCCACGCCTCAGCAGAGGATTCTTCTTTGTATCGAAAATAATGGCAGACAGTTTGCACAATTACGTTCTTACATTGAGTGGATAATTTTAATTATTATTTCAATTATCGCTTGTTATGTGTTCTTTTGTTTTCAAATCCAACTTGGATGAGTATAAATATTGCATATTTAAATTTGTAAATGTGCGTATTTTCGCCATATCAAAATGCGGTTTTCCCCAGAAAAAAATTCATATCAATACACCCAAATTATACCCTCCAGACCGAAAAACAAAGTGCCTAAGCTCGTTTCCAAGTTATATCGAGACTATATGTACCACAAAATGGCCATACTCCAGAAACAATGTTCAAAATTTGAAATTAGACGCACGATGATTATTAATACTACATTTCACTTTAACGTGGCGAACCAAACCTGCTCGTCCAAAAAAATGCGGAAAATGATGTTTCGGAGGAACCCAACAATAAAGGTCGTCACAAACGAAAGGACAGATAGTTTAAATGTTACAGCGACTCTCAAACAAAAATTACAGTCTCAGTCAACAAATAATAATTAATACGGCCTTGCAAAAATAAAACTGTTCGCTTTCTCTACCTTATAAATCAATGTACCTATTATTTAATTGACAACAGTATGACGAGTCAGTCGTCTTTGAATACTATTCGTTTAAGAATTTCGTTTGTACTTTTTTTAACAAGAGTTTGTCAATTTTATTTCACACACTGCAGTTTGCACATTCAACAATCTGGATATATTCTCTCGACGTCCTTGGTTCACTTATTTTCCGGGAGCAATTTGTAAAAGATGTGAATGCAAAGATGTCTGACCATCTACCTTAGGGTAAGTATATTGTTTCTCCGCAACTGGAGCGCTTTGCGGAGTATCTACAGTGTCTGGTTTATTTCACAGGGTCGATACCATCATTTCAGGAGCATTAGCTTGCTAAATGATCCAACGCTTTACATAAAAAACAACGGGGTAAGGGGTTCAATCGAAGACACGAAAATCCGGTAGTAACTGATGATTCAATGTCATTGTATCTTGAATAAAATTGAGGACGATAAAAGTAACCTATTTAAATCTTCCTTCTTTTTATATTAATCCCTTTGAATTCATTAACTATCACACTAAATGATAAGGAAGAGAAAGGACTCGAAAGTACAAGTGTCTTTTGTAGATCCTAATTAGGTACTTACTAAAATTGACAATTTGCCGATATTCCTCGCTGGTTCACAGCAACAATCTGGTCAACCACTTTTTTACATATCAAGTATAAGAAAGTAGGCTCACCTGTAATTGGAGTAGATACAAATATTAAATTTTGAAAACGATTTATTTATCCGAGTGCTAATAATATATCCCTTAAGTATCATTTTTCTTATAGCAGTAATAACTAGTGCTTAATCTAGCCCGGGAAATGCGATTTTAACCATAGAAGCAGAAGACTATGGCTTTGTTGCTCAGATCAAATTAATCCCTTATTCACAATGTTGCTGGACGTTTCAATATGTTCAAAGACATATGAACCACCCCCGAAAGGCAAACATGAGCACCTAAGCGTGTTTTGCACGGGACAAGATTCCCATACTGAGAATATAGTAAACCAAAAACAAGATAATGTGAACTACTAATGGGCCTTCGGTAAAAGGAGAAATGTATCAATCGTAGGTACTAGGTATAGTGCCATTAATTTCATTTTCAGTCTTAAACATTATTTCTGAAGATAGTCGATACCAGGCGAAATGTAACAAAAATTTGCCCGAACATATATTTCAATCAAATTTGTGCAGTAAGTCAATAACTGCTTTCGTAATTTTTTAAAAGCCCTGCATTAATATTTTCATTAGTATCGTAATGAAATTAGCAAAGTAACGCAATGCGAGGGAAATCAATAGGAGGCACGAGTGCCAGTATTTATATATTAAGCTCATACATCAAAAAGAAGATTTACCGTTCGTTTATTCAGTAAGGGTAGTCAATGTGGTCACCGGAGGGATTTCACCCTATTGCTGAACGCTGTGATGGGCTTTTTAACTCGAATCACAATTGTAGCTACCTGCAATATATCTCTGTTATTTTATTTTGATCTCGCCATCGCGGCATCATCAGTAATGAAAAAATAATCTCTATGCACGTCATAAAGTTAAATTATTTTCTACGGGTAAATCTGCCTCAAATAATGTGTTGTATGCTGAAGCGTTTTAACTAACAATTCGAGCTCTGTAATGCGATGTAGGTACGATAAAACTGTGTAAGGACTTGCTCTTGGCGTTATGTTATGGAAGGATTGATAAGACAGTTACACTACTTGGCGAAACTTGGAGTTTTAGATGTGCCACTCTTGAACCCGTTGATTGTCTCTGTAGTGGAAGCCGAGGGAGTTTAGTAAGTTATCCAAGATAAATAGACGCGTAATTATAAGGGAGGTAACACTTGCGCTTCTTGTGGATAACTATAACAAGCTCTATTATTTATAGCTACGATATAATTACTAACCGAAATTTATATCTTGATCATGCATGGTAAACCTTACGACACCCTCAGGGAGCGGATGTTCTCAACTAAGTCCCGTTATGAAACAATGTAAAGCACATTAACTCGGTTTCTATACAAATGCGACCAGGCCTGCAAATGAATCATTTAATTTGTACGTAAATTAATGAAAAAAATTTATTAAAATCGATGCAAATACATAGGAAAGATCATCTCATACAGTGCAAGTTTTATTTGATACCCACGCTGAGTGGAATCGGGAGTAGAAATATTAGTGTTATATTTCTGGGGATGAACGTGGGGGTGATAGACCTGCGCCGAAGCGTTCGGCCAGCAGAAGAACAAAACTACGGGTCACGTGATACACCGACGCAGTATGGCAGCAAACGGTAAACGAGAATTTCACGTTTTAGAGATCAGTCCTCGAGATAATGCGAAGTTGTGCACATCTACAAGTACTTTCAACATGTGTGCTCTGTTATACGAAAAGTAACACTGATCTGTACGGATTCGTTACGGTTCATTTATAAGTTACGTTACGGTGACTAGAACTAAATACGACGAAAGTCTAAACCGACCTGTTTATTTTCTCCTTGCCCATGTTCGCGCTCTGCTCGCCCTGCAGGCCTCAGAAAGGAGGGCAAGCCCGGTTAATACATCAATTTATTTGCTTTGTTTTTTTAAGGGCACTAGTGTTATTAACACTTTCGATGCTCTACGTGTAACGTGTGAAAATATAATTAAATCTCCGAAATGAGGTTTTTCATTTAAATGGGAGTGTCGGCAATTCAGTTACAAGATGCTCGTTTTATAGATACAACATGGTGCAAAAAACTTAATTTAGCTCTTTAACACTATAAAATGGCTCTTAAACATGCACTTGGGGCTGTTGTGGTTTTCACGTCCATCGTAGTGTACCACAACAGCTGTTACTGCGGATTTGTCTTTGACGACATCAGTGCAATTAAGGATAATAGAGATTTAAGACCGCACACGCCGTTAATAAATATTCTCTTTAACGACTTTTGGGGAACCCCAATGCACAAGGTAAGAACCCCCCTCCCGAATAATAGCATGAAAGCTTCACTCACGGCACCACCATGGACATTCAACTTAGATCAGGCCAAATTAAAAATCAAGGATCAAACGCAATCTCCACCCCCTCATCATTATTCACGCGGTCTTTGTCATGGAATACAATCTACTTAAAAGTTTAATATGACTATAGATTAATGGTAATTTTGGAATAGGGACACACTTAACGGCCTAACTTTAATTACTCCAACGTAATTGCATGCAATTTCACATGTTAATCAAGACGGGTGGGATTTCAAATCGAAAAGTTCACCGTACCATGTAATTTAAGTATAACAAGCATTTAATCGCGGTTGACGTTCGAATGTCGGATGCCTAAATCAATTTTGCAATGAGCCTAGTAAATGCAATTAACACTTATTCCGCAAACTTTTGTATTACCAGGAGCAAAGTCACAAGTCCTATCGACCCCTGACAGTCTTAACGTTTCGATGGAATTATATGTTTCAACAACTCGAGCCCATGGGATATCATCTTGTCAACATGCTGCTGCATTCGGTTGTGTGCTTGATGTATTTTAGGTGAGTAAAATTAGTTAGTTCCCCATTCCATAGTTACATACAGAGGATGTGAGCTTTATGGAAATTGAATTCACAGCTCGCTCTTTGGTTAAAGGATTTTAAGTGAGAGCCACAAAGCAGATGAATTTGTAAACTTGTAGGAATCTTTTTAAATTAACTGTTGTTTTTCTAAAATATGATGGAAAACGAACTTACGACGTGAAGCTACGAATCTTTCATATCACATTCTGCCATAGCCAGACATTATACTTCCGTAAATTACTTACGAAACTATCAAATTATCTCGTCTTGTTTCGTAACCAATGGATGAATTTGGGAAATTCATTATCAAACGAAGACCGAATTGGACATTGAAATCGCAGTCTCTACTCCCTTGGCTTGTGTCGAAGCGCGCGTTGGGAATCATACGTATCTAACCCAATCAGTGTGTTACAGTCCAAAAAAGATATAATTGCGAAGCATAAGCGGGAATACTGATATTAGTGGAATGCAGTTAGTTTAAATTGCTGTGCTGCAAGTTATCATTTCCTTGTCAGGTACCACTTTAATGTCAGTGCCTGTGTTTTCGCAAATAACTTAAAAAAAGCTTTCACACACATTAAAGACGAGTTATTGCGTGAAAAACCTGCCTTTGTAGTTCCATTTCGCATTTGCTTTCGAGATTTTTACATCTGAGACGAATACCAATTATTTAGTGGAATGCTTCCATTCGTATTGGTACACATTTACGATCTGATGTGTAAGCAGTATATAGTGACAATTTTCTTTCGTACCCATCTTGAAAGTTTAATAGGTTTACTTTTGCGATGTTCGCTAAATTTTGAAAAGTGTTTAAAGTTTCCCACTTCGTAAGTGAAGGTAGTCGTTAGTCCTGTTGTGAATTTTGAGTGCAATATGGAAGACTTGGTTTATTGTATTGTGTACTTTTATACTGTAATATTCATAATAATGCTTGCCGATTTATTTGTTTTGTTTCATACAGAGAATCATCCCCATTAGCAATTAAGGTCGATTCGACTTCAAATATGTAACGGCGCGAGCCTATAGAGCCTAGAGTAGACATTGCTGAACGCGTTACTGTAGCAATATGATGCGAAAATGTAAATTTGGAATCAAAGTAAACGCATAGGTCTTTAAAATATATATCGGGTGATCAAAAAGAACTGCAGACAGTTTAAATTGGGCGCTTTATAAGCTTTTAATATTTTTTACTTAAGGAATTGGCAAACATGTTTAGAAGGTAGTTTATTTATGCATTAGTGATTAAATTCATCCACCACTGCTTTTACATAAATGACATTTGGTATGTTACCAACGTTATAAATGTTTAGTTTTACGGAAAATTCAAATTGTCCGCACTACTTTTCGATCACCCGGTATACTAACACGAGTACTAACACATACTAATTACTAGTGAAACAAACAGGCATTTTCACGCCACTATTTTAGTCTATTTTTCATTGAATTTTATGGTGTCGAAAAAATAAGCGACACAACCGCACAGAAACAGCACAAGTGAGAGATGACCACAAGCATTAATATTCGAAACTATTTACTTATTTTGGTGAAATGCTACCAAATAGGCGATGTATCGTTTCGACCAATAGGTCGAAAAAACTTAATGGTATTCAAGTCATTTCAACCTGTTGGTCGAAATGTTATTAAGTTACTGTATTCTCTTATTACGTGTCTATGAAATTTTCTTCTATTCCTATTTAGTCATTTTGTCGACTTTCCTTGTCCCTTTAGTTAGGCTACAAATTGGCACAAATAATGCCCTCCTACCTACTGCTCCTATTAGGTGATAAAAGTTAGGTAGGTATATATTCCACTCTCTTAATTGGTATTCTTGACGTAGGTACTTCACCTATTAGATGACCATTTACCACAGTCCACAACGAGGTCCACAATCATAGTTTATTGCATCCTAATAAGGGTTTATTTCACCAATATATATCACCAGTACCTATAATAGGGAACATATTCACCTTCATCGATTCAACATAAACATTACGTAATTTCCACCTACTTTGGTCGAATTTCTTTTGCCCCAGGTTGCCGACACCTAAATTGCTGTCTGGATGAAACCCGAGGATAAACCTTACAAAAAAAGGTGTAAACAATAACAACTAAATATAACGAAACCAAAAAAATCTCTAGGCTATATTTAGTTTTTTTCAAAAATTTTACAATTAATCCCCCCCCCCTGCCGTTATACCGCTAGTACAAGCTGTAATCCACATGCCAAATAACTCCCAATAAGATCTACTGAGCCTAGGTACATACATCAAACCCGATATAGTCTAGTATTACAAGGGATGTGAAATAGTGTTAAAAGTAGTAAAACCTCTAGCACGAGATGTTTTCCTGCATCAGTAACAGAGAGTATTTCATCAGTGGTGCAGCTATGACCATCTCTAAACCCAGACGGAGTATATTAGGGGGCAATATATTATTAATCGTAAGATCCTTAATTTGACCATTGAGTTTCTTTGAGAAAGCCGGTAGAATGCTTATTGGTCGTAGATCACTAAAGGTGGTTGGATTATTTTTCTCTCGATTTTTCTTCGAAATAGGAGTGACAATGGCGGTCTTTCAGCTCGTTGGAAAGGTGTTATTTAAAATTATCTCGTTTATAAGCTACAAAAACTTCGATAGACTGTTCCTGATCATCGGGAAAATTCTGATACCAATTCTGATGTTAGAAAACAAAGGGTGGTTGTATTCGTTAGAAGCAAACAAGCTAAAAACAGTAAAAACTAGAAGGAGCCTATAACCCATTTCTTATTATTATGATGAGTAAATAAAGAGAAAGGGAGGAAAAGGGTATGTACCACTCAATTGCTAATGAAATATGACTGTATAGTATATCATACGAAGTCCGAACATATGTAGATAACAGATTTCATTTTAGTCCCAAAAACTTTTTTGGCTACAAAAAGTGGTAAATTTTTTACGTGAACGACAAGCGGTGGATATCCTTTCTTCTTCCTGATATGATTATTGGAACAAACATATTTAAGCTCTGTCCAACTGTGATAATCCCAAACTGCAACTTTGGTTTATAATTTAACTCTAGTCATTATGAAAACATATGGATTTGAAAGTCCTCAAATCCTCAAAGATTTTAAATTTGCACAGCTACGGGCTCTTTCCACATGTAAGGTATTGAGTTTCACAAAAGAATTTTAGTTCATTTTCAAAGCCATCTTAGTTTGCGATTCCAATAAAAATTCGGTATTCCATTGAATTTAAGTGCGCAATTCAATTTGAAAAGGCTGCAATTCCAAGTGAGATGGTCTGACAATAAAAGCATGTGAGGATGCCTATATCGTCGGCCGTTTGTTAAGACTAGATTTTCATCCATGGCATATACCGAGGCATATACATTGGTATAAAATCCAGGGTAAAATCCAAGGTAAAATCTTAACTCAGTAATTTGGCATACGTCCAACCATTCCTTAAAGTTTCATCGCAGTCGGATGAACAGTTTAGGCAGGCATAGGAGACATACAAGTAATCATACAAAAAAAATTTTTGAGCGGCAGAGAAAAGCACTGCGAGCTTTGTAGAAGAGTCGATGGTGTCCGTCTGTCTGTCTGTTCCTGAACACGATAACTGCCAAACGCTTTGACCGATTCGGTTCAAACTTTTCACAGTTGACCCTACATGCCACATGTAACAGGCCTAAAAGTGGGTCAACCTCAATGATCCAGTAGGGTCAAACCCTCAAACCGAGGGGCTTTGCCGTTTTATTATATATCCGCTTTAAAAGTTTGTTATTTATGCACTAACAGACCCGGCGAACTTCGTACTGCCTTCGGGAATTCTCGTTTTCTTGGATGGGACATACGTTCGGTAGCCGCCTCACCTCACACACCCTGTGAACTACATACCGCCTATCAGATAAGGTTTTCTTGGATGAGACATACGCTCGGTTTCGGTGGCTGCGCCGCTTCACCTCGCACACCCGATTTATTTATAGATATAAGAACTTTCGCGAGCAAATCGTTGGTCATTTCTCGAAGTTTCATCGCAATCGGATAGGCGATTTAGAGAGGCGTAAAAGAGAGACATACAAGCAAATAATTGTAGGGGCTAACTGTTGGCCAGAACTCATTATTAAGATGCGACAAATCTCCTGTAAACTCATTAGAAACGTCCTTCTGTAATCAGCTCGTACGATCATAAGGGGTGACGTAGCACTTAGCAACATTCAGTCTGACTGGTCGTCTTTCCCGGTCGAGGGTCATGTAAACAAACATCGCGACTGCTTAACTGTGATCATCACCAATTAATTTAGGTAACTAGCCAGAGAAGCTTCCGGCCCGAGCTGACCCTGAGTTCTCCTGGGTCTCCGAACCCACCGATTGGCGATTGGGGTTAAATGCGTCGTTGGACATGACATCCTCAGCTCATACCAATTTGAAAAAGGGACATACGTTGGGTTCCGCCTCACCTTCCGCTCCCCGTGAACTACATACCACCTATCAGTTAATGCTTCCTTCCATGGGACATACACTTAGTTTTAGCCCTACCTCTCACACCCGCCAAACTGCGTACCGATTTATAACTCTCCATTTGAGTAGGGATATGGCGTGGAACAGTTAATTGCGTAAATACACCTCTCCAGGGACACTATTTAACAACAGCATATTTATAGAACCACATCCAAAGAATGAAGATGGGGTACCCGCACTTCTATACTACAAATTAGTTTTCGGCGAACGAATGTTAATATTCCCGCACGTTATCATCCTGATATTAATCAATTTTAAATTTCTGTTAATTGAATATCTGTTTTTAATGAGGCTTAGAATAAAATTAATTTTGCCTTCCAAACGAATAGGTAGCTCGTTCTTTCCAAAGGACGGAGTTCATTTGTAAAATTACGAAATTAATTACAAAAACAGACCGGGATTAGTTCGTAGATCTAATTAGATTTTCAAATTAAAATTAATTGTTTATTGGTTCGTGCGGAGAATTATTATTAGTACCGATCGTTAAGTTTTTCGCGTGTGCCACTATTTTGATCGTGATGTGTGAGTGGCGCGGTTGTTGGCCGCGGTCAAGGTAAAGAGAACAAAAACTGTTGGTATTCGCCGTTGACATAATCGCGAGACACTTTATTTCTCTCAAATACTGGAACTTTATAAAAAACCGGAAAAATGGTTGCTTCCATTGTGTAACGCTTTAAAGTTATTTTTGTATAGTTAGGATGGTGGGCAATAATATCACTTTTGTCGTAGGATGGGTAAGGCTCTAATAAATGTGTTTTGCTTCTAGATGGAATGATTTATCACCAAAATTACCCGCTTCCAAACAATCATTTTAATGCTAGTACGGCAATGTGATACGCAACACTTTTACTTCTAGGATAAAGTATAGATACCTACACTTCATGGCAACGTTTTCGCCTTTATGCGTTAATTACTTACTTAGTATAGAGGTTTCAGAAGTATATCCAATAATTACGGCGTACAAACAAACTTTCGCATAGATAGCCGCTGTGATTTGCACTCGAAAAACTATTCTTATATTATTATATATGAATAATCTGCCTATAAATGGGGGAAAATTTGTTTCGGCGTTTGAACCTTCACACCTGTTCCAATGCTTCTGCAATAAACCTTCAAGAAAGAATTCTTTGGGTAGCTCTTCAAAATAGTCACTAACAGCAACTTTCAAGTCATCATCAGCAGCAAATGTTTGGCCTGGTAAACCAACAACCACATCATCAATACTTGCTGAAGATATGTAAAAATATGACCTCAACAAATGACCTTTAGCACTTCTGCTTGTAGGCGGTAGATCTTCCATGTCTACATTCTTTGCAGGATCTTGAGATATCTATAGTGCCCCTACCCTGCCTTTGCACTCAGGCTTTTTTCGTGATAGTGTGTGGCAAATGTCAGAAACAATCGATTCTTACACAGTTCTTTGTGATTCCCCCAAAGCAGAAACTGCTCCACCATAGGTTTTCTTCTCATCTGTCATATTTTCGTAGGGAATTCATGACGTCCACTATAAAACAGGTCTTCTCAAAACTCCTGAACAATTTGTCGTCGCTGGTGTTGCGATGAGATGCTTTTCTGAGGCTTTGCCGATAACCCTTGTTCATTATACAGTCAGCAGTTTTCAGATAGATCATACTGGAAGAGTTCTTGCATGTCATAGTACTATCTTGAGCTATTTCTGTCGTGTGGTGAGATAAAACGTTGGTTTTCTTTCTGGTAACTTTCCCGGCACTACCTGTACTGCTATAAAAGGGTGGCGGTATGACTTTGCGGATGGTAATTAATATAAAAAGTGCAAGTGTTATAAAATCGGTCAAATGTTAACATAGTTAGGAACCGTTCTGTGATCGGGCGGTCGCCACCTCATAGCCAGAAAATGAACCAGGTGGCGGATGTTCACTCAAGCTCAAAATACCTACCTACTAAACGTCGCCGTCCTAAAATTCTCCATACTCAAACTTTCCCACAGAAATGCTATAAGGTCCTGCACTAATAAAGCTTTCTGGAGCCGTAGGATACCCTAATCTTATCAATCGGTCTATATTGGCTTCGAGTTCTTGCAAAGTTTCGTCTGATTTTTGTGTTCAGCTGTCTTCATTGTCTACTTACTTGACCACGGTGATTTTCCATCGAATTCTGGTCGTATCAACACTTTCACAAGGTAGGGGGGCTTCTTTGGAAGAAGGTTTTTGATCGGCAAGTAGTATCTTGTGTTATCATAGATGACACATCACTTTTTTCACGTTGTTCAGTCAGTAACATAAATCGTGTTCGTAGTATACCGATTTGGTTGACGCCCTGTGTACCTAGTCTTTAATCATACCTCTCACTTCTTTATGATCTGCTTCTATTGTAGCTCGTATTGCTCATTGACCAGCTTCAATTTTAGCTTTTATTGATTGTTGACCGGCTTCGAATTTAGCTTCCATGGTCTGTTGACCGTCTTTCCTTTATTGCATTATTTGTAGCAGTTGGTCCATTTATCTGGTCACTACTGGCATAAACTTCTGCTAACCGTTCACTTGAAAAACAAACCGACACTTGACACCAGTGTAACGTAAATTATTTATTTACAATTATCATATCATATCATATCATTTTTATTTCTAAATAACAATTGTATACACAACAAATTTACACGTCAACAAACAAACATAGAAATGTATATATAATTTAAACACATATTGGTGAGGTACTTCATCTATCTATTGAAATATTCTTTTTCATTATAAAAAACTCCTAATGACAAAAACTCTTTAACTTTTCTTTTAAATTGTGGTTTTGTCAAGTTTTTGAAGGCACTAGGCAACAAGTTATAATATAAAGCGCTCTTATACTCAGGCGACTTCTTAAAAAAAGAATGTCGTGGTTTTACTTAGCCGGAGATTATCTTTGTGTCTAGTATCGTAAGTGTGCACATCTTTATTGAGCAAATAGGTATTCTTGTGCATATGTATGTGAGTCACACAGTGGAGTACATATATGGAAAACAAGGTGAGAATTCGATGGCTGCGGAAAACCCCTCGGCACGAATGGTTGTATTATTTTAATATTGAAAATTAATCGGAGTAGTTGAAAGGGGTGGAAAGTGGTGTTTTGTAAATTGTGGCAAAACTATTAATTTCAGTGATCTGCTAGCTAACGAGACCGACCAATATTTTTTTTAACAGTCCAGGCTATATAATATTCTTTGACAAAAAAATTAAGTTACCGGTTCAAACCGGTTTTTTCATTCAGGTGAAATGATTAGAAATTGGAGAAAAATAATTAAAATAGCTGAATTTTTCCGCGGGTGACATCCCGATGGCCGAAAATTTTGCTATCTGGAGCAGCTGTGTGCGATGAAAAGAAATAGATTTTTCATCACCTTGAAAAAGAGATGGTTTTTTTTTCAGAAATCGCGTGAGATCTGGGAAACGGTTCAACTTTACGGGCCCAAAAAATTATCTCCTTTTTTATCATAAAACAAGCTATGTTTCCTCCAAATTTCGAACCCCTACGACTTTTTTTCGCAAAAAGAAGAATAAAAACAAAAAAAACACTTTTTCGGCTTTTCTAGGAAAATTCGAGGTTATGTGAAAATAGGGCAGATACAAAAGTTGTTCATTTTTTTATTCTTTAAAAGTTTAAATTAAACATTTTCTCCTAATCATCGCACAAAATGCCAGCGGTTTCCTAGGCGGCCGATATACAATTAAATAAAATATCGTTCTAAGATTACAAAAGTACTCGAAGAAACGCTAAAATCAATGGATGAAGGAACCAATACAATACTTAAACCATCTGCTACAGGCATTTAAAATTCCCGGTGTAATTCAGTCTCCCGCCAAGGTTGAACTGCGTAGCGTCGTTTCCTAAAGTCAAAGCGCAGCTGAAATTCATTGAAGAATGGGTCGAATATATGGACAAAACTGTATAAGGGAGGAAAGCGATTAAAAACAAAATGAGACTACTGACTTTGGGAATTATATTGATTCAAGACAACGCCCATCCGCATCCTGCTGTTGGCAACCCAACTCCTTGAGCAGTTTCAATGGGATATTTTTGATCATCCACCATATAGACCCGATTTTGTCCCTAGTGACTTTTACCTCTTTCCAAAACTGAAGAAATGGCTAGGAACAAAATGATTTCAAACAAAAGAGGAGCCACCAAACTTATTTAATCTGGGCGGCGGGCCCCTTCTGCAAGGAAGTTTGATTTATAGGTACGACAAATGCCTCAATCGCCAAGGTAATTTTGTTGAGAAATAAGCATATTATATGTGTGCAATATGTTGGTAATAAAATACCATTTTTATATGCACTTGACTCTTACTTGTGGACAATCGGAGGTTAAATAAAAAATTACCCTCGCATATTATTTTCAGCATATCGTTGTAGATAAAGAACTAGGAATTCCCATTTCCGAAGTAAAATGCAGGGTACTTCGAGGGGTTCTCTAAATCATAGTATACAGGGAGTTTTCCTTAATTGTATACATATGGGCTATGTTTCCTACCACCCATTCTTGCCCATATGTATACATTTAAAAAAATTTACTGTGTGTTACCATTTACCATGTAAAAACTATTGCAGTCAATAATTATAAATAACTTATTTAAATCTTCCGGTTTTGTATAACGTACGCTCGTTATCCTGTAACAGCAACTGATTTGGTCCCGAGGGTCTACCTCATTGTTGTCCTAGGCGCCTAGGCGAGTGGAAGAAGACGAACCTTCGAAAAAGATTGGTTGGGTATAAGAAATTACAAAGTTTATTATTGTAAAATAATAAGCAGATAGTTACCTAGTTTTTTTTTATTTCGGTTGTATGAAACTCGGCAGAGAAACGTGGAAATTGACTGCTCAAATTACTCACTGAGATACCACGTAGCTCAAAGAAGGCTCTAAAATAATTTAAGTTTATTTACTAAATGACCGTGATTATCACAATGATACAGTTGTGTACGTGGCCGTATATTTTCAATTTGTATTGTTCTGTTTCACAATAAGTAATTAGGCAGTAATGGGAATTAATTAATTTGTATTGGCTAAAAATAACATTGGACGAAGTACAATGTCTTGCGAAACACCTTTGCAAACTTTGGGCTTACACCCTTGTAGCTTCACGGACCAAAATACAGCACTCATTTAGAATTTATTCATTGTGATGCCTTCCTGTTTTCCGCAAAATAATCCTCAACTAGTTATAAAAGTTTAATTACCAGATTTCGATTCTCCATGAGAGTACTTTTATGTGGAGCACTAATTACTTACTATTGCAAACTTCGTTATTGACCAATCCTTTGTCCCCGTGGGAATATCTCACATAATAAAATCCACTCAAAGTGTATCCGCGTTGACTCAAAGTTTAATTTGTACCTACTCACCGCTGCATTGTAATGAGATCACGTTATATATTAACTAGGGGTTTTTCCCCCTTGGCATTATTGGATTCCTTTAACAATTACTAATGCATTTTTTCGTTAATTGGGTTTTGGTTGCGTTAATAATTTGTTAGGGGGTGTTCTCTCTCTGTCCACTAGGCAAGGAAAGCAAGGAAATTTCTCAATAGGTGTCACCTAGGGTGTCACTTAAAATTTAACGCCGAAAACCTTTTTTTTTCCTGTGGTTATACGCGCACTTTCAAACTTCGTCGGGAATATGAAGTGCTCATTCAGATGTTTTGCATAAAATGTAAATTTCGTGTGAATTTGAGTAAGCCTTTCACATCTTGCTGTGCGTGTTGTATATTGATTTATATATGATTATTTTATATGATTGGTCAAATACGTCTAAATGACCTATTTCTTTGTTGCCAACAGGTGGATATAATTTCACGGGAAAATAAATTATTCATTTATTAACGTGAACATTACCTACATGCCGCATTGGAGGCGTCGGTACCTGCGTAATAAAGAATCCTTAATTTCCTTCAATAATAATCTATTACAATGATACACTGTAGGAATTATCTCTGATGGGGAATTAATGTCCCAGCTGCGTACAGCAGAATAATCTAAATCTTATGTCCAACAATTTTTGAGAAGCTTTTAATTTCAAAAATGCGAACGACTGAAGAGTGGGTTTTAATTTTTTCGTTGATTCTAAAAAGTGTAGATGAAAGCGTCTGCAGGAGATTAATTTTTTTCATGGCAGGTCTTATTTGTTATCGTTTTGGAATAAAAAGGTTACGCATTTGTCACTCTCTAAGTATACTTGACACACCATAATTGCTTTTGACCTCCGTAATGAGCGCATTTGTTAGTAGGACGTACGGTTTTATTAACTGCCTTAATTTCTTATGGAAATAAAGTGAAGTATGTTTTTGGAAAATAAATTTCTTATCCTTACAATTTAGCGACGATCAATGTTGTTATATGCTACAATAACACTAAATTGTTCGGCGTTATACAGCAAAATCATTAAAGAGGAGTAACTGTGACGTAAATTGTCCTTTAGCCGAATTAGGAACTCGAGTAAGAACTACAATAAAGTTTCATAACGCTGTAAATACCGCATCTTCGATTGTAAATGAAGTTTAATGAAAACTTAAAACAGCGCAATTTTCTGCTGTTCATTAAATTTAGTTTCTTCGAGCGATTCATTAAACAAATTAAAGTGGAGGCTCGCTTGTTGTGTCGGGGAATTAAGAAAGTGAAAAGTTTTAAGCACCGCGTTTTAAGAGTCCATTAACCAAACTTCATTTTTTATCGAAAAATCAATATTCTTATTCTCGTGTATGTCATGAATATAACAACCTTAATACCTTTAAGTCCAATCTGATTGGACGAAAAGTTTGATTACTAATAAGTACTTTGTAAATGGTTTATTAAAACATTACACCCGTGTTGTTTCATGTAGAAGTATACGTACTAATCAATGTTGTACATCAGGTAGATACTCGTAGCATTGATCAACTCCCTGGTTTTGATCGGAAAATGGCAATTTTGAATTAGAATTTCAGGTGTATTGATCTTCAACAATTTTTAAAGTAATATGAGATGCCAACCCTAAAAATTTAATGGAAAAGGGAATTTTGAAAGTTATCCTTGTGTAACAACGTGACGTATAACTTTCTCGTAGTCCTCCATGTGTAACAGATTTATGTTTCAAATAAAATTAATTCCCCCAATATATCAAGCATATTACATCCTTTTAACAGCTTTAAACATTTAATCCTTTGTATATTATTTATGTGTTAGTTCAGAGTGTAGACGTTTATAAATTTGTACAGTCTGCGAGTCTTTTTTTTCGGTTACAATAACATCCTAATGCAAAAAATTTTTTGGAAGAAAATTGCCTCGGAAATCGCGATGGTTTTTTTTTAATAGATATTACCGAGGATATTATACCTACTCCTTTTTCTTAAAATCAGTTGCTATCTAACTTCCAATTTGCCAAATTCAGCAAATTTATAAAATGACTGAAATATGAAATTTGGTCTTTACCAGCAACCGACCCCCTGAAGATCATCAATTGCGGCTTAAATTATATGACTAGCTTGTAATTACAAAAGAGGAGCGGTACTGAATTACTTTCTGTCCCTATTGATTTTTGTATAATTTAATTTTAGCGAGTAATTCGCTTTGAAAATTAATCAAACTTAATCAAATTACTTCTTACGAATGTATTTCTAACTTAGTGCTGAAGCTCAGTTTTATGAAACGTAAACTTTTACAACCACAACTAATTTCTTAGTCGAAATTGGATATAATTAATTTTAGTCCACTTGATATAGTATTATACGGTGGTGGATTGTACAAATTATTGCAAAGCAGTCACTTTCTTTGCAAGAGAGGGCATTTCAGCTTTCCGATCGTCAAATAAACTATTGGGTTATGTTCATTCTGTCTCTATTTTTGCAATAAAATAATAAAATAGGAATAACTTTTTGGCATTCCTGTCATTGATTTCGAGATCAGATTTTTACGATTATATCCTACTGCGGATTAAATATTTCTATAACTGACCGAGTGTAATTATATTCGAGGCTTATCTAAATCTGATATAGGTAGATACAGTGACACGCAAATGTAAAGTTGTATTACAAAATAGGTATTCCGATTGCATCTATTCTCATACCTAAATTTCATTGGAACACCATTTTTGGGAATTGAAACACAGCGTGTGAACCGTTATAGTATAACCTACTTTACAAAAAAAAAGGTAACAAGGATAAAACAAAGGTCAAATACGAAAAATTCCACTAGCTTACGCTTCTAATAAATAAATAGCGTTACCCTCGGCGTTACCGGAATATGCTGATTTGTGCTTTGCCTTGGGGAATAATGCAATCTAATAATAAATAATGAAATACGGGTCACAGGTCTACTAAAAGCATCGGTATCAATTTTCGTTAAATGTGGTTCTTGGTGAGATTTCCAATCCTCAGACGGACGGCTGGGTCGACGGACGGAATTACGCATTTTTCTTCAAAATGTGCTGAAATTGATTAACGAAATCATTTTCTGTTTTTACAACGGACACATGTTTCTGTTCTTAAAAGTAACACAAAGGAAAATAATTATCGAAAATAAATAAACTTTTCGAAAGTATGGTAATACTTTATTGAATAAGTAAGTAATTATTAGGAATGATTTATTTGTAAAAATTAAGAATTGATATCGATAATTGGTCAATTCGATATACGTTGTCATGCTTATCGGCTATATTTCATATGAGGAGCTTCTTTTCAAAATGCAACAAGTCCATTTAGATATGAACAATTTGAGTTCATTTTTCAAAAATAAAAAAATGTCTTGACGACATCTAAAAACACAAGTGTGGGTTCTGTAAGTTTTGTTAATATTTTGACCTGATACAATGGCAATTATGTACTCATAGTTACCCAACTAGTAACTAGAAGCTACACTACTTATTTTCTATTGTTTCATTGTTCAGGGTGAAAAAGTCATTTTTACACCTGCATTGCACCATTAATCTATTATACGAGTCGACAAGCCATAACAGTGTACATATTTGGGGTAGCGTCCCATCCCTAGATATAGTTGTTAGTTCATAATATTTGGGCAGTATATATATAAACCCCTATATGTACTTTACTGTGTAGTCACTTAACGAGCCCTTAGATTTGTAATGTTGGATGGATTGTAGTAGCTCCCAGCCAGGTATGTATGGGGCAGCGGTTGGTCCATTCTCATGAGAAAGGGATTGCCTCGCCCTTTATTAACTTCGACTAGTATTAGTAAGATAATATCGCTATTATAGGACGGACTGTACAAAATAATCACCTTTCAGATTCACGGAATGTTTTATGTATCAAATGGCCCGACACGACGTGCGTTTTAGATTAGGTTTAGGATTAAACAGAGAAACGGTAATTGAACACGTCCAATATAAAAACGTTATCAGCTAAATATATTTTGCAGCAATTGCCAGCAGTAAGAGTATTACTAGTTCGTCGTGTATCGCACATGAAAGATTCACTAAATTATATAGATCTTTAATTAACTGACGCCTTCATGGAGATCCCCAGGGAAACGGGTTTACAAGTGGGCGGGTTCAGGGTGTATATTTTGAATGCTAAGCAAGTGTAAGGTAAGGTTAGAATCATTTATCACTGTAACGTAATTATTAAAGTAATTGGTAAAAAAGAGGATATACAGACAGAAAATCACAATCCTCAAAATTCAGGGGCGCTTTCACTATGAATGTCGACATTGGCAATTCTAATAGGGAAATTCAGTTAGCAGCAAAACTAGACACTGGATACTAAAAGAAGAAATAGTTATTATGCTCGCCAGGAGATAATGCCGATCACAGTACGCCTGATTCGATTCCGGTCTACAATCGTATGTTTTTTATATGAAACCAACGTTTGTAGATCGGCCTCAGGTGTTCTGTGACCAGCATTATCTCCTGGCGAACATAATATTTACGTATGAGTATGGTAAATCAAGGGATTTTTCGAAACGAGTAACATAAACTGAGTAAACATACAAAATAATGTAAAACATTTTATTTCATACCACTCTTCTACTCTTCTTTCTATTAAAATTTGGAAATAACGTTTGATTAGCATGTTTATTATTATTTATATAAATAAATATTTATTTAAATTAAAAAAAAGACGATCACTTGATTTGTTTAATCTGACAGTAGTTGGACACATTAATATACAGGCTGTTCCACGCAAACCGTTACATAAAAGTTATCAGGATACTCTCATTGATAGGGGGAAAAATTGAAGTACGAGTACCCCAGTTGTCGAGTCAAGTAGTGTAATTCTAAGGACCAGTATTGTATTACATCTTTTCCGAAATTGTTTTTTTTTTAATTTCAATTTTCGTATAGAACTTTTTGTCAATATTAATGTGTCAGTTTTGACAGGAGTCTGGTAAATGAAAAGTAGTCAGGAAAACTGCCACTATCATAAAAACTAACATTTCCAAATATAAAGTGAAAAATGAAGGTTTTATGGCGATTTCGGGAAACATTAATTTTTTCTTCAAACGTCAATAAAACATGACATTTCCGAACTCATTTCTAAGATGAAAGTGTGAAATTTTAGATGTCTGTGCGCTGGCGTTGGCAAAATATAAAAAAGTACTTATTGTCATTGGCTTGGCAGCGTCAGACAAAGTACTTTTTTCCGAAATCACTCGGGAATACCTACTTTCTTGAAGCAAATTCAGAGCAGATTGAGTACTTTAGCCTGTTGCTAAGTAACGAAATTCCCTGGAAATTTTTTGCCAGCATACGCCATCGAACTAAGTCAAACAGTGTTGTCAAAGAAACGATTTCATAGGCAAGGTAACCAAAGATTGTTATGCATTTATAAAAATTTGTTAATTTATGATAATGTTGATTGCGATTTAAGGAAAAATAGTATGTGTACCTCGTAATAAAAGCACATTCACTGGACTCCAAAACTGGTTGGCCTCGGCCGCGTTCAACAGTTTTACTACTAGATAATGTACAATCTAAGTACTAATTCTTCCAACGCAATAGAACATGACATTTCTCACTCATTTCATGGTTTAAAAGTTTGACATTGTAGACGTCATGTGGGTTAGCATTAACAGCGTATAAAAAAGTCCTCGTTGCCATTGACAGCGTCAGAGAGAGATTTTTTTTTCTACGTACGTCAAATGTGACATTTCGCTGATCTATTCAAACAGCGAAGTATCGTTTCATTGCTATGGGCAGAGAAGCGGAAAACAGGCAGAGAAATTCTACTTCTCTGCCTCACTTTTTTGTGATTTATATACCTGTATTGACTAGCCGTTTACATACAAGAAATTCTAGCATACTAATTAAAAAAATTTAGTATTTACCACGAACGAATATTTCCTTTTCTGTTAATTTGGCTATGATTTAAAAACCTTGAAATTAGGAGAATTTTAAGATCCCACGTCAAGTTCTGTTTGCGTGCGATAATTAACTACGGTTTGCTAGCTCATAGAAAAATCTGGGCTACTTGTTGAAAAAATGCAAGGCGAGTAACTTCGACGCATTTCCCATGAATTGATCAGTATTTCCAGAAAAGCTTGTCTTTACTAGCAGCATCTGTGGTTAAAATTGCGAAGAAATATTTACATAAATAAAAAAGTTGATATTGCGCAGATCGCGCATGCGCACATTAATCGGCAAGATTTTTCTTGGTTGAGGTGTCAGAGCTATTAGCTACCGAATGCAAAAAGAACGAACGACATATCTTGAAAAATGTAAGAGTAGTTAAGACCCCGGAAGGACGGGCTGACGGAGAAAATGGCCATAATAGCGCCTTCCAACATTTGGAAAATGCGCTAAAAAGGTCCAAATTATAGATTCCTTTCCGAAAACATCGAAAAACCTACGCATTTTCAATGACCACGCCCATTTTGACAGATCGTTATCTGTGGAACAACTTTTTTTAATCCGCTGTTTGTTCTGCAAGAAATGCACCCAGAAATGCAACATTTATCAGTGATGTTTTTTTGAAATTGTACAAGACATCTTTGTATGACTGCAGATAATTTCTAAGTAGATCCCACTGCATGTTAATCCCGGTTGGCCATAGGTCATAAAACCGTCCGGTTCTGCCTATGCCTTTATACTGGATGAGAGCTTTGTCTGTACGCATTATTGCAAAATGAGTGGTTCGGAAGAGGAACAGTACAACTCAATATTCAAATGTGTTCATTTTATATTAAACTGGCATCACTTTAACCGCAAGGGTAGATAAAGTGAAAGAGATGATTCTGCATTCTAATGACACCTGTCATTTTTATTTCAATTGGGATGCGGAGCAGACGTTCAGAACATATAATAATACTGTTTCTATGGAAACGACCGCGACGCCAGAACCAAAGATTGCTATTTTTGACGTCTACAATTTAATTTAGAATTAATATCAGAAGTTTTACAATGATTTATATGGATTCTGCTATAAGACAAAAACTTGTATTATACACGACGATGAAGAGAAAGTTAATGCACTCAAAGGTTAATAATCCCTTTATCATCTTATATAATAAATAACTATTAATTTTCAAAATTAAATGTACAACTGCGGCGATGAATTCCCCGTGATAGAGTCAAATACTTCTACATACAGCGATTTTATTATAATGTTGACCCTTTTCGAAGGATCCGTAATTAGCAGATCCACAAATTGTGAAATGAACTTTGTATTCATACATAAATGAGAGAATCACCGTCGCGTCGTGTCGTATACACATTGTATTTTTGTAATTAGTTGTCGTTCTTCGTTTGATTGAGATTAGAGTCCAGCAGCTGCCTTTTTGTCTCTTTTCGTAACAAAATAGGTAAATGAAAGTAACTACGAATTCTCTAGCTGTACAGACTTCGGCATTTCTGGAAATTTAAATGCATACCTACCTTGTACTAAAAACAACTTTTGTACATTGAGTGTGAACCCTATCTTAGGGTGTTTTAGTTTTTTTTTTGAAATGTTGCTACTAGTATTTACAGATATTCTAACAGTGCAGTATCTTAGCGAGGTTTTGAGAGGATTACTTTTCACCCTGTTATTGACCGTGCTTGTATAAGCAGGTACCTACTCCGAATAGTTAGAATGTTTTATAAGTAAAATGTTCCATCGTATTTATCTGTCATGGCAAATCCACAAAAAGCATTTGTTATTTACGGTACCTATAAATAGTTATGACCGTTTGTTTTTTGCCCGTGCAGCTCTAATTTTGGGCTGCCCGGAAGCTATAATCAATGTGTATTGCAACGTATGTTTTATTCGTTTAGTCCGACATGCGGGGCGTGATTAATGCAATCCATGAATCTGCATTGTACGAAAAAATCCACTTAAATAATCTGCATCGTCGAAATTGGAACGCTGCCGAGCTTTCTTGTATTGATCCAAAAATTTCCCCTTTAAATTAAATCTATTACAGCGAAATTTTCAATTTCATACGCAAATTTTACATTACCTTTTTTCGTGTTTCAGTCTACTGCATGTCACAAGTACGCCAGTTCGCCTTTTACATGTTTATATAATAAAATATGTTAACTATCCGACCGTTTAATACATGTAAATCTTGACTTTATGGCTAAAGGTACGGAATTAAAAAAAATGTAATTTTGCGGCTTTATAACACGAATCCTAAAGTACTTTTCTTTCGTGTCTAACAGGTTGCGTGAATTCTTTTGTCCCCAGGGAGGCACGAAGGTTACAGTTAGACATTTTTCCTTTTGCAGGACCAACGCACAAATTTAATTAAAAAGTTCCTAGCGGAACAGGTAAATAAAATGTAAAGTTATACACTTTATTTAAACATTCTGGTTCATTTGAATGGCTCGCCCGCCCGAACTGTAAATTTACGATATTTTGTTTACCTCCGCCTTGAAGGCAATGTATTTATTAATGGTATGCAAATACTGAACTTTGCGAAACCGATAGAGTGGAGTTACTTGAAGAGGTACGTTAGTATTTCCGATTTTTTGTCTGTTTTTGGAGCGAAATAAGCTATAGGGGGAGGTTTACTACTTACCTACTGTTCTCCCTTGAGAGAATTTGTTGTGGGTTGTAGCGGATCTTCTTCTTTCGGAACTAATTTATTTTACAAAAATATACACAAGTACTTTAATTAAACATTTATAAAATGAAAATTCCAAAATACTCCCAAAACATTCAATGAACTCAAAAAACTTTTCTATCCTCACAAGTGGATATCACCCATCCTTTTTGTTTTGAAGTAAGAAACTAAAACTACAGAAAGATGCAATTACGTAATCCCAACTTTATTATTTTGAAACGTAAAAATCGATAAAGAGGTTCGCTCTTTGGTCATTTAACCATTGAATAAGTATGATTACTTATTTAACAAAATCTTAGAATTACTTACAGTTTTTTTCTTAATAATAAAAATAATCTGATCGTATAAGATTTGCGGTACTAGGCGCACTCAACTCACACACAAACGGTGACAGCCTTCTGCACTTTGCTTTATAACACTGAACTTGATGACAAACAAAACCAAATGGACGAATAAGAGACAAATTTTCAGTGGCTGTTCGGATGTCAAATGGCTTCGCTGTACTGCAACTGCTTGGTTTTTCAACTCGACAAAACTTTTTTCTGTAATTTTGTTTCTGCACAAAATTGTTATAAAAATGACGAACTGCGTTTTCGCGTCCAAACGCCAGTTTCGAAACACCTGCGTCTTCGTTATCAGCACCAGAACATGTGCGTTAATTAACTTTCGCCCGAAAAAACTCTGTAACTCAAACGACCAAATAAAGCCTTTTTTTACAACGCAAAATGGGATATGTCTACTTCTAGCACGTTATCTAAATTGAATAATTATGAAGCCATAAAACTTATACAAGAATTCAAACGAAAGCTACGCAATTATAAACAATTCTAAAAGAAACGCTAAAATACAAATTCAAATGAAATAAACCAATTTTTTTGTTTATTCGAAATCATCCACCAGATTTACTTAGTAAAATGAGGTAGTCTCATGTACAGGGTGTCGCGTCATTATTTTTGGTGTTTAGACCCAAGGATACTATATAATAGGGGTTTTCTCGATTACAGAATTTTTTCGCTGCTTGTAGTGACGTCTCTTGCGGAGCCAGACCGCACCGCATGCTTTGATTAGTGTTCCGTAGATCTGTGCGCCACTTTAAATCCAGTCATTGTATGCCAAAAAATGGCAAACAGAAAAAATAATTCGTGTACAGCCTATTTTTTGGGGAATGTGTGGTTAAACGTCCCCCGATGATTGTGTACGTGATTTTTTTACCTAGTAATATATTAGAAATGAATAATTAATTAATTTCAAAACACATGCGTGCAATATCAATTTGTGTCTGGCACTGAGTGTGTGTAGCGAACTTCTGTAAACTAATTTTCTTTTTCTAATGTTAATTTTGCAATAAATCCGAGTACATTAAAAAATTTCAGAATTTTCATTTTTCAGGAATGATTATGTGTTGTGCGCGGGTGCACCATCCTGTTGAAGCTAACAGTTTCCAATGGTTGTTTTTTGTGTGCCGTACATCGTTGATTTCGTAATAAAAAATGCTATACTCATACAGTATGTACTTTTTTACCGGCCATATAAATAGAGTTGTATTGAAAATGTCTCAAGGTGTCTTGTAGAGCTCACAAAGTGGCAATGAGAAAGTGTTTTTTTATTTTTATTGCATGATAATAATCACTCTTTTTTCTATAATTTGACCATACCGTTGTATCTTCTATGGTTTCGGAGATCCCGATGACAGACCTTATTTTTGACGGAGTGTAGACCCCGTAAGACCCATACCACAAGACGAGGAGACGAGGTACTTCATGTATTTAATTAGTAATGACTTTCGCTTCGACTACCGCTACTACAAATGATCAATCCATCCATCCATCCTTTCATGAACAGTGCGAGCTAGCGATATACCTGAGCACCGAAACCAAGCCTATGAGGTATCAATAATTCATTTTATTAGAGCAACTTTCTTTCAAATTTCGATTGCAAATTTGCATGAAATTAATCTATTGTTTATATCCACCACATTTATCTGCTCAGACACCACTTAATGCGAAAGTAAGATACCTATAGTGCATAAAAAATAATCCAATCTCCAAATAAATAGCTCACGTCCCATTATGGCAGCATGTTTCATCACGTTCCGATATTGTTACTTTTGGGAAACTGTAATCGAGGATTCCCTTTCATAACGCTGTACGCCAGAAATAACGAAATTAATTGGATGATGATTTTTCATTTGTAGCACTACTTTCGAAATTGATTATATTTTGTGTAATTGCATAGATTGGAGGAAAGTCAACAGCGTAATAGGTCAATTTCCCTTCCATTACGATAAAATTTCCATTTACATAGACATCCCGGCCTCAATTAAATTGCGGACCAATTAGAGTTTTTCACTCGCTGCATGCAGTCTACTTTCTAGGTAAATCATATCCGCACGTGGAAAAAGAAATCGTTACGTTTGGATATCAAGATAATTGAAAGAATTGGTTGCGCTGTTTCTCGAATTGGAATGTTTGCGTTTTGGCTGAGAAATGGACGAAATATATTTTGTGTGGATAAGCTTCCGTTGATTCTAGGCTGTAGTATCTGAGTATATTTGTTCTGCTTCTCTAGTCCTGATAAAAATGTTTGTTATACTTAGACAGCCGTGAAACGTCGATACTTATAGTGTCTTAAAACCAGTGGAAAACAAAAAAGTTCTCTCATCCGAATTTTAATAGACACAATCAACTATACATTGTCTATCCAGGATTTATACCCTGAAGGATTTTGTTAGCGCGCCGTTGTCGCTTTATTGATTATCATCATTCGAGGACAATAAACATGATTTGTCACAAATAATAAAAAGGCATTTCAGCGCGTCAGGCAGATATCTAGAAATTCAATTCGTCGATGTTGTCCAAAATACGCCACTGGTGTGGCATTCGGTTAGGTGATATTTGAAGGGTTTTAGAAAACGTGGACGGTAACCCCGGATACAGAGAATTAATCACAATATAGAATACGATTGACGTGATCAAATTTCTACATATTATAGTTTGTAACGAGGGATTACCTATCATGTATTTTTATCTCTACCCTGTGTGATTTCTGTAAGTTTTACATATACCTGTATACAATGGCAGAAAGGCGAGGTCGCCGTTTTATTGTACCTTCTTTTCATTTCATTTATCCGACGTAGAATTTTCCAAACCTTAATAGCCCAGTTCTATAGGGAGGTATCTGCATCATTTCAAGAAAAGGTTAAGCTTTGTTTCTAAATGTAATCGTATAAAATTCAAAATGCTGTTTGCAATACCTGCGAGTATAACATCCTTTAACAGCATGTATATCGAACCTACGGACAATGCAATTTAATCCTCTATCATTGATGTCGCTTATACTATTACCCTCTGTGGCGAGCCCGCAATTAAGTTACAATTTAAGTGTATGTAATGCGAATATAAAACCGTGCATGTTTCGATTAATCGCACCAAGATCGAGCTTTGGGAATGGCGGGTTTACATCTCTGTCTCATTTTCCGTTAAAACATGGAAACCGATTAGATTTAAATGGATCGCATTTTTCGCCTTGTCCACATTCATATAGTGAGTACATTCTTTAATCACTTTCATTTTGTCAAAAAGTGCTCGCTGTAGAATTCCTTCCTTTGAAATACACAAATTTAAACCCGACCCGCTGAAATTATAAAGCGCGAGCAAATATAGACAAATTGAACTTTTGGAGCATTGGTAAATGGCATCGTATTACTTTATTTAGTTTAGTTCACGGTACTTAAAATGAAATTAATGATCTTGACTAATGTGGTATATTGGGTTAATAACTGAACAGTTAGGAGAGTTAGGAACACATTATTACTTTTAATTATCAGTTCCCGTCGAGATTCCTTTTTAAGTTGATTCTTCATTAATACTGAGTAGAAGTTCAACATATTAAGTGTAACCATACCGCATAATTTGGCACGGGGTGTAATTTCGCATAATAGTCATTAATAATTAAATAAGGTAAAAACCACAGCCTTTGTAAAATCAGCACCCAGTCTTCTGGTGCATAAATGTCAAAAGCATCCGTACCTCCGCAGGAGGACGTTATTTTAGTTGAAATACAGTAAAAGTACAAAAGCGGCTAATGTAGCAGTTATACGGTATCCACCAGTAGTTAACTATGAATGGTAGAAGAAAATTTTCCAACGCCAGATTACATAATAACTTTGATAGCTGAATGTTCTAGAGCTACACACACCACTGTACCTAATTAATTTGACCGACACAATGCATCAAACTCTAATTCATTCTGCAAAGTTAGTATACTAATGTGAATACCAGAAATAAGAGTACAGATAAGCCGATAGACTGACTGAGAGATCGACGGCGAGACTTTGTTTGATTCGAATTTCGGGTGCTTTACAAAGTATATTTCCGTCAAAAAAGAGGAGGGTCATTACATCAATCAGTCAATTCACTTAGATGTTGTCTAAGGGAGGCGACGCCCACCTTCCAACTGCTAAAAAAATCATGTAATACGCCCACTAAACAGGTTTCAAGTTATAATTCCATCTTGCGATTAATATCTACACTAAATAATACCGAAAAAAAGTGTATTTCGTTCGCTGTTGTTTATAGGGACCCCATCAATCCTGGAAGTTTGAATGAATTCATTGAACACGCCCGCAAAATTGGTTTCAAGATCCAAATCCCTGATTATTGCGATTTCTATTAATATCTATCATTACCGAAAAAATTGGTATTCACTGACAAATTGTCTCAATTGGTTAAATTCGAGGTTAAGTACAACAAGTTAAAAAGTAATCGTAAACGATTTACATAAAGCGCATTTCCACTTGCATTCATTTCCCATTTGTAAGATGCAACTTCTGTTAAAATCGTAAAAATCCGGCCACAAATATGAAAGATAGCGTTGCACATGGGCAATCCATTTTTGACGTGCTACTTCAATTTCAGTTTATGAGAAGAATTTCATTTCAATGCTTTTCTAAATAAGAAAGTTGGAACTGCGCATGCGCAAACCTAAATTTTAAAACTAATGTTAGATTTTCCTTTGTTCCAAGCGCCTAAGTATCAAATTTCACTTAAATGTTCCATAGATAAAAAAGTTGGCACTCGCATGCGCAAAATAAAATTTTGAAACTGGCGCTAGATTTTCCTTTATTCCAAGTGCCTATGTATCACATTTCATTTAAATTCTTCCATAAATAAAAAAGTTGGCACTGCGCATGCGCAAAACCAAATTTTGAAATTGGCGTTTGATTTTCCTTTATCCCAAGTGCCTTATGTATCAAATTTCGTTTAAATTCTTCCATAAATAAAAAAGTTGGCACTGCGCATGCGCAAAACCAAATTTTGAAATTGGCGTTTGATTTTCCTTTATTCCAAGTGCCTATGTATCAAATTTCATTCAAATACTTTTATAAGTAAAAAAGTTTGCAATTCGGTTATAAATGGTCGAGATGCGAAAAGGGCACTGTGAATTTTGAATCGATTCGATTCAACTTTTGGCATTGCGTATTATATGGCTAAAGCTATGCCCATATTGAATTTCATGCAATTCAGTTCATAACTAACGGAGATGTAAAAGCGATCGAACATTTCTAAACAAAGTTATCGTTCACACGGACAGATAGATGGACAGACAGACAAAGGAACAGACGGAGAGACCAACCGGCAGGCGACAGATAGCAATGCAAAATTATAAACGATCTCTAGGATCGTTAATAAACGGCAAAAGTGTAAAATTATGGAACATGTAAAAAACGGTTTTTTGTTTTTTTTACAATAACTTTTTTTGTAAGCGGTACAGAAAAAATTCCTTCCTTGGTACAAGACTCGACACCATAACGAACCAAATAGCGAAAAAAGTAGAACAATAGCTCTTAAGATAAAAAAACTAGTAGCGTCGCAAAGTTAGCGGACGGACGGACGGACGGACGGACAAAGTGGCCACAATAGCGCATTTTTTTTTTATTTTTGTGGAAATGCGCTAAAAAGATTCATTTAACATCTGTACAAGATGGTTCGAGTTCTAATTCATATTGGAAAGTGAGTATACAAACAAAATTGGTATTGACT
This sequence comes from Photinus pyralis, assembly GCF_008802855.1. Lineage (NCBI taxonomy): Eukaryota > Metazoa > Arthropoda > Insecta > Coleoptera > Lampyridae > Photinus > Photinus pyralis. The sequence continues at coordinate 4,644,563 of NW_022170511.1, forward strand.
TAGCTATTGTTTAAAGGGCGAAACTATGTGAAGCTTCAATGAACAGCCCCACAAAACAGGTACCAATTACCTTTATACCATTGCATATTAACATGTACTGATTGGCATTCACTGATCGATCGTCTAATCTAAAGGATTCATCTTTCCTTGAGATACAAGAAAATTCATTTAGTAGTTGAAAATATATATATGAATCTGAATCAAAATTTAAACTCAAAAGTACTTTACTAAAAGAGACTAACTCATTAGCCAGAAAATAATTATGGAAATATACTTCCTGGTATACTTCCGTAGGACCACCGAACCTAAAATTGTTTAAAAAGAACAAACAAAATATGTTACCTAATTACAATTCGATTGTATCGAAAGCGTCTGTGAGCAAAAATCTTACGGAGTACGACGAAAACAAAATATTACATTTGAATCCTGGCCACTGCCGTCTGAATTCAGAAGGCCGCACTCTGCCAATAGTCTGCAATCAGATAAAAACACAAAACAAAACACAGGAAGTGCGATAGCACAGCATATAAAGCGCGAGTTTAGTAAATCGGGCCTCTCTATCTATCTATTCACAGCGGAGCCCGACCAGGCAGCATTAGGCACATCAAAGGATCATTGTTCCTACACCTTTTCTTTCGCAACTAGGTTCAGAGCCCGCTCCTCTCAATAAAGGATAGGACCCTGTTTAGCCTAAGTTGCTTCACCCTTTGTTTTTCTGGCATATCTGGTAGAAATCGGAATTTTCTGAATTTCATTACAGATGATAATGACTCTTTAATTGGGCAACTGTTCTCTGTTTAGACCATCTTCGTATATTCTATGGTTCTAGATCACCATGATTAGACTTCTTTATCTTGGACACAGTGTATATTATAAGTAATGAAATTGGTATAACCGCGAGAGAATTTACGAAAGCTGAAATATGGTACAGAAGGTTTACTATTTAAAAAGCTATTATATTTCTATTTGGACGGTTTCTCTGTAAAAGATCAGAAATTTATAGTATAGACACGAAAATAGGCTCATTAACAGTTCACTGGCAATTCAACAAACGTGTAAGAATATATTTTCATGGCGACAATATTCCCCTAGTAAAGTTATGAGAAGCTTTAGGGACTTCTTAAGGAGTATACAATCGATGGTATATGTGTAAGACTTGCAAAGATTTTTTCATTAGTCAAAAGACCGACCCTCAAAACCATCGCGTTCAGACTCAGTAATTATTGCTGATCAGCTAATGTATTCTGAAAAGAGCTAAATCCAATTGTATGAAAAACTCCAAAGACAAAGGGAAAGTTGAACACCCAGAAGCTTAAGCAAATTTCCGTATTTACGTTTGAAATGAAATTATATTTTAAATTACTTAGTTTTGAATGATCCCAATTTCCTGCTTTCCGCACATACCAGAACCGCGAATAAAAGCATGTTCCTTTATCGGCGTGATCGAATTATATAATTCCTTCACTGAGAACAATTATCGCACATTCGATATCACACTGAATTGACTTTTATTTTCTAAAGTTACAAATCCGACAATCCCCACATAAATGTTTAAGACAAAGCGCTGGATTTGAGGCAAAAGGAAATGAAAGCGGAAAAATAACGTTTCTAATTGCAAAGCAAACACGAAAAAAGCTGATTCCAAATCAAATTAGCCAAACCAATTACTTCTGCTTCCCCTGTGATGGATTTTTGGCTACAACAAATGGTTTAAAATATTAGGTTTATGAATTGGAAATTACAATGCCGCATTACAAGTGCAAGTTAAAAATTAAAGCCACCTCGAACAACGCTAACAAATTAATTATAGTCCAGGAATGCTGTTTCGTTAATTAGTGTAGGTACAAGACCAAGCAATACGGCATATATTGTTGGCGACTGAATAATCTGTCTCAGTTACCTACCTAAAAGTTAGCGGAATTCAATTAAATCAAGAATTGTTGGTGATTAATTACGAAAGGTTTTAGTTCCGGCAGCATTCCGATTTTGCAGCAATTAAACGACGGTGGCAAATTCAACCTTTTCTAATACTACAAAAATGCGAATATTGAATTCGTTTGTAATTCATTATCGGAATCAATCTAAGAAATGTGTCTAACACGGGATGGAATTAAATTTCGCTCAGAAAAGTTAAAGGAAGTTACCACAGCGTGCAGCGCGCAATTTTCGTACGTGAACAATGACAAGTTTGCCAGGCCAATTTGTTCCGGAGTCCTCGTAATTTAGGTTTCTAGCAAACACTCGGAGGGAAACAATTCTTAGGGGCACAATTCGATCACACCTTTACATTAGGTTTCAAAGTGGCAAAGTTTTCTTAACAATTCGAAATCTAAAACTTAAGCTTCTAGTTTCATTTCCGCGAGAGCTTACGTCATACGTCCAACTTTAACTTTGATTTTTGGGCACGGCGGCGTCAGAAAAATGAGGTCGTCCTGCTAGGTTTTCTCTAAAACATTCTCGAATGCAGAGAAGTTCCAACTGTATGCATTAAATATCAAGTATGTAAACTCTGAAAGCCTATATATACACTTATTCCCATACAATTTTAGACCCTCGTTTGGTTCTAACATTCAATAATTCAACTATTCTACTGCTTTATTAATTCCATACTAGATTCAAAGACTGTTACAACTTCAGATGGTAATATGCAAACACTTTTAGGCAATCCTAAAGGCCCCGTAGATGTGAAGGAAAAATCGGAGACATACAAAATGTCTTGTAAAGATTGTAGTTAAGTATACATTGGGCAAAGAAAAAGAACATTAAAAATTTCTTTCAAAGAGCACATGGCTCACTTCAAAAATAATCGTTGGAATAAATCTAGCGTTTCCGCATATATGCTTCAAAACAGTCATATTGCTCACGATATTTGCCTAGTCAAGCAAGTAAGTTCCTTAGTTCCTAATGAATAGTAATTCAGGAGGTGCTTGAAGCCAATCAGAACTCGTAAACTTCCACTTCCATTTGTAACTCGCACCTTTTAAATTTGCGATGGTATCATGTTGCCTTGTGAATAGTAATATTGGTAATAACGCACTAGGTAGCCTGGCTGCGGCAGCCAGCCGAAACACGACGGTCGCTGAATCGTCAGTAGTCGCGTTGGAGGACGCGTACAATCGATTAATATACACGTGGACGAAGCTGTCCCTGATTACTTTTAGTCTCGTAAGAAACGTAGAACGAAACAAAGAACAATATTAAAAGTTGTTTTTCAAATATTTCATTTCCTTTTCATCTCTTTACCGTCAACAATATTTTTTCATAAAATCGTACGACACAGACATGCAAAAAAAGATTATACATAGGATGGTCTAAAGTAATGGCCTGCAACCTTAAAACAAATGAAATTTGGTTGGTTTCCATAGACGTAATGTGTTGGACCGTTTCCTCAATAAAATTCTGATGTAGGTTAAAAGTATTGGTTCCTTCGATCGAAACTGTACTCTTACACCAAACAAATTCAAATACAGTGCCTGTTCGAAAAGTAGTGCCACCGATTTCGCTAAAAAAATGATTGGGCAATTCTTCTCCAACATTAAATCAAAACACTCCTCCCGGATTGATACAGCGCCTCCAGCGAGACTTTCAGCCTCGAAGGCATCATGGAATGCCTCTTTCTGAATCTCCTTTAGAGCCTTGGTGCAAACACGAACTTATAAATTAAGATGGACCGCTGATCAAACAGTTGCATAGAGGTAGAAATGGCCCTAAAGCCCCATTCACATAGGTGGTAGTGCGGTACCGTTGCCTTGTTGTGCGGTGCGAGTCGGTGCTGTCAAGTTGACATTTGCTTTCACAATCACCGCAAAATTGGCCCGCCTACACAAGTATGACCAATCAACGACAACAGCAACAAATATGTTGCACTTCTATTGGTGCTTGCTAACGGTAGGGCAGAAAGTTTGAAGTTTACATACTTTCGGCACGCGGCTGCAATTCGTCTGCACTGCACATGTCATTGTGAATTGTCATATGGATATGCGTATTTCAAACTTTTATACAAAGGCACCGCACCGCAACAGCACTGCACTACCACCTATGTGAATGGGGCTTTACATGGGCGCCGCCATGATGTGCACGTTTTAGTTATTTTCTAGGGAATTTTTCCTAATGCTCAAGTTTTGAGACTATTGCTGCCTTGGAAAATGACATGTGTCACAGTAATTTATTTAGAAAACGTGAGGTTAATGCTTGTTTATTAGTTGATTTGAATTTCGCGCCAAGTGCACATCATGGCTGCCCCCATATAGGTGTCATTTGTCGATTGAGCATTACCAGTCCATCTTAATTTATAAGTTCGTGGGTGCAAACCTCTTTGACCTCCTCAATTGTTCCGAAACGATCACCTTTCAAAGGATTTTTCAAGCGAGGGAACAGAAAAAAAGTCCGGGAGAGCCAGGTCTGCACTGTAGGGTGGTTTGGGAACGTCTCTGTACTTTTGAATCAGCCGGAAAATCGCCGTGGCTGGCCCGATATTATGGTGGAGTTTCCAATTGGTTGCGATGTCAGGCCGGACGCGATGAACCCTTCGTTTGGTCTTTTGAGCACTTTCAAGTAGAATTTGGGATTTGGCAGAAACACTTTCCCTAATTTCTGAGAACACAATGAGCATCGTCTTGACCAACAGTACTATTGGTAACAGGATATAATCGAATGTTATTTAAATACTCCTACAGTACCAGTGAATCTAGCAGCTTGTGCTGCCCATTTTTTTGAATAAAAAAAATGTTCTATTGTTTGCGTTTTGTCCGTCCGTCTGTCCGTCCGGACCCGCTCCTGACTACTTTTAGAGGAATTGTCTTTAGAGTCCTGGAATTTTTTGCAATAAGTACCCTATACCTTAAAAGTGTGCCATACGCCATCAAATTTCTCTGAGATGCGGTTTTTGAAAGTAAAACGTGCATAACTTTTACATACGACAACCAATTGGTTGTATTGTTGTTATAGAGAACATAATATCAGAGATTATGAAAATAAGTTGAGAAAATCGAATTAATTGTTTGTAATGACAAATTAAATAGCATTGACGATGGTATAGCTATACATAAAGATTCATTGAACAATAATTGATTTCAAAGTTTAAGTGAACAAATTGAAATATTGTTTTACTAAGAAACTTGAGAATTGTTATTAGTGGGAAAGAAAATTTGCTATTGCTATTTCTGTACAAAACTCTTGAGAGAAGTCAATGCGTTTCAAGCTGATGAAGATCGTGGCATGCTGATTGCTGCGCTTATCTCGAAATGTAAAAAGTATAGTGGTCGTTGAATACTCAAATGAAGCCAAATCTGAAAGTAACGTCACTATCAGAAGTGTGACTATATCGGAATTAATTAAAGCGCATTAAGCGATTGAAAGCTCATTATGTAACACTATCAGTTCGTATACACATAAATAATTGATCAGGGTCATGTTTCTGTTTAGAGTGTACGGTTCAATTAAAGCTTGTAGGAAATGGAATATAGGATAGAAGGCAGCAAAGCTAATGCCATTCGTCATGGTTAGTACATATCTCGCGCAAAAGCATAGATGTAGAAAAAGGGTTATAAATAAAGGGCCGAAGGTCTTGTAAAATGGTGGAATATTATAAATTCATGAACCTGAGTCCGTATTCGCGAACTAAATTTATCACAGATCAGCAGCAAATTCGAATTAAATATTGAATTATTGTGACAACCTTCTGTTTTTGTGAGCAGTTTACTTTTGCTCAACAAGACGTATGCCAATCAATAATCTTCCTTTGTAACCACGCGAAATATATTCATCTTACGCTGAAAACATAACTTTATTTCACCCTGAATAGATCGAAAAACTCATGCATGAAAGATTGATGATCGGATTAGTTTTAGTTTGCAGATTATCAATAAAAAGTGTTCGGATGGAATTAAAGGACTGTCAAAACGTGCTTTATGGACGAAATAACACGGCCGTTGAACTTTCAATGATCTTGGAAAAAGGAACTTGTGTACTTTCGAGCTTTCAGTTCAATTGTGTTATGTCCTTTTCAATAGACAATTTTCCGTGAAATACAATACGTCAATGTTCCTAGTACAAAACCGTTTTATGAAACAAAGCATTAAACGGAATATGTAGTGAACTTCTCTTTCGCGATTAACGTTACTGAACCGATTGCAATCCTCTAAATGAAATCATTCGCTTGCGATTTCACCGTCTACCAATCAAGAAAATTCAGTGCAGTACAAAACAAATATGATTATGTGCGGATTATTTTGCATACCGCGGAGCTCAGTCTTTTACGTCGTAAAAATTTGCGAGGGATATTACGTCATTCGGGTACACGAAAGTGTTTCAGTTTACTGAATTATGTATGCAAAGAGCAAACTTTCTCAAGAGGATCCGCAAGCTACCGAGATTAATTTCTAAAGAGCCTGCTTGTATTACAAAATCGTACGAAACTTTTCTTATGTTTATAAACTGTTCAAATTGACAATGGCGTACTTTTAGTGTTATTTTAGACGGATTTTATGGGAATGCATAATTTTAGTTACAAATCTTGTAGGTGGCATACACCTAGACGGTAAACATTGAGGGGAATTCCTACAAAATATTAATCTGGCATTTGCATTAATTACGTGGCTAACATATCAAACAAATTACCTTTAAAAGATAATTGTCAATAATGGTTCTTTTGTTTCATAATAAAGATTATCAAATGTAATTCATTTTGTTCACAGTATCCCCGAACGGGTCTTTAACTTGAGTTCACAGAAGCTCAATCGCGACTCTAAAAAATCACTGTTATTTTGACGCGATCTCTACGATGGCTCAAGACCAATTCATATTTTCGCTCTATTAATCACTTTGACATGAGCTCTTCGGCGGCTCAAAGCGCATTGAAAAATTTTTGCGTTCTTCGACGGATCCGTCTATCCGGACCCACTTCTGTCGTTTTGAACCACGTCTAGGGGAATGGTCCTAGAGTCCTGGAATTTTTTGCAGTAGGTAGACTATACCTTGAAGGTCTGCCAGACGGCAATCAATTTCGCTGGCTTAAAGGGGGGGCCCCCCATGACCAGCCAACATTTTGATGGAATAAGTTTTTTACGTACGTGGTGTATAATTCAAAAATGACCCACACATCCTTAAATTTCATCAAAACATTATTTGGATTTTTTATCGTCATCAAAACCCAAAAAATAGTTGAAATTTGTTGACCAGTATAATGTAAGTGGGCATCAAAATTAGTGACTATAGTATTAAATCAATGATTTCAGTTTTTTTTTAATTTTACACTACTTTTGGACAGACGTTGATAGTTACCTACTGGTGTGCCTTATCCGTTGAGACAAGGCCTTGGCATGGTGTAACCATTGGATGACGCTTCACTCACTATGAAATAACGGTACCGCGAATCAGTAACATATTATTGAACGTTTAATTGGACAATGAATGTACATTTCAAATAAGTCACTTCTACAAAACGTCATCCTGTTACACATAATTTATAAATAATGACGAAAAACGTCGCCGCGCCCCTCATTTATATTAATACCCACCAGAGAAACTAAGGGTAAACTAAATATTGTTGATACTGATGACTTTAATGAGAACTAATTCTGTAAAGCGGGTACACAATTTGATAGCTGCTCGTTTAACTAATCAAACGTAGTTATCGCCCCACTCGAGTTTCATTCTATTAAAGAATCTAATTAATTCGTTCGGGTGACATTTATTATTCAGTTGGATTAATGGACTTCAACAAAATGAGTTCCTAAGGAAAGCAGCAATTTTCCAAGTTTACCCAGCCATGCTAGATATTTCCACTATTCTGTTCCGTAGAGCTGAAATTTATGCAAAAGTGGTGTTACAAATTCGCGTATTGAAATCTACGGAATAACTAAAATTGCGGTTATGTTCCAACCGTGTGACAAGCATCGTAACCAATGTTAAGAAGCGCCTTCTGAGGTTTCCGCAAAATCGTTTGTCATTACGAAAACCCAAAGCCTTCTAACCCACATCACATCTAATAATCGTTTATGAAATTTGAACAAACGAGGAGATTAATAAAAAATGATATGATTATGAATTTATGGCACGAATTTTGTATAATACAAAATAGTTCGGGTGCGCCATATATAAAAAAATACCCTTTATACATTTCTAAATGTTTCCGTCTTCTTCTATTTAATGGGAGTTAATATAAAAAACACTTTGCCACAAAGTTTTAGGATAAGCTGTTTGGAAGTTCTAAAAGTAGTTTCTGTATTTGAGCAACTTTCACAAAAAAGTGATTAGCAAAATTTTATCTGGGTTGTTAAGTCCTCAACGGAAACTTTTAGTAAAAAATTTTTAAAAGAGGTTTTCTTTATACTTAAATCAGTTACTAAAATATTAAAGGATTACATTCCTTTAGAAAAATGCAACGACTAAGATTTCGTCTCGCGATTTGTTTTAAGGGTTTCTGTATTAAGGGAGTTAAGCAAATTCCTGTGTTGTTTGTTTCGCCACCAAACTTTGCGCTGGTGGATTTATTTTAATGCATTTCGAAATTAACTTTTATGAAAAAGTTATAAGTCGTCTAAAAATGTGCGATATTCCACTTTTTCCCGGGGCTTAATATTGTAACACGATAATTTACAAATGCAATAAATTCAGATTTTGCGCAGATCTTTGCTGAACCAATCCGATTTTTTTTATAGATTTATACGAATGTTTCTATTATGCAAAATCGTTTTGATTTATACAACTTCATTTAAAATTCTGAGTATATTCCGCATTCATATTAACCACACTTGCGGGATTTACTTAGTTTGCTGAGTATGCCTTAGGCTATTGCCTTAAATTGAATGCATTACAATGTAATCAACCCGTTTCAAACTTAATTATTAAAAATTCACGCTATGGTAAATCGTTAACGATTTTTATCCTAAATGAAAATTTCATACGCGGCCATTCTTTTACTTTTGTCATACAATGGAAGTGTATATAACGGTCGGCCCAAATTGAAGTTTAAGAATTGATTAGGCCGAGAAGTGAAATTAAGGGTTTGATTTTGGTTTATATCAATCTATCACAAAAATTTAACGCCCGCAATTTCCAATACATCAATTTTTTAGGGAATGGTAGTTCCATATACGTAGTTAACAATGATTTCGTCTGCTACTGTATCGACCAGGGTGGTAAATATTATTCTGCAGGTCGTTTCTAGGTAAGATCTTTGTGACCAAAATTGATCTAAATTACCAGAACCAGATACAAAAACAGCACTAAATCACAATACAAGTGTTAATAAATCGTAGGCGTTTCGACAGCAAAGCTATCATCGTCAGCGAAAATCTTAAAAAAAAGTATAAATCAAATTGCACTAACTATAAGTGAAAGTGAAGGTTTGTAAGTTCTAATTGGCCCATTGGGTTTCCCGTATCAATTATCTACTTCATATGCTTTTTAAAACAAATTTTCAGTGTCGTCTCGTTACCCAATACCTATATTCTTGATTAAAATCTAATTAAAGATAATCCTGGGTAATACTTTCGCGCGGCTAACAAAGGTAAAGAGGTGTTCAATGATGTTCGTTGGTTGATGATATTTTGTATTATGTGACAGTTTCCGGTATACCTTTACTATTCCCTGGAATTAATGGTGGTTCTGGCATCATGTGATAATGTTTTTACGTTCCCTAGTATCCTGATAGATTCGCTACAATAGTGGCATAAAATGCTGCATCCATTTGTTGTAGAAACGTCAAAGGTACTCGAGCTTTTACTAATAGATCAAGCGGTGCCAGCCCCAATTGTTAGAATCCAATGATTTTAGTCTATTTTTATGGTCAAAAAGTTGCCATGGTATCGTTTTCCAAACGAATATACTAAAGGTGAGGTAATCGTAACGAGATGAATTGCTACCCCGTCTTGTTTGTTCAATTCAGCCAACAAATATTTATTTATAGAGGCGAAAACGTATTCTGGTCGAAATCACTGGTCTTCTCTGTTAAATGTTCAGTGTTCTGCAATAATTTCCACGAAATTCTGTGATAATCCGTGGTATTAACTGGTATTCTTTGAACATTTCTGATACTCATCGGTAACTCTATGCCTGTTTTCTAGTAGTTAACACAACCGGTATTATTTTGCCCATTTTATGCTCTTTGGATGACTCGTATTTTGAGTAATACTTTTCCAACATTCGTTCCGCTAAGAAAGGTTTTATGGATAAATTTCGTGCCATTTTGCAAATGTAAACTTAGGATTCTCTAGCATTTTGAAATTCGCTCAAATTTATGATGAAAACAGCGTGCTTGGATTCTGCTTCTACAGTTACAGCGTTTTCCAATCTTAAAACAAGTGAAATGTACATAAGGATGTAGTTTTCTATGATTTCCAAACCGATTTTTACCATTACCGTTATTGTAAGTTTGAAAGAGCATTTCCTATAGAAAATATATGCTTTGAGACGAACATTTTTAATACTTCATTCATGAAGATTGAGTGCTCAGAAATTACTTAGCCCTCCGGTTGGATAGCTTCTGAAATTTCTCCTAAGTGTACAAACAGGCGCTTTCCGTATACGGTTTTTAACTTTTCGGTTTTCTTCTACTAATAGCTAGACTGTTGTAAAGTAGATCAGTTTAATTTATTATTAGCATACTAAACACTTCAACATTGATTTACTAAGTATACATAATTCCGGATATTGACTATGCTTTCCTGAATATGTTGCCGTAGCTTTCTTTTTTTCCCTTTTTTGTTTTAGTTTCGAAACATTCGACACTAACTAAACAATATCCATCATTCGATAACTACTTATTATAAAAGTTTTACTTTGGGGTAGTGATATAATCGATTTTGTTGCACGAATGTTTATTTCCGAAATTATACCAACAGAAATTGATTCGTAAATTTTATATAAAAATTATGTAGGTAGATGGAAAACAAGTTATTTTTTATATACCTAAAGCATTTCGTTAAATTTTATATTTTCCAGTAGTTAATAGAAATAATTCGTTTCGTAACATCAGTCGATTTTGTTGCCGCATCGGACATACTAAACCGAAATTGAAACAAATTGTGCAACGTTAAAGTACAATGCTATTAGTGCATTAAGTTGTCTAAATGTAGTTTTAACAGACAGTTCTACATCTAAATGAGAAATGTTGGGACGTTCTTTGAAATACGTGCATTAAGTTGTCCCCCAAATTACAAGAACCGAATCACTATTACGATCTTTTTTGTACTAGGTTTTTAGCCGATTTGTAATGCTTATGTATCAACAATTCCAATGGAGTTCAGTTTTAAATGGTAACTTGCTCGTTGTGTTCTGATTTCCGCGAGCACGAGCAGTATAGAGATGCGAAGTTTAATTTTGATCAGCAACGTTGTAAAATTAAATTCCATTGGAGATATTGGTGTATGACAAAAAATGTATGCTGTGTTTAACGATATGACAGCTGTCAATAGTCCGCTTTTTAACTTCCTGTATAGATACTATTCGAATCCGTCCTTTTTTACAAATTAAAATCAATCATGGCGTGTTTTCGTTGTGTTTTTGTTGGTACGTGAAATAAGATGATTTTTTTGACAGTTTACATCATATCATGCGAAGTATCAGCCGCTTTACGTTCATGCTAGAAAGGGAAAGATATAGCCAGCCAGAATTATTATTTGAACGCTCGTCATTAAAAATTAATGTGTTATTCTGGTCTTGAATTTAGGGACACATGTTGGTGCAAGACGGCTTACCCATTCTACTTATTTTGCAGATTAGTAGGTGGGTACATTCAGCCAGAGTTGGTAAAAGAGAATAAATTAATTGTCGTTTATAAGGGATACTTGTGCACGTTTACAATGTTGTGTTCTTTATAACCCTTTCCTGTAAATCAACGGTAAAATATTTTGACAATTTGAGGGTAAACCTCAGAAACAATTTCCTCGTTAAATAAACGAAAATAATGTTCGTATGTTCGTACGTTATAAAAGCAATAACTAACAAACCTCAATTTTATCCTACATTAAATTTCATGCAAAAGGGTGAAATTACTAAATATATATATATTTATATCTTTAGACGTGTATTGCGACTTCAATGAATGAAAACCGTAAAGCATGTCGGGAAATAATACAGTAGAATGTAGGTGCCTAAACAATAGAAGTGTACCTTTGATGAACAACGATCTATTTAGGTAGACATTGCTGTCGACAATTCTAGTTAACGAAAAGTCAAGTCGCATCCGTTTAATTAGGTACGACCGGAAAAATGTTCATTCTTATGACCGTATGCGAGATCCCTCATGTATTGTGATTCTTGAGTAATATTTAAATAACCAGCACAAACGCTCCCGGTTTTTATCTTCGTGGTGTAGCGACTCAGTTACCTGATTGGGTGGAGAAATTTCCAGTCCAGTGAAATAAGGTTAAATTATGGTACAACAGGGGCAAAATATTTCATTTCATTGTACTAACTTTAATCTCTTAATCAGCAATGTTTATTTAGGTCTCTGGTTTCAGGTTTGGCATCCAAATTTCGTCTTTCTGTAAGGCTTTTCTCAGAACTCTAAAGCTTTTGTTAATAGCATACATGTGTTAAAGTATTGCGTAAATATCGTGATTGATTAGTATTGGCGCACTCGAAGTTACAATCATCCAGAAACAAAGTCGCCATACCTTTTTGTGTTGTTGAACGACATTTTCACATTACACCATATTATGCTTATGAAGCGCAGATTACCAAAAGCAAAATCGCTATTTCTTCACTAATTTGGTAGAGAAAACAACCAAACGAAACTGAAAAGCTATTTTCGGGTACCTAGTTAATAATGTTCGAACCCGAATTTTAGCGCTGTTGCCACAACACGTCAAACTTGAAATAGAATGATCCCTTCTCCTGCTTGACTGAATTTCTAATATTTGACAATTTCCAAAATAGTGGAACTGCAGGTCCAAGTTCTCTGTATTGGCCTGTTAAATGTTCAGATGACAATTAATTTTGTATAATATAATAATAAATAATTTTGAATGAATTCGGGCTCAAATGCACAAAATCCCCCTAAACTGCTCAAGAACGATTAAAAGAAATTTTAACATTAACCTCGTTGGTGAACGATAATTCTCTTTCCGAAACAGTATTTGTTAATACCTTAATCAATGTCCCTTCTAGTTGACTTAAATTTTACAAAGGATGGTTAATGTTAAATGAACTTTCCTGAAGTTCAATCGGAATTATGAGGCACCCCGTCCGTTTTTCAAAATTTTCCAATTCTTGATCTTGGGTCTTTCCGGTGCTTTTCTGGTTAAATTCTTGGGATTATTTACACTTGTAATAGTCTTCACATTGGTTTCCATTTACTCTTCTAGATTAGATGTTAGATGTCCAATTTGCTTCAGATTCTTCAGTTGGGATGAATCAAAATTTATTTCATCGAATCCTTCCCATCCTATACCCTCAAATCCTTGGAATTCTTTAATTTTTTCTTCATTTTTCTTTTTCTAGTTTCTTTAAGGCCGTATGACACTGTACTAAATTTAGTACTAAATTTTTATGACAAAAATTTTTACAAAATTTTGTGTAGTGACATACGCATTTTGTAAGAAAACTTGCAACAAAATTTGTGGGCAAAAATTATTTAGAACGTGTTCTAAACACTGCATAAATTATATACAAAAACTGCGCAGAAAGTTGCCACGCATCATATCTGTTTATTTGTAATGACATTACGGCCGTTGTTTGAAAAGCAATAACACTTTTGCTATTAAAATGATAGAAGTAGATAGGTAGTAACTACACCAAATTCCATAATAACTCGTTTATAGCTTTGTTAATAAACAAAGTTTATAGGTTATGTTGCAAAGAAACCTATTAGTGAAAACCACTGACATTGAACCAAACTAAAACCACAGAATATAGTGCTGGAAAATAAAGACATTTCCCTACATACTAATCCAAACAGCACAGGCGCAAGTACAATTTTCCTTGCAAAATTTAGTAATAGTGTCAGACAGAAGTAAATTTTTTTATTCAAAATTTTGTATCAAATTTTGATTCAAATTATGTTTATAAATCTGGTACTAAATTTAGTACAGTGTCATACGGCCTTTAAATCCTTCGAACTGAAGATGCTCCTGATCGAGGGGTAAACCGCTAGCAAAAATTTGTACACCAAATACCTTTTCCTGAAAAAATTCCCTTTAATTCTCTTTAATTCCTTTTAATTCCTTAATTCCTCCTAATTTTTTTATTTCCCATTAATACCTTTATTATAGCCATGAACTCTTCAAAACGTTTTTATTTCCTATTAATACCTTAATAATGCTCTCAATTCTCCACAATTTTTTTATTTCCTATTAATACCTACCTACATTATTGCTCTGAATTCCCCACAATTCTTACAACAGCTCTATTCTCTATAATTGGGCTACAAAGCCGGAGGACGGGTGTTCGCACTTGGTCTGAGGTAAGAATTTTTCATTTCTATCAGAGATAGGAATTTTTTTAGATCAGTTTTGAGCATTCTGCCGGCTACTCTGAATTAGGTTTTCCTGCAGTTTCCCTAATTCGTAAGGTAAATATACAGGAGTAGTATAGAACAACTTGAAAGTATTATACGAGTCACCATGTAACTGTGCGCAAGCCTGTTGAGGGCCCGGAACAAGAGAGCGGCAATAAATAAACAAAGTAGATAGAAAATAGACTAATATCTACCTTTATAACTTTACTAAAATTATTTATTGAACTTATTGATTTCTTCTTATTCTTATTGAAGCAAGTGGTGAAGTTTAAAAAATATGAATTCCATAAAAAAATATTAATTTATTCAGTACATAATGTTATTACCAAAACAAACAAAAAATACTTAATCCAAGACAGAGTAATAAAAAAATGTAAATACAAACAAGCATCTTTAATAAAATCTTATACCAAATATTATACCGGCACGTCACAGTTTACAGCTAGTATGCACCGAGGTATGCACTATACGAGTCACTGACGTAAAACGATGCGTCATTTAAATTCTGAAGTATATTAGCGCATGCGCAAACCTATTTATTTCTCCCTTTTCCTTTTAATTCCCTACTAATACCTCATAATACCTTTAATTTCCTGGGTAATTCTCAAAATACCTATTAATTCCTTTTAATACCTTCGAAGTACCATAATTCCCTCTTAATTCCCCTCAACTTGTACACTATTTCCTCCAGCGGTTTACCCCTCGCTCCTGATTATTCAGATTCTTCGAACTTGTTCACATTTTTAATATTCAGATTTTTCCTCCAATACATACATAATGGCAAAATGGTTTTTTTAAATCCTTAAGATTCTTTAAATTTTTTCGATTTTGGGGATTCTTGTGAACTTTCCGGTGTTGAAGTTTTTGCGATTTTCCGGTTTACGTTTAAAGTTTTCAATTATACTGAGGATTGATCGGCTTCTTGGAGATTTTCAAAATCTTGCCATTTCTTTTCCTTGGGCCACTCGGACCCATCAGATCTATGTGGTCCTAAAGTTGATAATTTGGGAGAACACTGCTCTGGAATCTAGACTAAAAACCTTAAACAACGTTTTTGACGAACTTTAGACGGGCTCCGGCTTAAGAACCTTTTTTTTAATTTAACGGAACACCTCGTGTTATTATTTAGACGCAACATCAGTTGACCTCGTAACAAGCAAATCGATTAGACTTCATCAACGTGAATGCTTCGTATGTTGAAATTAGGATCATCAAGCTTTGATGTTGTGAAACGTGATTGAACTCGAAAAGAAAGAAACCACTGCGTAAATATAATTTCCAGGATAATTTCTAATCATTTTAATCCATAAAACAAGAACGAAAATAATTATTCTTTCATGGGCCATTACACTTAATGGAGGGGAGAGTATTCATGCGGTATTGTGAGCTGCCATAAACTATAAAATAACCTTTGTCCTATTGTTACGGTTAAGAAATAGAAGCAATAAGTAGATGTGTTAATAAAATTATAATAATAATAATAATAACCATTTATTTACATTCTTGTTGTAACAGAAACCTATAACCTATGTATAAATGTAAATGTAAAAAAATGTCCAAAATGAAAATAACTATAAAATATCATTTGTAGCGTCCTTAGGTGTAACGACTAAGTTAAAAACTTGTTGTCACTACACCCCAAGGTGTACGTAGAAAACGCTTTTTGAACCGATCACAAGTTGAGAGTGATAAAAAACAAAGAGTTAGGGTAGAGTATCCGTTAAAATAAATAAATCTGTCATTCAAGATGGGAGAAATTATTGTGGAGAAGTTCTTTAATAAATTTGATAAACGCATGATATGAAATTGTTAAAGGGAAAGACAAATTTGTGTAGATTAATAGGTAATTATATAGCTTTTGGGTATAATACAAGAAGTAAGATTGACCAGTCTGTAAAAAAACACGATTTCAATTTTGGAAGTTTTAGCCAGCCATATTAAAAGCACGAAGGCAACATCGGACTTTGCCACTTTCGTTTTAATAATTAGAATTAAAAAAATCACTAACCTGGAGTAATTTATTACAGGAAAATACTCTTGGTTGATCCATATCTCTAAATGGGGTGATGAACCATACAGGAAAATAAACAACTCCATTCCTCAAAACCTTCCCCATGGATATTGGTTGGTTTCAATAGCTTTCGAGTCAACGGTTTAACTTTAAATATCTTAGTTTGCTACCTGAAGATGATTAACAATCGAAACATGTAACATTTCACAATGATATCTGTTCGTCAATACTTAAATATCCATGGGGAAGGTTTTGAAGAATTGAGTTGTTTATTTTCCTCTATCATTTATTATAGCCGATTTTGTCTAATGGTGTGCAGGAATCCTGTCAAAGTGGTACTTTAATTCCCACAGTGCAACGTTTGATCCAATTTTATCGCTTGGCCGTCGGACTACACATTATGTATTATTAGTATACCCTTCAATTCCTTTCAGTGCTAATCACAGCAATTTATGACAATACAAGTATTCATTTTGCGTCTACTGCCAAAAAACACAGATTTACAAGTATTTTTCCGCCATGTAAATAAAATGCGGAAAAGTTAGAATTGAAAGTGAAAAAATAATATGTAAGTTTGTAACAACAACAACCAACAACCCTTATAACTGATAACAGAAACACAATCTCCAGCATGACTTTAATCAGTTGGTGGCTGATGGGATGTGACGGTCGAGTCAACTGGAAAAAGTCACGTCGCTTTTTCAAAATTTGCATTTTCAAGGAATACAATGCATTTGTTATACAAATTTATGCAATAAAGGAGTTAACGTAACGCCGATAATACTACCATTGTACCATTTGTTTCCGAGAAAACGAAATATTGAACAATATATACGTTGCTAACCTAATTTTAATTACCGCCCGACTACTACTTTGTAATCAGTGTCATTGTTGGGCTTCGTTGGGAACCCTGCAAAGTTTATTTCAACTGAAACATTGCCGTTATTACATTTGCCGTAAGATAATATTATTGTTTGGCTTTGATAAACGTTCAAAGTAATTTAACATTCGCGTGCGTTACGCAAGAATACTTTCCGAATTGTCCCATCTTCACCTACGCTCTAAAAATTTATACACTCCGAAGAGATTTAATCAATTTATTTCAGACCGATGGTTACAGGCTTTCCTTTATTTATTTTGTACACCAAATTACAAGTTTTAATTGACGTTAACGTTCACCTTTGTATTTAGTTTTCAACCTTTGAAAGCAATTTCGCACATGGATGTAAGTGTTTTTGTATTCGGTGCTTTTCTCGATTAAATTTGGCGAGGGTTTCCTCGGAATTGCGGCTTATGATTTAAGTCTTTTCAAAACTGGAACTAAATCGTTTTGGGCAGCCCTTCATTATCGACGATAAAACGTGATAGATTTGAAGAAATTTTATTGGGCGTTTAACATATTTAAAAAAAAGTCATTTATTACTTCGGGAATTGACGCCCCGCGCTTTCGATTTTCTTCGTTAGACTACCAATTAACTTTCGGGAGAGGAAGATTCCATTTCGAAAGTGTCCTTTAATAATAAAATGGGTGGCGTTGCGGATTTAATACATTTAGTCACTTTTAACTACATTTCCATTAAAAAGGTGCTAAATGATTAACTTCGTTGAAATAAAAATATTTTGCTGTCCGATTGCACCTTAGTTAACATCAAAGTAAGCATGCAGAGCATATTCGAGCAGCTCTTTCAGTGCCTAATTAATTACCTCTTTACCTTTCGGAGCTTTAGACTGAACCGAATTAATGACACTAATGAAATTTTCGGTATGCTTGAACGCTTTTCATTAATTTTTTTATCTGATTTTAAAGTTTAGTGTTTACATGTCAAAGCTCAATGGACACTGAAGATGTAATTACTTTCCAAAATTAAGGTAAAATTATAACAAGTTTCAGTGAATAAATGATTACGCGCGTTGGCACATTTGTACAAACTACTGAAAGTTTGACAAAAATAAGGCAACAGCAGCGAAAATAGCGGCCGTAATACTGCTACAAGCTTGGTAGAAGTTCGTTAGGAATTCTTGGGAAGTAGCAAATTATGTAAAAAGAAAAACCAAATTAACTTGGGTCTGTTTTCCTTTTTCTTTCTTGCACTAGCAGCTTTGTGACGTTAAATTGTTTTGTTACACTGGGAAAATAGTGCTGAGCTAAAATGCAGGGAAAGGTATAAACTATTAAGCTACTTTCGATACTTTCAAAGGGCGATTTCTATACAAAATCAATTCTGTAAAACATTTATTTTTAAAGTTGCATGATTTACCGCATACCTAATACTTAACTGCAGATCAATATTTAATGGATATCATTTATTCTTTAATTTGCGTTGCAAATATAAACAAGTTAAAAAGTAATCGTAAACGATTTACATAAAGCGCATTTCCACTTGCATTCATTTCCCATTTGTAAGATGCAACTTCTGTTAAAATCATAAAATCCGGCCACAAATATGAAAGATAGCGTTGCACATGGGCAATCCATTGTTGACGTGCTACTTCAATTTCAGTTTATGAGAAGAATTTCATTTCAATTCTTTTCTAAATAAGAAAGTTGGAACTGCGCATGCGCAAACCTAAATTTTAAAACTAATTTACTATAACTAACTAATAAACTAAGATTTTCCTTTGTTCCAAGCGCCTAAGTATCAAATTTCACTTAAATAGTTCCATAGATAAAAAAGTTGGCACTGCGCATTCGCAAAATAAAATATTGAAACTAGCGCTAGATTTTCCTTTATTGTGCCTATGTATCACATTTCATTTAAATTCTTCCATAAATAAAAAAGTTGGCACTGCGCATGCGCAAAGCCAAATTTTGAAACTGGCGTTTGATTTTCATTTATCGCAAGTGCCTATGTATCAAATTTCGTTTAAATTCTTCCATAAATAAAAAAGTTGGCACTGCGCATGCGCAAAACCAAATTTTGAAATTGGCGTTTGATTTTCATTTATTCGAAGTGCTTATGTATCAAATTTCGTTTAAATTCTTCCATAAATAAAAAAGTTGGCACTGCGCATGCGCAAAACCAAATTTTGAAATTGGCGTTTGATTTTCCTTTATCCCAAGTGCCCATGTATCAAATTTCGTTTAAATTCTTCCATAAATAAAAAAGTTGGCACTGCGCATGCGCAAAACCAAATTTTGAAATTGGCGTTTGATTTTCCTTTATCCCAAGTGCCTATGTATCAAATTTTGTTTAAATTCTTCCATAAATAAAAAAGTTGGCACTGCGCATGCGCAAAACCAAATTTTGAAATTGGCGTTTGATTTTCCTTTATTCCAAATGCCTATGTATCAAATTTCATTCAAATACTTTTATAAGTAAAAAAGTTTGCAATTCGGTTTATAAATGGTCGAGATGCGAAAAGGGCACTGTGAATGTTGAATCGATTCAATTCAACTTTTGGCATTGCGTATTATATGGCTAAATCTATGCCCATATTGAATTTCATGCAATTCAGTTCATAACTAACGGAGATGTAAAAGCGATCGAACATTTCTAAACAAAAGTTATCGTTCACACGGACAGATAGATGGACAGACAGACAAAGGAACAGACGGAGAGACCAACCGGCAGGCGACAGATAGCAATGCAAAATTATAAACGATCTCTAGGATCGTTAATAAACGGCATAAGTGTAAAATTATGGAACATGTAAAGAACGGTTTTTTGTTTTTTTTACAATAACTTTTTTTGTAAGCGGCACAGAAAAAATTCCTTCCTTGGTACAAGACTCGACACCATAACGAACCAAATAGCGAAAAAAGTAGAACAATAGCTCTTAAGATAAAGGACTAGTAGCGTCGCAAAACGAGCGGACGGACGGATGGACGGACGGACGGACGGACGGACAAAGTGGCCACAATAGCGCATTTTTTTTTATTTTTGTGGAAATGCGCTAAAAACTCTATTTACATTTATAACACCATTTGGAATTGCCAAGTAAATGTATAGGCATTATCGATACGTGGGAAATTTCGTAATACCCTTATTTGGATCTACGACACTTTTACATTTTGAGATGTATTTTAATAAAAGTTCGGTCTATTTACATTTTTTTAAATTTTATTGCATATTTACAATCTGTTCCAGATAAACAATAGGTAAACGTTGTAATAAATAGTACACTAAACTAACTACGACATGCCGAGGGTAATCCACTGAACACTCGCTGTATTTACATAAAAGAAATTAGACAAATATAGCAAACAGCTTGGCATTGATTATTATATGGATAAAGCTATGCTCATTATGAATTTGAAACAATTCGTCTCATAACTAACGGAGATGTCAAAAGGGCCTTCGTAATTTTTTGTCCTATATTGCCAATTTAGAACTCCGATCTAGAAATTTGATAAAGAATCCACCTGCAAAATTTCATCGTTTCCGAGATATTGTGCTAACGGACAGACGAAGAGACTCGCAAAATTATGAACTCGCTAGGAGCTCGTTAATAATCCCAGTAAACGTAATGAGGTCCCAACCGCAAATGACACCTCATTTTTTGCGAACTAAATTTGTATTGTTGGTTCTAGTTGCACTCGAAATAGTTCTCTAGATTTTTAGTTTTAAAAAAATTTTGCCAAAGTATTACCCCTGCGACTCGGGTTTTAGCCGCATCAACCCTTAGTTCTACATACATTTCAGAAATGTATTTCATTTAGACATTGAGTAAAGAGTTATAGCACAAGGTGGCAACTTTGAATTGCGCCCCTCATTTCCAAAAACTCTTGACGAATTCAGTTAGTACTTATAGTTCTGTATGGTCTTCCAGACAAGACCAAATATCCTGCCAAGTTCTCACATCGCCTAAATGTTTGAATACTTTGAATAGGAAAATTAGAATTCTACGTGCAAGAACTAAGTTTATAGCTCTATAATACTATTATATTATTTTGGGTGAAACAAAATTTAAAAGCACGTGGGGCGCACAGTAGATTTTGCTATGGTTACAATAGTGTGGTCACAAGTCCAGCAAGATAAATTTATCACCTTGGTTTCCAGGTTAATTTCCACTAATCCAGTGTATTTGGACAAGCATGGCGGATTTCCCAACTACTAATGGAAAATAACTCCACCGTATAACCACACCGTCTATACTCACTGTGTAGTAGTGAATGCTCCTATCACACTAGGCGACTAAGCAGCGATGTTGGAGGCATCTCGCGGCTGTTGCAATACCTTTAAGCAGTGTCCGTCTACCGATTTCCCTACATTTCTACCGAAATGGCCGTTATATTTTGTTACTTTAACTTTGAGTAAATGTAACAAAATTACCTCGAAATAAGCACACGGTAATCTCAGGCAAAGTAGAAGTGGGTCGGGGTGAATAACGGGGTTTTAGTTCACTAGCAAAAGGGAAATGTAGTAATGGTAAACCGGATGGGCGCAACTTAGCCTTTAGTAAATTTCAAAAGAGAAAAGGGAATACTCACTTAAATGGGGAAACAAGGCAGAGTAAGAGTTCCTTGTTCTGGTCTTGGTAAGCTAAAGAAATATAATAATTAACTGAGATAGAACATAAATAAGAATTGATGTCACAAACGAGAGTGAGTGAGTCAACTATCTAAATCATTTGGCGCAAAAGGAGGATCAATAGTCAAGGCCTTTTGAGCTAAAGCTGAATTTATAGTTCCGTACCCGCAACACCGTACCGTAACATTTAGAATTAAACCCTACTTGTTGGGTGTGAACATTTATAATTCGCTTTAACGTTGCGTTAGAACGGTTACGGTACGTATTTCTTATCGTTACCTCTTACCGCTTACCGTTACGGAACTCTGAATCGGCCTTAATACCTTATCTCTTACGGAATCATGTTTTGTTTATTAAGATGAGAAGGTATTCCATTTGTGTTGAAGGTGTATTAACACTAGAAGCGGTGTGATTATGATGACACTATTCATATTCGTTTACCTACGTCTATGAAAAGCAAAATAACCTTGATCGGTACTACAATCTCAAACGTCAGTTTGACAACATATGACGCAAACGGTCTTCCCTTACCTCTTACGGATTTACGTTACCGGTTATTTCTTATTTCGTACCTCATACCGTTACGGAACTCTGAATGGGCCTTAAGAAATGCACAAATCTTATTTCTTACGGTAAATCGTGCTAACGCGCTTGTCTTCGGTAGTATTCGGATAATTCAAACAGTTGAGTTTATCCTGACGTTCGTTTCGTTTATTTACAATAATTATTGACACTTTGTTGGTTATTATTATTTTGAAATGCACGTTACTCTTACTGACAGATGACATACAATGGCAGAATTCGTTTCGCACTAATACGCAAGCTCATCTCTTACCACTACGGTAACTATAAATCGTGTAATTTCCGTTAACGTAAGATTTTACGGTTCCGTTCTTACGGCTACGGAACTATAAATCCGCCTTAAGACGGGCGCTCATTTCTGCCTTACCTGTGACAGATAACAACACAAATAAACAAATAAAGGGGATTGTGAACGGCGCGCCATATAAATATTGCGGTATAACAATGTCTAACGTCTGACACTAATCAGGTAAATCGTATACTAAAACCGTAATTAATACTCAATAAGAATGAATAATTCAAATGACTTTACGGTCGCGACCGCAGAAACACAACCCTAGAAATTAAATCAATTGCCTTTAGGTTATAATCCTCAAATCCTAAATACTTTTGGAGCGACGATTCTTAATACCGGGTGTTCATCTACACTCTAAAGAGTGATCACTATAATTGGTAAGTGCCAGGCGGAGAACCGGTGCTTGATTACAATACACACTAGGTTCGTTGTAGTTACTGATCTAAAATTGGCTCTTTGATGATGAAAAAGTTCCCTTTAACGGGTGCTGAGTAAGGCCCGACTTAAATATTTACTATGAACCACGTATTAGATAAAATCTCTTAGACCAGACCAAAACTGAACGTTTGGCAACAACTACCGCTGACTGCGGTACAAAAGCCACCAGCGCCAAAAAAGCTTGGTTTCACGTCCATCTTTGCTATTTAAAACAATTTCCCTTTCTTTTTAATTTTCCGAACCACTTCTGAATAAAATGACCGGAGATAACACTTCTACAAAAGAATAAACTTAATCTGTCAACATGTAATGTCTTTTCAATTAAATACACAAAATAGAAACGATTCTTTAAACAAAATTAACAACATACAAACGCACATCGAAATTGTGCTCATTGTGGATTAGCGACTAACATTTAACGTCAAAGGAAATTGAAATTCGCACATACAGGGTGACCTAACATTAGGTACTGTAGTAATGCGGACACTACACAAAACGTCCGCATGACGTAGTTTTGGTCAAAATCGGTGCTAAAAGTCATAAATGGTAGGTATAAAATCCCTCTTACGTATTCAAAATCAACCCATCAGCTTAAGCATCAGACCAACCAGTCTAAATGTCCCTACTTCCTATACAGTTATTGTTTAATCCTCAACGAAAAAATTAAGTTGATTTATACGATTTCAAAAGATGTATAAACTTGCCAGTAAGACGGAAGATTTTGAACAGATCGCAATTTATTTTTGTTATTTTCCTTTCTGCGAGCCGTGCAGTAGGTAATAAGGAAGATAAATGATGTACAATTGCTTAATATCACACGCTCTGGCATAATTAAAGAGTTTCCTTTTTACCAGCATCGATCAATGAAATATGCAGGAGGATAAATGTTTTCCTAACTTGAAAACCAACAAACTCAGACGTTAATGTTTGGAAAATATCCTCGATTTTGTACTACAGGCAATACTGAATGGCCCGTAATTAAATTTCCATTAACATTTCCTTTTGTAATAAATTTACGGTTGTTTCCAACGACTATTAGAAAAATAAACGATGTCCTCAGCTTGTAGCAATTTATCACCTCATTAGGTTGCTCGCAACGAAAATGCATAACCTACATGAAAAATCACAAAACGGTTGCTTTCGATTCTTTTCTTATATACTCACCTCGCCCCAGAAACGACAAATGTTTGAGTATCGTCACAAATGTGGGATTTAAGCTAATTTGAAACTTGGCGTTCAAAGGTTGTAAAAAAGGAAATAAAACACTGTGTCAAGTATAACATTTTTAACTTTTTAGAATAAAAATTTTAATTTTATGTATCCAGTTGAGGATTATTTCACGCCAGTTTCGTCAAATTACCTAATTTCATTTCGAGCGGTTTATGTTCCCATCAACCTCGTTCCAAGCAAACAAGTTCTAAAGTATTAAGTTTTTCGACCCCCGGTTTAGTGTTCTCCCCTAAGCTCAACTAGTTATTTGGGGTGCGAAGAAAAACTCATTATTTGAAGCTTGTATAATGGGGGTTGTGTTTTAGTTTTTCCGTACGGTCATCCAAATGGATGAGGTGTACATAATGAAACTGTGGGGCGCGCGATCAAACATAGGAGCCTTGGTGGTTTGCGGGTTAAAACATTCGGAAGAGTTACGAACATATTTATTTTATTTACACCAACGGAAACACATACCACTCCCACAAGGTACATTTAAAGCTACGGAGAAAGAATTTGCGTTTGCAATAAAAGTCAATAGATGTGTTTCGAAGTTTAAAGAAACTTTATGCGCGTGTAATACACTTCTGGCGATTGGCCGCAACGCCATTATCTGATTTTATGTAATTCTGTTTATATAAAAACTTAATAACGACTGGGAATTCTCCTTTCTCAAGGAATCGCATCGTCTGCCAATCCACGAAATGTTGCCGGACGCTTATTGATCTTTTTATATGACCTCTCCCGCAAATTTACAAGTGAACTGAGAAAAACAGTCTCGATGGATTTGTTTGTTTCAGAATAGTGAGATGTTCACTGCACGTCCGACGAAGCAATAACTTACAACTTTTTGCAATAGTAGCGTGAAGTTAGGATACGATGTTGTATTTATTGTTGCAGTTATTTCTTGTTGAGAATTTTGCCCTAAAATTGTATTATTGCGGTACCTTCATTGATGATGCTTGTTTTAAGGCGTGGTAATGGCGTTTAGTGGCAGTGTGTCCCTAAGATTTCCAACGATAAGTTTGGAAAATTAATCGATCGTTACCTATATACATACTATTTTTTACCCAAAATCGCCCTGAAACCTTCATTTTCATGCCTACTTTCTGTCACGAAATTTTAGTTTCCATGACAGAGGAAAAACAGGCTGCGTTTCCTGCCGCTTGTCACTTTACTGGCCGCACCTGTCACATCACCGGTCGCGCCGTCACTTTACCGGCCGCATTTTTGACATTACTAAACGTCTATAATGACTCCTGTCATCACTGACAGATTGACATTAATCAAAAGTTCTATATGACAATTGAAATTTTATATTAAAATGCGATTTCGGGTAAAATTTAATATAGAACTCGTCAGTAAAATGCCATTACCTGACTCGGAAATTAAAATTATTTTATTTCCTCGCCAGCAATGTGTCATTTTCCTGACTTTTATATAAATAACTATTGCTGTGGTGCTTCCCAGGTGTATTTGACAGTGTACTTAAGTAATTATTAATTAATTGGAACACCATTTATAGTTGTACCATGCACTCTCATAGTCTCATTCACTACTGAAGCTACACCATCTTTAGTAAGTGCATCCAGATATTTTACTTCTATTTGACCTGATCTCAGCCTTCACGTCGCGTCGATCAGATCGTGGAATCAGTATCCAAACGTTAAAGCTTCCTCGTAACTAGCAACGGTAGTAGCTAAGTAAAGCTTACTCTGGCAAGTACCTTCTTCGAGAGGGTGATTGATTTGATTTTCCAAATAACGTCGGTTATGATATGTCTCCAGATGTTTTCGATTGGAACATCACACAGTCCCTTTGTGGCAGGTTTTTCAATATACCTGGAACCCAACAAATATCTATACAAATTCTATAGTACTTGGCGTTTAAAAAAATTAGAAACCAGCAAAAAATATCGTATTAAATTTCCATCGCCTTTCGCTCTGACATAAAAATGGAGACAGGCAGATAATTTGTACGGATGTAAAAGTCATCACATTATTTCTACCGTTACACAATTTTGATTTCCACGAAAACTACTTGAATTTTCATAAGTCATATTTATCCGAACCCAATATTTTATATATAATAATTACGTCTCACTACCAATAGAAGCAAGATCGGGAGTACCTCAGGGTCTATATTTTTTATTTCTGTTATTTACAAATAGACATTATATATTTTCAGTCAATATTTTTATATAGAACATTTGTTTAGGTTGTTCGTGAGCACGAAAAGATTTATTTTTCTTTGTCTTATTATTGGAAATTTTGTTATTTTGGACA
Organism: Photinus pyralis; assembly: GCF_008802855.1. Classification (NCBI taxonomy): domain Eukaryota; kingdom Metazoa; phylum Arthropoda; class Insecta; order Coleoptera; family Lampyridae; genus Photinus; species Photinus pyralis. The sequence continues at coordinate 4,671,315 of NW_022170511.1, forward strand.
AATAAATACATTATTATTATCATTATGATTAAGGACCTCTCCTGTAAGTTCTGCTTTTTATTAATGATTTATCGGGTATGTGTAACTGTAACAAACTTTTATTTGCGGATAATTTCAAACTTTATTCTAGTAAATAAGAATCTCATTTGTCTTTCCCATATGCTGTATTGTAACATATACAAGTAAGATTCGAACATTTAAATTTAATTACACTGTTGATTCATTGCAACTGACAAAATATTTATCTATCAAAGATCTGAAGGTTTATTTCACCCATAGTTTAGATTTTTCCCAACATATTGACGTCGTTTCGAAGTCTGCTATATACAGATTAGGTTTAATTATACGCAGTTGTAGAACTTTTCACAATATAACAGCTGTCAAACCCTTATTGTATAGCTTGATACGAACAAAGCTTGAATGTTGCTCGATAATATTTTTTAGCAGGTTTACAGCTACCAAATGCACAAGATTTAGAAGTAACGTAAATTTTTTAAATGTTTACCTTTCTAAGTTGAGGGAGGTTGTGTATAACATCCTAGATCCTAGATTGCTATCTGTATCAATAAGGACTTTTTTTTATCTATAGCAATATTAACAAACAGTTTTTACAGTCTCGAGACTCAAAGAGACTTCAAGACATGGGCTGTTTTCACTGATTTTAAACGATTAGTGCAATTTCATAAAATGGCACAATATTCTACTTGTTTTTAAATGTTCCACTTGAAATTTATGTACTGTATATGAAAAATCGACAACACATAATGCACATATTGCTAAACGAATTGAGCCATTTTCTTTAAATTACAGTGTTGTCAACAGTTTTGCCTTGCATTGATCAGTAGTTCCCAAAAAGTCACAGAACGGATATAATGCGCATTAGCAGTCTAATTGTCAAGATTTTTCTTGGTTCAGGTGGCCGATGTTATCTTTCCTAGAAGCATTGTTGTGTTAAAATTAAAAAAAATATCTCTATTAATAAGAAATTTGATAGTTGCGCAGTTTGCGCATGCGCACATCTGATGATTTACAATACGCGATATGCATATCTTTACTAAACACATCTATGGTTAAAATTTCAAAAAAATATCTTTATAACTAGGAAAATTGACATTGCGCAGTTTAATCGTCAAGATTTTCCCTGCCTCAGGTGCCAGAGCTATACGCTATACCGAATGCAAAAAGAACAAACTGAATATCTTAAAAACTGTGGGAGTAGTTAAGGCATTGGACAGACGTTGGAAAATGTGCTAAAAACTAATAGCGGTATTTTCGAAATTGAATACTGCAAAGGAAGAGAACAAAATAACAACCGCAATCTTCTTTTGGAAAATCTACAATATATTTACAATCACCATTATTATTATTCCGCTAAAGTGTGTCAACAATTTCGATAAGTGGAGAGAAATTACCCTTCATTAGGGTTGATGTACCAAAACTAGAGTCCATTTAGATAACTCGATTTTCCCGTCTCTCTCGAAAATTACAGGTACATGTATAAACACGGAGCTTACATAATTATCACGCGAAGGATATATGTATACTTAATTATAATATATTGTGGAAAATGTTAGACTCGAATCTTTTAGTGTCGATGAATACATTCGTGAATGGGCATCTTGATGTATTTCTAATTAAAACGGGTCAATTAACGAGTACTTAGGTCATATAAAAAAATAATGCAAAATGAAAAAATGAAAGCTATCAGATCTTTCTTATTTTAACTTCACCAATAAAAAATTGGGAGCTTATTGAAATGATTCCAAATTTCGATTTTGAGATTTTTACATTTCAAGGTTCCAGAAGTTAAAAAAAACGTTTTAAAAAATGTCTGTATGTTCGTATTTGTGTACGATATGTGTGCACGTGTGGCAGGATTCTTTGGTTGAAATTTGTAACAGATGTTTCCTTAAATGGTCTCGACAGCTGAAGCTGCTGGAAGCTATGGAAACATGGAAATTTTAGGATGTTTCTCTTATAGGAGCGTATATAAAATTCTAATCGTGCGATTTGAGTCTTCACTTTTCCAACTTTGGCAAATCACAGCACACTTAAAAGGAAATAGACTTTTCTACGTATTTTCAATAAAAATCCTTTGAGACTCTTTAGGATTGAAACTTTTCAATTTTTATCTCTAAATCTCGTACACCTCCGGCATTTGCTACAAAACAAATGACTCAAAATTAAGAATTTAGGGAGACTTATGGTGGGTTTATGCAACGATATTTTAATTTAATTTAAACTTACTTAATTTTGATTTCAATTTAATTTATTTTTTAATCTATGGGTTTATGCAAGTTATTTAATTCCATAAATATCTAGTAACTTTTTAGTAACATTACAGTTTGCAACGTTGATAAATTCCAGAATTTCACACGTTCGACGTTACTAGTACTAGTCATAAAAATGATTCATAGAAGAGAACTATCCCAACTTAGACAAGGAAGGTATCCCAATGTGAAAACGGCGAAAGAAAAAACAACAAAAATATGGCAAATTTTTTAGCGGGAATACTACACGATCCTATTAGTGTCGTATTTATTCGCACTTCCGAAGATAAGCGCGCTTCGCTTGAATTTTCACGTAATAATTTATCTTTATCTTTAAAAGATAAAAGTTGATCTCTTAAATTAAATTAAATTCTTAAGTTAAATTAAATGCTTGCATAAACATCTTGGTAAAATCCTTATGTTGCAACTCATAAATTAAATTAAGTTAAATTAAATTAAATTAAATAGCCTTGCATAAACCCACCATTAGTAGCCTAGATCAACTTCCGAGAATTCCAAAGAATGATTTCCACAAAATTTGTGTAATACCTAAGATAAATCTTGGGCATACATAGCAAAATATGAACATGAGAACTCTATCTGGGTCGTACAATGGATGTAAATAAACACTCAATTAATTGAATGGTAATGACAAAAAACATATTCCGAAACACATACGCAATAAACGGTAATAAATCATCAAGAAAAAACCTGAAATAAAAAGGGACGCAAGTCCGTTACATTTAGCCCACGCGTACTTACAGTATTTTCTTTCGAATCCATTTAATGTGGTTAAAACAACGGTTTTGCGATATTCAGGCGCATGTAGCACTAACACAAAAGCACTCGTTGGCAGCATCAGGAAACTTCTTTTCTTTTCCATTACACTGAACTCAATCACTGGAACTGGTTTCTTATTGCTATTCGACTGGAAACACTCAGACTCTTACTTCCGCCAATCTCAAATGCAATACCAGAAAGGAGACCTTGTGGTATAACAAAATTACGCACAAAAGAAATCGTGTACATATGCATCAATTGTTATCAAAACCAAACACACGTGCGTCTTGAAATCGTCCGATAACAACACCCTTATCGCAGATAGCCCTTAAATGCATTCGACAAGATGTTCCTTAATTTTAGTAACGCAATTTTCACACCTTTATTTGTGAGGAAGCCCTTCAGATTTAAATTAAATTAAAACATCCGCATATACAGAGTGGCCCGTTATTATCTCCAGTATTAAAGCAAATAACCTGCAAAAGATTTGAAGCGCTTTGCAGGACATTTAGCAGTTCCGTTCATTAAACCATCGGCGAGTCTTTGAGAGCTTTTAGGCGTCTTCCCCTCAAGTGTATAGGACATTTACGTGGGGATTTTAGAACCTCTAATAGACAATTAAGTTTCATAGTCATAGAGTGGTTGATAGCGGGTCTATTAGGAGCCTTTAACACTTTTAAGGAGGTACTATAAAGTTTTTTTGAGCCTATTAGGACTCTCAGTAAATCCCAAAGTTTCATTGCCCGGCTTTTAGTGCTTGTAGGGGACTTTAACCATTTTCGGTACTTACAAAACATAGCTACGACGATGCAAAAATAAAAAGATCCAAGTTCAAAGTACGTTTTCTATTTATCTAAACGGCCATTTGAGGAAGGACAAACTGGAATTCGTACATTTATACCTTCGATACGTTCAAACAAATTAAACTGTTTTCAATTAATTACTCCTTTCCCCGACATCCGAAAAATATGGGACCGATGTCAACCTTCACGTTTTTAGCGCATTTTTGAAAAAAATACGCTATTATATTCGGTATGGCTAGCTGACCGGCTGTCCGGGTGAGATTTCAGCAACTACAATAGCTAGAGACTAAATTTTCACTAAAAGCTTTCTGATGTACTGTAGATGTGCAGGCTCTAGTCTATTTTGAGTTAGATTACTTGTGAGATCGATAATTTGAGAAAATAATTTCGATATGGTTTTCGGAGGTGCCATAATTTTACCGTTAGATTGCGCTACCAGTATAAAAACTTAATTATTTACTTTATGATTTGATTTACAAAATAAAGACGTACCCTCAATTGAAATTAAATAAAATTAATGATTCAACGCAGCCAAAATTACTCGTGAGATCGATAATTTTAAACTTCGCTAATAAAATATATAAATATTATAAAATAACCTGTATTACCAAAAATGCGCTCTATCATGCATACGCTGATTTACAACTTGTTTAAAAACGCTTCTTTTGAGACAAGGCCCAGCTCAATCAAACAGGTATACATTAGAAAACTAAAATCGATTAATCGATAATTAACAGACCCAAAATTTAATAAAATAGATTCTCTCTCTTCGTTCCTGGCAAGAGAGCTTTCGGCGGCTGTAACAACGATTTGAACAGGAACGGTTGCAAAAATGGATAACTTCGCTATTTACTCCACTTACGTGCGTTATACCTAGGCGGTAAGACACACAATTAAACAAAATGAACACACAAAGCTCACTCGTCGTCTCCTAGAGCAAATAAGTAACTTCAGAAGCTACGCTTCTAGATACCGGTTATTCAGCAAAGCTGGTTGAGTTTTTCTGCTATGCGGTATAGTTACTGAAAAAATTAAGGAATAATCGCAATTCTCGTTCTAATGGAAAGGAAAACGTTTGTTTGCCTATACGTAGTCCGAGACCTAGTCTAAACTTGTAACTGGTAAAGTGCGAGTATCGGACCTTCCTATGTGCTGCTATTTACGTTGCAAAAAGCAGTGTAGTAAGCGCCTTGTCATGTATGGCTTTTTAATCTACACCAACCCTCTACCAACGAAAGTATCTGATTACTAACACATATTTAATACGGACTTTCCTGTCCGATCTGTAAAGCTCAACCCAATCGACAAGAGTGCTTTTTCGTGAATGCTTATTGGCAGGAGAACGTACCTATATAACGCGCACAAAATGACAAGTATTTATCCCCCTCCCTAGGGTACCGATAAACCATAATGACTCCCTTCGAGATGTGTACCGCGTTGGTAACCTGTTGAATAGATACCTCCGTATAATGCTTCCAACATTGATACCTACTAGACTAAAGCTGAAAGGTATAATTAAAGAGAAACAAAAGAGAAATGCAACACGAAAACTACTTTGAAAGTATAACCCAGTTGCATCTCCATTAATTACTGCCGGACATCAAAGCTGGACGCACTTGAATCGGGGTTAATCTTTGTACAAAGCGCATTGTACATAGTTTTTTTTGTAGTTATACTCTTTCTTCGTAATTAGCAGACTTAGGTATGTATTTCTTCGTTTTGAATTCGTATTTTCAATTCGTTGTCCGTAAAAAGCTTCAGTTATTCAACACATCAAAGTTTCCAAGCAGAGTTCAGATTTTATTAGCCTAGAGTAGAATATCATTCTTTCAATCAATAAAGACATCTGCTTTTTAGCCTCACGTTTTATAATATTCATGTGAATGTAGACTGCTTGATATAAATGAGCACATGATAAATCTAATAAGTGTTTGCTACTTTCAGGATGTGTTCCATGTTCGTTCCGGAGTTATCAAGCTTTGCGGCAGCGATGCTATTTGCAGTGCACCCTATACATACGGAAGCGGTGAGTTATTTAATTACGTTATACGTTTTTATTCTTGGCAATTTTCTAGAATAAACCCTCACCTAATTCATTTTGTAATGCTCCCAGTTAGCGAGAAACTCTTACAATATCCCTTAAACTTGAAAATTATAGCGACTTTTATTAAGGGGAGCTTATTAATGATATTTCACCTTATTAGCAATTTAAACTTGATTAAGCTAAATTAGTGCAGGAGAATTAAAAATGTGCGGAATTTTCGTAGGTAACCGGTGTTGTTGGCAGAGCCGAAACTCTTTCGTCGATTTTCTTCTTAGCTGCGTTCACCCTTTACTGCAAGTCGGGAAAAAGTAAAAAGGCTACAGGTAATATGAGTAGTATTTTCTTTTGACAAATTGCATGCCTCAACTTTTCCGGCTCGGCTCGTTCCAAAAGCTTTGCCAATTCTCAAATTGGACTCTAATAGCTTTACATCAAAAATCATTAGGTACCTTCTTTATGTTTCTCTAGGAAAAATTGTAGCAATCTTACAGGCCATTTCCTTTTCAGATTGGAAATGTTTGTCGATATCCATGCTGTGCGTAGCGACTGCAATGTTGTGCAAAGAACAAGGGATCACAATTACGGGCGTGTGCGCAGTTTACGAGATATTTGTGCAACAGAAGGTATGCCTAAGCGATGTGTGACTGTTTTTAATAAGCTTTTCGTTGTCAGGTGCGACTGCCTGAAATAAAACACATGGTAAAAACTGCAATTACCGGAAAAACAGCCTACCACCTTCCGTGGTCGAATGAAGCTACAAAAAGGATTTTTGTTCTTGCCGTTACAACAATTTGTTTACTTCTAGTGAGACTACAAATAATGGGATCCCAACTGCCAGTCTTCACGCGTTTCGACAATCCAGCATCAGTCACTCATACTCCGATTAGGCAACTTACTTATCACTACCTAATAAGCTTAAATTTATGGTTACTTCTCTTTCCCTGTGATTTATGTTGTGATTGGACGATGGGGACTGTTCCTTTAGTTGAGTCCATCACCGACCCTAGAAATTTAGCGACGATTACCGCCTACGCATTTCTGCTAACATTTTTATTCATTGCCTTCAATAGCGACAACCGGCAGCAAAGTGCAGTTATTTTAATGGTAAGATCAATGTTTTTCATTTACCCTGCGCATAGTGTGTCACAAGAACTAGAATTTAGTTCGTATATGAATTGTACGATAGCTAATTCTACTCTCATCCTGGAGGTTTGCGTACGTGCACGAATTTCTAGCGCAAATATTTCCATAATTTTTATTCTTTTATTTGCAATGTAAATGTCTATGCACCGCGTGGATGGGAGTGCGTCGGTATTCAAGGGAGATATTTGCGAATAAGGAATGCCATATATGATTTCTAAAGGGAACTATTATTCTTAAAATAAAATGGTTTATATTTCCTACTTGATTATATTAAGTGGAGTAGGAAATTATTTCAATTTTCGGAAAATCTAAGCGTGGTTTGAAAAAGAGAGCTTGAGAAAATGTTAGTTAATTTTGAAGATATCAAAATTGTACAGGATATGTGTATGGTTTCGAATTTTCAAATTGAAAATGATATTTGTGTATACTACAAACCGACGTGTACTGTACATTGCAAGACAACAAAATTTACGTGTACTTCCGTAATGGAGGAATTTCAGAAACGAGAATTATATAAATTATAACTTAAGAAGAAGAAGAATAAGAAGCCGCATTAAAAACGCTATGTTAAAATAAAACTTATGAATTTAAGGACTATTCACTATGTAGTCAATTGCATTCCGTGGTAAAGTTATTTGATTGTTGTTTGTTATAAAAATGAATGGTTTATAATAACTGGATAATATTATTTGTTTTTTACTATGTGCGATGTGTCTTCCGTTGCTATAATGACTTGCAATTTTCGACTTTTCCTACATGTGATATGTTTCTCTTTACCAGAAGCATCTATGGTTCAAATTTTAAAGAAATACCTCCATAATAATAACAAAGTTGGCATTGCGTACTCTGCGCATGCGCGCATTTGGTTTTTACTATATGTGATACCTTTGCCTTTGCTAAAGGTATTTTTCTTGGCTCAGGTGCCAGAGCTGTACGCTGTCAAATTCAAAAAGAACGAACTAAATATATTGAAAACTGCAGGAGTGGTTAAGGCCTGGGGAGACGGGCGGACGGACGGATAGAGAAAGTGCTTGCAATAGCGCACATATAACTGCGTTGGAAAATGCGCTAAAAAGAACGGACAGACGGCGGTAGTCTGCGGCTTAGAGAAGGAAATCATAGTCTGAGGTCTGCGGTCGCTTTGGAGCGGTAGAGTAGTACGGTATCTGCAATAATACGCACACCAAATCAATAAGCGTTGCAACGTCTAAAAAAAAACTACGATTAACCAAAAGCCAAAAAGGCCACGAATCACGTCTGCCGCTGCGATTTAAAACTTTCTCCCCTCTTTTAGTTTTCGCCCCTTCTCTGCTTAAATTTGCACGTGTGATTTCCTTCGGTGATAACACGTGCTTATCTCAAATTTAATTAGCCTAAACAGCGATAACGTAATCTTATCACACTGACCGGAGATAACATTTTTACAAATAAATAAGCTTAATCTTTTAACACGTTCTTTACAATTAAATCAAACTTCAAATTCATAAGTTCTTCTGAGATTCATCAGATTTACACTTTGTGAGATGAATCTGTTTCATCGAATATTAATGGCTCATTGGTTGATATTTATTAACGAGAGACCCAGCTCGTTCATGATTTTGGACTTCCTGCCCGTCTGTCCGTCCATCTGTGTACATGGTAACTCGCGCATGGTTTCGAATTTTGCACTTCTGTTCGCAGTAATAGGCAGACAGTGGTCAAGGGACTAACGGATTAAATTTTGGTCATTTGGACTTTCTGCCCGTCCGTCTACGCATATGATAACTCGCGAACGATTTCGAATTTTCCAAATTCTGTTTTCCATAATAGGTAGACAATAGTCAAGGGTCTAATTGATTAAATGTTGGTCATTTGGACGTGTTGTCCGTTCGTCTGTGTTTGTTCCTCGTTGTCTATATTGGTTTGAAACAGTTTATACCAATTTTAAGCTTTTAGTTCAAATTGGTACCCATTCTAGATTCAGATTTTATTGCTCGATCACTGAGTGTTACAATATTATACAAATTATCAATTATTCTTTACATACTTTTAAATGCTCACAAGTCCGCAATCTATTTATGAATGGTAACTTAAGAAAATATTAAATAAGGTCTTTATAATTAAATTACCTACTAACTTTCTTTAATTACAACTGCTTGTATGGTTAAATGCAACTAGAATTGCAGTTACGCGGCTGCAGCTTTTGTTCAAAAACAGTCCACCAAATTTCCAATTAGAAAGATACTATACAGCTACAAGAAGGGTTGGCTTTTCCCTCCGAAGCGAAATCGACATGAAACAGAAGTATAGGTATAGTAATAATGTACAAAGCATAGAAGCTAGGCATTTTCAGGTAAAAGAAGATTGGATTGTCAAATTGCTATGCTCTGTGTTAATACTGGTTCGAAATAAATTGAGAAACAATGATGATGATTATCATACATCCATCATGGGGATATCCGAAACCATAGAAGATATGACATAACGATTAAAAAGGTATTATCATGCCTTAAAGAAAACGCAGAAAATTTCGATTTCTTTTAAAGATATGCCAGAAAAACCGAAATTTCGTTTTTATTTTTTGCAATGTTATTTTGAACAGATCCAAAAAATAGAAAAACATTTTCTCATTGCCACTTTTTGAGCTCTACAAGACACTGTTGAGAGATTTTCATTTTTAGAGAAATCATCATCAACTTAAATTTTTATATGACCCGTAAAAAAAGTACATACTGTATTGAGTAGCATTTGTTATTACAAATTCGACGATTTATGGCACAAAAAAAAGTTGGAAACTTTGTTGGTTTCAACAGGATGGTGCACACTGCCCACATCTAAGTACACATATCTATTTCCTATGTATCTGTAAGAGATGTGTAAAGCTAACCGAATTAGAGAGTTTGCATTGACTAACAATAAACAGCTACTAGGTTTTGTAAAACGTGGTAGCACATCTTTTAATGTGTATGTTACATGTATCGATTCTACACTCTGTACAATTAAATTCTAAAAATATTTAGCATCATTAATCACAGTTAATAGGTGGAATGAATTGAAAATATTGTAATTAGCGTAAAGGTACAATGAACAACTCGAACAACTCTTCCTCTAAACCTGTACCCTGCATGTGTGCAGATATAGAAATAAGTGGGTTACCGTTACAAAAGTACTTAATGTAACTCAAATCTTCTCATTATTCTTCTAGATCTGTTTTTCTACCGGATCAATTTGTGAATTGTCGTAAACGAAGTATATAAGACATGTAAAATGTAATTAAATCCATGTTATACCTGTATCACACTACTGATAAATTGTAACAAGAAAATATACAAAAATGTCTTATATAAGTAGTGATTGATTATGATTAAAAATTCAGTTAAAAAGGCTCATTAGAATTAAACTATATTACCCCGCTTGCAAAGTGTATTCCAGTTAACTTGTGGCACACTATAATTATGATATCGCGTGTGATATTTGACGTAAAACTATTACCTTTAATTACTGGATCGTATAGTCTAGTCGCGGAACCAGACACCAAAATGTAATAGTTTACACGACTCAAAACCTGAGCTAATATATATTCACAGAACGTACATTACTGATTTCTTTTCAGGGACTGGCATTCTTAATTCTACCCTTTTTGCCGGCTTCAAATTTATTCTTCCCCGTAGGATTTGTAGTAGCCGAAAGAGTGTTGTATATGCCTTCGATGGGTTTCTGCATGTTAATAGCGTATGGCTGGAACATTCTCGCCGATAAAAAGGGGAAGAAATTAACAACCCTTGGCCTCGCGGCATTAATTTTGGCGCACGGCTCTAAAACGTACGTCAGGAATTGGGATTGGGAAACGGAGTACTCGATATTTATGTCGGGCCTTCGTGTAAATCAACGCAATGCAAAGTTATTTAATAACGTGGGGCACGCTCTCGAAGGGCAGGGAAAGTACACGGAAGCTTTGAGATATTTTCATACGGCTGTAAGCGTGCAGGAAGACGACGTAGGTGCGCATATTAATGTCGGGCGGACGTATAATCACCTGAAAATGTTTAAAGAAGCCGAGGATGCCTACCTGAAAGCTAAATCATTGCTACCGAAAGCGAAACCTGGCGAATCCTATCAGGCACGAATTGCTCCCAACCATCTGAATGTGTTTTTAAATTTGGCCAATTTGATTTCTAAGAACTCCACTCGCTTAGAAGAGGCCGATATGCTTTATCGACAGGCCATTAGTATGCGAGCGGATTATACACAAGCCTATATAAATAGAGGGGATATTTTAATTAAACTGAATCGAACTAAGGAAGCCCAAGAAGTGTACGAAAGGGCTTTATTGTACGACAGCAACAACCCGGATATTTACTACAACGTAAGTATTGAACGTGTATCCCTGTCACTTTGCTTAACGAACTTTAATTGCGATTTAATAACGCCGCTTGAAACGGTTTTTATATTAAGTGCTTGTTTTAGCTCGGTGTCGTTTTTCTCGAGCAAGGCAAGGCATCTCAGGCGTTGGCATATCTTGATAAAGCTTTGGATATCGACCCCGAACATGAACAGGCATTATTAAATTCAGCTATACTCCTTCAAGAGCTTGGACGACCTGAATTAAGGAAAATTGCTCGAGAACGCTTACTTAAATTGCTCCATAAAGAATCTACCAACGAAAGAGTACATTTTAATTTAGGAATGCTTGCAATGGACGACAAAAATATAGAAGAAGCGGAACATTGGTTTAGACGGGCTGTTCATTTAAAAGTTGATTTTCGAAGTGCTTTATTTAATCTCGCTCTACTTCTGGCTGACGATCACAGACCTTTGGAAGCCGCTCCGTTTCTCAATCAACTTGTTAAATATCATCCCGATCACATCAAAGGCCTTATCCTACTCGGTGACATTTATATAAATAACATAAAGGATTTGGACGCCGCTGAAAATGTGAGTAGAATTTCCTTCTATTTATCAAAGTTCACCTTTCACCTTTTAGTGCTACAAAAGGATTTTAGAGCTCGATCCTGTAAATATTCAAGGTTTACACAACCTGTGCGTTGTGTACGTGGAGAGGGGGAAGTTGTTGCAGGCCCAAACTTGCTTGGAGCAGGCCCACAAGCTCGCACCGGGGGAGGACTACGTCCTGCGACATTTACAAATCGTGAAGAACCGAATCGCCAAACATAAAATAAATATAAACGATAAACAGGGCGACGAGGAAGTGAATTTTAACGACAATAGGGTTATATCCAATGGGTCCAGCAAAAGCGTGGACGGAACTGAGAAGACGACGCAGCCCGTAGTGTCGAAGGCTTCTGATAAACAGAGGTATAGTAGTCATGTGGTTAATACGGAGCCTGTGTTCGTGAAAAACGTCGAATCGTACGTGAACGAGGAGGACTTTGAGGATGAGACTGCGGACATTGTTAGACATACGAAAGAGGTAGTTAGCGAAAAAGTGATTAAAGACAGACATAAATCAAACTATGACGTAGGAACGGACGGGGATGATCCCTCGTCAGGTATGTCTTAGCGTTATAAGGATTTAGACCTTTAAGACTAAAGTTTTCTGTACATTTTATAATTGACACTCTACTCTTTAACGTATTGAATCGCCTTTTAAGTGCTTATTGTGCATGTGCACAAACGATTCACTAACTTCAATCTCTATTTGTGTATTAGCGCAACAGCAAGAAAGTGCAATCACTTTTTAAATGAATTTTGAATTTATCATGGCACTAATTTCTTCAGTAGCTCTCAAAATTGTAATTTCGCCATTTATTTATTGACATTTTGTCTGACATCTGAACAGGTTTACCAGTTTTAGTTAAAAACATATTCTTTCTTAAAACGCTTACGCCTTCCCTGGCATCCTTGCCAAACTTTTTTATAGAAATCTGTATAAATGGCAATCGTTTTTGTTAAAGAAAATAAACTGATAAGGTAAGTACGTGAATGACATTGTGGATTAGTTACTAGGAGGACAAGGTGCCGCGGTTTCATTGATAACTACACAAATATCCCTTGGCGTATTCTTTTTATAAGAAACTATATTTTTGTAAAATGGCACCCTTGAGCTAACTGGCGATTACAACTTATACGCTCGATTTACGCTGAGTACTGAACGGAACACCCATTCGCGTTTTAAACCACTCAAATGGTGACACTTGAATTTTTTCACTTTTCCGTAAGATACTCTCTAGGCACCGTACTTTTTTCCCTTTGGATTTTCAGAAAAACTTTCTAACTGGGACTACGAGGTCGCCCTGAATTTATGTAAACTGTTTTTCTAAGCTCGGTTAACCGAACCAGAATAGTAATGGCGACGGTATTTTATTAATTTTCATTGGTTTATCAGCTTGCAGAGCTGTATACTGAATTTTGGATTCTGCAATGTGTGCGTATTTTTAACCAAGCTGTGTTTAATTTGCAAAGTTGCAGATGCAACTTAACACGACCGATTTCGAGCGTGTAATTCAAAACCAAAGCCGGACAATGAGGCGACAAACACACTTTAGAACAAATAATTTACAAACGTCGGAGAATCTTGCTGCCATTACAATCGGCAAAATAAAAACTTGAACTGAACACGAGTAATATTTGTTTGGTCGAATGTTCTTGCAACCTTGACCAATTCAACGGGAAAATTTGTAAACAATTTAACGCAGATAAATGCTCTGGTTACGTAATAAAATGGAGAGAAAAAAAAACAATGGGAAAGTATTTCTTAGAAACCTACCTCCCAAACAGATGAAGTTGGCAGATCTAAACTTATTTGAAGCCTTTTAAAGTAACACAACGTGTAGCACCCAATAATACAGTATACAATGGGTAAATCGTGAAATGATTTTGCTTTAAAAATGTGGAACGAAATGACGAACTGCAGCAGAAGAGCTGCAGAGTAACTTGATCTCGCAGGACCAAATTACGTGCACGACAGAATTGACGTATGCCGATTCCGTATGAGCTAAAATAATGCTCCACCAGAAACACTTTCTCCTCCATGCTCAACATTAATTTTAACATTTAGCCCGAGCTAATTATAGTTCTTCACAGGTCTACAGGGGTGCTAACGTGCGTAGGAGGGCGCGCGCATAGAGAAAGCTGTTTATTTTGAGAAAATCTGTATTTTGAAAATCATATATTTTGCTCGTACAAAAACGGGCTACACGTGAATGCACTGAAGGTGGTTTGAACTGTATAAATTGCAGTGGAAAGGAATCACCATCTGAAGAGCAAGTTGTCCCCCACAACATCCCAGATGAAAATATATGTATGCTTAAATGGTTATTAACATATGTTAAAGAATATTTGAAATTTCGGGAATATGTACCTAATAGAATGAAAAACGATTAAAAGTGATATAATTGCTTCTTGGCAATTTTCATGTAACTTAAAGCATCAGGAATTACAAAAACAAAACAAAATGACACCGTTCTATATAATATTTTCCCAAAAGCGTCGTATTTAAATGGAAAATAATGGAGGTAACTCAAAGAACTATAAAAACCAAGAAGGAACTGTTTGTTTCTGTATAATTCATGACAAATAACGTGGGAATGGAATTATGTCACAAAATACTACTACTGGTACCATTTGAAGGTAGCTTAAAATACCTTTGGACCCGTTAATTTTACGATATTGAGGACAGCTTTTACGATAAGGACGATTCCTAATTCCTTTATTACTTATCGTAAAAAAATATAGTCAGTCACGATCGTTGAAAGGTATTTCTTTAATTATATTTAGGGCTGTAGTTTGTTGAGATCTGATCGCTTAGTTTCCAAGATATTCCGCCACAAGATCTCATGTCTTTCTTTGGTTATACTGCAAAACTGTGTAAACGTATATAGATTATGATGCCTACTATGTAATTTAGAACTTAACAACATGCCAGTCTAGCGCCAGTAGACAAACAAGTTAGTGAGCGGAATTTTACAGTAAGATGTTTCCCTTTTACTACCCCAGCGTTTTCCATAAAGTTGCCTCTAGTTAACGGAAAATTAGCGATATGTACATAAAAACACAATATTTTAATGGGAATAATCATTAAAATCATACCGAGAGTTCTCCGTAGTTTGACTTCACTTCTAGCAAAATTTGAAATCTTTAACTTAAAAAAGGCAATCGTTACTCAAAAGTTTTTTAATTGCACAAACAGATAATTCCCGATGCAAAACTCATACTTCGAACTCGAATAGATCATCGGGGGATGCATTTAAACCAAAAGTTATGCCTCACAATACTAGGAAATGCATAGAAGTAGGTAAGTATAATGAAAAGAAAGTAATGTGCGATGTACCTTGCCAAATGAAAATCGTCAATTTAAATTTAAAAAAATCATCTCTTTCACCTTTGCCTATATTCTGTACCCTTAAACCTTACAAACGCATGTACAATAAGCAACTAAAAGCGACGTAAAATTAAAATATTTCTATCTAAAGACTTTTTATACGAGCCATTAGATAATTATAGTAAGTATTTATTCTGTGATATTCAGGATTTTGTGGAATATTATTCTTATTATTTTTTGCTAAAAAAAAAGTAAGCGTAATGAGAATAAATTGTATAAGTATGTTGTAATTTGTGTTTAGCTGTGTTTAAATTAACCCAAAATGTGATGTAATTATAGATAATGTGATTGTTTTGTACTGTTTTATGTTTAAGTGGCTTAAGAATATGTTTGTCTTCGACACTTGCTTTGTTAAGTTTAATGGTGGAAATGATGCTCACTTATTTCCAGAAATGTCTGCGAAAGATTTCAATCTGTTACTTAATTTGCAAGGGCACACACTTCCATCAGCGTTTACAGCTTTTTAAAGGTCCTATTAATTTTAAGTGTGGCATATCTGTACTATGTTAATTTAGGCTTATTTGTGAGACTTACATTTTATATAATCATGAGTAAGTGTCTCGATGTTACGGCTTTTTAGCCAATAGTTTACACACATCCACGTGGCCAAATCTTAACATTATACTGTAGATTCCTAGCAACCTTTTAAACATATTCACTTTTATTATGTTGTATCGTTAGGTGCCGTGGTGTGTATCTTTTTTAGTATGATGTAAAGGTGCCTTTAACGACGTTAAATAAGGCAAATGAGTTTTTGTAACATAGTACATAAATATTTTTCTATGTTGTCAAACTGTTCATATTGTATAATGTAAATCTATACTATTACAAATCTAATCTGAGAGATATATTTATGACCCGTAGTTACGCAAACTAAATTTTACAGAAAATTTTTTAAATTTGAAAAACCTTAAAGATGTTATATGGAAAACATTTTGTATTTTGTGTACCTAGTTGTTGCTTTAGAGCAACGAAAGTATAACGCAAGTCTATAAAATCGTATTTCAATTTTTTTTCCAAACATTGTTTATTATAAGAATAAAATTCTAAATTATAACATTAACGCCTTTATGACATTTTTAATGTTTCCTTTATACCATCTATTATACTTTGATATGAGAGTAATTCTTGCTGTTATAACTTTGCCTACTGAATGGAAATTGATTGGACAATCTGAAATAAAAACTCAAATGTGTTTTATTATTCCACTGTTAAAATACGATTTAAAAGACAGATATGGCAAAATTGTCGATATTAGATGATATAAAAATATTACAGTTGTTGTAATAAACTGTGTATTTGTAATAAAACTAAAAAAATACGTTATTTCATTTCGCTTTATAAAGCGTTCCTCATTATTCGCTTCTTCCCCGAATTTTGTGACGTTATAATCGAGACTTTGACAGTTTTTATTTTTGAAGTAATCAAAAACTTTCTGCGCTAAAAGTTTGCTTTGATTACAAAGAAAAAAAAGATTAACGTCTTTTGTCTTCCTTCTCTTCAAGTTCTTGTTTTCATTAAAATGTAAATGTCTAGAGTCAACAGAGATTAAGCTCAGCTTTTGTTAGTTGTAAATAATTGTTTTTAAATCTGTTGTAAATTTTGATACTGGACAAATATTTGTATGTAAATAACTTGGCGTTATCCAACGTAGCAGCAGCAGTCGACTAGCTTAATATCCCTATGCCTTAATTAAATTGTTTATAATAGGGTAATGGTATTCACTTTAAATTGCGCTATACTACTGTGAGACAATTAATTGAGAGAGATTGCTAACTTGTTTAAATTAGAGTTCTGCTCCGAATTTTTAAAAACGTTAAATATCTAAGTACATAGCTGTTGGCCCTGCATGATATTATTAAAAAAACTTAATATATGCATTAATAAAATTCCTTCTAACATTATATTATAAAAAGAAACAAATTGTGTATAAAGGAATACGGTAAGCACAATATTTACTTTGCAAGAATCTTATCGTCGATCAATTGCATGACATTCATGTCGTGTGGGACCGCCGTATTTCCGGATATACTTGACCCGTTCTTTTTCTGATAACCTTATTGCAATAACAACATTGAAGAAAACGTCATTTTCCAAATAAAAGGCCTATTTATAAATAAAAAACGTATTTTCTGGCGTCTCCTATGCCTGCAAGGAATTATTAAGCAAATTTACATAAGCGAAACAACTTAATATAAAATCCGACAAATATTAAGAGAACTTTATCAAATGGGCGCGCACATAATATCAAAAGGGAATTACAATAAAAACTGCCAAAGTTTGAAAATATAAATTTTACATGACGTGACGTGTACTATTTTTGTCGCAACTGCATTCAATCTTTTCTAAAATGATTTGCAGAACCCATGCATTAGTTGCTTCCTACCATTTTTTTTACTAAGCTCCAGAAAAGGTAGAAAATTTTAATGGAGCAGAATTACAAGTAAGTATAGCCTTAAGCTTTTTTGCTAACAGGGCGAAAATAATGCTTATGACATGTTTCAACCTACATCTCTGTATCTGATTGAAAATAAATATTATTATTAATACATTTGCCTTGCCTTTCATAAGAAAACCGCAGTTATTATGTCACATGGAAAGATAAGATGCATTAAATTAACTTTTTTCGGCGAGTTCACAAAGATATTTGTGCATAATGACGATGACATCTAGTGGTTATCAAAAATGCCTCAAATTAAGTTCTTGGGGATCAAACGAATGCGTTTGGTAAATGTTTACAACGGAATGGGTGTATACGAGTATAAATAAGGATTTGTATTTATTTATTTATTTATTTATTTACATTTATTTAATTCCTTCAACGAATAACATTTGTATGGACCAAGTCAATATACCTAACATTCAGGCAAACAAACAATTAGATATTGGAGGATATAAAAAAATTATTGAATGCTGTAGAAACACCCATTGACTATAGATACTTGTACAAATTGTTTTGAAATTTAACCCATGTAGTAAGGCAGCTTCTTTTTTCCGAGGTAGATTGTTATAAACTTTAATTCCCAAAACAAGTGGAGAATTTTGTTTTATTTTAATTTTAGATCTCGATAATTGTCCTAAACTGAACATTGTTGCGTAAATTATAAAAGTGCACAACTCTATTCGTTTTTAATTGGGTCCGACTATTAAAAATAAGTTCTCTAAAGATATCCCTTTACGTATGAAACTTTCATACATTCGTAATTGTTCTCAAAATTTGTGTCTGAGATACAAATACGTTTTTTTACTTTATGGATGTTCCCCATAGACATATACCATACCATAGAGTAATATAAATTATTTACTCTATGATCATACTATAGAGTAAATAATTTAAATCTATGACCATAGGTACCTAATTACAGACACAACTAGTGCATGGTATATGTTTATTCACTGTGGTAACATCATAACCGTCCGTAAGTTGCTGAACATAAAGTTTAGTTAGGACAGTTTATCAGTGACCTTAGTACAGTGCAGTTTCATGGATTAATACATTTAAATAGTTTGAGGTAGCTACACTTTTGATATTATGAAATTTAATGTAACTTGTTTTGTTTCCATTTAGAGTTTATGAACTCGTGTTGAACCAGTTATGGAGTTTATGTAAACTTACTTCGGATATTTCTTGAAGAATGAAAAGAATTATTGTGTTTCTGAGATCTGAGATTAATAATGAGATGTCATCTGCGTACAGTGCACAACCAATTTGTTCATTTAGATGTTAAATCCTTAACATAGAGCCCACTCTCACAGTTGTAGAATTTGATATGTGTCTGTTTCCTGTCTAGCAAAAAATGGACTAACCAAAGAATGCGCAATGTACTTACTAAAAAAAGTAATTTTCTACTTTATCAAAGTTTTACTGTTATATTTTTAGGTGCCTTAGCATAAGAATTTGAAAGACCAGACCGAATTAGAGATGTAACTAGCTTTGGATATATTTTTTTAGTAGCCTTTTGGTATCTTTGAATAGCTTAAAATGATTGTTTTCCCTTTTGGAATATAATTCTGAAAGCTAACTGCTTTTTACAATAATTAGGTCATCTAATTTCTGCGATGTGATTTTTACTTCTCTGTTGACCCAATTAGATGCATGGGAAAATTCAATTCAGATTTGATAATTGAGGATGTTGTAGAACTAAAGGAACGCTTCATCGATATTAGAGTACCTACTGATGAAGTGCGGACCAGCCTATCATTTCTAGAGATTGCAGGGAGAGAGATCGTGTCTATTAGCCTGATTTGCCATTGTCGCGGTAAGAAGAGGTCATACAATGCCAAAGATTCAAATCGGAGCAATTTTATAAGTGCCAAAAGAAAGGACATTTAGCAATTGCGTGCAAAAGTAGGTGGATAATGAATAAGAAGAAGTCATCTCTAAACCAAGGTTTGTAGAAACATCGTAAAGTATCCGCGCCCGATGGGTGCCTAACCACACGGGAAAGTAAAGAAGTTAATGAACAAGAATAGGTTTGTCTCAAATCGTGTCTCATAGTATTTAAGGGAACAACAATCATAATTAAATTGATCACGCCGGCTGCGAAGGAACGCGTCCCCAGTTACGCCGAAAATAGTACGCACATCGTTGATCACCTGCATCTCTGGCTATCAGCACCAGAATACGTGCGTTAATTAAATTACTACTGATAACATTCCTTATCGCATCAGAACAATCGGATATAATCTTTTATAACGCATGCAAACTTAATCAGACCTCCCTACACTTTAATTTAGCACATACAATTTTATATTTTACCATCACAAACCATGGCAAAATGTATGGTACCAACATACACCCGGTGTGGCGTTATTGATCAAGTTTCGTTTGGGACCTCCGACCTCATTGTCCATACTGGTTCCGACAGCTTCGACTCGAACTAGATGGATAGCTACTTGGGATCAATTGTGGCTATGGCACGAGCGAAGGCGCATTTTGTGGCGCCAGACATTTTATTAATAAAGAAATATTTTCACCGCCACCAAAGTCATTTTAATATTCTGTGTCGAAATTTGACCTCTTTAAAAACTTTGTTTTGTTTCATCGTAACCCCTACACATATTGAAACGTTACAGACATCCCAATTCTTAAAAAAAAAATAATTCCACTACATTTACACCAGGCATGTTCAAATTTATTAAATAAATCCTCAATCTGACTTGCCCTGGTCGCACGATAATTAATAATAAATTACGTTAATGTTACCCCGAAAACAAGTTCAAGTACGCTTCTTGGTGACGTTACGCCGGAAAACATTCAATAGCCAGACTTTATCTTGTCTATTGATGGTTCTGATGATGATCTTCAGTGCAGTTAATTGGAAAAGTTAGTTAGTTTACATTGGTCGCAGACTCCGAAGAGGAATATTAAAATTTGAAGAGAGTTCTGAGACATTAAGAAGGCCCCGCCACCCCACCCAATATTTCATTGTGTAGAAAAGAATGGCATTAGCAGAATTAGTGACATCAGCACTATTAAAATCCCAGCGTCTGGTATTCTTGTGATATTAGCCTATGCAGCGGCCAGAGTGTTGTTAAACAAAAGCAAGGAGGCAACGACGGTAGTAAAAGAAAAATACAACGGTTTCCAGTTTTGTTGCAATAAAAGGCATCTTGATATAACCTTCCCTATGCAGAGCCTAAATTCAAAGCGAAGGTTCTTCTATGTCATGAGTTCGGAGGAGGTACCTAGCTGAAATTGGAGTTAAAATAATTTTCTAAGCGATTTTCTGGAGAAAACTGAAGGTTTTAGAACATACCTTATTTTGCGAATTACGCCATCATTGAGCTTATGTGACTGACAGCTACCCGACTAGATTAAGGCGATATACTATAAAGTAGATATATAAATTAATAATTAGCTCTAAAATGGGAAAGCGAATTTATCATGGCGCCCCTAGTTACGTAATTATTGATCCATCTCCAAGCCAAATACTTTGGCACGAAGCAGAGCCATCTGCCCACGTATACTTGAATGTTCTAGAACCTCCATGAAAGTTTTTCGGTATTCCTGTATGGAATCTGAAAAACATCTACGCGGGACTATGTCCAACTGCTGAACTGCCGCCGAGTGTCCATAGACGGAGTTACAAGTATATTATAACGTTCGCATATTGGAAAGCATCTCTCACGGCGAAGAAACCCTTGAAATTTCCCAGTGATCAAGTAATTTGATTTAAGAGAATGCAATGTCAGGTAGAGGATGATTTAGTGGTATAAAAATTTGAAATCTAATTAAGTTAGGTAAAAAGTTCGCTGATGACGCAAACCCAACGCAGAAGCCTTAATTAAAACGTTATTTTTTAGTTTCGTATTTTTGGTGCATTTCACAGCCCTATAATTAATGAGGGACATTTTTTAGTTTAAATAATTGTGTCGTCAAGAGCGCAATTCCTTGTGGGCGTGGAAGTGCGATAGGTACAAATTCCGTTCCCTTTAATTGAATACGTTAGACGAGTAGGTAGTCATCAATAAGAATTGTAGGTGCGATTTCGTAAAAGCTAACTTATACATCAAATAGATAGATAGATACTGTGTAATGTAATTGAAATCAGAAGACAAATTTATCACTATTTTTGTGTGACATTTTACACCTTCTGTACCTGTTTGTTTGTACATCTCCTGCATTCTTCCTAAAGGTTCGACAATGTTACATACTTCCAATTAGATACAGTAAAGCCCGGATTATCCGATCTTCCGTGTTAACCGAACCTCATAAATCTAAAACAAAATTCCGTATTATCCGAGGTGGCAATGGAAGCGTCCGCTTATCCGTGACAAACGAGTTGCGCATTTTCGATTTACATATGCATGTAGAACTGTGGCTAATGCTTCCGCTTTATCCGAGTTTTCGGTTATCCGACGTCTCCCCCACGTTAGCACGAATAATCGAGGTTCTACTTTAAATTATCGAATACATCCATTAAGGGCCTAATTAAGCAAACCTAAATTTACCTCCATTTTCGGGATGAAAATACGTTACCACAGCAAAGCTGGTAGACAATTTATTATTTATATACCAGTTACAAGAGAAAGTGGAAATTTCGTGTATTGTAGTGCCACTTAGGACAATTTAGTTCTGCTTTATTTTGGTTTCGTTATTTTCTTTATTCAACTTGAATCGGCTATCTGAAGACAAGTTTAAGATGTAGCATAAACCTTCATCTACACGCGAGAATTTGCTTCTTCTTTAACGTTTTTAGTGAGTGCTACTCTACTCTTCATCAAATGTTATTTCGCTCAGGATACGTGTGATGCTAATATTTAATTTGAGTTACCAAAATCAACACAACCTTAAAATTTTATTAATTAAGATTTTAATTACTGAATTCTCTACTAGGCACGTAATACTCGTTAAATGTCTAATTGTAAGGTATAAACGTAAGCAAACCTATAAGGCCTAGCCATACTATCTTGGAAAAATTATATTTTATTTTGAATTAAAACTTGAAATGTGGACGATAGACGACAAATATTTAGGATTACTTTTCTGATTATCTACAGATCATCACCTTAAAATTAAACATAACGAACCCATGAATTTGGATCACTTCTTCACTAAAAGACGTACCACTATCTTAAAATTATAAAAAAGCTTCTAATATTCAAATAGTTAATTTCCCCAGGTTCGCAAAGATACGAAATATGCCTAACTTGAACGTTTTAAAATGTCCTCAATTTAATCAAATTATTTTGCGTAAAAAGGTAACCTGCTGAATGGAAAAAGGGCTCTTATAATTGATAAAATGGAAAGTAACAAAAATAAAAGCTTACCTTGTAATTAACAGAGCGGTAGCCATTACTGTGCATGAAAAGGCAAAAACGGTGCGATAAACTTCATGTAAAAGCAAAGATTACACGGTCTGAATGCAAAATAAATTTACGGAACACCTCAAAAGTTAACGTACTTAAGACATGTAAAAATGGAAAAAAATGCAAAACGCAAAAAATTCCCTCTAAACAACGGTTTTACCATTTATAAAATTCGCCATGGAGAAACTGTAATTCCCGCTCCGTCCGGGTATAGGTACCTTTGATAGTCCAAACAAATTAAAACTGTTTTTAAGTAATTAATGCCCGGTTTCTCCAACAAAATATAAGCTGTACCTTAGGCAAGGCGGTCTTAATTGTAAGGCGTCCTTAAAATTAAATTACGTTGCACCAAAATTTTAAGTTCGCATCTTAGCTAAGCATCAGAATTTGTCTGAAACGATCTGGCAACACAGAATTTTATCAAATGAATGCCAATTTTACTAATGAATCGCGTTACCGAAGGTAGGTACCTAATAATTGCAAACTGTCAAACTTGATAGTTACTCCACAGAATAAGGCCTTATTCTGTGAGTTACTCGTCATTGCCCCACCGAACCGTGCACCGAACTTGTTAGACATCGGCCAACATGCATTCTAATAAAAAAAGAGTGAATTACACTCAAGAAGAAAAAAAACTATTAATTCATTTGGTTGATTCAAATAAAAATATCATCGAAAATAAAGATACAAACGCCGTTTCAAACCATCAAAAAGATGACGTTTGGAAAATTATTGAGCAAAATTTTAATAAAAAGTGTTTCAACGTCTTTCGTGACGCCAATTCTTTACGGAAGCAGTGGAGCAATATGAAGCAGGACTCAAGAAAAAAGGCGGCACTAGAAAGGCAGGAGCTTTACAAAACTGGTGGAGGAGTTGCTCCTGCACTTTCTTCGAAAAATTGTGAAGCAAATGAACAATTGGTTTTGGATATAATAAATAAGAAGACAGTCCTTGGTCTAAGAAATGAATTTGATTCTGATGTAATGAAAGGTAAAATTTACACTCGAATTTCCATTAATTATATTTTTAGTGAGGCACACATAGATACAAGTATTTTTATATTTTGTAGAACCTATATTAGATCATCCAGCAGAGGATATTCTTGGAATGCCGATTTTGATATCTTCCAAGCCCAATCAAGAAGAAATTAACATAGAAATACCGTGTACATCCAGTACACCTTCGATTACACCTTTAGAACAAACACATGATGAAACTGAACTGTGCAATCAAAACGTTCTGCTTACTTACGAAGAGCCCACGCCCACACTTTTACGAGGCACTCGTTGGTCTGCTCGAAGGAGACCTAAAATTAACGCAGACCTGGGACCTACAGAAAGAGCTAAAATTGAAGTACTACAAATTCAAAAAGAAATTCTTTTGCAAGAAAAGGAGCACAAGAAAATGTTACATGCCATGGAAGTTGAGCACAAGAAAAAAATTTACTTAATGGAAGAGGAAATTGGGAAGTGCTCTTGTTCCAAGTAAATGTTGCCATAAAATAAATCTAGTATTTTTTCGAAGAATGAATTCATTTAAATAAGTATAAGTACGTATTTTCAATTTTAATAAAAAATGTTTATTGTAGTAGGTATGTTAATATAATATATATAATATAATATATATAATATAATATATGTTAATATCTACTTTGAACGTGACTTCTGTTGTAGTTTCTTTCACCATCGTTCTGAACATTCAGAAAAGGTGTAAATAGATATGAAAGATTCATATAACCGCTATCTCCTAAAAAGTAAGTAGCGATTGTAAATTAATATTGAAAAAAGTGCTATTTACCCAACAAGATACTATTTCCAAAGTCTCCATTATTGAATCTATGCATTAATCGTGAATTTCTAAAAATGGTGGTATCGTGCGTCGAACCTGGCCAACGTGCGACGATATCTTGGAATAACAGGTCAGCACTTGTAACGGCTTGCACATTTACAGAGAAATATCCCTTTCTGTTTCGATATATTTCAGCATCAGCTCCACCTTTAAATTAAATTCTTATTTGTAGAAATGAGCGAATGTAAAGTATAATACTAAAAATAATGTGAAAAAAATAGTGTAGTAAGTACCTTGTGATTGAATTTTTATATGACATCCATCTATTGCCCCAATGACTCTAGGGAAACCAGCAATGTCGTAAAATTTATTCTGAGCACTTGCAATTTCAACTTCATTTCGAGGCATGTATATAAATTCCCTTGCAATTGATGCTATGAGCCTTGAAACTTTTGAAACAATTTTACATACTGTTGACTTGTCTGCATGCACAAAGTCTCCAACAGCAACAAAATGCCCTGCACTGGCATAAGCTCTTAACGTTAGCAAAAGTTGATTCATGGGACTGATGGAATTATTCCTGAATTTCAAAAAACATTATTGTACACCTTGAATTCGCACTATACAATAGTCACAAAAAGCATTATATGTAGGTAAGTATACAAACGTGAAACAAACCTATGAATGATGTGTACTTACCTGTTATGGAAGTACTCTAGTCTATGTTCTATTTTCTCCAATAAATATAAAGCAGTCCCTTTTTCGAGTCGAAATCGTCGAAAAAATTCAACATTAGAATAAATATTAAATAAATTTCTCCTAATGTGAATTTGCCGTGGTATTCGAATATTTTCTACTATGTCTACCATATCAACCACATCGACATCATCGACATCGATCAATTCCATTTTGAAAAGTGACGTTTGAAAGACAAAATGCCACTCATTTTCAACTTCACTAACAATAATGCCGACTTAAGTCGCAGATTTTCACGACTTAAATGTAAGGCTGCCTTTGTGAATATAAGATGCAGATTTGCGTTGGTGCAACGTTTTAAGATAGACTTAAGATTTAAGGCGATCTTAAGATTCAAGTAGAGCTTAAGATACATTGGAGAAACTGGGCATAAGTCCTTCCTAGGCATCTTAAAAATACCAGCGATCCGTGTCAAAAGCCAGGTTAATTAAGAGCGCTTCTTTTGAAAATAGGCCCCATTCAATCGGACGGTTTTGCTGTAACTCATTTTAATGACAATCGTTAATTATGGTTACCTAATTCAGGGGATCCCAAATCCAATATTCGTTAATCCAATTAACACCTTTTTAATTGGAATTTAAGGGCAATCGTCAAGGCCAGGACTTCTTGTCAATAACTTAATTGTGCATCATTATCATTTGATAATTTTTGAATACGCGACTTCACTGTTTCGTTTTAAAGTGGTATTTCATGAATTTTCTTTCGAGCTTTAAAAGTTTTTGAGCAGCCTTAAACATATAAGGCTTTATTAGAGATTCACCAATTTGTGTGTGCTTTTTTGGATTTCGGAATCAATTTTGAATTTTAAAACGATTTTAAATAACGTTCCAACTTTATTTAATACTTTTCCGATTGATTCGTGGACCACTTCAAAAGCTTCCAGGGACCACCGGTTAAAAATCACTGCTCTAAACCCAATACGCCTCATTCAAATCATGAAATACTCGAGCTTACTTACAGTTAATGCGTCTCCTAGGAACCCATAAAATAAAAAAGAGCTACTGAAATTGAAATTCAACAAAGACGAACTTTACACGGTTTAAAATTTTATTACAATTCCACCAAAATGACCATCTAGTTTTGGGAGTCAAATTAACTAGCTAAAGTTTGATATTCTGTGAACGTCCAAATGACCTAATTTCTCAAATTCTCCAGAATTCTAGTTATTTCTATAAAAAACAATCGAAAAAAAAAAATTAAATCTAAATTTAAAAACTCCTTACATCCTATGCGATGACAGATAGCCCTCTTCTATCGTTCCTAAACCACGTTCATTATTGCCATAAAATTCTTTGAATTTTATTATTGAATTATTATTACCTATATTACCATTTAGGCAAAATGCTTTCTCTGTGGTTTCTAATATTCATCTGTAAAAGAAATTCTCAATCTCTGAAAGAACCATTAACTACCAGAGTCTATAATAGAGCTTTGGTGTCTGCAGTTGTGCAGAAATTTAAAATAATTTAGGTACATTTTCATATATTATCCCATTTCATCCCACCAGCTTCGCATTTAAATTTATACTCAGAAAATTTTGTTTTCTACTCTGCATGTAGAATTTTGCAATATATAGTTAAATGCAGG
Organism: Photinus pyralis; assembly: GCF_008802855.1. NCBI lineage: Eukaryota > Metazoa > Arthropoda > Insecta > Coleoptera > Lampyridae > Photinus > Photinus pyralis. The sequence goes on from NW_022170511.1 coordinate 4,698,618, forward strand.
CTATTACACCATCCTTGTAGTTAAGCCGTTAATAGGATGTCTGCTTATAGTATAAACTGTATAAGCGGGAGCATATAGCGCTGAAATTAAATTAATTCATGGTAAAGCAATTTTACACTAATGCATTACTCTGAGAAAATCATTAAAACTGCCATTATGATTACGGTAGCTCATCTGTAAATCTCCTTTGCCCATAGTTATAAATGGATTACGGTTTAAATTTAAAAAAATTAAAACTATAGAAATTTTATTACAAAGCTGTAGAACGCATACCTTGAAGCTCGTAATATGTGCTATATGTGTAATATAATTTTAGTACAGTTACTCTGGAAGCATAATTTGTGCCTTTACATTTCTAATAACTTTTCCGGAAGTACATATTAAAAAGCCTAACGAGATTATTTTGTTTGCGTTAAGTCTTTCATTCAAGTTGGTCTCAATCTAAAATCGTAGTAACAATGTGTCTAAATACATTCGTCTGCGTTAAAGAATTGAAAGAATTTTCTATAAGTTTGGAAGCAGGCCAAATAATATCTTGGGGTATTTGACCCCCTCGGTATAATCGCGCGTTCATTTGTAAAAGTCTAAATGCAATTTTCTCAAAGTGCACTTCAACCCTTATGGAAAATTTAGGTACCTACACGTGCGCGTTTATTAACATTTTCGCTGTGGTTCAAGTGCGCTGGAGGAAAGTTGCGATTAAAGAGCTGTTCTCACTGAGCATGACAAATCATTTTATTGACCGTTTTCGTAACTACGTGACATAATCTTGTCGCTCCCTGCTTGGTATTAAAAGTTATCTGAATTCCTTTTGTTTCTGTCAAATTGAAATTTTACATGGTGTAGGAAAATTATAAAATTCTTTATTGTTCGTACACTATGGAAAACAATGCAAATATTGGATCGACTAGATTAGTGGGCAGTTTTGGATCGATCGACAGATTGTGCATGTGCACTTGTGCAATGAGGCCCACTTAAGACTTCTCGCACGGACGGAGGAACGAATTCAATTTTAAAAAGGACCTGTTGGGCCATAAATAAATAGACTAAAGTTTAAGAAAACAAAACGTGCTTGCATATAATTACGTATACCGATTTATCTTATAACTTACTAGTGTTTCACATTATCTAATCTTATAGGTACTATAACTTTGGCCTAATCTAACCTTGTACTATAACTTTTACTAGGGATGAGAGGTCCCAGACGAACTGCAATTACCCTAAGTTAACCTATGTCAATTATTTGTAAATTATGGGATACCAAAGGGTCGAACTCACTATTAATCCATGCCCATGCCCGAATGACATATACGTTGTCTACAATAGATAAGAAAATAGTATTAATAACCTGCACTATTCTTAGAGAGAACTTCATGTTAGTGACTTTTAATTGCTGTGACTGATTGATTTTGCACTTTCATTAATGATACCATAGATTGAGAAGTGCAGTTAGATCTATACTCTTGGAGAAATTTGCCAGAGAGCTAACTATTCATGTATCTATTTATTGACTTTTTTCTCTAAAATGCTAAATCTAATAGGAACAGGGCTTTAAATTTGGCTCACACATCCTACACTGAGAAAAAATTCACAGATTTCGCAATCCATGCACCATCGAAAACATTAAACATTGGAAATGATAACCTTATAACGCCATTTGTAAAACACGAATAACTCTTATTCAAACGTCACCCTTATGAATCATAAGCGTCGTACGAGCATTCGTAATACCATGACAGGAAATGTGCAGGAATTTTACATTGGAATTAACAAAACAATTGAGCACTATTAAGTAGGTACCGTATGGACTTTTCCGCGATGTGACACCGTTATCTTTTCCACTTGCATTAAAAATTCAGAACTGTAATATACCTACCTGTATACGATATACCTGTGAAACCATAAACATTTCTATTGTTAAAAAACAATATTCCAAAAACAAAATCAAGATAATGTGCAGTAAACCACAACCATATAATGCAAAGCTATAGCCATACCCAGGAGCTCGTATGCTATATTTGTTTAATCTATTTCATAATCATTCATTTTCCAAAATTGACGTTTGTAAACAAAAATTTTTTTGTCTTAACAACAATAAAGATTATTATGATTATTATTAGAGAAGGAAAATTTCTCGTTTTCAAGCGACTCGCTACTGTGTAAAAATTTAGTGTTTCCTGAGTACCCCAAGTAGCACCGTATTGTATACTCTTTGGAAACATCGTGATTACCGGGTTTTTTGTACAATTTCGGATTCAACTAACAGAAAAAAGGCCAACTGTGCGCTGTTAAACAAGCCTTAAGGTGATCCGCTTTCAAACTGTTTGGTTAAGAATATCAGATTATTACGTGCGATGTCTTTTCCCACAAACAACTGGGCGGGGTAGGGTAAGTGCACGGTGCATAGGGAGACCCATGAGGAGACCTATCAGGAAAGCGAAGTAAATTAACTTCCGTCCCGTCGACGTTTGTTGTTATTTTATGTTATCTAATGCAGGTACTAATCTTTACATTTCTTTATAATGTATTTGTGTTTTGCATGCAGTAATTTGTATTTTGGGAGTTTCATTCTTATTTTTGACACCGTTAACCATTTGTTTGAAATTTTTGTTTGTTTCGATTACATGGTCTTAGACCAAGTTGAATTTATAAATTTTGATCATTCTTTTAAACATGTGGAAATTATCGAATTGTTTGAAGTTTGGTGAATGTGTGGACCTGTTTGTAAACTAACAGTTTTCGAATTGAAGAGATGGTCACGGGGTTGGTAAATAACTGTAACCACATTAGCATTACAACATTTCATACTGGTACTCGACTCAAACTTCGGCTATAGGCTGCGAATTCCCTCACGAGGGTCTATAATTACTACCTGCCTTCGGAGGGAAGTCCTGCTAAACTTGTTTTTAACGTTGACTGCGACCAACTTGGATTTGTTAATCAAAAGTCAAGATTGTTGAATATTTGCACTTGGTATCAACTTTACTACTAATATTTTACTACGCCGTGTTTTGTTTTGCTGTAATGTTATAATAAATTAACTAATGCTCCTTGCACTATTTGAACCAGGTAATAATGAATATTAATATTTAGGCAGGGCTTCTTGGTTTTGAAATCTCGACTGTATTCCACGCAAAAGTGCAATTAAGCCACCTGACATGCCAGAGATATATTTATTTGTCTGTATTTGGTTTTATGTGTCTTTATAAAGGTCCACCTTACTGTACCTTTTGCTAATCAATTCTTTTAGTCGAACCCAAATCAAACCCCACGCCGTTATTAACCTGTACCTTGATTCACATTAGAGCCAAAGATAATTTCACAATAATGATATCGTTCCATTTGAAATTTTCAAGAAAACTTGCAAAGTTTATGTTAATGTCAACCGTACCTTCTGCGTTTACTAAAAAGACTCTATTCATGTAATAGTTGTTTACATAAAAATCAGGAAAATGACACATTACTGGCGAAAAAATATTGAAGTATAAGGCCCCAGTACTTTAATATCCGAGTCAGGTAATGACATTTTACTGATGAGTTCTGTATTAAATTTTTGTCCGAAATCGTATTTTAATATAAAATTTCAATTTTCATATAGAAATTTTGATTAATGCCAATCTGTCAATAATGACAGGAGTCATTATAGACATTTAGCCATGTGACCGGTGCGGCAGGAAAAGTGACAAGTGCGGCCGGTAACAAGTGACAGGCGGCATGAAAAGTAGACTGGTCAGCCTCTGTCATGGTAACTAACATTTTCCTGACATAAAGTAGGCATGAAAATGAAGGTTTCATGACCATTTTGGGTAAAAGACCAATTATGTGAAAATGGGTTCACCCAAACCGAAGTTATAAATTCCCCTTCCCCAACCTCTCATATTTTATGAGCTAGAGCACTATGTGGTGCAAAATTCATACAAGATTGCGATGTATGTATTTTTGATGCATGGTTGTTAGGTATATTTTAGGAAAAAAATCATTTTTCTACATAACTATAAATCATACGCCGATTAGCGGCAAACCAGCGCTTTCTCTTGGCCTCTTATTCTAACAAAAATTTTTTCCAAGCTGTACAATTAACCGTTCCATTGATATGGCCTGTGACCAAATTATCTATGTATCTTCATGAATTCAAAAAATTGCGAACTTTTACAAAAAGATTGCTATCAACTTTACATCGCAACTATCTGATCTCAACTGAACACAACCTACATGATAACCCTAAGCAATTTTGGTCATATATTCGATCCAAAAAGGGCACGTCACGAATTCCCAATGAATTAGAATACCAAGATCGTACATATAATACCTAATTATCTTACCTAATATCTTACCTAATATTGCCCTAGTTTATGGAACTATTCTGTTTGGACAATAAACTATTATTATTATTAATACCCTTTACAACTATATATCGTTGGAATAAAATGATTACGTCACTATTTCATAAACCACAGTAAGGCAAACTAACACGGAAGGCACAACGAAAGCTACAACGCGATGGAACCACTGCGCTATAATGAAATTATAATTATAGTTCAGTGGATAGAACAATTATTGTTGATAGATAGTAGATACCTTTATTGTTTATGCACCACAAGTACTTGAGGAGCTTTCGTGGATGGTTCAATGTGGTCTGTGGAATGGTTTGGTTCCGCCTCCTGGACTTGGACATGGTTCGGAACGCACCAACCGATCGCACTTCTGGGCCTGGCTCTGCACGGACCGGTCACAGAATTCCCGGGTCGTTCTTTGAATATGAAGCGAAAATCTTCGTCTGCAGCATGAAGATGGGTGGATGTAGGCGACGGCTCGCTTTGGAGTTTCTTCTTTCTTTGTCATCCACTCAATGGATCGATTGGCACAAGATCAAGGTTTCACGATATGCTCCGCAAGAACGACAGGCGTAGGGTCAACACCGTGTACGATCGCCTAATCAATGCACTCTTCTCACTATTTTCGCTCACTTTTCTACGTACCGCATTTTATCTGTCGACCTCCCACCTGCTTTAACTTACAACGAAGAATGCTTTAAATACTTAATTCGCGCTAGTGTAAGATTGGAAATGAGTAGACTCTCCCCACTTTCATTTTAATTACAATGATGCGCTTTATTTACCTCATCCCGAATGTATATACGTAAAGCAGTATTTATTATCTTATTTGCTGAAATAAAATTGCATTTTTAACCGTGATTGTTACTTTACAATGCTAATTTCCTTTTATTTATTTATTTATTTCCTCAACGTAAAGTTCCGGTTCCAAAATTTCGGCATCTGAAGTTCAAGAATATGAATTTTCAGAGAAAGGGAATGTCTGCCTTTCTCCGGGACAGAACCACTGTAGTCCTCAGTGTTATCGCTATCGCTCGCTGAAATCGAAAAAAGACTACCGCAACTTTGCAACGGTATATGTCAGTACAGTGGAAGAGCGAGAAATGGCAGAAAAGAAAGGGAAAACACTATCTGAACGTTTTAATGTAATGGCCTTTGAGATATTAATGTTGGCCATTTGAACTTCCTCTAAAGTATTGCAAAATAAGTAGAGTTTAGATGCGATAGTCATCCAGGAAAAAAGTAGTAAGATAAAATTGATCCGTTGAAATGCAGAATGTTCCACTGTGCGTATTTGAGGTCTCTACCTACTTGACCGTTTCGTACCTAACCTCCAGTTTCGTTTTGTGAGTACAATTTTGAACAGTGGTTAGCTAAAACAAAAGTTAGGAACTAAGGTATAATTTTAACCACAGTGACCCTATGGGCCATACAGTGTTGTTATTTTCTATTGCTATTTAGGAGTCCGTCATGCTTTAATCAAATACGCTGGATTGGTAGAAATTCACCTGGAAACGTGTCTCCATCACGTTGCTAAAAACAATTATGGAAATAATATTGTCACTATAGCAAAATCTACCAAAAAATTAACAATTACTAGGGACCTCTAATTTCTCTGTTGATTTAAATTGCACACTTGGTTGTATATTCTTTGATTTTACTTTCTTAAATTTACTGGAACAAGCCGAACATTTGGAATACAAGTAACTGTAATGGGCTTAGAGATGAGACGTCTCGTCCTGTTTTTCAGTAAATTTTCATTAAGTTGCTCGATGGGATGTCGGAAAATGTAAAACCTCAACAGACTACGTATGAGAAAAACTAAACGTAGTTGGAAAGCGGAGGACGCTTTTTCACTTACCTTTGTCGGTTAATGTGTTGTGATTGCAACCCCTGTAATTTAGCCCTTAAACAAACGCAGATCAACAAAAAAAGGGAGCGAACATAGGACGATCGCGTTCTCGCTCACTATAAAATCGACCGTGTACAATCCAATTTAGATTTTAGATAGGTACGCAAGGAATTAATTTAGATTCTTACAACGTTTGCCGACTAAACTTAGGGATCTACCTAGATTCTAACGCATATACCTAGATGATATGTTGTTATGCCGATGCTATTATCGTGTAGGTATGCGCGGTGTAACATGAAACTCAATTAATGCGCGCAAATATTGATATTTTGTTATAGATTTTATTTTACTTTTTACTCGATAGGATTATGTTCCGCTAGTGTTGCCTGTAATCTCATGAGAAATAGCTTTATTTCGTTGGTTTTATTTTTGCTTCGGCGTATAACTTTTGATGATTATTACAACTACATTGTGGCAAAACGGATTCACATTTCATATCGTACTTCAGACCGTATTGTGCTTTCGGAATTTAATATTAACGTGCATTTGGCACTCCTCGATTCTTTTCATTAAGTGCTACATGCTGCAAAAACAAAACAATATCGTCCAGAGGAATTCCTGAGCTGCATTTATGTAACTTTGTAGAAACGTATTGGTGGTTGGTATCAGTACATACATCCCCAACTCGAATTTCACTTTTAAGATTTTAGTGATTTGCTATTTCAATCATTGGTTTACGCACTGTCACCAATCATCCATGACCACCCTATTTAAACAATAACAAAAAATATATATTCTTGCAAACGCTGACGACTCTTCTTTTCGTTCGTAACCGGAATATCAAATTTCTTGAAATAAGTACGACTTTATAGTCTTGGTTGTCTTACAAAGAGATTGTCATCTACCTTAAAAACCTTAATTGTAACTATCTAAACATAAAAATGGCTTGATTGCGGATCTACCAATTAGCGAATAAGTAAGAAATTTTACGCGACCGCGAACTTACATTTTGAGATTCAAGAAGATTAATCTTTTACGCTGACTGCGAGAAATTACTTAGAAAACTGCTTATTAAAAGAAATAAGATTCGGGGATTTGAGGTTGGTTGAAATTACCTTCATTTTAGAACGAAGTTTGAGTATCGACGTCAAGGCAATTCCCAGGAACATACACTGTTCAAATTTAATGGAAAATATTACGAATTTAAACTTCTCCACCCGAAAATTAAGAACCTGTTATTTAAATACATTTCCTGTGTTCCAGATTATACTCTTGTATTTCTCAAAAATTCTGTTTAAATTTAACCTTTTTTTCAAACGATTATAATTAAATTCCCTTATAAATCCGAACCAAAAAAGAATGTAAAGCTTGTTGCGTCATTGGCGTGTAATTATATAAATTGGTAAACATTTCCGCAGAACACAAATTTCATATCGCCAGATTAAGACTTGAGTAAATAAACGAAATGTATAATGAGAACAGGGAGTCTTCATTTTACGATTATTGCTTAAAATACGTTAACCATCCAGTTTAAATTTTTGATTCCCTGAAGTATTCACAAGAACTTCAGAAATAAAATGTACTGATGCTACAATAAATTTCAGGGTGTCAGTAAATTTGATTCGCTTCGCTCATCAACATAACAAAAATTACTCAGTATGTTTAGGCGAGAAATGGTCAATTAGAAGTTCTTTTGACTATCCTGATATCTACTAACTTATATGGCGCCGACATGTTCGATACAACGTGAAATCCCCCCTTGCATAGTTACGGAAAGGAATTAATGCCACTCACAAGAAATATACAGATTTAGTCAAATAAATATAAAATAAAGAATAAAAGAATCCAATTTGATTCGATTTACAAGTTAAGAAAAGATAATGAAACACTTGAAGTGAATTCGCCTTGTTAGGGAGTATATGAATCCAACCAAAATAACGATGTTAAAGTCAACTCAGAAAAAATAAATTGAGGGCGATTTTTTGCCAAACAGATTTTCTGCGCGTGATCGTCAAATATTTCAACAAAGTGAAAACTTCTATTTATTTGCAAGCCACCCCAATACCCATTTTGACAAAATGTAGGTCAAATAAACTTTTCAAAACTAAAGAATCTCAGCACAGTTCGCACTTCAAACGATCATTAGAAGTTTCAGTGTAAAATAAAAACTATTCGTTAAGTGGATATTGTTTTATTACAGCCGTTAAATCCTTTCCGCCTTTTATTTCTCAAAATTAGTCGTTCCTTTTGCATAGTATAATCTACAATTTGCATATTAAACATGGGGCTAACGATCTAGCTTATTATTTGCATTTATATGCTCAGTTCGCGCGAAATGTCTTACTGTAAGGGAGAGGGTAAATTTTTAGTGCCCACTTAATCTTTGTAACTGTAGCGTCATGCTTTGTGCTCATTTATCACGTAATTACGGGATTGAATAGCTGCACTGATGCAACTTGAGTTTTCTTAATACTGGACAACAATAAGACCGTTTCGCAGTTAGTAATTGTAGCGGAAGGCGGGTATAAAATAAATGGGAATATCCCTTTACAAAATGAAACGGATGTTACTAAGACTAACATCAAACAATTTTCAATGTTTAACCAATTAGCTAGTAATTTCATTCAAACGGTTATACTAAGGGCCCGCATTTCAATTTATAGGGTGCGTTTTATAACATTATAAGAATAAACTCGGTTCATGTAGCTGACCGCTGACTACGCCACCACCAACTTAAAGTGCCACAATTGTCAACTGGAATACTGTACCCGTCATTTATCTCTGACACTAAGTTTTCGCAACCTAAAACGACACAGCATGAAATTATGTTAGAAATTCAGAAAATGCGCCCTAAAGGTTCTCAAATATAGTCGAGTTTTAGCGCCGGTCAAACGGAAACCCAGTTAATTTTTAATCAAAAGTGTACAACTATGTTCGCCAGTGTCTAAAGCATTAATCTCAATGACTGTAACCAATTGGCGCCGAATATAATTAACACTGATGTATTGATTGTTGCCATGATCCGATAGCTAATGAAAGATGAATATTTCTTTACATTGTAATACGGAGATATGATCTGGTCCTTTATTGGACTGGGGATGATTCAATCAATGAAACTGGATTGGAAATGGATGTCGGTTGGCAATTCAGCTCTAAAAAGGAAGCAGTATTTACGTGTTTTGGATATTTCGCACTGTGCATAAAGGAGAGTATGAGTTTGAGCTGGTAGGGTGATAATGAAAAGGAGAAGAACAACTACGTAAGCGTTGTGGTTAGTTTGAAGAGCACCGGTAACTGATGAAGGTAAACAGGTGGGATAAATGTAAAACAAAAGTGTTACACGTGATTTTATAACTATAGTTAGGAAACCAGTTCCTTATGGGAGCGACTCAAGCAGATAAAGAGAACTGTGGCAGGCGACATATAGGTAACTTTAAAAGACACATTTGTATAACCAAAATCTATCCTGATTATCTTGCATAGTTTTCACAAGTACAAATGTGTTCCATAGAACTTGAATTGCCAATATTAATATTATCACAAGGACTTAGAAGGATCAAAGTTTCTACTCCATTAACCTGCAAGGCTTGCCCTCTAGTGCACCAACAAAGGAATAATTCCGTTTGGAATTCATCTGAATTTAACGACGCTTAATCTGAAACTAATGAACCACTTATGTACAAGACAAACTATTACCTACAATACACCTCACGCTCATTTGACCTTAGTGGTTGTAAAGGAATTACGTTTGCTTTACTTTGGAGTATTTAATTCTTACGTGAGTGTATAGTGGATGCTGAAAAGCCCTACAGGTATAGGATAGAGTGGTCATTATCGCAAGGTACAATGAACGATAGTAACTATAACCATAAACTTTCAAGAATTGAGACGGGGAATGTAAATTTAATTGCGGAAGTACAAGTGGATGGCTAACTTTATGCAACACTATTCAGTAGATATAGAGATGCGGTTCGATTGCACCGTATTGTAATCCTTTCCAAAGTCTCCGCAATGCGGCGCTTACACAGCTCGCAGTGTGCACACATATGACGCCCGAAGTCGACGAAATTCTGCTATGTGGTGTTCGCATCACGACGGTTTGAAACACAAACAAGCCTTTAAGGCTTGACAGACATCGACCAGGATTAGAAAGTTTCGTTGGTAGCGATTTACTGCCACTAGAACCACAGACCTTGTGTTCGTAATTTGTAAAAATAACGTTATCGAGCGTTCTTGGCGATTTATTCATTTTAACAATGGGAATGCCTATCTTTTTTTTGTGATTTTAAACTCTGTGTTGCGTTTGTCAGATTTGGACACGTTTATAAATGAAGCACATTACTTATGATTTGTTTTCCCATTTCCTCGTTTGCGTTCGCTGCCATTTGATGTTTTCCTTTTAAAACTGCATTACTATTTTAAAGTGCCAATATCTTGGAAGGAGCAATTTATGAGTTTGCATCCCAAACGTAAGCACCTACCTTGAATATAAACGATGCCCACGTTCCACATGTAATGTGTTTATAAAGTGTTGGTTACTACATTAATGTCACATCGGAATAAATCAATTTTATCAATATGAAGCGAATGCCACTTCTGTTTTCAAATACTTTCTAGCGTTCCCGAATTTATGTTGCCTACGTGGCAAAAAGAGAAATAAATTTTCCAAACAAATCTTTCTGGTTACACAACCCTTATCTTGTAGTTTTTTATATACTCGCTTTATAAGGATATTTGCTGGATTACTCTGTGAAATATATGAATGAACATCTTTTCTGACTTGTTTACTCAAGGTTGTTTTTTAGTAGAAGTATAGGTGAGCAAAGTCACTACTGGATTTTTTAATACGAACTAAATTGTGTACATCATGGTTTTGTTCGGCAACTCAGACATTAAAGCGAGAATTAGGTACTTACAAATTTCTTACTAATTGGTGGAAGAGTGAGTGATGAGACAGCTAACACCCACGTTTTTGTTAATGATTAATACGAGCATAAAAGTTTGTAATCCGTATTCGTCCTGAATTACATCAGGTGATGTAATCAATTTATTTACTTTGAATTAATATTAGTTTCATAGTATGTAATTCGATATTATTTTAGAAATATGCAATTCAAACGTGTTTTCTTAGTTTGTATATTATAACGTGGAGAGTTTTTTTTATTTCACATAGTTTCTTTTTTGTCGATTTAGGATTTAGACATACAGAACTTATCCTACGTATGTATAACCTATAGTGTTAAATTTTGAACCACACAAGTTTGGGGACACATTACCGGTCTCAGCAAGAGGTTCAGATCGGATTTTAATCAGTTAGCAAGATACCTATCACAACCTCTAAAATTCAATTGCGCGCTCATAGTTAGCGCATGATCATGGAAAACACTGAAAATACCTCCCCAACCAGAGAAGCTTCTGAAATAGGCGCCACGTCGTTGCTCATGAAAACGAATCATCAGCATCTACCTCGACAAGAGTAAATAATGAATTATCATCCCTATGCTAGAGGAAGCAACAAGCGTCTCAAAGTGCAAAACGATACCTCTTACGATGTCTCACATACATGCGCAAACTCGTGTTAGGATTCCCCCGATCACAGTGGACAGTCTTCCAGATTTCATGAACCGCGCCCATAACCTCCACAAAGATTCTCAAGAAATAAATAAATATCAAGGCCGTTGCTTTCGAACCCTAGAAAAACAACTAAAATATCTGTATGGAGACAATTAGGAAAATGATCAATTATTATATACGGTAACTGGTTGCCTCTTAAGGCGCCAGGCGCGGCTACTAAAACGGTGCTAGAAATTAAAGTAGGTACTATTTACTACCTTCTATTTCCAACTCCTAAAAGGAATAAATAGATCAGGAACAACACCTCTTGTCACGAAGCGCTTCTGGATACCGGATGTTCATTGAACCTGGTAGACTCAAAAATGTACGGTGCGTTCATTAATACTGGTATGAACACCGAGTGCTTCGTTACACATGAAGGGAAGACATAGACACCTGGATCATGGTTTTGCCCTTTATTTCTTCGCTCTTGCAAAGCCATTTTTAGCGCATTTCCACAAATAAAAAAAAAATGCGCTATTGTGGCCACTTTGTCCGTCCGTCCGCCCGTCCGTCCGTCCGTCCGCTCGTTTTGAGACTTTACTAGTTTTTTATCTTAAGAGCTATTGTTCTACTTTTTTCGCTATTTGGCTCGTTATGGTGTCGAGTCTTGCACCAAGGAAGGAATTTTTTCTGTACCGCTTACAAAAAAAGTTATTGTAAAAAAAACAAACAACCGTTTTTTACATGTTCCATAATTTTACACTTTTGCCGTTTATTAACGATCCTAGAGATCGTTTATAATTTTGCATTGCTGTCTGTCGTCTGCCTGTTGGTCTGTCCGTCTGTTCTTTGTCTGTCTGTCCCTCTATCTGTCCGTGTGAACGATAACTTTGTTTAGAAATGTCCGATCGCTTTTACATCTCCGTTAGTTATGAACTGAATTGCATGAAATTCAATATGGACATAGCTTTAGCCATATAATACGCAATGCCACAAGTTGAGTCGAATCGATTCAAAATTCACAGTGCCCTTTTCGCATCTCCACCATTTATAAACCGAATTGCAAACTTTTTTAATTATAAAAGTATTTAAATGAAATTTGATACATGGCCACTTGGAATAAAAGCAAATTTAACGCCAATTTCAAAATTTGGTTTTGCGTATGCGCAGTGCCAACTTCCTTATTTATGGAGGGATTTAAATGAAATTTGATACATAGCCACTTGGAATAAAAGTAAATTTAACGCCAATTTCAAAATGTGGTTTTGCGCATGCGCAGTGCCAACTTTCTTATTTATGGAGGGATTTAAATGAAATTCGATACCTACATAGCCACTTGGAACAAAGGAAAATCTAATGTTAGCTTTAAAATTTAGGTTTGCGCATGCGCAGTTCCAACTTTCTTATTTAGAAAACCATTGAAATGAAACTCTTCTTATAAACTGAAATTGAAGTAGCACGTCAAAAATGGATTGCACATGTGCAACGCTATCTTTCATATTTGTGGCCGGATTTTTACAATTTTAACAGAAGTTGCATCTTACAAATAGGAAATGAATGCAAGTGGAAATGCGCTTTATGTAAATCGTTTACGATTACTTTTTAACTTGTTTAGAAATCGTATCCCCTTTATCGGGTTCTACCACCGAATCCATAGTTATCCCACTTCTTATTTTTACCTTTCGTGTCAACTTTACGGGAGAGCCTAATCTTTTCTTTTTATGAACTGCTGATTCACCTCTTTTCTGTTTATAGTTCTGTTCTTCTGTACGTTCAGTTATTTACAAAAGAATGAGACTAGCAAGGTGCAGGTGCAGGTGCTTTATAATATTACGGATACGATAGCTTCTTCCTTCTACCCACGATATATTGTTTAAGTTCCTTCACCATACAAAAATTGTTTCTCGCTGCTTTCTCCTATTTGAATGTTTAAAAAAATTACTGAATATTCATCTCCTATATTCATGTTTTACCGCTTCCAGAAATTTTTATGATATGCCTCCTCATCTTCTCCTTCTAGATAAGTAACTTGTTTTCAATTGGTCCTTAAGTTTCTTCTTTCCGGCCTCTGGCAATTTCATCCTTTCCCTCATACAGGGCTCACTCCTCGACGATGACGTGTTTGCTCTTCCCTTGGTCCGATTTCTTATATAGGTATCCACGATTTCATAATATGCTTGTCTGCTTCGTTTATTATACTCGTTTCCTCTTCCTAAGGTTTAATTTATTTTCCTTGGGAGCGTGAGTGTTCGGATTAGTCGCCGAATTCTAGGCCTTCGGGTCTTAGAAGACTGTTTTCCAAAGACGCTGTGGTAAAGCATTCACTGCGGATCCAGATGGGCTATCTCACTCACACTATGCCAACATGATTTCAACGTTTGCATTGTATGACGTCTGGTGTAGATAGAAGAATGGTAGGGATACACTAAATAATAACCATTGCCCAATTCACCAAAGTCGATTATTAATTGCGATACCATAAGCTTTCCTTTTGAGCAAATCGGGTAATGAAAGACGTAAGAAATAGCCATAACCTTGGCACAAATTTCGACTGCGGCCGAGAGTCAGGTCTCTTCCATTTTGCTATAATTTAGAGTTTATTTTGGTGGAATTAGGTAAGGCCAGTTTTCTTTCGCGCTTTTCAGGGACTTAAATTCTGTGTGTCACAGTAAGTCTAAAGTCAAGCTAGCAAGGGGTGACGATTGCTTCCTCACGGAATCACCTACGTTACCATTACCAATGCCGGTTATACAAACCGAGTGGTTGTTCAGTAAGCAGCAAAAGTATAACAAACCCCTTTAATGGATCCAATTAACGAATACCGTAAAAACGACAGTTAGGATATCTGATCTCGACTAAACTGCGAAATACCATCGCATAAGAGAATTAAACCGTCCGATTCGAGTTTCACTGCACAAAATTAACAGTTTCGTACGAAATCTACGAGATTGTGTGCCATATTGCAAAATAACGAAACTCCAGCGTAATTGCATTACGAAAGTATATGAAAGTAATGCATGAGGGAGCTTTGATAGGAAGCCGCTTAAAATTGTATCTCATTTCCTGTAATTACGGTAGTTTGCCAGGAACGTGTTCGAATCCATAAATTTAGTGTTTTTAGTGGAACCTTTACATAATTAGTAATTTCAACAGAGGTTCTAGTAAAAACTTTCTAGTTGAAACCCTCTACTTTTTACATCCATTTATGGTTGTAATGATAAATCAACTACTTCTTCACAAAGTCCTGGCAGCAGGGTGTAAAGGAGCGTATAAGCGAATGTTAGCCTAAAAAGGAACGAAGGAAATCGAGTTATTGAAATCAAATTGTAAGTAAACAAACGCAAAGACGTATTTTCATGCTGTAAAGCTGTATATAGTAAGTTTAAGTACGCCTGTGAGGGTAACTCTGAGTCGGTTTGATCGGATTTCGAGGGTCTGCGTTATCTATAACCAATACGGGTGTAATTCAAACTATACGTTCTTAACTTGGTGATAAGTTACGCGAACCGCATTAGTTGCACAGATCCTTTAATTGATGGATCCTCGTTCTATTCAGATATCGTTAGCTGAAGCGGCGGCTAATTACGGATTATACAGTGTTGACAACGTAACGGCTGCATTTGTCAGTGAACTTCCTCGAGTACCACGCCACTAAAGTATCGCTTAGTTGACTTTACATCCCTAAGCTGGATCGATTTTCCGGAAATATATTGCGTTAGGTAAGGAGGGTTTTCGCTATCTTGTGATTATTCCACCATAACTTATTCACGTTTCTAATACTAACCTCTAGTACTTGTAGATTAATTTATGGGCTGGCAACGTCAACCAGCATTACACTTAATGAATTTACATTTATTGCTGGCAATGTTTCTCCCTTTGCTCTCAATGTTGCACATCTAGAAGGAGAAAATATAGATAGCCAAATACTAAAGCAACGTTATTTATAGGTTGCTACAAATCCTTTAGAAAAATAGAGTTTCATGAATGTTTCACGTCCTGTTAAAAATCCTGTTTTTATTACAATACCACTACAGCAAACCAAACTGCTTTATAAAGAGACATGACACACAAACAAAAGAAGGGAATCCTACCCTTGCTTGGAATTTATCGCGAGCTAGCTTTCTTTGACTCCATTACGCATTTACCTTCTCGCTGGAAGTTAATGGTATATGACTCGAAGTTTGTATGTATCTAATGGATATCATTCACGGACACCAGAAAAAATGACGGCTACAACTTTGAAAAGTCCATAATCTAAACCGTGGGATTAGTGTAACCCCATTGAGTTGCCGAGCTATTCACGTAGATACGTGGTGTTACAAAAGTACATAACTGTGACATTCTTTGTTTTACTTCAATGTTCAAAGACGGTTGCTACATATCTTCACACATTGTTTCGATTAATTTGATCAGGCAACGGAAATTTGACTTTATGGTAACTAGAAAGATGTGTCTGGGATTTCAGGATGAAGTGGTTTCATGGATTTAACCCCACACCTTCAATGGGGGCTTTACATTTTTACTGCATTATACACATTGACTGAAGGCACGACCTTGAGCAAATTCTGCATGCAAAACAACAACATATTTGCATGCCCTACCTCCTACCGAAGCGGCAGCACGGCAACATTCCTTAGGAGTTCACTTTGAATTACACCAATGGCTTGAAAATTAAAAAAAATTCTTGAGGAATGGGCTTGGAAGAGAACAAACGCTACATAAACGTTTATGTATTTTAGCCTTTGACGCTAAGGTCTGATGATGGAATTGATTTCCGAGAGAAAAAATTTTTATATTTATAATTATAATCTACGCAACCTGCCTTTTAATACGACGCTTATAATCCAATGGAGCAATACATCAATAAAATTTCTTTTAAAATTCTTTGTGACGCGCCCTCGTATAATGATCTCTCATTGTGTTGAAATTTCCAGATGATGAATTTCATGTCAACCACACTCAAAACTGGGCATGAAAATCTCGAAAATGAACTCGAGTTATTATTGATTATGCACAGGAATAAAAATCTAAATTCCACTGCACTGAAACCGCTATTTTTCGATTATCATTAAAGTTTGAACGGAAACAAAATATCCCCTTAAATGCGATATATTCATCTTTAAACATTATTGTGCAAACTACGCCATGCGGATGTTTTATTAGGCATTGGTACTTGCAGCAATAATTTAATGTGGTCGTTAATTTTCAGAGTAAACGCAAATTCGATCATATTTGTTACATTTGAGGACAATGTTGTATCAGAATTATTGAATTATTTAATGATGTGACTGTTGCATTGCTCTGATTAGTTTGTTTATTTTATTGTAAAGTTATTTTATGCTAGTGAAACAAAGAACATCTGGAAATTATTTACGTGGTCCATCTCATGTTTTTCTCCGGTCGCGGTAAGAGTTATATACATATAGATATAGGGCAAGTTGTGTACAGGTAAGTTAAATATTGTAAAACGAAATTTTAAGTTGTCACAAAGAAGTAGTTCGAGTCAAGAAGGCGTTCTGCTGTTACGCATACGGAGTTCCTGCGAAAGTGAAGTTGCCCACCACTGAACAGCCACGTTTACAATTTTAAAGTACAAGAAAGGCAGTTCGTGAAAATCAAGATTCGAGTGAAGGTAAAGAAGTAGAGTTTGTGAAGCAGCGAGTTTGTGTTGATTGTTATTTATTCTTGATAAATGAAAATTTTTTAAACTATATTCGATGAGTTCAAACATCACAAAATTAAAATTGTTTCCTCATTACTCTGCCAGCATAAAAACGACTACGTGTTCTTCTTTTAAAATCACATATCCGGATTGACTACCAGTACAAGTTAGGGCCATAGAACTCCTCAAAATAACCGGAGACAGTCCCATTTATGCTTAAGTCTTGTAATTTAAGAGAAAAACCACGTCCACTAATAAATTCAATATGGTTGTTCCCCGGTGTCACTCTAAATTCCGCACCGTCGCCTGAACTGATCAACAGCTGCGTTGCTTATCTTACAAGTGTCATTGTGTATCCAAAGCCAATTAAATGTTAGGCAAATTTGACCGAATTTATGCCGAAATCGCCTGAGAGAGAAACGAAAACCCCATGTCGTTTATAGGTACAACAATATTGATTATAAATAAACGCACTGATGACTGATGTAAAACTGCAAAGCGATCACCCGCTACAATTTGGAACTCACTTATTTTGTCATGTGTTAGGAAAGCAATGTAATTTATTGTTTCTGTCCCGTGAAAAGTATAGTTTAATCCTAGGGTGATACCAGTTATATAAATAAGGTCATAGAAATTCAAATGGATTCTTTTCATAGTGCCGGAGAGAATTTTATTCAACATACCGCTACGCTATACTAAAAATATACAAAACAGTAAATTCCGGATAGAAGAGGAAATTTTATGTAACGATGAAGGCACACAACACATAGTCATTGGTGCAATGTGCGCGAATCTAAAATACCAATAATTTTTGTGTAACTTAATACAAGATTCGTGGCTCACCGATTAAAAACTGCTTCGGATATTATTCTGGGTAGAAAAGAATCAGATGCAATGTTCTGATGTTTATGGGGGTTTCCGTGGGTTTTTTTGGGATCCTCTAAAATCGGTCCGAGGTTTAATATCTTAAAATTAACTTAAGTTATCCTACAGCGTGGTGCCCATTAGATGGTGCCGACTTGGAATGTGTCAATTCTTTCGCCTTTTTTTAAACAGTCTGTATAGGTACCTCTTTTTACTACGCCACAACAGGTAGCTTATGGTTTTAGTATGGGAGCTATTTGGTACCTAGCTATTGCTCGTTAAGTTTTTGCAGGAAATTATCGAGGAAATGAGTTTTATTCGTGCAAGAAACGGATATTTTGGAAACAAATTTACCCCAAAGATATCTAATGAATCGCATTTTCCAATACGCTTGTTTGCGTGAATGTGTACAAAATGATTCTGCGTCACACGTAAATTGAATACAAAAGCGTAACCTGACATGATTTATGGCAGCCCTTTTAAAATCAATATTAAAGTATAATTTTGTGGAACGAAGTTTGTTTGCTGTTATTTACATGCCGTGTAGGATGTTACTTTAATAACCTAAGTGATTATTGTGGTCATGCTAAATTATTTCGGTAAAGTTAATTTTGCGGGTCAGTGCGTGTCTGTATTCAATTAAGTCTTCGAGTATCGCCAAAACGCTTGTCCTACACAGGATTTCCGGATGAGACAGACATGTATAGGGCACGACGTCTTAGTTCAAATGGACCGTGCCATTTCATCTGGTCATGCTTAGTAGTTTTTATTCACAATTCCGCTTTACGATGTCGTAAATGCATGATTTACGGAATACATTAAACTATTTGAGAAATTTCTCACTGTTTTATTAATATATTTGGTCAAATTATCATAATTTTAGTCAAACATCTTCTGTTATTGAAATGAAGCCCTCGTTCCGTCTATGTATATCGTCTTAATTCCAAACGGCAGACCTAAACCGCCCCCAAACTTAAGGTGTTTGTAGTTACTAATCAAATCTAGTCTACATTCAAACCCTCATGGTTAATGAAACTTGATGCGGACTAGTTTAACAATTGTTCCCTGAACGTTTCGCTCGAGTGAAAAATGTATGTTTTCTTTGTGCACGAAGATCAAACAAATCACTTCCTCATTTTAATTACGGAAATTACACAACTCGGTTGTTTAAGTTTTGTAATTAATTTTCCTTTTGGAATATGGAATTGTGTTTTTTTGACTTTCAAAGCCGCACAACGTTTATTTACAAAGCGAATTTTGCTCCAAAAGTTAATTTAATACAGATTCAACGCGTACAATGTCAGTGTACTGATACTGTGCCATATCGTGCTCTGGATAAATTATCTTATTGCTACGTTAACTTTATTGTGTGTTGTTCCATAGTGTAAAGAATAGAATTAAGTACGCTATGATTTTTCGTACGCATCAAGTACTGTATACGTATAACCACAGATGTAAATTTACATCCGTGATATAACGTGCAACTACTAAAATTGAATCATTAAATTAAACAAAAAACCTTCCCCATACTAATTTTAATTATAAAAGGACGTAATGCGACTAGTTTCGACCAACGGTGATCTTCTGCTGGCTACGCTATCAATTACAGATTTTTAATGTTTAAAGTATTAAAGTACATACCTTATGGAGATAACAGAAGTTACACATTATATATACAAAGTATTTTTTAAAAACGCATGAAAAATGTGAGGTTAAGTTGTAACACCTGAGTTACTTTCTACTTAGGGGAAAATAATTAAAGCTGACAAGTTTAAAAATGTTCTTGACAGGCTTTCATTTAATTAGTCGTGAATAGATTTTATAAAACGTAATTATTAGGTAAAGGTACGGTGTGGGTGGGCGCCGCCATCGAAACGACACTCAGGTTAAAAACTGAAGGAAAAAGTAACTACCGGGAAATTTGAGTATTAAAAAATGACAAATTATGCATTTAAAATTTTACAAAGAAGTAAAAGCAAAGCTTTCAAACAAACAAAACAAAAAAAAAGTTCTGCATTTACATATAACGTTCTCCCTACTTCTTGTTTGAAAATCCTTTTCTTTTCAATATTCACCCGCGAAATAATATAATAATATCACTATAATCGAGTGAACTTAAGGAGATGGTGGGAGGTTGATAATAAAACGTGTTAACTCGTCTGTACACAGTCGCATACTAACAGGAATCAGAAAGTATTTCCAAATGCAATTAGGAAAGTGATTTTCAAACGCGTTGGACATATTACCTTAAGCGGTTCTTATCCTTACTAAAGTAAAATGGGTTTTTATCCTATCTTCGTGTGGTTTGTATGTCGGATAAAGTAAAATAGGCTCTTATCTTGCCTTAGCTGATGTGTCTGTAAGCACCTTTGATTCTTATTTCGATAGTTGCTCAATTAATTAGCGTGACTGCAATTCTTTATTAATTTTATTTCTAGATATCTTCGTACGACAAGCCATATGCATGCCTCGCAATAAGGAAGAGAGTTCCAAAAAGGGCCGAGTTTCCGGAACTACTGAAGAAGATGTGGCAAATTACTACAGATATGCAGCATTTCTAGGGTTTCAATCCGGTAATGCTTGATAGCCAGATATTTAATTAATTAGTTGATGATTTTTCTGCGTACCATTATTTTCAGAACTAACACCTACAAGATTGCAAATTATTACAATTCCAACGTGCGAATGTGCATAAATAATGTGAACTAAACTGTTTATTATTAAACATTTAAAATTGCAGAATAAGGACTTTTTCTAGAAAAGCTCCACCGATAACAAATTTTTTAAAAATTATTTAGGCATTTGCTACGACTATATTTAAATTATATATTAGAATTATACCTAATATTGACTCCCGTAATGTCATTTTTTATAAAGTGAGTGCAATTAAATTAAACTGTTTGAAATGCACTTACTGTTGAATACACTTTATTGAATTGCAGGATACACCGTAATGTACATTGTTAAGTCCTCTAATTGCGTTTTGTTGTTGAGCAGTAAAGTTATTATTATTATATAATTACGACAAAATAACCCAGATGCAACGCTCTACTTTTGCAAATGCAGCCAAATTGCCGTGATGATTTTGTCGTCAATGCGTCAATCGTCAAATTAACGTGCATAGGGAAGTTGTAATACAGTAAATCAAAATGTCTAAAATGTTTAGGTACTAATGCAACAAAATCACTGACTTCACGGGAATTGTGGACAAAACTTGAGGATACGTTTCAGTCAATAGGCCCTGCACGAAAAGCTTCGCTGTTAAAAAATCTGAAAATGACGAACGTCACCTCTTGCGTGAATTCTTTGATTCTGTTGACAAGCTAGCAGAAACGTTACGATTGATGATAATTCACTCGCTATTCATGATATTGTATATAGCTTGTCACAAAGCTATAAAAACACCCGAGTTGGCATCGAAAGTCGAGACAATTTGAGGATTAATCGAGGGGATGCGAGTTCGACGACGCCCATGCAATGTACGCCCGGAGAAAGCAGCACTTTCACTTCTAAGGTCCTATTGGGTCTTGATTCTAAAGAGTGGAAACATATAAAATCTCTTATTAAGGAAGAAAGATGGCAAGTGGTGGACAGACCTGATTCTCAGATTCGTTCTGCGAAACACATTTCAAGCTGATGGAGCAGACGCAAGGCTCGCGTAGTAGCGCGAGGATTTGAAATACGACTAGACTCAGAGTTCATTTATTCATAACCTAAGTTGACTTTTTTATTAACCGTGAGGACGCTAACAGAGAATTAAAAACTTTAAAAAATAGTCGGGATTAGAAATGTTAATATGTATACTGTGTCTATGTTCGGGATGAGTAAATGAAGCGGGTCATTGTAATTAAAATAAGAGCAATTTTATTGGGATTGAAAGCCATGACCAGAACGCATCTAGAACTCCTGGTGCACAACCATTAAAAGTATTTATCAACAATTGTTCTACCGCGTTGGAGTATTGCCACTCTCCGTTGTATTACACTTTGTTGTTACTAGCCTGTTTATATGTATATCGTAGTGTGTTGATTTAATTACAAACTATTGAACGGTATTTAATACACAAGCGCTATTTAATTTTATAAGGATCGACCCATACCTGTCTCAAGATCTGTTCGTTTCCTGGGTCTCATCTTTGATGATCAACTAAGATGGAGAGAACATATAGAGGGCGTAGTAGATAAATGTAGATTGGTCCTTAACATATTTAAGGTGCTTGCGGGTACCAAATGGGGGGCTGATCCAGACACCTTACTACAAATGCACCACTCCCTGTTACTATCCAAGATGGAATATGGCTGTGTAGCCTACTCTTCAGCGCGTAAGTCAACCTTAGCCAGACTGAACCATCTCCACCATGCGGGAATAAGATACTCTATTGGAGCTTTTCGCACCAGTCCCATACATATAATGCTTTCCGAGGCAGGTTTCCTCCCACTGTCTCACAGACGCGACAAAATCCTAAGTGGATATGTAGCGGGAATCCGGGCGCAACCGGATCATCCCAACTATAAACTTTTGTTTTCCGGAATACGCGGTTTTCTGGAGAGGCCCACAATTACTAGACCTGCCGGTGTTCGAGCCCACGAACTATTCGCTGCGATGGCAGTTAATATGCCGCCCGTGTTACCATTTGGACAAGGCGAAGTTCCGCCTTGGATGATCCCGAAAATGAAAATCTTCTTAAAACTGGCGGAATACGTTAAAGAAGATACCCCAGTAACAATATACAGAAGCAACTTTCTTGCCTTTCTGGAGGAGCATCGGAACTCAACCATCATCTACACTGATGGATCACGCACAGAATCAGGAGTAGGATGCGCTGTATACGTGGAATACAGGTCGCACGAGTGGACACTTCCGCCTATGACAACTGTATACGGAGCAGAACTGTATGCATTGTGGCAGGCTCTGCTGTATTGTCTAATAAATAGAGGGCACGTGTTTCTGATTGTTTGCGATAGCCTCAGTGTTATGGCCGGGATACGGGACATTTTTTCCCGTGACCCTCTTATTCAGAGAATACAAGCAATGTACACAAATGTTACGAAGTCCGGTAAGGTAGTGGAATTTGCGTGGATACCCAGTCATGTAGGAATACACGGAAATGAACTGGTTGATGCGGCAGCAAAACGTGCAACAAGAGGAACCCGAGTAGATGTCAAGGACCTAAGACCCACGGATCTTAAAGCAGCCCTGAGGCTGGCCGTGGGAAGGACGGCGAAATGGATTCCGCCACTTACGCTAACGCGAACCGAACGCGTGAAAATACAAAGGCTGCGGATAGGACATACTGGACTCACCCATGCTTATATACTTCGCGGAGAACCTCCTCCCATGTGTCAATGTGGTGAACGGATAATGGTCGTCCATATCGTATGTACGTGTCCAAATTTTGTCCAAACAAGAACAGCGCTGCAAATATCACCAGACCTACAGCAGAACTTGCGGGAGCCTACGAGAATAAGAGGAGTGCTAGATTTTCTGAAAGGAAATAACTTATTCAACATGATTTAAGTAGCATATTATACATGCCTAGAGAAGTGATGATTGGCGATGGCGGTATAAGTAATAAAAAAAAAAGGCCAATGACCAAGATGTCGACGCCTTGGAAAGAAAAAAAAAATTTTTTTATATACGTATGGGAAGACAATTTCACCACCTAGTTGCATCAAGTTGGCTAGTAGAATTTAGACTTGCACCTGAAAATTCTTAATATATTAACGTATTGCAGTTCGATTAGTTTTTATTATACGGGGTGTGTTTCACATACCCCTAGAATAAAGAGTAGTTATTTACATAAAAGTCTGGAAAATTACACATTATATAGTAGTGTCATTTTACTGGTGAGTTTTGTATTAAATATTACACGAAATCGTCCTTTTTGGTATAAAATTTCAATTTTCATATAGAACTTTGATTAATATCAATGTCAGTGATGACAGGAGTCATTAAACATTTCAAATGTGACATGCAAAGCGGCAGGATAAGTAGTCTGATCTTTACCGGATTCCTTTTCCTGCCACTTTGAGAAGTGTCACTCGTGGAAACTAAAATTTCATGCACGAAACTTATAATTTCGTGACAATTTCAGGAAAACGTATATTTCTCGTTATATGATCCAAGAATGCTACATCGTTACTGCACTTTCTTTAAATCAATTGACAATATGTCCACAATTTCGGATTAGGACTGACACCCATCATAGTATAAGATCTACACATAACCCCCCCAATATAGAAAAGATCTTTCTCTTACTTATTAACGAGCGACAAAAAGCGAGGACTTTCTCTCCGTCCATCCGTCCATCCGCCTGTGGACAGGATAACTCACAAACCGTTTCGAATTTTCCAATTCTGTTTTTAGCAGTAGGTATACAATAGTCAAGGGACAAATTGATTAAATTTGGTCAATATTAGTCAACCGGAAGTGACATTGTCGCTCATTGTCTATACTGGTGCAGTTTATTTATTTAATCAACGAATGGAGAAAGAGTGAGACCGAGATATTGTCACACAGAAGTCTTTACTATATAAGTACTCAATTTGGAGTTCAGTCAATGACTAAACATTTACTACTACCTTGAAATCATAAAAGAATAAATCAGCGCCTTCTAGTATAAAACGAAAAGGGATCACTACGTATTCTATTGGGTCAATTGGATGACCCCTAATACAGTAAACAACCCGAAAGTATATAATGAGGTTTGAAACCTTTTCTGCTGTAATGCGTGCATTAAGCGAAGTGAAAGTTTGAAGTTTTTGTTTTCTTTTTTATGTTTTCCTTTTATACGTATTATGACCAATAGCATGGAAAATACTTTTTATTTTCCATTAACAGCAACCTCTGCCGTTTTCGCGTTTGCTAGATACGATCCAATATTACGGCCGTAATGTTGACCCCTCGACTTCTATTGCAAGGGACACCGACATTACAGATACCGATGTAGCTATATTTTCGCGTCTTTCCCGCCGTCTGGCAGGTCGATTTTCTCCTCAACTCTAATTGCAAAAACTCATTACATACATTAATGGCGTTCCTAATAAGTTTGTGAACGCATAGAAGCGTAATGCGCTCGACCTCCCGATTCTCCCTTGTAACACTCGAAGCGTAAGATCCGGTGGGCGGTAATCATGTCGAGCATTCCTTAGGCGCCGAGCAAGTCGTTTCCTCATCAACACCAATGGCCTACGTAATTCCATAAGGTGCGACCCCTTCGCCCTTTTCTGTCCCCATCTGTACGTCAGCCTCGCATTGTTCAATTGTGTTTAGGTTCTTATCGTATGATGAGACACTGCGATGTGTAAGCGGAAGTAAGCAGAAAACCAAGAGGAAACATTTTATAGACGTGACGACTCCGATGAACGCACGAAAACCTCCTGTTGCCCTGAATCGACTGAAACTAGCTAACGACTTTACGGCATCCAACACAAAAATAATTCTTCGCTATAACAACATTCGCTTTAAAATCGACCGAAGTCATTAAAAATCAGTCCCCAACCATTTGCTTCAAGCCGCGAATCCTGCCTTCGTTCCGAATTGTACATAATTTGCTTTACATGGTATGATAGGTATTCATGTTGGAACTTCGTTATGGAAATTCGAATGAAATATGTATGCGTTCTAGATTTGCAATGGTTACGGGAACAAGCCAAATTTATCGCATTCGTTTACGAGTAGTTTGAAGCTTGTCGTTTGTGAAACAGTGTAGACTGAGCTGCAGCGCAATAATTTTCGAATCTTTCCGATTCTCGCGATAACAAAGCTTATAGCAACGGGGTCGACATGTATTTATGCGGCTGTTTGTCGATGGAGACATGGCCGTGCTGCCGGTAATTGGTTCCCATGCTGTTTCAAAGTTGTTGTTCCCCAAAGGCCGGGGTCCGGTTTCTTATTTCCATCTCCTCAGACACGTAGATAAAACTTTTTTATACTTTTGCTCTTTTACCTGTCTCTCCTTGTTCTTTCGCAATAGCGAATTGCGGCGTGATATATTATTGGCGCTGCCCTTTCTTTTGGATGCTCGAGATTTATTTGCATTGGAATGCCCCCATAAAATTAACTGAAACTATCAAGTTCCGCCGTGGTTTGAAACATTTTTGTTTAGTTACATGAAATGGAAAATCTCGAATTTCGTTAATCGAATTATACCTGAAACGCACATTAGGATAATTGATCGCGATTGGTGTCGAGGGGATGGAAAAGGGACTTGTCAATAGCAGTGCGTGTTAATTTTCAATTCCTCGTAATCACCGCACCAATCCAAATTGTAAACACATTAGGTACCCATTTTATCGTCAATTTTGTTCTTTTTTTCTCAGGCACCCATTTGTAATTAAAAGCAATTTTTTCCAGATTAGTAAAATTTATTAATAAACGTCCTATATGATTTGCTTTATTACTAAATTAGTTCACAATGTTTGCTTTTCAAATGTCACCTCCCCCCCCCCCCCCATAATTAATTCCAAGGCAGGAGTGACGTATGGAACAACATGTCCGCATCTATCCTATTTTTTATACAGGTGACAATTTGAAAACTTACCACCCCTCATATCTTAGTAAATAAACGAGATATTTAAAAAAATCAAAATCCGTTTCGGTAATTCGGAGGGGGAATCACAATGACATAGTTGGCGACGCACCCCCTCCAACCCCCTGCGCCCCAGCCACCCCAACTTTTAAATCTTAAATAGTGACCCCCCATGTGTGATACGTCGTTGGAAAGCTCTGAAAAAATGCTTTCCAACCATACCAAATAGCATTACATTTAGGTTAGTAATTATCGTGCAAATCAAAAAATAAACATGGAAAATCGTATTTAACTTGAACTTCCAAAGCCGACTCGACAGCAACTCATTTTTGATCGCCAGTTATAATCTATTCTCAAACTCTTGTCGAACCTTTTCAAATGTTGGTTTTGCAATATTTCGACATTCTTGAATTATTCTCTGTCTTAGTTCGTCTATGTTCGCCGGTTGCGTTTTAAATACGACAGATTTCAAATGTATCATATTAGTTTATTTTTTGATTTGCACGATAATTACTAACCTAAATGTAATGCTATTTGGTATGGTTGGAAAGCATTTTTTCAGAGCTTTCCAACGACGTATCACACATGGGGGGTCACTATTTAAGATTTAAAAGTTGGGGTGGCTGGGGCGCAGGGGGTTGGAGGGGGTGCGTCGCCAACTATGTCATTGTGATTCCCCCTCCAAATTACCGAAACGGATTTTGATTTTTTTAAATATCTCGTTTATTTACTAAGATATGGGGGGTGGTAAGTTTTCAAATTGTCACACTGTATATGTCAAATTAGAATAGGAGAGAGGATTAAATATAATATATATAAATATAAATAAAGATGGTTGTCAAAAAGCTTTTTGTCGGTTCCAAGGTAGTACGCATACGCTTGCAATAATAAATCAGTGGCATCTTAGCACCTAAAGGGTCTCATAGCAGATTCCAATGGAGATCTTCACACAACATTTTAATTTCTCAACGGTAATTACATAAGTGGTGATAAATAATTTAGACAATTTTAGATTGATGCCTCTGGAATTTTCCACTTCAGATATCATCTTTCGCAAAATAAGAACCTGTCATTTCAACGACAAAAGCAAAAGTGATATTTCCTCAATCCCAAAGGTACCCACTACTCCTAACACACTTCAAACTGAGCCACCGCGTCGCTTGGTGGGAAATACACGCTATAAATGTACTTCT
Organism: Photinus pyralis; assembly: GCF_008802855.1. NCBI lineage: Eukaryota > Metazoa > Arthropoda > Insecta > Coleoptera > Lampyridae > Photinus > Photinus pyralis. Next base: position 4,726,609 of record NW_022170511.1, read on the forward strand.
TCTTCACCTGGACCCGAGTCCACAATTCTGTACGCAGACGTCTGGACCACAAGTCTTCTCGTTTATGGAATGGGTTGAAGCTCTTATCCCTTAGCGCAGCTTACAATAACAAATGTGCCCTTAGCATCTAGGTACAGCTATGGTGGTTATGGGCAGAGTATGTGTGAATTGTTTCTTAATTTCAATGGACTCGATTTCGGTGTTTGTCTGTTACTGGTAAGCGGAAATTTAACTTTCAAGAACGTGATTTGTGTACACTACCAAAGAGTATTCGTTGTATACTCTTTGACACTACTCAGTTTAAACGTCTCTCGCCACGAACTCGACGCACAGCTTCTCTCTAGGCTTTTCTTTAACGCTTAATGATGAATTCGTTGGGTCAGTACCTTTACTTTCATGTCTTTATTTATTTAGGTTTACAACCCTACACTCAAGAATTCTCCGGTTAATAACTCGACGGGAAACAACTTTATTTTTCCCCAACTGCTCTTATTGTTCAAAAATTATAATTTGGAAACTAAACAACTAATTCAAATTTTTCACACCGTAAATCTAAATTCCATTTCAATTAAAGTTACTTGGGACCTCTACTCGCTCATTGGGAGATCTAATCGGTTAAATTTTTCAAAGTGAATGACTTCCCCTTTAATTACTTAGTCAATTTTTCGCACTCACAATTATCTTCAAAATGGCACTGTCTAAATTTTTTATTGGTTAGCGTCTTTTGTGCTACCAATCACAAATGCTTTTAAAAGTCGTTTGGCAGACTGGAAGGCAACATAAGCTATTAAGGGACAAAAGCCCATACAAAATAAATACATATTTCGTTTACCGTAACCAACTAGATAAATTCTGTACATTATCAAGACCAAAATTTATCTAGGAAGACATTTCCGAAACTTGACATTTTCTACAGCCTGAAAAATTCTACTTTGCCTATTTCTGCGGAAAAAATCTAAATACAAATCTAATACGCTCGTTACATGTCTCAGAGAGGTTGGCCCACCTACGGGCAGCATGAATTTTCCTACTTTACAGCATAATATGCTTAATTATTCCCTAACCCTGTCATATATTGTTTTGATTTTCCCCACATATTCCTACAGTGCCTGCTAAAACTGCAACAGCTGCCTGATCATCTTCCAGATATATGGTTCATTCCAATAAGCTGCCAAATTTAATTAAATGTCATCACAAAATGAATTGAAGCAAAACTCCAAAAAAATGATGTACCAAAATGGTAGCGTTTTTTTTAAATTATTGTACATTTTTTGTTTATGATACATACTCATATATTCTTCTTTACTAATAGTTTTTAGTTTTAATTAAAAATTTAGTTTCATATTGTTAAAAGATAATAATCTCATACCTACCCTATTGTATTACACTGCATTAATTTTCCATTTGACCATGGGAAAATTCTAGGGATCCTGGGAAAATTCCGAATGGCTCACCTCGTAATTTTGGCAGTTGACTAGGGCGAGAACATAATATTTAGGGAATTGGTCCGAGCTGCGAGATCATATTTTGACAGTTGTGCAATTTGTTCACAGTTCAAATTACAAACTATGATGGGTTCAAATTGAAATCCAAGGTCAACTACCAAAGCACCCCGGTCAGCCGCCGAAAGTTTGAGTCCTCCAGTGTAACTACCAAAATAACCCCGGGCCAACTGCCAAAGCACACGAACCAATTGTCAAAGCACGCCGGGCGAACTGCCAAAATATAGCACCCCCGATCAACTGTCCACGCACCCCCGGCCACTACCGAAATATAATCTCGCATCCAGGACAAACTGACGAAATATAGCAACTCCGGGTCAATTGGCGGTGGCTCCAGGGGCGGGTTTGGAGTTATTAAATTTGACCATTCGTTTTAAAACACTCTGTCGAAGACCGATCAAAATTAAAACCATTATTAAGTAACATTAAGTCAGAACTATCGATTTTAGAAGACTATTTAAATTCAAGTCAACATATGGGTACAGGACTCAAAGAAAAGCAGTGGAAAGTGGAAAATTTTGAAAAATCATGAATAATTTGTAAAACTTTGATACTCGGTATAGGGAAGTTTGGTATCAAACGATGTAGATTTTCATATAGATTTCTAAAATTCAATAAAATATAGGATGTTCCATTTAAAATAAGAAAGTTATTATCGACATCCGGTAAAACCGGAAGCAAAACGCTCATAATAATATTTTCTTCCGATAAATCATAAAAGACTATGTTGGTATGCAAATTTTCAGATTTAAAGTATCAATGAAAGCCTGACTACTTTTAGGTAACTGTTTGCGTGAAACAACCTGTATATATAGTTAATATCTGATCATATTGAATTTAATCCCCTATAAAAACCTCTTGCGACATTTCAACTTAGCAACTGATTAAAGCTTTAATTCGGACTATCTAATCTTATACCACATGAAGGGAAAAGTTCTTCTTTTAACATTAACAGTCGATTTTTTCACATGGTAATGGAATACCTACTTTACGCAGCATGAAAAATTATGAGTATGTAGATTTACGCATTACGTCGACAATTTTGCCACTGTGGCAGACTTTTGAAATATGTCTGCCGTAACGACAGGAATAATACATAAATGTCCGTCCCTTACAATAGCGCAGCGTTAGGGATTAATGGGAGTTACCTTCATGAATATCCTAGGATTACACATTAAATATTTGCACACGCAACTCGTCTGGATATATGGATAAACAGATATTAAAATTACTTTTAGGAACGAAACGGCGGCAATAGTAACAGTCATACATAAATTAAAACGTTCCAGCTACAGTCTTTCGCTTCACCTACCCAGAATTTGCTTTTCAAGTCATTTCAAAACAAAATCTGGTGACATATTTTGCTAACGTTACTTTTATTTAAACAACTTTTAGTGAGTGGCATTCCATTATAAATATATTTTTTTGATGTAAGTTTATGTATAACCGACTATCCTCTGTATTTTTCAATTCTGTAGGGTGGGTGAAAGGAACGGAAACACAAATATAGCAGTCGTGTGGTTCATTACAAAACACCAAAATTGCTTTAATTAGAATAAAATATTTGTTCATTATTTGGGAAAGCTGATGGAAACCTCAAACATTAATTTGCGAATTTCGGAGTGCTATTCGATAACCGTCTCATTTGTTGAGAACCTTAGTTGTCCTTTCGACTACAAATTAGGGCTATATTACTGGAAACTAGCATGGCAATGTACAGCACGAACATAACAGATTCGCATCTTTCCTTAAATCTTCTAAATCCGCGATAATGATTTTTAAAGCTTCCTTCATTACGACGTAATCGCCGTTCTAAAAAGAAAACCGTTAAGCTGTCTAAAAGAAATGCCTTATTTGATATATGTACTTTTTTACAATCTCGTGCTCGTATTCTTTAAGTGCGAAACATATAATTTGAAGAACCATTCCATAAAAACGACTGGTTTTACACCATTTAAATGACACATGCATAAAATACGCATCCTGAATCTGATAATATGCCCTCCGTAAAATATTGTGTAATTTGGAGTAGGAGCTGTTAGATTCAAATTGTACATCGAAATCTACCCTAATACTCCTATGCTCTAATGGAGTATTGAATCATGTCACAAGTGACAGTAAAAAACCCGCTTATCTTAGTATTATCGTTAAAAGCTGGCCGAACGGGAAGCTTTACTACAGTAAAGAACTGCCTGTCATATACAATGAATCTTTTGTTAAAAGATGTGGAAATCCGAAAAATAATTCTCTTTTTCTATTAGGAATAAAATGATTAAGCAGTTACGATCAGTGAGCAAAAGTACATTTTGGCAGAAAATCGCACAGGGACTGGTCTGGTAAATAAGAATATATAATGAACAATTTGTTTTTATTTGTCGATCTCTGCCATTGGACTTTTCACTACTGTTTAACACATTTACGACATTTCCTTGGGGATAAGGCGTCCATTTCTTGCTTTGCCACTGACGGTAAAACATTTAAGTAATAGTCCTTCAATAAAGGTAATGTTCATTGCGGTTCTATGAAACGTTACGTGTAACTTGTAAATCAAAAGCAGCTTATAACGGTTTATTTTCTCTTTACTTTAAAAACAAGTAAAAACGTTCAAATAATAAACTTTAATGTTGACGACGAGGGTTATAAAATATTTTCCACTTTTCGCAGAAGTGCAGCAGCAGAAATGTCAAACACTTCAAGAATTTAGTACTACCAAAGCTGTTCGAGAAAGCCATTGACACCTCGGCGAAAGCGTAGTAAGTTGACAAAATAAAGCACGTTCACTCACAAACTAAATTATCTAAATTCCAAATTTTAAGGTCGCACTTAATGGATATTCTTCAAAACAGTTTGCGTACTCACATCTTTTGCTGGGTAAAATTATTTTGCTTAAAATGAGGACTTTATACCTACAATTTATTAGAATTAAATTGCTTGTGAGAGTTTTAGTATAATGGAATTTTTTTTGTTTACTTTCTGTAAAGCAAATTTATACAACACTGCACGTTAAAATACACGTAAATATTTACGCAAATATAGTTATATGAATTATAGTTAGAAAGCATGCATTATTCCATGCAAGATGAATTAACCATCAGTATGTAAAACGCCGGATTTTAATTTTATGGAAAACACATTATTCTTTGAACATTTCTATTACAACAAATAAAGTTCCTGACAGTTTGAGCCCTAATCCAATTTTCCAGGTCTAATAATTCCCAAGATACAGGGTTCCAAATGCTCTATTTTTTCCAAAAATGTGAAAATTGCAAAAAGGTAAATTTTCGACCAAAATAACAGGTATAATGAGGAGAAATCAATGGGACATGAAGTTATAGCAAATTTAATCACCCTCACTTAGGACCATAAACCAAAAGAACCCTAAATCGAATTTTAAGGGGTAGTTACAATCAAATCAATTTTACAATCGCAACGTTTTTGAATGAGTAATAATTGCTTTTTTTTTGTTACAGGCTAACGGTAGCCCCAGGTGGCCTTTGCTAGTCCCAGCAAGAGAAACCATTACTATGAATGTCGATTTTCAATGTAGAAAACTGACCGTCGTAATTTAAGCATACAACTTTTTCTGAGTTTAACTATCTCGGACACCATGTGGAGATGAGGTACCTGGTTGTCGCTACGCCACCAAAAAATAAGAGACCAAATGCGGAAACCTTTAGCATTTCGCGAAATAAACATATGCTCTTCGTTATTTGAATAGAAAACTTTCTTTATCTCCCTTATAGAAAGATTTAATAATGTATTTTAAAGACGATAATTTCCAGGAAATTCGAAAAGCGAATTTAAAAATCAAAAATTTATTGAAAGCTTGTTCTGGCAAAGTTTCAACTCGTGCAAAAGCAAGCAAATCCCTTTACTTTGATGCACATTTTTATTAATTTTCCGAACTTATAACATCCTTCCCTGAATGACTAAATTAAAACAAACTTTTAGCTTTTAGTTATTCACGCGGTAATTGCGAAACTTCGATTGTGGCGTTCTTCAAGATGGAAGTGTCCGTTAATTTTAGGGTCTCCACATTAAATTTGCGGTCGTTGTCGGTTTTAATTACCAGTCGCCAAGCATGTCAAAGAGTATCTATCTAACTTTCAGATAGGGAAGCTGAGGGTGGGAGGTTTAGGGTTGAGGGACTAGACCGTAATGCTGCATTGCCTTGCCTTATTTGGTGCGTATCTGTATCAAAATTGCCCAACTTGTCAATATATATTTTTCTGAAACATATGATGAATTGAATTCATTTTTCACTACAGAATTACAACGTGAAACTGTTTGATTGAGTAATCAATCAAGAAGGAATGCATAAATATTGCCATATTTTCAAATGCGACAGCCTATTTAAACTGTAATAGGATTTGATGATAAATTTGTAGCAGACAAATTAAAGGAAACTAAGGAAATTTATGTCTAGACGTTAAATAGAGGAAATTTAAAGTTTAAACTCTTTCCGCAAACACGAAAGGAGCCTTGCGTTTTTAGGAGTCGAGTTAATATTAAATCCTGGACAGTGTGTATAGTTTTCGCAATAAACCGTGTAGGGGATTTATAAGCGGAATTGGTTGCACTGGTTTATTTCTATGCGCAACCTTATTTACAGTGCCGGGGGGTTACAGATATTGAGCTTCAACTATTTATTACATTCAAGTGTGTTTATTAATTAAAGATTTTCCCGCAGGACGTCATTTCATATACATTTACAATTACAAAAGAAAAGGAAATTGCCATGTAATGAGATACCGAACGATGGAAATTTCGGATTTGCAGTACAGTTTAATTAACGCGCAACTTTAATAGGTGAACGTAAATGTAAAATACACGATGTCATTTGGCTATGTCACCGTCAAATTTGTTTTAAAGTCGTTGCATAACAAATTCGTATGACCTACGTACTTCAGATTAGGCCAACACTTACCGATTGATTACTTCACACACAAATATATAGAAGACAGTGCAAAGTAAGTAAATAATAATAGTCGCTTTATAAGATTGCAGCGCCACCATAGTATGTATATGTTACCTTTCGAATTAAAACTATATTCGTGTTGATTTTGTGATTTTTGTCATTATCAATTAATTGTGTATATATTCGAATCCTTTGCGAAACCCGGATATAATTTTCATGTTAGTTCTCGTATCCAAGAATTATGTCAGGTGTTAATAAAGGGTTCTGTAGTTAAATCTTTGGAATTTTCGCAAGTTATTAATTTAAATCAATAGATGCCGGAAGTTACGAGGAGAGATTATAAAAGTTCTAAGTTTCAATTTTGATTTGTTTGAGCTATCTAGCATTATGTGTTTCACGACCAACGTGGGACCACACCAATATAACGAAAATGAAACTTAAACGGTCCGGCGAAGGTACCATAAAAACGGTTTTTTTTACAACACGCCCTCAACCTTTTGAGGATATTGAGAGATATCTATATAATAAAACAAATAGTAAATATGTTGCCTGTTGGACTCACGTGGAGTACTTACGCCTTGTAAGCTGTACTGTGGTTTTGCTTTTCGAGAACTCAAGCCCACTGGCAAGAGGTCAAAAGATGTAGTAATTTACATATTTATTTTATAGCAGATGCTAAATTGACATTTAATAGGCTTTAACAGTAAAAGTAGATGAAGTGATTACTTTGACGGCAAGGGTAGATAAAGTGAAACAAATTCTGTCATTCTTTAAGCAATGAGACGCAGAGCACGAAATAAAATGAAATTCAGAACACAAAACAATATTGTCTTCATAGAAACCACGGGAGAACAATAAGCTTTCTATGTGCGATGAATTTCATCATTATGGAATCGCTATGGTTGATTCAATAAAAGGTGACTAAATTGGTGGTAACGTTGTATTTTTGTTTATTTTCTTATGGGCTATCGATTTCGGCAATATTTATGCCATCATCAGGTCATGAGTCATAAAATGTGTGGGTCGAAAATGAACATGGAAGTATAACGGTGGAAAAAGGAAGTGTCGGTTAGAGTAGGACGAAACGAAAAAGCATTTTTTATTTAACTTGGAAGCACTGGAGTTCACGACTGGCTTGATAAATAAGATTTAAAAAATTGCGTGGCTGCACGGACGGTAGAAACTTTAAACTTTTACTAAGCAGACAACTGCTTTGTGTACTCGAATTAACCTTTTCTGAATACGATCCATTTTATCCATTTTAAAAACTTTCCACAAACGTTTACTTTACTTGACTATAACTTAAATCTTTTAAAATCGCTTAACTTGCACACTTTATTTCGAAACCGACGAACTTTAACAAAATAACTAGGGCAGATAGCCCGAGATTTAGAACAAATTTACATTACCGCCGCGAAAACTAACAGCTAGCGGCAACCGCGTTTTTTCGGCCAACCCAGTATTTAAGGAAACGCCACTTCCACTACAACAAAATCTCCTTCACGAATTTTTCAAATTAACCGCCAATCACAATAGATTTGCACATCGTAAATCACTGCATATTCTAACAGCGATAACACGTGCGTTAATTAAATTTGGCCCGATAAAACTCCGTATCGCCAACCACCAGATGTAACCTGTTTTAAATAGCGCAAGTTCGGCCAAATGCGTCTTACTTAAAGCATCTTATCTTAATTGAATAAATTGCAAATGCGGTAAAATTTAAACCAGAAAATACTGCGCAAATACAAACAATTCTAAAAGGAAAAATAGAAAATAAGACAACAAATTCAACGAATTTTGTGTTTATTCATAGATAATCATCAATATATTCATTGACTGGATTATCAAATCAATTTTTATGTCTTGAATCGAGTGTGTTTATTATTAAGCAATTCTGCTTTATCGTCAATCCTAGGTGTTGTATTAGAGATCATATTTTAATCACAATGTTTAAGTCGCGTTCAAATGAACTGAAATCAAAGTACTTAAATCCACGATAACTGTTGAAGATAATTTGTTAAAATGATTGATACGTGAATTCGGATCAAGTAACTAAAAAGTAATTTTCGAATGTCAGATATAATAAAAGTCATTGTTCATATATATAAATATATTTTTCAATAAACTTATAATTTAATAACGATAATAACTGTGTAATAAGTGCTAATCATTTCCTGAATCCTACAATAATCCAAGAATAACAATTCTACAAAACTGGCTTGGGCCTATGCGAAAAATTAGCTCATATTAGGTAAATGAAGCAACGATTTGTTTTTGAGTGCAAGTAAAAACTACATACAAAATCCCACTTGCCAATTTTTTTATAATTATCACAGAATTGCGAACACTTCATAATTTAGAGAACACAATTATTTATTAATGTCATATTATGGAATACCAAAAAGACAAAAATATTACGGAGTAGTCTAACACATCAAAGCTAATTGAATTATTAATTTACAAACGCTTTACGAATAAATTAATTTTGCCCGGTAGCAAGAGTAGTGAAATATAATTTCGGGTTAACCAATGGCATTAGCTGTACGCGATATTGTACTATAACCAAAAGTGTGGGGTGGTTGGGTTTCCATTTTAATAATTACCTTACTTATTTGCTCCTTTAATTGCATTAGTTTGGCAGATTTCAGATATTAGCGTGCCGTCCTCTCGTACTCTATGCTCATAATCTCATTATTGCGATACATTATTTATTGGGCCCAGTTTAAACGCCGATTTAGGATAGGTCTACAAAATTACAAACTGTAATAATTCTTGTAACCGGTAAGTTATGCTACATTCCGTACCTCAAAGACGCATATGTAAAGAATTTAAATTGCCTTGATTTAAATCATAGCAGAAATAAGAATGTTAATCTTTCTATTTTCATGGATAACTAGATCGAAATAAAAATAAATGTAAAATCTTGATTATTTGAAGTATTTTAGCTATGACGCAATATGGCCTTTTGTAGAAAATTTAATAAGCTCTCATGCGATGTAATAATATACAGGACGTTCCGTATTATAAAAAAGTCGTTTTTTAATTATCTGAAAAATGTGACGTTTTTTTTTAAATTGTAGATATGGATTGAGCAGAAAAAATACACAATTTTGATAATTTATCGTATATATGTAGCAACATTTGCTCAAGAGTTGTTTCGCAATTCTTTTGTAGAACGTTGCGCAAATATTTAGAATTTAGTGTTCGGAAAATCTAGTTTTTTCACGTGAGTTTTCACTAAATGTATCGTAACCAAAGTACATCAAATGTTTCTGCCCGCTGTACTATCATGTATTCGTAGCCATGTCGGTGTTAGATTTACCACAGTTATGCAGTTTTGGTGTTTTTAACGCTTTGAAACATTTGAATGCATCTTTTGAATACCGATTTGCTTAAATGAATATACATATGTGCGTATTGTGCAATACGAAACAATTGCGTTTAACTATTTACATATCAGCTGTGCAACAAGATTACTCCAAATGTACAAGCCCAAACGTATATGAATTGAACGGAAACAAATATGCAACTCAATTTTACTTTTCTGAATTAGAATTTAATTCTAATTAAATTCGGTCTGCGTTTGTCACATGGGGAGAGCGCATGCGCACTCTCTTACATTCAATGACTGCGCCACAAGCAGCGGTTACGCTACGTTTTTCTCTTCGCACATTTTTCATTGTAATTGTTAACGTAACTTGGCCAGTAATTTATCGTAATTCCTACCGATACATGGTCGACTTCAACGCGATAGTTGCATTGATGTTTTCCGCTGGTAGCTATACTTCTGAATGGTACACCGAGTGCATGTTTACCTACTAATCGATCAGCCTCGACATGATTTTGCTAATTGGATTTATTTTTGATAAAATAGTGAGAAATACACCTGATAATAAACTAATTCGTATATCTTCAGATGAGGAAAAAAATCTTCTTTTGATTGGTTTCATTATAATTTATAAACCCTCTTGAGTTGACATGGGGAGCAACGATCTGCAAAAAATGTGTTTCCCATGTCAATTTCCTATGTTTGGTTTTAAAATATTCACCCGGTATACAAAATAACGTCAACATCGTTACCTTACACGTTTTGTAGTCCGTAAAAAGAACTGCAATTCATTTTGAAACCGTTATTTTCACAAAACGACAACAAAAGAATGTGTTAAGGATTTTTTTTAGTTATTGGATGTGGGGAGAGATTTTATATCAAACTATGACGCCACTGCGCTAATATGCGCATATTAACAAGCGCGAAATCTATACTATCATCCTTTAGAAGAACGTTAAAAGCAAGGAATACAAATATTACCATACGCCTAGTACCTAAATACAACAAATTTGTCCAAAATAATAACGCACCTTTATCCCTACAATATAATAATATATAGTAACATACTATTAAGTTATAGCTAGAATCACGCCTCGTGGAGCTTTTGATTTTACGACAAACCAGTTTTGCTATTCAAACCGGTAATTTATTATTAGTTTAATAATGTAATGATCCCCTACCATAGGGGGACAACAGCTTTGAGCTTTAGTAATCGGCAGCGTTTCTAAACCGGGACATAAAATAAATTATAAAGGCGCTCTCAACAACTCGTTTGCAAAGTGAAAGCAACGTAACAACCTATGCGTGATTTTTACAATGAAAATAGGACACGGTTGACAAAGCTTTGTCCAACTATAATGCACCTTTTCCATAAATCCATCGCTCTAATTACACATTCATTAACTGTTTTTTACACGAAATGACCAGCTTTAAAGTTAGAATCTGTATTCGAGCCCATTTGAAATTCTGTGTGTGTACCCGTTCCATTATTCCCTATCTCCATATTCTATTGAATTTTGTCGCACGTGAAATTACACTAAATATACGTATATTCCTTTTCGAGCCACGTATTCGTGGGAAAATCATAAAATTGGTTTTATCGAGCACTGTTCTTCGCCGCGCTTCCGAAGTGCAAGATTTAAAATGAGAAAACAAAAACGCGCGACTACGATTCTGGTAAGAAAACCTTCAGTTCAGTCGTTAGGCCTGATATGATTACAAAGAGAAAAAAAGCGGAAAATGTAATTTCTAAATCTAATTTCAAGCCCTGAGCCTATATTGGAGCCATGGGCGACGACAAGTTAATAAATCACATAAATATACCAGATTTAAAAATAAGAAAATCGTTTCGCGTATAAAACCCATCGAGATCGGAGACTAGAATTTAATTTGGAATATCCGCTTTAGCAGGAGACAGGGGGCGCACAAAGGTGATGGTAATAAGGGATGTTTAATGGCCGAAACGATCTACGGTGGTATGAGATTCTGTCGGGATCGCAATGGCCTTGGTTAATGACAACCGGATCTCTATATAACTTCTCTCCATTCTGTTCCGGTTATTAGCGACGTTTTACTTCACAGATTCAATTTATTGTCACGGCTGCAAACGGCCGACTGCGAAAGCTTTTGTTAAGTTGAACTCGCACCCAATCTAACGCCCTGGAAAATGCATAAAGCGGAACAATTTCTGGAAACGCTAGTAAGCGAATTGTACTCGGGGGTGCAATCCCGACAACGATGCGTCTTTCCAACAGGTCAGAGAGTTGTAGGCTCCGTTAAGGACTCGTAAGGCGGGTTTATACTATTTTAATGGTCTATACCTTAACGGGTCAGATACGAATCGTGGGATAAACACTAATTATAGCCGAGAAAATCGATTCTCTCATTCGGTCGACGGTATCATTGCCAAAATTCCAGTCGCTTGCTAACAAATGGTGCTGATTTAGAGCTCGGTCACTGAATCTTTTAGGAATAATATGTGGCTCTACCATGTGATACATTTATTTCCACAAACAACGTAATATTCAAAGATTTATGGCTTCTATATTCCTTTTAAACGCATGTGTGTTCGTCTAGAAAATAAGGGATCTTATTGACTCTGTTTTGCTCTTATGCGCGTATAATGTTCCCGTTGAAGATACTTCGGTGCATACGCAATTAACCCTTTCCACATATTAAACGCTACGAGTATAAAAATCTTTTCAAAATAATAAAATAAGAAGTTTAATAAATTTGGAATTGAGTTTGGCATTGAACTGTGATATTTGCACTCAATTCACGTATGAACTGATCCAAGCAGATAATATTTTGAAACTGACCGTCGTATTGGGAGTAAGAAATATACTTTGTCACGTATCTAACTTCAAGTTAAGATTAGATTTAACTTCAGTGCGCGTTTATTGCCTTTTTACGTTAACGATAAAAATGTGCAAATGGGCTTATTATATGCGGTGGATTACAGTGATCCACCATTTAGTCCTAATTATGACCGCGTATGATGCACAATACGGTCTTTCCCTTTGGTACGTATACGCGTAAAAAACTATGGAAAAGATATGCTATTTGTATAATATTTCGGCCTGAACTAAAAGTCTGTCATAAGGCTCTGTCGTTTGCCTAAGAAACGCATACCTAGGCCTGGAAGAACGTTTTTTACCACCCGCACGTTAGTAAGGGAGGTAAATTGCATTGGGGGGAAAAATGATCGCTCACTTTTTTTACGGAAATATACGTTTTCAGAACCAGACAACCCGAATAAAAAGAATCTCGATGATGTCGATCGGTCTCTCGGTTTGTCGGTCTGTCTGTACTCTCATTTCCGGCCAAACGGCTGAACCGATTGAAGCCAAATTTTCTAGGCATATTATTAGACATAGGATCGCGCATGTGCAGGTGCGCGAGTGGTATCTGTGCTAAACACAGCAAATTTTTACGTTTTAAAAAAATTGAGCGGGGTTTTCATCAATTTTTAATCATTTGTTGCAGTCGGGTTGTAGTTCGTAATTCAAAACTATCCAAAACGCTTTTTTCGTATGTCCCTTGATTTAAGGATATAGTTTTTGCGCTGCCACGAAGCTTCATTTGGATTCTAAGGTAACACGATGATTTTAACAAGGTTTCTCTAACAATAGGTACATTCACTTTTTTGTTAGATTGTTCGATAAAAAATCCGTCGCTAATATACAGGGTGTCCAAAAAGTATGGAAAATCGTATATTATATCTGTTAATATCCATTGTGTTGAAAAATGTTTCAAACAAAGTTATTTGGTATTTAATATCTCATCACATACAATTTTTAATTTCAATTTTTTTTTAATTACCAAGTTATTTGATAGAGTGTTTTATTCACTGTTCAACAATATCAAATGCCCTTGCATCACTAAAATTTTGAAAAAACCTCGAAAAACTCTCTCTCTCTAGTCACCATGACCGTTTGTGCATCTATTTATTGAAACAATGACGTGTTCAGCCCAGTTTTACCTTGAGAAATGCGCATGTGCAACATTCAAGGTCATACGATTTGGTTCTGTCGACGGAAACAAGTCTGTTCATTATAATATCTGTCCTATATAAACAGCTCCGTTCAGTAGATATACGTCTGTTTAAGAGAATCGGGTTGGTTTAACCGACCTGTTTTTCGATAACAGACCGGTTTCCGTCAACCAACAGAACGTATCGAACGACCTTGCACTTGGCGCATGCGCAGATCTCTAGGTCAAAGTGAACTAAAACCGGTGTAACTTATTTACTGGGACAAATAATTGCAACAGGATTATTTTACGTTAAATTGATATGAACACCACAAAAGAGATAACTCGGTACAATAGGGAGAATTCACATTTTTAAGTTTTGCTACAAATGGGTTCTACTCATTTCATTAATTAATTTTAATTTTAATTTTATTCCTCTCTTGTTTTGGGCCCTCAACAGGCATGCGAAAAAAAATTATTAACTAATTTAAGAGGAAGTTTCTAATTGCTAACCGCTAGAGGCTAGAAAACGTACCCTGGAGCGAGACTACTCACTCTGACGTCAGTAGCGCGCTATTCTCTGAGCGCGCTATGTAAAGTTGCTTATAATAAATGAATGGAAGTCGTTTAAAATTAAAATATTGCCATTCAATAAGTGGAAGTAAATGAATAAACAATGGTGCAAGAGATACATGATCGCACCGCTAACGAAAAGATGAAACTTCAATTCTTTTCGCGTTAGTTACAGGACGTTACGGTTTAATGTTACTCCCCAATTTTATATTTTAAGTAATAATACCGATACTATGTAGATAAATGTTAACTATATGCTGTGGAATAAATTTATATACCTACCTATCGTTTGTTAATTCAAAAATTAATATTTTTGTAAATGAAGGGATCGTCTGCTATCCCGCCTGATTACTTAACTTACGAAAATCTTGCATTACGCTTTACGAACTATTTTTAGAAAGGTCATGTATCTAAACCTAATTTTAAATTATAGACACAACGAAGTGCGATCCATACTTAATTACTTTAAATTTATGCAGTTTTGGTCACGTACAAACGCAAGAGTCGGTGTTGGGCCAGTACGACGTACATACATCGCCAATGAATATTGCCTGCAATAAACCTTAGATGACTTAAAAATTGCCCAGACAAAATACAACAGCAACGGCACCCGATAAAATATTTGTAACGCGGTTTCAAAAGATAGGTAGGTACCCACAACAAGAAAGAAAAACCGGTGTTCAGCTGCATGTTAATTATTATCAGAGGTATAAAAGAAAACTGTGTGTTCTATTGCCGTGAAGATCATGTTAGTGTAAGTTGTTAGATGACTGAGCACTAAGTAGTAATCGCACACTATTGGTACATCAATGTGTGCTAAATTATGCGCGTCGCCTCTCTGTAATCCCGGTTTCATGTTTATATAACATCAGAATATGTTAGAAACATCACTGGGTGCTCACAAAACATATAAACAAAACCGCTATTCCGGATATTAACGTTCCAGGCGCTATACATCTTATTAGATCATTTGGAGGTGGGGCTTGAAGCGCGCTTGTGACGTCAGCCAAATAGAAAACGTTTCTGGACCGCGTCACCAAATTCAAACTTCTTTCCCTAATTTTGAGAAAACGCTGGCTTGTTTTGAAAAAATTCTTTCATTTCCATGCTCAGTGATCATTAGCACCATATTATATGAAAATTTATAGCACTTGCATTTTTTGCATTCTCCCTATTGATGTTCAAATTATGCACCGTTCACGGCCTCGCAGTGATAAACAGCTTCAGGTGTGATTGCTCTCATCTCTACTTTGAAATTCATCAATGCATCAATGCATTTGAAACACCTTCGGGGTGTGATGGTTCTCATCTCAGTACGAATGCGACTTTTCTAATAAATAAATAAATTTCACTTTCAAGTTCGCCCCAATCAAGCTGCTTATTCTACTTCTACATTCTACACTTGCGGCATCTGTTAGAAGAAAGATCGTAATATTGACTTAAAGCTTCTCAATGTGAGAGTCAGGAGCCGCGATCAATTTCCAAAAATTTATTACACAACTTGATTAACACCTGAAACAACTTTTGGACACGAATTGAAAAATTTGACTTGAAAACTCAATCCTGGTCGTGCAATGGGCTCAAATAAATACACAATTAATTGATTGACAATGACAAAGATTTATTCCGAAACATGAAAAAAAGAAAGCAGAAACCATGAAAGAAAAAAAAGCTTGCATATGTTGTTTCGGCATAATAATCCCACGCAGGCTATCGATAATTAAAAATAAATAATGTTACAGTTACCTACATTTGATTTATTGATTCAACGCAGCAAGAAAAACGACCAGGGCAGTAAAACAAACCTCTCAAAGGAGGGCGAAACGACCACTTAAAATTAATACAAACAAATATCGACATCTTTTATTTGCATTTTAATTTTATACAATGTGGTCATGGCACTTGCAACTTTTTATTCTGGAATTGTCTCAAAAACGAGTTGGGAGCAAATTTTTATACGACCAATCAAAAATTCCTTTGTAAATGTGCCGATCAAAAGTATGTTGATAAAATTGTATGAAAAACAGAAATTACATACGTGACTTTGCTATGTAAAAGATGGAACTTTGAACCGCCTTGATGTGGATTAGAAAATTTCCCAAACTCTTATTTTCAACAGGTATTGAAAGCGGCCGTGGGTTAGATATTGATAAGCGGACTCCATTCCCGCCAAACAGATGTACGTAATTAAGTGATGGCAACGATTTTGCCCTGTTTGTTAATTCTTGATTGAATATCCAACGGTAAATTTAAACCTTAAAAAATTAAACAGAGAATTTGAAAACTGATTGAAAAAACACATACCTTTGATTGAAAGGGTTGTAATATACGTCCGTAGTTCTTTATTGACTTGCTAAGTTTCCTTCCGCTTAAATCCCAAGGGTTTGGATATACAAAATGTAATTATGCGAAATAATTACACCAGATCCTTCAGTTAACCAACAACTTCGGCGGGACACCAATAGTAAGGCGTTTATTTATGTTTGATTATAATTATTCTTGCGAAGAAAATTTAAACTGCCAGCTTTTACAATTATTTTCGTAATAATAATGTACGTTGACTGGAATTTATAAGAGCGGACATAATCGTTAATGATCGTACAAAACCGTAACGTTTGAAATAAATATGTAACAAAAATCTTATAGCTATTTATTGAATAAGGATAGTTAGATAGACATAGTTAACGAGGATTTTTTTTATTATGACTATTTCAATATCCGAATTAAATACCAATTGATGTGCAGATATTTCCCTTAGTAAGTTATAAATGTAGTTACAACAAAGCAAACCTGCAGTTTTTCAATTTGTACGTAATATTTTCTGCAAGAGATGAATAGCACGAGATTTGTCCCAGAAGATATTTTAGAAGAAGCAGAATAAAGGGTTTTATATGAAAAAGAGTATCGTGAGTATAAAACTGTTTTATTAAAATAAATGCGTTTCTTAACTCTACCCTCGACTCTACCCCTAAATTTTTTAATTACTTCAAAATGTTTATCAGATCCAGGCGATTTTAAAACCTCGACCGGGAAGGTGGGGTCAAGCTCATCTGTTTGTAATTTTTCGCTTGTCACTTAAATTATTGTTAATAACCCTGTATCGAAAAGTAAAGCTTCTCTTACTAATCAAGAAGCATTTTATTTAATTAATTCCAAAACATGATTGTGCTAGACAAAAATTAAGCTTTTGGCAGATGTTCAACCGAGTGTTCAACGGTTAGTGCTTGTTTTTTAACAGAAAGCTTCGTTATGAAAATCAATTATTAACATCGGTATTTTATGTAAACCAAATTTAATTTTACAAAAACCTATTAATATGAAATAACTGAGTTGTATTTGTGGCTGCAGTGTGATGTAATTAAAATAAATCATTCCCGTAAATTTGACATAATAAGAAGTTGATAAACTAATTTAATAAAGTTATTAACGCTTGAAACACTTTAAAAGAAGCTGGAACTTGTGCGTAGGTATCTGAGCTGATTTCAAAGGCGAGGGGTGGTAACGGTAATGTGAGTGGAGGGTTAAATCGATTGGCAATTAAATGGTCAACCTTTGTTTTATTTTTATATACTCTTAACTTATGACAAGCTAACGGGCGAATAATCGGCACTGGTTAGGGCAGGCGTTTACGAAAGGACGAGAATGAGTTACTTATTTGTAACTGGACTTGTATTGATCTGTCGCATTATAGTTGCATAAGCAATTAAAAAGTAAGGCAGTATACCAACAAACAGCTAGTCCACTTATTTGAAACAACTGAGTTGTAACTTGTAACTAACGACCAAGTCGTTATTCTAGCAATTTCGTCAAACATTACTTTTATCATTCCATCAGGCTGAGAAACTGGAAGGCAGGGCAGTAGCAGTTAGCAAGATCTCATAAGCTAATTGTAATATAATTCGCATTTTTATTTTCGATCGAGTCACTCACAACTAGAAAAGGAATGGCTTCCAAATATCTGAATCTAACAAAAACAGTGTGGGTCAATAATTATTTGTTATGTAAAATCAACAGGAGAATTGCGAAAATTGCTTGCGGATGGTACCATTCCCATTAAATTGATAACAAACAAATGAAATTAATGAGCCTAATTTATATAACGTATTATACCAACCATCGATCCTGGCTTATTTACATTGGAACTAATAGGTACCTAATTAACAGTTAGGTATAATTAAAGCTGCACCTCCACATGCGTGGTTCCCATGGGACTCGTCAAATGTTTTAATTGTTAATACTAACTGCCAATATTTGTTACCTACTGTTATGGAAGTGACCATAAAATATATTTGATCTATGTATGATTGCCAGTTACATTGAATGTGTGCTGAAACCTAACGAGACTTCAATGCGGAATATTGCACGTAAATTTCAGATTCTGCATACCAAGTACAAACTATTGAAAGTTCCAGAACGGCTGACAGCAGCTGCGGCATGAGATGGAAAAATCTCTAGCACTAAATTATGTGTACGGCATTTCATGAGAAAACCGCCATTTTTGACAAAAGCTAACTTTCCCTACCACACTAAATATTAATATGTCCCTTAATAATTTTTACTTACTTTCAAATTTCTCCCTTCCCAGTCCTAAAACGCTACCACGTATTACAATTTTATAAAAAAGTCCAACGATAAATTTGAAATCTCAATTCCCTACTGGTTATTTATGGAATGTTGAGGGACTCGGTGGCAAGCGGTAGCCTTTTTAATGCAGCAATCAATCTATTATTCAAAGACTGAGATTTTCCCTTTCGCGCAATGGAATTTTAAGGACAGAAAAGACTAACTGTTTCTGCACGATTTAATTTTAACCAAGTTTTTACATTTATTTGAATATCAAAAAGCGAATATTGAATCCCTCTTTTAATGTTAACACTAATGTAAAATGAAATTTTAAAACGACGTCGTCGTCAAATATTGAAAAATAATAAGATCGATCCATTTACATTGAGATGGAGTTTTAATTTCAATTGGATCAAATGTCTACAAAATACCTTAGTTGAAATCGGAGTGAGTTCTCTTGTTTTGTAGGGCGCATCAGATGGAAATTTTCGAATGATATGTGAAGTTTGGCAATCGCAGATGATGGAGAAGTGGGAGTCCGTCGGGAACCAACGAGGTAATATGGATAATACCTGAGCACCAGAACCCAAATTAATTGAATTGGTTAGGTCGTTTAGGTCGCATGCCATTTTCCGAATGAGATGAATACTAGGCAGGAGTAGGCACTCAATATTCTCCCTCCCTTCTTTTAAGAAGAACCACAAGAACCTTCTGAATCCCAAATAATCCCTCCCAATAGTACCTAGGTACATTTAAGAAAATGGGAATCCCTTCCGAAAGAACAAGAAAGTTCGCTTCCTAACATTAAAATCATCCACCGACAGGCCTTAGGGAAATTCTTATTAAGTGTCCACCACAAAGAAACCCCACAGTTTTAGATGTTAAGGCATCGGCACTAAAATCCTCTAAAGAAAAAACCTTTCTTTCTGAATAATGAAACGGCACAAAACTCTAATTTTAGCATCTGGCATAAAAAGTGTACTAAGGAAACCCTTTGAAGATTCCAACTCTAATCTGCGCCATCATAAACTACCACGGTTATTACAGCGACGGAAGCTCCTATACTTGCTACCACTCTCGTGTGTATCATTCACTCTCATTCAAGCAAAATTTATTCTGCGGAATAGAAACGAAAGAAAAAAGAGAAGAAAAAATGTGGGCTAAAAGGGGAAATGAGAATGGTAATTTCCCCAAAACCTTTCCTGAAGGAAATAAAAGAGATAATGTGAAGGTGCAGAACGAGAAGAAGAAAAAACAGAGGAAATGGATTAATGGAGTGAACTGTCGTTGAGCAGCACCGGTTATTACAACAGCGCTACACGTTGAGATTTTGGGACGAGTCTTGCCAGCAATCTTGTTCAGAAGCTTGTTCTGGTATGGCACATTTTGTATATTTATATATGTCTCCATCTTGAATTCGAAATGTATTTCTCGGGATGTTGATCGATTTTTTGGCGTTAACCGTAGATTATCCATTGAGTTGGTAAGTGTGACCCTCCTGATACAAACAAAAAATGACATTAAATACAATAAACACTATGCGCGGCTTATCAGAAACGCAGCAACCAGCGTCAACAACGTCGTAGAAGAGGAACTGTAGGACGAAACGTCTACAAGTCATGGCGGGTGACTTGAGTACGCCTTTTTCATAAAACTTGTAATAAAACAATCAAATCATAGCCAATAGCGCTGAAAATTTACCCAGTTATGCGAAATGAGTTCCTCTATCTATTCCAGCTATGAAAAATGCCCTTAGTCATACAGTGGCAAAAAAATAGGGTGTCTCATGTCACCCGCTATATTTTTGACTTGAGACACACTATTTTTTTCAGTGGAAAATGCATTTCTACGTAAGGTGACTCTAAAATGATTTATTTTCAAAAAAAATTAGTTACCGAGCGAAACCGGGTTTTTCAGGCAGGTGAAATGAATAGAAATTGGGAAAAAATAATTAAAACAGCTGAATTTTTCCACGGGTGAAATCACGGGGGTTGAAAGGGGTGGAAAGTGGTGTTTTGCACATTGTGGTAAAACTATTGATTTTAGACGAAAATGTTAAAAGTAAAAGTTATAGAGATTAAAAAAATGAGCAACTTTTGTATCTGCACTATTTTCACATAACCTCCAATTTTCCTAGAAAAACCGGAAAAACTGTTTTTTTCGTTTTTTATTCTTATTTTTGCGAAAAAATGTCGTAGGGGTTTGAAATTTGGAGGTAACATAGCCTGTTTTATGATAAAACAGAAGATAATTGTTTGGGCCCATAAAGTTGAACCGTTTCCAAGATCTCACGATTTCTGAAAAAAAACCACCTCTTTTTCAAGGGGATGAAAAATCTATTTTTTTCATCGTACAGAGGTGCGCGGGGTAGCAGAATAAATTAATCTGGCTCTCAACTCGTCGACTGTATCACTGGACTTCAATCCCCTGTTGTTTAATTCTGCGATTAATACATACTTCTTCAGGGCGGTGGCCGACTAGTTTTTGATTCTGTATGTTTTCTATTTGCGGTTCATCTCCTGCATCTGGGTAAGAACCGGATTGTTGTACTGGTAGTAACTGATATTTTTCAGATTCTGAAAAAACTAAAAGTAATAAAATTATTCTGGAAAACAAAATTAAATTTAAACTGGAAAACAGGAAAATTATACAAACAAATCCTTGTGGAGGCTAGTTTAGTTCTAATTAATTTATACTTGCATGTGCCTGTAATTTCAATTTTGCTCGGGCGCCATAGAGGTAAGGTCCACTTGTTAATAGCCTATTAAAATGACA
The DNA here is from genome assembly GCF_008802855.1 of Photinus pyralis. NCBI lineage: Eukaryota > Metazoa > Arthropoda > Insecta > Coleoptera > Lampyridae > Photinus > Photinus pyralis. The sequence continues at coordinate 4,748,243 of NW_022170511.1, forward strand.
TTTCATCGTGTTAGTTTTAATTGAGTAATGCGCTTTCTAACTGACACATATAATACACTTAAAATACACAGAAACATGAATGGCGATCATCCCTCATCGGAAGAGATGTCGAAATATAATTCTTAATATTTCTAAACTTAACATCCGACTATGTGTCTCAGTGGTAGAGCGTTGGAGTACAAAGCCGGAAGGTCGGGTGTTGGAACCTGGGCTGAGGTAAGAATTTTCCATCTGTGGCAGAGATTAAGACCTTCTGCCGGGGCATCTCTAAAAAGTATTATGCAGGTCACACTGTAATTGGGCAAAACCTGTTGAGGCCCCAGAACAAGAGAGGGACAATATAAAAATAAATAAACGCGTGCCAGAGTAAACGCACGTGCATTGTATGTATCACAACTGATTACGGACAATTCAATCGTCTAACTGTAACTATTCAAATTCTAAATTCGCTTATTTACCCCATCAGGCTGGAATTCCAAGCGCTAGTCCCGTTCAATTGTGTACGAACAAATGGGTTAGAGTACAAAGATCGGTTGCCTTTAAAGCTCCTTCTACGGAAAACCACAACAAATATTATTCAAACCTGTCTGTGCATACGTCAAAGAATCAAAAGACTAATTGCTTGGGTAAATTTTCTTCCTTTATTAAGCAAAGCATAGTAGTAAATCAAGGGTTTGCTTCATACAAGGACCCTTTTGCAGATTATGAAAAATATATCATCCTCTTCCATCCGTTTTTAATACGAGTTTCACCGGTGTTAACTTTGATAGGTCTATAAACCCCAACTTATACGATTCACGTAAACGCAGATTTTGTCCAAAGTTCCTTTCGTCATTCTAAATCATTTGTTACAATGAAGTTAGTTTTCCACCGCCAGTTTTATCCCGACGAACTATACCGTTCACATCCCCAATAATCTAATCGACAAATTTACGTATCATTCCTAAACAAGCCATCGTTGTGCTTGTGGCTGGCAAGCACTTACGGTAGACCAGCACGTAGATACGCGGAATAAAACGTGGCCGCAGCGAGCTGCGATAATTTAGTACCCTCAAGACACACGGCTGCCTTGGTTTATCCATTCATCATCCCTGGCAGGAATTCCCTGCACTGCAATCCCAACCCGTTCTGTTATAAAATAAATACATTTTGTAAACACCTGCAGCATTTGAACCGTTTTTGCCACCTACCGTGTCGATTAAGCGAATTGCCGGCAACGTAACGCCTTGTAGGTATAATAAAATTGTGCTCAAAATACTGACCGTTCCTATATCATACAACTTGGATTATTCGAGTGAATAATGGATTATTATGTTTTATGGAAGGAATAAAAATGTTTATGTCTTGTCGTTTTTTACTTGTTTATGCCGGCAGTTAGATTTAATTTGCCACATGAATGTCAATGAGGTAAATTTATGGAATTGTTAACATGTGTGGGTTGCTTTATATGAGCCTTATTCTAATCCTTCCGTATAGCTTATGTGTGTTAAATTCAAGCAATAAATAAACCTGTCTCCTATACACTACACGTATGGTGAAAGATTATACATCCACCCGTTCTCCTGGAGTTCACTTCTAAAGATAATAGTAGAGCATTTTTATTGATCCCTTTAAATTGTAATCGTGGATGTTGCGTTCGGAACGGGTAAATGTACAATTCCTCTTAGCAGCCCTGTTTCAGGATTATCATACTTCGCTTTTAATTGACGACTATTACTGATCCATTCTTGATCTGTGTCTTCATCATTTACATGACGTGTAAGTCTAAAACCTTCTGTGCAAATATCTAATGTTGATTCAATGGATTCTATAAACGGTGCACTAATACAATAAGTAAAATAAGTTTGGTGAACCAGCACTCTCTTCCCATAAGGCTCATATTACACTTGGAGATTTATGTCAGAGGACGATAATGATTCTGTCCGAGACTCAATCTTAGGGTGACCATATATTTTAAGCATGAATGCTGTACAGCAAATAATAAAACAGTTTTTTTATTATACCTGAATCACAATCTCCGTTTAAAACACTCAAATGCGTGCGAAAAAAGACCTTTAAAACACACGTGCTTTAAAGTTGCTAAGTAACGATACTTCAAGTATGACTTTTGAAACTGTCATCTGGGGCTGAAATAAAAGATCCTCTTAGGTCGCTTTCTGTAAATGCAGAACATTTCTTTGGCTTGTACCTATCCTTTGGTTGAAGGTTTCACAAACGCGCGTAATTTAGGGTATGCTTCCAAATCTGTTCCACTTTTTAATCGCATAGCATTGTTTTAAAGTTTTGAATGAATGCACCAAAATATAGAAGATTTAAATACCTTTGACATTTCCTTCATATATGCCAGCATTATCGATGCATTTAAGACTTTATTCGTAAGTAACTTCCTATTCATCCATGGAAACAACTTTTCATATGCTTGATAATAGGCTTTACTGGATTGAGATTTTACACCTACCAACGTTTGTTTAGATTTTACACCAAGCGATTTAATGGACGGTGTATTATCTGTTTCAACGGAAATCGTTTTATTCACAAAGAAGACAATTTTTATAAGCAAACGTCAAGTGACATTTCCATGGCAATCGTGAAATTACGAACACCCAGCCCACTTAATTAGACATGTATTCGAGTATTACGTCAATACGATTTCATTGAATTTCCTATTTTTAAATTATACTGCAGGTATAATAAAAAATACTATAAGATACACGTGTATAATTGGTCTTTAAAACACTTGCAACGTTAAAGGCACTCCGCTTTGCGTCGTGCCCTTAAACTCGTTGCGCGTGCTTTAAAGACTTGATTATACACTTGTATCTTAATATACTATTTTATGATGCCATTTATTTTTAAAGATATTTCTCAGTTGAATGAACTTTTTTCAATAACGCTTGATTATCTTTAATTTTTGACAAAAAGTCCTCGCCAGACTGTCCTAAGTTACACCAGTAGAGGAGTACACAAGACTAGTCTAGACTCTAGACTCTAGTTGGTCTCAACCTCAACAAAAACACGTTTTTCGAAAAATCACTGGCGCAGCATTATAACGCATCACATGCTCTAGGACCTAGGTGGGTGAGGTACGGTGAGAACTTACCGAGTGACGACTGCCGAGTCGCGCGAATCGATTGCTTTCCACACTGTGCGGAAGCCCGGAATGGCAAAGCCGAGTTGCAAATTTAATAAACGGAGCAATATGCATACTCCTTATTTTACATTGAACGATATAATGCTGTACATTTGGCTGTACATCACTCGACGCTGTACAGATTGTCAAAATTCCGTACAATACAGCAAAATTCCGTACATATGGTCACCCTACAGAAATCGACACATTGTAGCAACGCATTTAGATGATAGTAGCAATCAATAATAATAATACAAAAACGCAAAATCTATTGTAACTCATTCAATTAGTTAAGGTGCTTTAATGTAGGCATATCCGGTCGTTTTTGCGATAAGAATTTTTGTTATCGGACGAGATTTGTCACGATTTAAGGATCGCGATAAGGTAAAAGAAACATCTAGCTAGCTTTTCTGGACGGGAGCACTTAAATTTAAATTCACCAATATCGAAATGCATTTCAAAGATGTAGGTTGGCAAACTGTTACGATGCAAACTGAGCGCCCAGAATGGGTTCATTGTCCCGGATGACCTTCAGAATGAAATTATACACCACATACAAATGGTAACACGTGACAATAACACAACCAAACAGATTAGGGATGATTACTAAAGGAATGAGGAGGTTAACGTTAGGGATGTAGGGATTGACGACATAATTTTAGAATCCGATGACCTGAAAGATCTGGCCTTAGAAATGCCAGTGTGAAGTGTGAAATGAAGTGAAGTGAAGTGAATGAAGTGTGAAATTCGGTTTTCTTGAACACGATCTCAAAAGAAACCTTCCTAATATTAAATTGATATCATGACGTATTGCCCCAGGTCGAAGAAAACAAGGTGATATTTAAATATTCAAAAGATGAATGTCATGCCATCTATTCCTCACAGCCTAAAAATACTATGGGAATAGCTAAAATGCAGAAGGGCTCTTTTATAAAGCGTTCTTTCGAAGGTGGGTTCATCATGTCTAATTATGATTGGCGGTGTTTTTGAATGATATCGAGGAAGGCGATTATTTAATTGTGGAACTGGTGTTTCGTTAAATACTGGAATCAATGAAAAAATGCTTGCTGGTTTGCGACGATTAGAAAGAGTTTCTTTACGATATATTTTTTATTTGTGCTGTCCGCCCGATTTGATTAGTTGAAGGCGTAGTTTGTTCATTATTACAAAAATGTTGTGCAGAAGCAAGTTATTGTCAATTAATTGTGTGTTTATTCGAATCCTTTGTGGCCCCCGGATAGAGCTTTCATGTCAGATTTTTCTTCTTTAATTTAAAGATTCTTGTTCAAAAAAAGTATATGAAAAGCGGTATAATGATTTACTGCGCCCAATCAGTACATTAACATTTGAAAAAAAAAGTGGCTCAAAAGGGAATGATTAGTCTTGATCCTTGCGGGGAACTGAAACCTTTTTATCCTGAAGACCAATGCAAAATTAAACAAATTGCATGAAAATTGGATTCGATTCCTTTAGATTTTCAAGAGTTTTATAATACTGTGGAAGATGAGGATGGTTAAATAGTTCACCTCCTACATATTTAAATTGATGAAGTGGATGATTGGGAATTATTATTGAACTTTTTTATCAATAAATTTCAGTTCGTTGTCAATACTATTATTTACGAACGTGCAAAACTGGCACTGCAGTAAAAGTACATCAACACGTGAATTTGAGAACTACTCTGTTCTTTGGGTATGTTAATTTGAAAATAATAACGGTGGCTTCCAAAACACTCAATGAATGTCCTCAGGTTGTGCGTTTCTCCCGATGAAGTTATCCCAAATGTTTTTTGGCGGGCTTTATAAATAAGCCGTAAGCGTTATAAACAACTCTCCCTATCGATTTACCCATATTCAACAAAACCTCTTTGTATTGTAAAGTAATTATTACCAGTTTATCTAAACTAAAATTTGCTTACTTAGCCCTGTTAACGTTGTACGAAATTGATAATGCACCCTTTATGGAAATACCGTTTCAACAATATGATACATTAATTTCGGTAATACACATAAATTTAATTCTGCGAAAGCCGCACAACTTTACGATTTGCGACGCTTCAGTAAAACATAAAATAGTGTTATTTCATATAACCACAAAATATATGGCACCTCGCTACGCATCTTTTGCCTGTTAATGTACGCATAAATAATAAATGTAAAACAAATTTCAGCGGCCGTACACCTGCAACAACGCCATTCTATTTAAACCCTGCCACGCTTTGTTTAAAAAAAGAAAGCAATTTAGCAATTAACCGAAGCGGAAAACGTCTCGAAAGTGGCGTGTTGAAAAGACATAAGACCAATTCTACTGCAAATGAAAATGCTGCGTGTTTAGATCCTATCGAAAATATCAATTTCAGACAAACGTCCGTTGAATATGATAGTTTGACGAAAGGTAATTTTTAAATGGCCGTTTCGTTACCTTTTTTGTATGCTACTTTAATAACACATTTCACTAGTCCGATATGTTTTTTACTGTTTTACAATAATATAAAATATGGCGCAAGAACCAAAATGTACCTACCTATCTTTTCCTTGCCGGAGGGATTTCTAAATCCTGTTGAAAGTCACTCGACAAATGAGCTTCACACCTTCTGCGTATGACCTTCATTAATCCACGTTTCATCAAGGTAATATGTCATTCGGCCTTCTTACCGGTATTGTTGTATATCTCTCAGGTATTTACGTCTCTATCTAATTACATCGTCATGTTCAAGTAGGACACTTTTGCGGTTACATTTCAGGTACCTTCAAGTAACATTTGTATTACATATCAGTACGTAATATTCTGCTTAAAATTAACCTGCTTCATTCTCGATTGTGGTAAATCGGGCCGGTTTTGTATTTCACGTAAGATTTCAGCCTTGGAAGCTTGAAAAATATCCAGGTTAGTATAATACGCTCGGTGATGGCGCCCAGATGTCGTCGACCCTAATTCATGTAGCTCCGTCCCTGAGGTTGTTAATTACATGGCATCGATAGTTATATGTGCACTCCTCGTCTTTTACACGCGTTCTTCTACGGGCTGCATTTACTGCCCGCAAGCCAGCCAGCGAAAGTGAGATTAAAAGCTACCTTTTTACAAATAAATTTGCAGAAATGCGCTAAAAACAGAGTAAGCATTGTAGATACAAGTGCCGGGTTTTATTATTATTATTATTATTAGTATCACTTATTCTTAGTCAATGTGTTAATTTTTGCGTTTATTTCTGAAAACCACATTTCTTGTTTTTAAAGCGACATCTTGTGGTTTGAATCTAACTCATGATTTCAATTTCAGGATTACAGTAATTTTGTTTGGTAAGCTTCGTTTTCCTTATGTATTGTGTATCTAAATACACGTTTACTGTATACAGATTTTTAACCTCAGATGAAATATGCTCCATTTTCCCTGAAATTTCAGTTAAAGTAAACGCCAGAATAATTCAAAAAGGCTTCCACTTACATCACATCGTGCTTACGCATAAATCAACTACCGTAAGCATCGTATTCGGTTTTTGATTTGAATTTTAAGCTTCTCATATTTCTAATTCTCTTCACGTTGTCAATTGACCGGATTATTTCGCGTACCGCACGTTATACTTCAATTAATTCAAAATCGTCAGGAAAACAAACAATCGGAAAACAAACCAATACATATCGTTAATCAATTGAACGTAATAAATCATTGAACTATTTCTTCCTGTTACGCACAAAAATTATTTATGAATTCTCGAACAGACAAGTGATTTATTAAATTTTTCTGACTCGACATTATCAGTTTTGTATGAGGTCGCTTTGTGCTCCTTAATCATGTGAAATGAGAAATATTATGTCAAATACTTAACCTTTATAGGAAAAAAAACTATTTTTTATATAGATTACGCGATGGGCAAACTAAATGGCCTAAAAAGAGGATTAAAGGAAAAAATCAGACAACCTTACAAAGCCTCGAAACCCTATTATCCTGTGATAAATGTTAGCACACTTGCATGTGAAGAGATCAAGAGGAAGATGTCATTAGAGCAACAAATAAATCATTCTATACATAAAAAAAACCGTCACTTAAAGATAATGTTGCACCTCATTCGTTCGGAAATAATGTTGTACTCAATGTAATGAGAGTCAAGTAATCTTACAATCACGTTTGTGTTTAATTTACATTGGTGATTGCTCTTTGTAAACTTCAAAAGTTTAGCTTATTAGATTTGAATGTTATTGGTGAGACTTCTGAAAGTCAAACAAAGGCGCAATTAAAGCATACAAAACGGGGGCAACCGAGAGTACAATGAAATATTTCCAAAACAAAGAAACGGGCGGATGTTCATTCTTGCTCTGAAATAAATGATAGTCAACAAATCCCGTAGATCAAAAGAAAGCAATACGAAAAAAGGGCGAAGCTCGTCCTTTAAAAGGAAAATGAAGAAACTTTTGCGTATTCGCGATAAAGTGATTTGTATTGATGGCGCTGCCTTTTCTCGCCTATACTTTTAATGCAATATTAAAATGAAATTGAGATATTCCCGCAGTTGTAGCGCAGTTTGAAGTAAATGTAATGCTATTGATGCGAGTAACGTTCGCGCTGTTTTTGTTGGATTACTTTTATGTTGTGGAATGAACTTGACATTAGTATAAGATGGAATATGGAAATTGCGTTATTAAAACCAACAGTAATCGATGGGTGCGTTACATTATGGATTATTGGACTATACCAGTATTCATATAAAAGCCATTAATTAATCATCACTCGCATTTGTTAAGTACCTAATAAGGAAATGAAGGCATTAAAATTCAAGAGACAACTAAACACTCTATTTTAAAACTGCATGAGTTAAATAAGTTGATCTGGTTACTTTATTTTGAAAATAAAATTTTATTTGAGTGCCTATTTTTATTTAAATCTCGTTGATTGATTTTGTTTCATCTGTAAATGCTCTATGTTGTGTCGCATGCTAAATTTGTCTGCTGGTCCCCGGGGTTATGGCAGGTGTTTAAATAAAAATTTGTATTATAATTGTTTGGAATTGTGGAGTTGATCAAGACTGCTGACTTAAAATTGCAATACCTATTTAAAATAAACACTATCTATACACGCTTTCACATGGACGTTTTTTAATGAATGAAAATCTAATAGCATATAAACAATTTTCTGTGGGTGGCACAGATACACCACCCACACATCTGCGTATGAGTCTACCCAAAATCTTTTCAGCTCTTCCTTTTATGTATCAGAATATTTGTACCACATTTGGCTCCAATCGGTTCAGCCGTTTAGTTGGAAATGACAGTACAGACAGACACACCGACAGACCGATCGACATCATCGAGAGTTTGTTTGATCCCGAGTCTTGGTGCTCTAAAACGTGTATTTCCGTAAAAAAAAGTGTGGGGTCATTTATTACCACAATACAATACCTCATTTACTAGCGTGCGGGTGGTAAAAAATTACTTTTTTGTCAATAGGTCTTTAGGTAAACACACGCAGTAATTAATCTACAGAAACTGGCACAATCAAAATCTCCAATTAGTAAATTATAACAATGGAAAAAAAATTTTTCTTGAGTTATTTGCTTTACTGAACGGTTTCAACCAAAGAAATTTGAATTTACAATGGACGTATAAAAGATTGACACAGTACCTTTTCACTTAAAATGTTTCTTGAAGTTGAAGTTACTGTCGGATCCTCAATGAACTCGATTTTCCAATTGCAATTGCTTATAATTATCCGATGTGGAGTGGAACGAGGATTGAGAAATACCGGCTGCCTTAATATCGCCTTGAAATTGGAGACTCCGTGGAAAATGTTTAGGATAACGAATCGTTGGGGTTTTCTTTAGTGTTTATTGACCAGGAATCATTGCCCATTACTGTGTCGACATTGATACAAATTTTCGCCTGATTAAACTCATTGGGGTAAGTTTTGGTAGGGATATTTGAGTTAGATTTGAAGACCTTTTGTTGTTTAAATGAACGAATTTAAGTGGGGGCATATTTGGTGTGTGTCGTATATTTATTTGTTGAGACGGGAGTGTATATTCGTTCATTGACTTCGGCTGCAAAATTTTAAAAGTAATTCCGTTTTTGGCGTGTTTCATTTGGTAGATAATTGCCATAACATAATAAGATCGCTATTAAGACAAATTTTCTTTCTTTGATCAAACAACTTATTTCAAATCGGCCGTCTAAATTCTGAATATTACAGTATATAATTGAATTTAACAGACAGATATTATTGAAATTGTTAGGCTTTCGCGATTGTAATACAATATTAATCATAACACGTAAAAGCGTAAGAAGTGAAATGGTTGTCAAATTATAAACGCTAATCAGCTCAATTGAAGGCTGTATTATTCAGACATTGCTTACATTAACCCATTATAATAATGGCTTTCTGCTAACGTAATAACAAATGCGGAACAATGTGACCTACCTAAATAAGTATGGAACATGTGCGGATTAATATACCATCCTCGTGTATATGGATTTACCCACATTTTGCAAAGCTTATTTTCTGTTTTTCACGATATTTCCTTCTCCACTTTTCACGAGGATGTCAGCTCATTAATCAAGCGCTGTTTGTATTCTTAAAGATATAATTGAATCTTACTGTCTTCTATCATTCCCTGTCAGTTATAACATAAAACGGAAATAAAATAGTAATTTAAGTTAATGGGTATTAATATTACTGTATAAAAGACACTTTCGTTGTAATGTTTCCACTAAAAACTGGCTACTAGATGTTTTTCCCTAGAAAAGGAAGCCAAATATTTGCTTACAGTCTTATTGAGGAATGTAACTTCATTTCCCCTTTTTGTTGTACCTAACACTACGTATCCGTATATTTGACTTGTATTTAAGGGTACAAGATTCTTTCAGGTACAGTAACCTCGGCTGAAACCATGACCCTTCCCCCTCGATTTTTTTTTATACCTGCGTTATGTCTTCTTTCTTTACTCGCTCTAACAACCCGTTGGGGTTTGCTTTTTTACGCTATTTACACTCCTTTCTTGGTGCCTCTCTCACGATTCTGATTCCTTGTCGTCCAGTGAACCATACAGCCCCACGTCCTGTTTTATGTCTTCTTCACGTATCCCTCACAGCCGTTCCACGCAACTCCCTCTCCAAATTTCCACTAAGTAGGATCAAATTCGTGGCCATGGTCTTTGTGAACTAACTCTAATTTAAATTCAAATCTAATTCAACATAACGCTAAGTAAGAACACATATATCTATTCATATTGACCTCATTCATTTGGAATTTTTCTTTATTGAAATTAACTCATTCCTAAATCAATTAGTTAACCAAATACATGCGACACCAACTGTTTTAAATTACCTTACCGTTACTATCTTTAAGAACATTCAAAACCAAATTTACCTGAATAATCTATTAAAGTGTAACTATATTTTAAAGACACACAAGCCTTAAATTGGCATAAGAAAATAAAAAACACTATATCCCGTAAATAGAATGTCCTTATAGATAATGCTGGTGATACAAAAATAAGGTCGGAACGCCTCTTCTTACATTGACAATGGTGTGGAAGATTAACTAACAGAACTGTATATTGGAACCTTTTCGTTTATCTGTCAAGGAGCCTCTGAATAGAATTTTTTCGAAGGTCAACCTCCAATGTTTATACAGAGTGGCCCAACGAGAAGTATACAGAGGGCTTTTAGGGTATTAAATTTAGAAATTTCGAAAAATCGTCGAACACGTCAATTTTGTATTCGAGGGGGACAACTTTTGGAATACAAATCACGAACCCAAGTCTTCACCCCTCTACGTAGGGAGCTTAAACCCTAAAATTTTAAATGGAATCCTATGCGAAATGGCACATTATTTGAAAGCCAATTTAATCGTGATTACTAATCTGCTTTGCATTTTCCCTCCGCCCGGAACTTTACAAGGGTTGCGAGCACGTCTAACCATAGTGTAAGAATAGAATACACTATGGTATAACTCAACAATTTCGAGCGATTACCCCTGAAATCTTGCAACATGTACGGCAGCGTTTTGAAGCAAATCTTTATTATTGCATGGAAGCAGGCGGAAGGCAATTCGAGCATTTATTGAAATAAATGTTGTGTGTTTAAAGTTATTTGTTATTTTTTACACAATTTAAACCTTGTGTTAAAATTTAAAAATTGTAATACAAGGTGACTTAGATCGCATTTATTTTGGTTTCAAATGCGAATATCTCCGAAACGAATCAATAGAATTTAAAAAGCAAAACAGATTAGTAATCACGATTAAATTGGCTTTCAAATAATGTGCCATTTGCCGTAGGATTCCATTTAAAATTTTAGGGGTTAAGATCCCTACGTAGAGGGGTGAAGACTTGGGTTCGTGATTTGTATTCCAAAAGTTGTCCCCCTCAAATACAAAATTGACGTGTTCGAGGATGTTTCGAAATTTCTAAATTTAATACCCTAAAATCCCTCTGTATACTTCTCGTTGGGCCACTCTGTATATCGCCAGCAATGAAATTGAAAATTTCTCACTAACAGGCTTTCCAAGTGGTGTTGGGGCGCTTCTTTAATTATACCAAAAGGGAACACTTTTCACTAAGTAACAGTCTTAAAACTTGATATTTATTACTGTGTTTTAACTTAGAGCGATTGTAGAGAAGAAAAACTCCGCCGCTCACCCTTTCCGGGCTTCAGGCTGTAACCAACCTCCATCCAGCTAGACCACAGGCAATAGAACCCACATCCTACCAACCACACTCCTAAAAGCAAATCTCAACTACGGGTCGGCCAACCACGCTTCGAAAAGTGTTTATAAAACCCACGGTGACTCAACCACTGGTTCAAGTTCCACCCGAGGTTGGCCAACCAGGGGTTCAACCGGACTTTTATAAACCGATTCCATTAGAGCTATCTCTTCTGTATTCTGTAATTACTCTTTTTATCTACGCCTCCTTTCCGGAATCCAATAAGCAAACAATGCGCCAAAGAAATTAAAAGATGTAGAAAAGACGACGCTTACAAACTTGTTTTAACCATTCCACTACATATACACTTATTCAGTTTACTGAAAAATTCAACCCTCTAATTTTTTACACCCTGCAAACTTTCAATGAGCGACGTGCTTATAATGTACTCACTCCTGTTTGGCAAAAAAGACATTTAACCCGTGCTCTTAATACTTTTAACAGTTTCTAACAAAATATCGCAATTACAGCGACTCAAACATTGCACTGCACTACAAACATCCAAGCTAGCGCAATTTGAGGATTAGGTAAACAATTCATTGTCGCAAACTAATCTTTACTTGAACAAAGTTACATGCGAAACTGCATAGGACGTGTATGTGTAAGGAATATCCTGCTGGTAAAGTATACTGTGGAGAATAATGCAATTGCGATTAGCCGGTAGGTATATGTGTTGTATATGAAAGTGTAAAGAGAATCGCCTTAATGCATTTTTGTAGCTCACTCACAAATGAGAATCGTTTGAAATGAAAATTCTCTACGAACCTAAACGCGAATGAACGGAGAAACTATAGTTTCTGTGAACAATTGTAACAGATATTCCAATTGAGCAACACATTAATTTATATACGTGAAACGTTAAACGACACGACAAGGGGATTATTGGGGCAAAACGTAACGTGTCCTACTTGCTCAGTGACAATTTTATGTAACTAATGCAATGAAATTGCGACTATGTGACTTTACAAAGTAATAGTTTGTAGAACTAATCCGCAATCTAAAGAATGTGCGGAACGTGGACAGAAATGGGAATCAGAAGGATTACGAATACTTTCTTGTAAATCAGCACGACATACATGTGTTCCTTATGCTGTGTGCCACGAAAATCAAATAAATCTTGAAATAACTATTAAGTAATCGATAATTGGGATGAGGTGCGTTTTAGAATAATATCCTCGGATATAGATGTGCTATAATTGTAATCGATAAAGCGCTAGAGATGTGGCACATATCAGAAAACTCATCTCTCCAGTCATTATTTTAGCAGAAAAAAACAGATTGTTTAGTGCGTGATACAATTATATAGCGGTCCCCAAATGGAAAATATTTTATTAGAAGATTCAAACAACAGAAATTTAAAGAGACGTATGCCTTTAGAAGCATATTATTTCGAATCTGGTCACGTTCACATCTCCATTAGTTTGAAAATAGTGGTCCGCCGCATTTATGGCTGTCGGAAACAAGTGACACTCGTTATAATGCGGATAAGCTTTGACGGGACCGAGTAAGCAAAAGCGCTCCCACTGCAACATTTTGCTGCCATATTACTCAAGCGTCAATTCATCTTACCTAAATTTTAGTGTAATTTGCCGGAATCGACTGAACTAACAAAAACTGAGCGCCTAAACAAACCAAACGAAATGACTGTTTTCACAGCGACGTTTTTTGATGTATGTTCACCGCACGCAAAAACCAAGCTGAATGAAATGGATCACTTTTCTTTAGAGATTACGAACTTTGTTATTCAAAAGCTCCGAAACTAGCGACTGTTTTCTTTTATTTCACATTTTCTTAACTTTTTTGCGTAGGATGAAAGTTATGTAAGTTATCATAGGAAAATAACGTTTTTGGTTAAAAGTTTCCTTCCAAACCTCTTACCTTAATCATATAAAAAGTGTTTTCTCTTTGTCAACATTTCTCAAGCGCTGATGCGAAATTACTATCAAAGGATTTTCATTGAAGAGTATATACGTACGCATTTATTGGAATAAATCCACTGCAACCAATCACATTATGCAGGTATAATGTAATTATTTCAGTTGTGAACTGAATTCGGTGTTTATTGGAAACACCTCTAATAGTGTTGTTTCAGGGTTTACTTCGACGTACCTAAATGGTAATATCCCAATATAAATCCGCTATTGCATTGATAATTTAGAAGCTTATTTGTATGATCATTACACAATTCTCACATCATGAATTAGTCTGTGTACAATAACGGACGCAATAAAGTAATAACTGTAACCGTTTCAGCAGTTTGTTGAGCTCCACCTGTTGGTCGCGATTTGTAGCTGTTAGCTGTTTCTACAATAAATTCGCTTGACAGTAAAACAAAAAGGATTATATCCTAGGTAGTGACTTATTTATTGTGCGTATACCAAATCTCGTTCAGAATCTGTGCAAAAAACAATTTAATAAAACCATTGTGTTTAAAATGTTGCAGCAGTGCCATGGAATAACGAAATATGTTGCCTAAAGTGTGTCGAAATAAACAATATCATAAAAAGTTAATTCCTCTTAAAAGTTTCATGAAGGAATACAAAATGTTGGTTACCTTGCGTAGATACAAAGACAATAAACTGTTGCAATTTCAACTACTCAATAAAAATATTCAATTATTTCATGTTAATTGAGGTACTAGAAATGTTTGTAATTTTTTCGTGAAAAGTTCCGTATAAGAACGGTTTACCAAGGATAACCATCTTACCTTCTTCCTTTTCCTACAGTTTATAAGATTTCTTCTCTCACTTGTTCAATAATTTCTTCTTTCTGAAAACTCTTCTCAAATTTCTACACTTCTTTTTCTTCATAACTAATAATTTTCTCTGCCTGTAATTTGATCTTATCTTCCTTGATATTTATATCCTGTTCTAACTTTTGGTTTATTTCTTGCAGTGATTTTCCTTGATCCTTCGATGCTGTTGTTTTAAAATGTCGTCTCGCTTCCGTTGGGTTCTTTCAAGCTTTAAATTTAATTCTTGTGCTGTAAGGAATCTTCTTGAGCTTTGATTAAGTTTTCTTCAAATACTTCTTCTCTGTTCTAACAAACTGTGTTTTCTTTCCCTTGCTCTCCTACCCCCTTCAACTTCTCTGCTCCATACTGTAGTATGGTATGGTGTATCTTACTCAGTCTCTTGATCTGTAATATCCTCGGCTTGGGGTGGTATTTCTTTTACATTGACTAATGGCGCATTGGACTGCTGGTAAAACATATGTACAAAATGGATAGTTTGCATCTGCTCCTCAGAAAGGTCGCGGGGCGCGCGGAGCTTCCCCTGCCGTCGCTCTTAGTTTCCCTTATCCTTTTTTGGTGAAGCGTTTTCTTAGTGCTGATTCTTAGTGGTAAACATGAATCGAGTTTTTTTGACGTAAACACGCAGTTGTATTTAAGCGTATTTGTTGCAAAACAGTTGGTTTTACTGTTATCGAAGCTTTTTGCAAAACAGTTATGTCAGTTGTCAGGTTTTAGAAGAAGGTTAGTTAAGTGCTACTTACCAATTAAAAGATTGAAGTCGTTGTATTAAAAAGTTAACGTTAAGTCGGTTTAAGCCCTGGTCTTTGAATATAAAATTATATTCAAAGCCCTGGTTTAAGCGGAACCGTATTTTCCCGTTTACGAAAAAGTTGAATCGGAATGCTGTGGTTATTCAACGTTTGTTGTTTAAGGGGCCATCAAGTTATCAATTAAAGGGACTTTGTCCCCCATCAAAGGGCCAATACTCTAATTGTAATTTTTGAGGAATGAAACGTTATTAGATACATTTTGTCAGCCGTTATTAATTTATATTATGATGCAAAAGTAAACCTGTTGATGCATAATGACCTTGACTGTAGTCTTTTATCCGTCTGTCTTTGGCCTTTTCATTTCTTTATTATTTTTTTAAATGTTCCATTCCAACTTACTATTAAACCTAACAATATAGAATTAAACGGCATTGCTTTTTGATGTACACAGTGGAGCATTCAAAGCGATCCACCAATTTGAAGTTGAAGTTTGTTTTCCTAATCGTGCTTAAAATAAACATTCGATGTTACAGATACAGTTAAATTACGAGCACTGCAAATTCGTATCCAAAACACTGCAAATACTTGGCAACATACAATAATTACCCTACAACAGGTGAAAGAAACCCCGACTTTAGTGAAAATCGTGTTATATACTGCAAATGCATTACTTTACGTTTTATACATTACACTGTTGGTTGCATAAAGGAAAACGCACCCCTGATGCAACATTGCCAGAGATGTTACAATGTATAATTAGAAAGTTTGCTTATATTGCATCTCATAGAAACATACCCACATTCACATTAAGGTTTGGATTTAGAGAATATAGGCAACTGGTGATGCACATGTAATTCAATGGGGCGTGCATTGCCTCAGAACTTCATTCACCATTCCATAAGCAAGGGGTGTATATGATCGGAAAAATATGCATTAGGTAGATAGATGTACAGAGCATAGTTTCCATACAATATAAACTGAAATTTTGTCCATTAATATATGTTTAAAAAATCTAGAAAACATGCGTCAAAAGAGTTCATAGTTTAGGAATTAATTGCAAAAATTAGGGAGCATTTTAAGCAATACGAATGTATGGGATCGGTAGCGTGAATACTTATCTATATTTTGGCAATTTATGTGAAGCTCAAAAGTTTTCATAAAAAAAGTGGTGAATGAAGTTCTGAAAAATGGGCATGTAAACTGGAGAAATGGAAATAAACTACGCAGCTGTGACTAATATCGCGGTCAACAGTGTAGCTTCTTTCTCACAGAGGGTGCCACCAAGAGTTTCATGAAGTCGGTAAAAAATACGATAAAGATATGAAATAGGTACCTAAGCGCTTTTATCTTGCGATGGAGTTGTTCTTACTTTTTAACTAGGCTAGTACCGTTGAGCTAGTACTGTGTAATGGGGATAACAAAAGACAAAAATTTACGAGCAAAAAAAAACTAGCAGGCTATGTAAGTTGCCTATGTTAAATCATTTAGCGATTCTCTTTCAAGGTTAAACAGAGCCTGCTTGTAAAAGAATTTGCTGACAGCAAGAAAAAGATCGTTCACTGGTATATTTTTATTTTGTCAACTACTTGCTTCGAAATTTATTTGGTTTCTCTTTCCTATTCATTGCAAAAGGTAACCTCCTCTACCTATCGTTTTATGAAATAAATAATAGAAATGGGGATAGGTAACATTCCTTTATAACAAATATC
Source organism: Photinus pyralis (assembly GCF_008802855.1). Lineage (NCBI taxonomy): Eukaryota > Metazoa > Arthropoda > Insecta > Coleoptera > Lampyridae > Photinus > Photinus pyralis. The sequence goes on from NW_022170511.1 coordinate 4,765,281, forward strand.
AAAATTTTACGTTATTTTTAGAACAAAGGGCTGTTGTATATTGTTGTTGATGTCTGGCAAGTTGCGACCTTGTGTGGGTGTTTATTTGTAATGCGATTTGTTTGACCGTCTTCCTTATTCTTTATCTTTGCTTATTGCACTTTGCAGATTAAAATACCGTAATTTATAATCCATACCTTGTTGCAAATTAAATTTTTTGAACTTCAATAGTACCATTGAATATTCAATGATAGTACCTATTACATATTATTAGTATTAGTTTAGTCAGTTTAGTGTAATGAATGCGTAATAATTGACCTATACAGGGTGATTCAAATTCAAAGGCTACCATGGGGATCTCGGGAACTGTAAGAGATAGGTAGTTTACATTTGACAAAGTTACCCTTGATGGTAACATCATCTAGTTTTAATAAGAAATAACGTTAATTCGTAAAAACGCAAGAAACTACTTACGTACGTTACTTAAGACAAAGGCAAAAAAGATGTTTTACAAGCATTAAAAACATTGATGTGTACATTTTTGAAATCAGAAAAAAATTCTCTATCAAATCACACAAAAAGTAAAAATTACTTCCATAAGAAACAAAGTTGATGATAGTTAACCGGAGACGAAACGTCAAACTTCAAATTTAAAAGTAGCATCTTGTAGAGGGAAAAAAGTGGCCATAATAATGTGTCATTTATTATTAAATATCTTTGTAAATAACTATTAACTTCAGTAAAAAACAAAAACGATTTTCAAAATCTCGTTTTTTCCGGATATCTCCGAAAGTAGTCAGAATTTCAGTTTCAAAACTGTTTTTGTTAAGCATCAAAATACACAACTCTGCCAAATTTACCACCTACCTATCTCTTACATTTCCCGAGATTCCCATGGTGGCCCTCGAATTCGAATCAGCCTGTCAATTACTAATTTACAAAACACCATCCCTCGAATGTAAGACATTGGAAACAAATGTATATTTAGGTATAAACGGCTAAAAAATTAAAAAAAAACGGTATACCGTATGTCCCCGGATTGACTTTACAAGAAGAAAAACTTTTACTATACTTTTTGACAAAAATCCATTCTCCATAAAAGCTTTTGCTTGTTCTAATTCGAAATGTCCCTACCGTTTCCGAGAAAAATATAAAAAAAACGAAAATATGGTTGAACTTTTCCAAGTCCTAAAAGTCAAAACGCGTCTTTACTGTAATAACATTTCGTTAGTTACAAAGTCTTCGTTACCTGTTATTTGAATAGGCACTAGGATCGTTATAACTTATAAGTATAACAAACACACTTCGCAATGACATTGAATTTCATTAAGTGAAGGAATCAAGAGTTGTACTGAGGGTCCTGCCAAACATAAAGCCCCTGTCGCCACTTGTGAACCAATTTTACGACCTTAATTTTGAAAGTCCCCCATGCCAATAATTACGCGATTTTTACTTCATAAGTTACGTTACAAGCGGTTCATTATTCTCCTCAAGTTATGTGCGGTAGAGCTAATTATAATTTTCTTAACCTAGCAGTCTGTAAGGAGCCGTGAACGACCTTGCGTTTGTGTTTTGTATCTTCTTGTCGTGTGGTTATGCAAATCAAATTGCATTTTTTTTTAAAGCACCATCTGTGTTGTTTAGGGCCCACTTAAAGAGAGTATAATTATTTTTTCACTACTAGCGTCTGATGACATGATTATTAACCTTTTTTCCACTTGTAAAGTAGGCTTTCTCGGCATTTGTTCAAAGTGGTTAATAATTTTTTATTATTAACTAGTAGTCAATAATGAGAACTGTCACGCTGTCACTTTTAGAAAACACAACCCGAAATTTCGCTCAATGAACGTTTAGACAAGTTCTCTAAAACGAATAATTGCCACCATTCGCAATTTCCAGAGAAATTACATACCTAAAATTATCACATTTTGAAAAAATTCGAACGAAATTACTCTTTGAAAAATCTCAATGACAGAACAAAATACGGCCTATTTGACTTGTACTTCCACGTACTTGATTGACATGTTAAATTAATAAACAAAAATTCTGTCCAACCGTTAACTCTCTTATCAATATAATATGTTAATTTAGAGGATTTCAAGTGCTAGTAGTGAAAAAAATAGTATATATACCACGGTAGAGAAGTCTCTTATTGCCTTCGCACCTTACACCCCTCGGCGCAAGCGCCTCGAGATGTAATCTTGGTGCTCAGGCAATAATACTGGACTTCTCTACCTTGATATATAATGTACTATTAAATATTTGTATAGAAAACTGCTGTAGTTACGCTATTCATTATTAGGTACCAGCACATTCTAACGAAAAAAACTTTGTCCTTTACTATGGGTACTTCTCTTTTCAGGCAATCCCAGCCTTAACAGGCAACTTATGTGCATAATGATTTGTGTTAAAATTAGTTTGAGTAGCAATCTATAATTACGGGATAATTTGATAGGATATTACACAATTCCGAGCGTATGTAATTGAATTCCACTGGAAACAATTTCTAACTCTACCCAATTATTGGATATTAGCGATATTGACGGAAACAATAATCTCACAGAATGTGATCCCAGAAATTGCCGCATCTTACGTAAAATATTATACTACAAATACCCCTATCTTAATGAGACTCATTCAATTTGTATCAATTTTTATAGGTGCAATATTTATTTCGGAAATTACATAAAGCAACATCTGTAATTTTGATATAGGGAAAGATTTCAATTAAGTGAGTTTATCTGTCCGACAGTCCGTCCGGATACGTAAACCAATAGATCTTCTAGAAGATGCCTGGTAGTGATTTTATTAAAAACTGGTTCCATCTACCTTCTATTCGTTGGTCATTTTCCATTCATTCCTATGCCCAAACCATGATAGTATTAAAAAGCACTAAAGGGGTTTAATCAGCCCGAATTTAAGGGTAGATGTCTTTTTGTTCCTCAGTACTCACTGTTATGTTTTCCTAGAAAGCAATTACCTATTTTCTAATAATTAACTCTTACAATGGCAGCAACCGTTTCTGACACCTAATAATCGCACTATATTGTTGCAGGGGTAGTAATTAAACTTGTTTCCTTACCATTTTATAAACAGCACTAACATCTCGCCTTTAACGGAAAAAAGACAAATTAATCTTTCATACCCTTTCAACTGTAACACTTTCAGGACTTGCATTTCCGTAAACTCAGATACCTTAATTTTGCTAGCAAAAATTCTAGATCGTAAATTAAAAAATCCTCTCTGTTCATACTTCTAAATCCTTTCGTTCATATAAAAGCACTTATCCCTCACTTTGCACCTTACTAACAATAATTTTACAAAGTGCTGCAACGAGTGAGTCTTCTACTTTCGTTCCATAAGACACCGACAGTGGTTTTCTCAAAATATGTTGAAGGAATAAATTCAGCTTGTTGCATGCAATAAAATATTATATACCTACCCTTATTGTTTTTGTGGTAAATAAACCACGTTAAAATATCATTAAATTTCCGTTATGGCGAAAAGGAGACTGGAAGAAATAAGAAGCAAGCTTTTGTCGAGACACAAATAATTCAGTTAGTCGTTTTGTATAGTTGGGAGGTAAATGAATTTGTCGTTTTCTAAATGAAGCGAGGTAATTGTCAAGTAAGGTAGAAACTAAAAAGACGAATTGACAAATATAAATTGAAACGCTTCCTTTCATTGCTCTATCGTATTTAACAACGGGAAGTAGTTTCCAAAGTTAAAAGGATTGAACCGTGCAATCTATATCTAACCCCACTATTGGCAAAGTTAGCGTCTAAGAACACCAATTAAATATGTTTCAAATAAAATCTAATTCTCCCAACATCTCGAGTATCCAGATTCGATTACTTTGTTACTGTACTCTTCATCCATACAGTAGTCTAAACTAAATGATAAAATATACCTACAGCTGGGTACTGTATGAGTAGCACAAACGTGAGAAACGAAAATTTAGTTAATTATTGCCATTACAATTAATTAAAAACTTTGGATCGGCAACTTTTCGCGTCTTTAATCAATAAAAATTAGGGGTGCACTTGTTGCTGTATGATTTTCCAATCTTTCAGGCGGGGAGAAATTAAATTTTACGATAATTGGGCTCGTCTTTGATTTAAGAGCTTGTTTACGGAATCCTTGCAAGTAATCTGGGTTGATTAAAAGATTAACTACTCTTTTTTTTACGATATTCTTAGTGCAGCTTAAACTGTTTGGTTAAGAGCCCAGAACAAAAAACTTAGAAGGGAAACGTAAACGGGAACAACTGAGTACAAATATAATTAGTTTGGAGAACATTCAATAGATGGCGCATGTTAAAGTTACTAAATCTAGTGACTTTAGTGCGTGTGCGCCATTATGACAGTTGAATTTTGAATTTTGATTGACGGCTTATTGTGCTTTAAGTATAATTACTATTCATTATTACAATGAATTATGCATATACAAGTCGAGAACGTAAATGTTGTGTGACAAATTGTGAAGACGTTTCCCAAAAATGGAGCCCGAAGTTTTTAAGAATTGGTTTAGAATATAATGTGGAAGAAATTTACACAAAATTTTTTGGTTTGTGAACGTCATTTTTCTGACTGCGCCTTAGAACCTGGAACACGAAGAGATTTAAAGCGTGTGGCAGTTCGCACATTATATTTAGCAGGTAACACTAATTGAATTGTAATAAATTGCTACATATTTTGTTTTTAGAGCGATCTCGAGAGCATCATACAGTAGAGTTCCATGAAGTTGATCTTGTATCTTGTATAATCATATTAAATTAAATATAACTCCTTGATTGGATTAATTGGAGTTGTTACTTATAAAACAAGTGCCCTGTACTCTTTGAAGGCTCTGACTGGTGAGGTGCATCCGCATTAAACTGAATTTATTTGGATCCCTAACAAACAAAATTGGACTTCACTGGCTGGATTCATTTACTTTTTAGGTTTCAGCTAGTCAAATCCAATGTTATTGTTACAGATCCGGAGAAATTGGTATAATGCGGACGTAACTTACATTTTAATATTTAAATTTGGCGCCATTCACGCAAAAGCTGCTGAGAACATACACGAGATGGCGTGTCATTTTTACATTACATTACAGTTTCCATTCTAAGTTTGTTGTTCTATGGTTAAGAGCATGAGATCAAAAGAGCACAACTATATCAAACGCTCAAAATTTTCAAATGATTTATTACTGATTCCAAAAGGGTGTCTCCTCAGATTTCACATACCGATTTAGATATTAGAATATCTTCACAAAAGCGACTTAAGCCTTTTGAAAAATGGAGGGGCCCGAAAATGCAATCTAAATACAGAGACACAACTAGAACCTTGTGTGTGCAAATGTGTGTCTTAGGCTTAAGAAAACCAATGGTTATTTTCAGTTAGTAAATAAAAGTGGATTACTTTCATTAGTAATTTACAAGTTAAAACTACGACTACGGTCGATAAAAATTGCGTTATTTGTGATCCAACATACCGTAAAAAGTGTTACACACCATATCCTTAAAAGCATTGTGTTGATTTTCCCTTTTTTCACCAATCCTCCCCTAACAGCGTCTGAATTTGTCAATTCAATCGGTAACGCAGCAATCCTTTATCTGTGCGGTCGCTGCATCGGTTAGAGGGGCGTGGGATTAGGATAAAAATTGCGTCGGACAGATCAGTTAATATTTTGTAACTCCGCAATCATTTTCGCCCAAAAACAATCATATCTCCGCCAGCATATTGCGTTATCCGAGATATAAAAGATATACTGCGTATGGATATGGACATTTTCCGGAAGTAGGTGGGAGATGACGATGTTTAGTAGCTGACCCAATTTCCGGTGTCGGATGGCCGGAACAACATACTCTGTTTTCCGGTGTTATCGGTCATTCGGTTTGCTAGAATAAGTACCCACTACGACCACCAGTAGACCCGAAACCCAAAATTAACTTGTTTACAGTAAGTGTTACATTTAAACTTGCATGAATTTCAACCTTGTACTTAGTGAATTTGCCTAATCAGATTAGTACCGTCGCCCCGTGCTTAGATTAATTACCTTTGACTCGATCATCAGAGAGAAGTCGGAAGTCGCTGAAAGCGCGTTCGTGTGGCGTCTTGTGAATATCTTTATTAAATTATTGAAATTATAGTATTTTCGTTATGCATATCTTATGACTTTTGCTTCGATTAATACCGCTTTAGTATTTGTAGCATAATGAAGTCTTCAAATGCAGTAAAGAGGAATTGTGTAATTCTCGCTTTCATTAGTTTTTATTTTAGCTTCATTGCGAAGGGGCGTTCTTCCTACTGCTAAAACTTTAATTAGTCCGTATTTGAAGCGACCCATTAATCCTCTTCATTTAGATTCATATTACGTTTGCAAACATTTGCCTTTGTCAGTTTACAAAAGAACAATTTGGGCCGATTAAGATCTTGGAAAACGCTTACGTTATATGGACGATTGTTGATTCAAAAAATGGAATAATATAATTACAAGTTGTTTGAATATTTAAAGGAGTCTTGGGGAACGATTGTATATATTCGTGAAATATCATTATTTTAGAAATCAATTACCGTTTTCTAGATGCGGGGAAATCTAATTGCTTCCGAAAGGTCATTATAACCTTTGTTACCTTCAGTTGCTGCAACCCTCGTGAAATATCGATAATTTGTGGTTCAAAAACAAATAAAACCGTTTCACCGCGAGGAAATGGCGAGGTAAGATCTCGAATTCGCTATTCCTTAATAATTATCAGCAGTGGGTTTGTCAATAACAAAGTTAATTGTAGAAAGTTTGATGATATTGTAGCGAATACTCCAGAAATCCCGATAGACATCGAGGTGCCATGAAAGATCCATCGGCGATAAAGAACGAAGGCGGATACGACGGGAAGCATTACGTGTTTTTTTTCTAGAACATTCTAGATGACACGCGACCACTATCACTCGAGAACACTCGAGTTTACTATAAACAAGTCGAATTGCGTTTCAGTAGAGTTTTAATTTCGACGCCGAAGTAATAAACAGTTCGCGCTATTATAAATTGTGTATATGCGAGTGATGAGTAATACTTTAACTGTTATAAATCAATTGATTATTTTAAGGTTGTTATAGATTTATTGTTAATTAATTGAAAATAAATAATGCACGTAACTAAATTTACGTTACAATATTGTGATCACGGGGTTGCTACAACAACTGAAAAACGGTCGCTGGGTTTCTAATGGATACAACTACGCAGGCTGAAATAAAACAGTAAGTCCCAAACTAGCGCAATTCTATCTCTATTACTCCATTTAACAGGTGAGTTGAAAAAATAAGGAAACTAGAGCAATTATTGTAAGTATTCCAATATGCGACTAGCGTGAAAAGGAAACCAAAAACGAAAAATTGTAGGATTTATAGCCAATGCCTGACGGTGTGTTCGCTGGTGGAACCAGCCGTGTCTAGAGGTGCGCTTTTATGCTTCGTTCATTTATACCATCAGATGGTAGTATACAAAAAGATTGTAATCAATATATTGGGCAAACAAAAATGATTTTCTATGTGGAAACATAGGAAGTAATGAAACACATATACGCATTGGTCATTGCTCACAATAGAAAAAGATTATTTATAATAATAATGTTTATATTGCGACTAATTTAGAAGTCTGATTACCATTTTTGCCGTTTTAACTGTCAGAAACAATACACATGAATTGTTTTACCCTAAGAACCAACTTAATCCCTATTTTTCCAACAAATATGCTTTCAAATGAATGATTTAGTCGAACTGGTGCCTAATTAAGAAACGCGCAACATCCAATACCCATTGATACACTATACCTAACCTGAATCACCAGAGACAATCAGTTTTACAAGATATAATTGGTAACTTCCGGCTTCTCCTTTAATCTTACTGTGAAATTCTGGCATGCAACTACTTGAAGCTTATTAGATCTGTACTCGAATCCTTTGTGCCAGATTTTCCAAATAAAGGTAAGCTCTTGACTATCTGCAGCTGGATGCTTGTTAGTATATATCGAAAAGGCAAGCGCTTTACTGCGAGGTAATAAATATGAGTTAGGTGCATATTATAGGAAGTTGTTTTCATTTACAATTTAGTTAAACTTCAATTACAGTGCGCACTACCTAGTCTATAGCTTCATAATTAAATTTATATTACTGTGAATTCCGCGTTACAAACTCGAAATGAAAATGAAACAAAACTTGAACGGATTATTGTCACTCCTTCGGGTTAGTATATGAACTTTTTTATAACTTTCATAACATAATTTAACAAATAAATATTTTTAGAAATAATTGAAAATCGGATCCGTCGTCGTCATAGGTGTATATACTGTATAGCGACTACATTTCAAAAAATTTCAAATCAATGCAGTCATATTTTCTATTATTTTTATACTATGACAGCCTGGATTTAAAAAATTTCATACACAAACGTGTTAATTTGTGTAAGACCTCATTTTTAAACATAATATCACCACCGCTTCGTAATCCGCCCCGGCTTTTAACATAACGTGAAACGTCCGTGAGATTGAAAGTCTAATCTATAAGCCTAGGAAGTTAGGAAGTAAACATATGCGACAAGGAAGGTGCCTCTTTTTGGTTATACTCTTTAATCTCGAAAATGGTGTTGTATGAAGATTGAATTAAAACTGATTTTTAACAATTTCATTATAAACGTTGAAAATTTAAAAATGTCTTACTAAATTTCTCCAAGATTTATTTTTATTTATTTATTTATTATCTCTCTCTTGTTCTGGGCCCACAACAGGCTTGCTCCCAATTACAGAGGGACCCGCATAATGCTTTTTAGAGGTGCCTCTGCAGAAGGTCTTAATTCTTCTATACTTCTCCGGTATTTACCTTACGAATTAGAAAAACTGCAGGGAAACCTAATTTGGAGTAGCCGATAGAATGCCCAGAACTGGTCTAATGTAATTTCCATCTCTGCCACAGATGAAAAATTCACCTCCACCCAGGTTCCAACACCCGCCTTGCAGATTTATAGCCCAACGTTCTACCACTGAGCCATAAAGCCGTTAAGATCAACTCTCTTATGTTGGGGATTAATATTTATAGTGTTTTTTATTATGCCTGCATCAGAATCGCTGTTTAAAGAACGCTGGAGAGTGCAAAAAAAGGCGATCCGAACCTTAAAGGTCGCTAAATAACGTTACTTCAAATATGACATATGAAACGTGCATGAATCCATAATATGGGACTAAAAGAGAAATGTCTCCCAGATGATTTTCTGTAAAGGCAAAAGATTTCTTTCGCTCATATCTTTTTTTGAAAGTTTTCACAAACGCACGTGGTTTAGAGTAGATATGTTACCAAATCTGTTCCACTTTTTAATCGTAATATTGATTAAAGTTTTGAATGAATGCACAAAAGAGTAGAAGATTTAAATACCTTTGACATTTCCTTCTTATATGCCAGCATTCACGATACATTTACGACGTTGTTTGAAAGACGCTTCGTATTCATCCACGCCAACAACCTTTCATATTCTGGAATTTTGCATTTCCATTCGTCGCAGATTTCAAAAAAGTAGACTCTTTTTGATATTCACAAAAACACAAATGGACCCAGCTGTTACAAAAGCTGACTCCCAAGGGTAACACGCTGTGGAAGTTAACCAAAAATCTTAAAAAAAGATCCAACTCCATACCGGTATTAGCTACTACAGCCGGTCACACGGTAATTACCGATGAAGGGAAGGTCAATACATTCGCCGCCGCATTCGAAACGGCACACAACATGGACACAATATTCATTCTCATATTGATATTCTATTATTTTTCAACATGAAATTTGCTTTCCAGTACTTGCACCCTCCATTTCGAATTACACAACCAAGGTAACGGAAAAATGCCTTCGTCTTTTGTAAAAGATCGCGCCTAATTGATTCTTCTTTTACTTGCTACTTTTTCTCGCTGAAATGATTTATTATTTATTGGCGAAATGTTAAAAGAAAAATTTAAAATACAAGTCAAAAGCGCACTCGACATTTTCCACAATAGCAATAAAGGGATCCAATATTATCAGCTCTACGCATTTACATCGCGCTTCTTGATGTAGACAAGGTATTAATGTGCGGGCGGGATATTTATTTATATGTGTCACAATTCATAGACGTACCTACCTCTTTATTTTTCAAACGGCCACTACATTTAATAGCAACTCAGCATTTCGAGAGCACTTCAGACTGTTTCATGTCAAACGCAATTTCCCACTCACAATATCCTTTCGAGTTGAAGAGAACTTGTGTTTCATATCTAGTATTACATTATACAACATAAACGTTTTTCCTGTTGTCCAGATTCTCGCAAAACAAAAGAGAAAGAAAAGATAATATTTTATTACGTTTCAGGTGTGAAAGGCGTGTACTCCGATTCTGGAATATTTTATGTTTTCATCTCCAGTGTAGGTAATCTATGACGAACCTAAATTCCAATAATGTACAATAGGGCCTGGACATAAATTGTTGTAAAGTAAAGTGAACATAGCGCAATTAGGTCTTCTGGAATGCGTTACGCGACCTATGAATGGTTAAACTTAATGAATTGTACGAAATGATTCGGCGCCAATCTAACACATGGGTATACATAACAGTGTAGCGAACATTCCAGAAATCTCCAGACGCCATGAAAAATGAGTCATCGCCGGCGTTAAAGAACGAAGGCGGGTATGACGTCATCCTTCCGGAAAAAATAACTTGTTCATTTCAAATCTTCACTCAATGGAACAAAGACGAGTAGCTAATATCATTAAGTTTTTGTACAAACTTGTAAACAATACTTTAGATTGTCCTTATTTACTTGAAAAACTGTCATTTACTATACCAATGTATTCTATCAGGCATTTAGACACCTTCACTTATCCTACTCCAAAATCCAATTTTCTTCGTAGAACTCCATCTTTAATAATGGCATGTAATTATAATATGAACTGTCAGAACTGTGACATTAATTATAATTCATTGTCGAATGTTTTAAGTTCTATTTTTAATTAACAGAATTTTGTAATTATATATTTTGCCTTAGTTCATAGAATTGCTATCTACTTTGCAACATTAAGTGTACCCTTTTCTGTTACTGTTTGTTTACTTTTCTTACTGATTTGTAATAATTATATTCTATTTATCTTTTTTTTACTTTTTCTATAATAATGTTAATAATGCAGTATGTATACGCTTCTATATTTACTTTTATGATTGTTCATTTAAGGATTACTAAGAATCGGTTGAACAATAAACATTGCTGATTACTGAAAACATTTTGAAACGTTCTAGAAAAATTGTCATTTGCTATACATGCGAGTGGAGTTGCGATGCAGTCAGTTCCAACAACGATGCGTTCATGTTATGTTACAAATTGTGAGTGATAAATATTGTAATTACTGTTCTAAATTAATCAATTATAAGACTGTTGTAAATTTATTGTTAATAAATTGTAAATAAATACGATGTAATTAAATTTGCGCTACAATAGCAATGTTCGGTTAATAACGTACATATTAAACTCATTGCCTTAAAAAGGTTTAATTGTTCTGCATTATTACATCGTAATTCTTAGGCATACAGTAATAAATACCTATGCAAATGTAGTCCTCGCGGAAAGTTACGCTCAACTTTATTACTAAATGACCACGTATTGCAACAGTTCTGCCATAAGGTGGGATGTAGGCGTTTTATGTTCTGCATGTGGAAAATACTGGTGGCAATAAATTTCGTACTATACCTCTTAGATCTAATATAAAAATTGACTAAATAAGCAATAATAAAGGATATTTCGCTGTAAGCGTAAAATTTTCGCACTATTAGACAAAGCATAAATACTAAAATTGATTCCCTTTTAAAAGAGAACTGACACAAAAAAATGTCTAAAACAGCCTTTAAGACGATTTACTCCTTTCATGGCGCAAAGAATGTCCGACACACAAGAAATCTTAATGATCTCTTGCTCTTTTCTTACCCATTCCGACGCCCTACGGAATATTGATTTCGGTTCGTTCCTCACGCATTATATAACAATTTTCACAGGAATGCTGATTTTTTATTAACCTGACTGACGGTGAGAATTATGTCCTCTACTAGATCTGAATGGGAACAAAAAACTCTGTAAGCTTATATCACTGTGCATTTGTCAAAATGTTTTCCAACATAATCTCATTTCTGTCTACGTGGAAGTGGGCACAATCGCAAAATTGAAATCCACACACAATCATTCAATTTGATTAAAATTACCCGAAGGCGAAATGAATTTGAGTTAAAAGCGTGTTATATCAGATTATTGCAACATTAATTAATTCGAACAGGTCCTTTGCGTTTCTGTCTCTCGTTCCTTCTTTACCAATAACGTTAGCCGCTTACTAATGCCACAATTTAAAAAAACGCGCACTTACCTTCACAATACTCGAAGGGAGTAATATGCATATAGGTGGTATTTTTGTTTCGAGTTAGCCATCCCTATATAAAATACCCTCATAAGAATGCAACTCATACATGAAGCAGAAAGGAATTACAAATTGCTTGTAAGATTTCAGCAAGAATCTTTGATTTCACATCAATCTTCTAATACATCCTTCTTATGCTGAAACGTTTGCAAATTATTCTAATTAAATCAGAACTATTTCGTTTAAAATTATTTCCAAGAGAATAGAGGGAGGGTCACATAGTTTCTACTTGGTTTCCACTTACACATTAAGTTATTCGTGTGGTTGCGAGTATAGTAATTTGAGCAATTTACTGCAAACCTTTGTTTTATACAAAGCGAAATTTTTGTAACGTATCAGACTCTGTTATATTTTTACTTTTTTAACGAAAAGTTAACGAGCACTGATTTCTGATTTCTTTAAATGATTACTTCCTATGCGATCACTTTTACATTTACATTTTACTAAAGCATCTCGGATTGGATGCAAATATTGTTCATATTTCTGTGTGCAATTTGCCTGGTTGGCCAAAACACAAACGATGAAACGATGGCTGCTCCAACAATATACACAAAAACTATAAATTTCACATCTTCTCAAACTATCACTTGGTTGATTTCTTAACTAAAATATCATAAACTTTACTTGATGAAAAACTAACTTTATCAAAGTTACGAGAACAACTTTGTGTACACTATAAGGCAACCTTTCCACAAAATATAGCACCCCTTTTAAACTTTCAACGAACAGCACCCTGACCTCGAAATTAACAAAAAGGCTCCCTTCTAACACCAACTTCAGTATTTAAAGTCACTCTCATACTTTTCAAAATTCGGAAATTGTCCTCTAATTAGCGAATACAGGGGCGGTTTTATACATCTACTCAGGGGGGGGGGGGGCGAAAATAAAAAAGCTACAGAATTGCAGATGCAGAGGTGCGCGGGAATTTTTTTTGAGTAGCTTTGACCCAATTTCAGCTGTTTTTTTATTAAACTATCTATTGCCGCATTAATTTCCGAATACTGACGAAGGACAGAAAAAATACGAGAGGCTATAATGATAGTGCTAAAGCGGTAAAACTGAAATAGGTAAACAAAAATATATTTTGAGACAAAAAAAGGTTTACAATATGTTACAAAATGAAGTCAATATTTCTTTTGCGAATTGCGGCAAATCTATCTACAACCCTATCTGGAGATACCCGTATGTCTTAATATACGTGTAACAAAGTCAAACCAGTCAACCTCTTCTGCCCCATTTGTGAGCGAAGCCATGTTTTGAGCCTACGGAGAGTGGAAAAACTGCGTTCGGCCGATGCAACGCTTACTGTTAATGTAGGAAGTGGTTAGGTCTATTTAATTCGATTATTAGGTAAACCCAGGTGTAAACCTAATGAAATAAAAAACAATTGAACAGTATGTTTAGGGGGGGGGGGCTGTCGCCCCCCCTAAAACCGCCCCTGAGCGAATACATAGTAACACCACAGCCAATTACGTACCCGTTTCTTATCCCTCCTTAGCGACACGTATCCAAATTTTACGCTAAATTCTCTTACCTCTGATAACATTTTTCTACGAAAACTCTTAGTTTTTTGCCCGTTAAAACGTATTCCTATCGCTCACAAATTAAATCATCCTTTTAACAAAAGTAATAAAAGTGCCCATAGGAATGAATCTTTAAAAGGAAAACCAAACCCCTAGTATACCACTAGAAACGCAATAGGTAATCATTTTGTGTTTAAACGTAAAGACTCCGCCAGAATAATTAAAAAATTTGACTAACAAACATAACCCGTCATTAATTCAGGGGTCAACGTCCACATTGACAATCAGTCCAGTGATGTATCGGAAACGTCAAACTTATCGTGCAGGTTATCTGCCAAAAAACATTCAGCCCTGTGATCTATCACTAACGTTAAGATTAACGTGCAGGTTATCTGTCAAAAACATCATTTTGCCTATACTAAATAATGTAAAATGACGATTTTTGGCAGATAACTTACACGTTAAGTTGGACGTTTCTGATACATCACGGGGTTGATTATTTTGCGGGCAAAATAACGTTTATTGCGTCCTTTGCTGGGACACGATGGAATAAAGTTGTTTTAAACTGGAATCCCTGGGAATACAAAAAAAAACAGAGCAAGATGAGATAGATTGATGACATAAAAGACGCGTTGGATCCGGATGGATGAATATCGCTATAAACAGGGGAAGAATGGAAAAGGATTGGAGAGGCCTATGTCCAAGGTTGACTGAAGAAGGCTAAATGAGAAGGTTGATCTATACAGAGCATACCGTTGTAACATGTAATGTACACGTATATTATAACCTTATAGTTTCCCTGATCTAAAATTGCGTATAATGTGTCACGTGCTACCATTGTATGAACTAATGATCAAATGTGATTCATTGAATGTAACCTGAAATACTAATAAAATTGCACAATGCACAGCCCTACCTACAAAGTACCACATCGTATCAGTTACTGTGGAATTTTAAGCCAAATTTGCCATTTCCAATAATAATGGAATCACATCTTAAATTATAATTAAATGTTCACTAAAGGCATAAAATCAATAACGCCCACCTATGAAGTAAATCAATAAAGTTACAATTAGAATTGCGGTGAAAAACTTTGCGACGAGGATGATATAATGGCAATTCATTGAAAGTTTTATATGTTATCTTGGAGACCAGCATTAGAATTTAAATTCTCTATTGTACCACGTTCGCAATTCAACTCTCACGTTCAATCTAACTTGTCCACTTCCGTTATTGAAGTTTTTGGTTGACCAGCAAAGGCAATGTACAGAATTTAACAATAAAAGTCTATTTATTGGATAAGTTGGAAACGGCTAACCTAGTTTCCAACGAACACATTTTCTGCGACAATACCGCATGACGTTTTATATCATTTGATAATATTTCACCTTTGGTACCTAGTAATTAAGTTCTAAGTGATAACTTTCACGGCTTATTATGTACTAATGGTGGAAATATAGTAGAGCTAAGTACGAGCTGTTTAAAACCTCATATTTTCCTGGGTATGTGTTTGTTATCAGTGCTGCACATTCTACGGGAAAACCTACATTACACAACACATTTACATATTATATTATCGTTAGCAGGGCATTAATTAAGGGTTTATTTTTGCTCCGTGCAACTTCATTTCAACAGCACCGAAACATCAAATATTCCAGGAAGCTTTAAGCGCTTCCATTTTTTCTTTGTTGTTTCCTCGCCCCGGTTCGCCAAATTATTTTCGCCAACCTCGTCAACTATCACATAAATTTTAATAGCACGTCATGTTTCGCCATCTTAAATCGGTATACGCATAAACTATAAAATCTGAAACTCGCTTTCACACCAGTTCTCGGTTAATTGGGAATCAAAATTTTATTGGCGATTGTCGGCTGTTTATAGCTTATAAAATTCTATATTTCGATTAATCTAACTCGCATCGTAGAGTACTGGTTGGTGCCCGGTGACGTATTTTAGATGTATCACAATTTCTCATCTGTATACCTACTTGCTTATGTTAAATTAATTTGTTTACTATCGACAACGACAAGAGGTTTTATCATTACCGATTTTTGTATAAATTCACGTGGCAAATTACGAACTAAACACATTTTAAGTCAAAATTAGGTAAGAAAATTCACGCTAGCCGTTCTTCTGACGTTGTTGTAATAAATATAAAACCGGCGCGCTTTGTTCAATTCCATTTAACATTCATGCCATTAAAGCATTAGGGAAGCACAATGTAATTGTGAAAATATTATTTTCGTGATTTCTGCAAATGTATTGTTGTGTAAACTAAGTCAGGCGAACGTTTTGTGCTGTAATGATGAGTCACTCTATATGTTTAATTTTTATTTTTATTAACCTTAATCATGAGTTGGGATTAGGTGTATTTCCGATCGTGTCAGTCGATTTTGTTTTGTATCAGAAGTATTTATTCAATGTTGTTAACTTTGTGGAAATAATTCGTTTTTTTCAATTTGTTTATTTTTTTGTAAAGTTATTTTGTGTTAGTAAGACAATTAACATCTGAATATCTAGCGTAGTTATTGTAAAAGTTTATCTCCAGTCTGCGGATAAGAACTGTTATCGCTGCGTACGTAATTACATTTCAAGATAACGACGTGTTATCTCCGTTAAGAAAACACAGGTGCAGTTCGAAGACGAGCATAATTTTGTAATGGAATTACGATTGGAAGTGAGGAAAAAGGTTCTAAATAAGCGAGGCGGACGTTAAATGATGCTTTTTATTGGTCAAGCGTTTGTTTGGTGGTGGCTCTTTTTGATAGAAGACGTGCATCTAGTTTCTTGGACCCAGCTGTATTTGAGCCTTTAAGAAAAAGTTCAATCGGAGTGCTGTGGTTATCGAGCGTCTGTCGCTTAAAAAGTGTTGCAGTTATCAGTTTGATCGTCATCAAAAGGTCCAATACTATAACTGTTAATACAACGAAGTCAGTGTCGTTTTCTGTGTATTTGTTTGTTTCAAAATCGCACTTGACGGTCGGAGATTTTGGATTATTGACACTTTATCTATCGATCAGTTTGTTTGCATGACATGTCTTATTCTGGTTCTGAGTGCCTGTTTTTCTGTCAGCCTGATTATTTTATGTCCAATAAATTTGTTTCATCTGTAAATGATTGGTTTTAATCGAGCCCAAAATTAACACCTAGATAAGAGGTTTCATTTTACGCAGCCAGAATTACATTAGGTGTTAATTAAAAGTTTTTTAATTAATTCTTTGGAATTTAGGAGGCAATTAAGGCTGCTAAATTTTTAATAGTACATTATATATCAAGGTAGAGAAGTCCACTATTATTGCCTGAGCACCAAGATTACATCTCGAGGCGCTTGCGCCGAGGGGTGTAAGGGGCGAAGGCAATAATAGACTTCTCTACCGTGGTATATATACTATTTTTTTCACTACTAGCACTTGAAATCCTCTAAATTAACATATTATATTGATAAGTTAACGGTTGGACAGAATTGTTTGTTTCTTAATTTAACATGTCAATCAAGTACGTGGAAGTACAAGTCAAACAGGCCGTATTTTGTTCTGTCATTGAGATTTTTCAAAGAGTAATTTCGTTCGAATTTTTTCAAAATGTGATAATTATAGGTATGTAATTTCTCTGGAAATTGCGAATGGTGGCAATTATTCGTTTTAGAGAACTTGTCTAAACGTTCATTGAGCGAAATTTCGGGTTGTGTTTTCTAAAAGTGACAGCGTGACAGTTCTCATTATTGACTACTAGTTAATAATAAAAAATTATTAACCACTTGGAACAAATGCCGAGAAAGCCTACTTTACAAGTGGAAAAAAGGTTAATAATCATGTCATCAGACGCTAGTAGTGAAAAAAAGTAATTACATTTACGTAAATAAGGAGGCTGGACGTGCCATAGAAAAATTATAATTATTTTTTTTAAGGTTTTGTTGGTGCCTGCGTTTAATTGAGCTATCTGGACAGGTGCTTGTGGGTGGTTTAGCGACCTGTACAAAGATATTTTAGTTGCTGGTCTGGTAATAATTGCAGCCGCGCAATTCACACCGGAATTATATGCACCCTACATTTTTCTCCCAAGGTATTTCCCACCCTAAACATTTCGCTCTTGAATAATTCGTACCCAAACAATTTTGCAGACTAAAAATTAAATGACACCGGAATAATTCGCACCTTGAGAATGGCTCCACACCTTTCACACCGAAATAACTTGAAAGGGTAGTTTTCACTAACCTCGCTCTCTGAACATTTTAGTGAAAATTTCGCACCGGCAGGATTAGCATACGGAGAATTCACATTGGGAAAACTATCAAAAGTCTTCCTAACAGTGTACTTTACAAAGTGTCTCAAAAGTATAGAATAATATGCACCTTTGTAAATCGTGTTCGGACAATTCGCAAAACCGAATTCCTAATTAAGCTCAAAAAAATCTCTGCTGGCCAGATTAAATTTATATTAGAAAACAATGTAACCAATAATGTGTAACATTCAATTTTTTAAATATCTCATGGCAATGTTGCTTCGAATATCATACCGATCATTCCAGACTCCGGACATAAACAAACAAGTTAAAAAGTAATCGTAAACGATTTACATAAAACGCATTTCCACTTGCATTCATTTCCCATTTGTAAGATGCAACTTCTGTTAAAATCGTAAAAATCCGGCCACAAATATGAAAGATAGCGTTGCACATGGGCAATCCATTGTTGACGTGCTACTTCTATTTCAGTTTATGAGAAGAATTTCATGTCAATGCTTTTCTAAATAAGAAAGTTGGAACTGCGCATGCGCAAACCTAATTTTTAAAACTAATTTTAGATTTTCCTTTGTTCCAAGCGCCTAAGTATCAAATTTCACTTAAATAGTTCCATAGATAAAAAAGTTGGCACTGCGCATGCGCAAAATAAAATTTTCAAACTGGTGCTAGATTTTCCTTTATTCCAAGGGCCTATGTATCACATTTCATTTAAATTCTTCCATAAATAAAAAAGTTGGCACTGCGCATGCGCAAAGCCAAATTTTGAAACTGGCGTTTGATTTTCCTTTATCCCAAGTGCCTATGTATCAAATTTCATTCAAATACTTTTATAAGTAAAAAAGTTTGCAATTCGGTTTATAAATGGTCAAGATGCGAAAAGGGTACTGTGAATTTTGAATCGATTTGATTCAACTTTTGGCATTGCGTATTATATGGCTAAAGCTATGCCCATATTGAATTTCATGCAATTCAGTTCATAACTAACGGAAATGTAAAAGCGATCGAACATTTTAAAACAAAGTTATCGTTCACACGGACAAATAGATGGACAGACAGACAAAGGAACAGAAGGAGAGACCAACCGGCAGGCGACAGATAGCAATGCAAAGTTATAAACGATCTCTAGGATCGTTAATAAACGGCAAAAGTGTAAAATTATGGAACATGTAAAAAAAGGTTTTTTGTTTTTTTTTACAATAACTTTTTTTATAAGCGGTACAGAAAAAATTCCTTCCTTGGTACAAGACTCGACACCATAACGAACCAAATGGCGAAAAAAGTAGAACAATAGCTCTTAAGATAAAGAACTAGTAGCGTCGCAAGACGAGCGGACGGACGGACGGACAAAGTGGCCACAATAGCGCATTTTTTTTTATTTTTGTGGAAATGCGCTAAAAATCAACTTTTTAAATACAAACAAAATCGCCAGCGTTAAATATACAGAACGCAGCAGTTCTAAAACAATGCGCTGTTTAGTTAAATGTCTCCCCATTTAGTGTTCTTTAAATTATCACTCTCCACTACATCTTCACTCACGACACACCGTATAAACCATCTTTTTACCCGAGAAATCTTCTCATAAAGTTGAACGTTAATGATATCCTATGCATTTTTTGTATGTACATAAAATTTCCTCAAAATCAGGAGTAAAAGACACTTATGGGACAATAACTAGCCGCTATGATAACATTACAGAAACAATTAAAATAGTTATTTATGTATTAAGGGCATAATAGTGATGTTTATATTCTCGAGGGCGACGAGTTAAAAAGCTCGAGGGCCTATGGCCCGAGAGCTTTTTAGTCGCCCGAGAGTATAAACATCAGTTTATGCCCGTGGTACATACATAATTTTATGTTTTACAAATAGTTTTCTTCGTCAAAATTCGTTTACAAAATAATTCATTATGTTTGATCGAGTATGCGTGGTTCGAATTTGCTAATGTGATTGAAACCATCCAAACGTCAAACGTAATTTTAAATAATTCAATTCATCGTGAATGAGCAAGAAGTTCCAGAAACTATACGAAATAAGGCCAATCTTGTGATTTAGTAAGCATTGACAATTGATAATTGACGTTTCTAATTTTCAAAGACCTGCAAATATTTGTTTGTTTTATCATTAAGTATAAATGAGTTACTATGGTGATACTTAATGCCCTAGGGCATAAAGTGGTACTTTATGCCCGCGTATCACAGATATAAAATGCGCTATAATAGGTTAGTAAGACATAAAAAACATTTATTCAACCGTATATAATCAAATTATTGTAGTTATTTGAAAAACATATACAGGGTGCGTTAGAGTATGCTAGTGATTTTATTTTAAAAAATTGACGAAAAGGTATAATGGTAATTTCAAAGTTGTTAAAAATACTTGTTATTGGATAAATTGGGTAAAATTAATTTTTATCGCAATGTAGGGTCATTCATTTGCCCCCCTAGTTAAAAAAATTACATTAGTTTTCCACCAACCTCGTAGGGATAAATTACCGAAAACAAGTTATCAGCTGCAAATTTCCCTGAAGTACCATTTTTATACTAACAAGGTATTAAATTGTGGCCCATTTTGTTCATAATGTCTTTTGGCGTATGTTTTTGTTTGTTTCTAACATCACTTATCTTACTGGCCTTTCACGTTCTAGCATTTTTATGATGAACATGAAGTTAAATGTAACTCTCCTTCCTCCCCTTACTCTACCAGATAGAGAACAATACATACATTGTATGCAAATATTCCGTTTTTTTACGACTATACCGGTTTCCATTTATCATTCTCTCTGTTGTGACCTGACCCCTAGATGTGGTTATAAGAAGCAAAAAGTAATTTTCATTTTTGATCGTTATACCTGTATGTAAGTATCAAAGTTTTTAAATGAGATACAGGCGCTTGCCCTTCTAATTTGGCTGCCGAGTTCAATACAGTACAGAAAAAAGCGACTAATAAAATTTAAAAATTATTCATATATTTAAGGACGAAATTAACAAAAATGGAACAATTAAAACACCCCCTTACATGCTAGTTTCGGAACAAAAGCATGTTAATTAAGGTGTAAATTAATATTTAAAACCTTGTATGATTTTCATACGAGTCATGCCAAAGTCAATCAAGTGGCACGCAACCATCTTTCCTCAATTTTCGGTTCAGATCTTTTTAAAGATAAAACAAATGTTCCGGGTTCGAGTTGTTAGAGGATTCGAATTGTCCAACAAATAAAACAAGCCAGCAGACGTTTACGGGAAAGACATAATGATCTCTAAATACATCACGGGAGAATTTCTTTTCCAATTAATATATCGTGAAATCTACAGTATAGTAACGGAGATACTAAATCCAATGGCATTTCTCATTAAATTTATACCCTTTAGATTCTAACTTATAATGCAAATTAGTTGTAAAAAGGAAAATTTGTGCGGTCTTATATAAAATGTACATTACATAATAATTATGTTAAGAAAACCTTACAAACCCGTAATTAAATTTTACTAAAGTTTCCTTATAGGCACAATATTCAAGCTACAAGTTCATTATAATTCCAATTCAAGTTAACTAGCATGATTGAATACATTCATTTTGAGTACATAACTTCTAATCAAATTAGGCCTTTCACTTTAACGTCGAATCAACTCTTTTAAAAAAATCTGCTGAAATTTAAACAAACACTGCAAACCAAATTATCCCTTAGTTACTTTTGCTCCGCGAAATTTACGGTGGGTAAGTAATTAATTGCCCAAAAAAGTGGAAGAAATATATTTCATTAAGTTGAATGGAATTAATTATGTAAATTATTTAATATTAAATTTTGTAAATTTCGCTGTCGGTGCTTATTTTATTAATGCTTGAATGATTTAGTCGTCCGTTTCTTATGGAGCCGCTCGCACATTCGAAAATTATTTCACAATTAACACAAACTGAGATAATGCAAAAGTTGATGGTTTTAGTCTGCTCCACAGTGTTGAAGTGTAGTGTAAAGTACGATGTTTACTGACGTAATTGATTTGAGTAGTATAAAGCTACAAGAGCGTTGACATGTCTTTATTCACCTGTTACTTTGTGCTCTAATTTTATTGAAATCCCGTTGATACAATGTAACGTAAGAAGGATGCGACGGCGAAACGAAGATATCTCGGTCGAATTTGCCGCAAGGTTTAAGAAGCTATGAAAGCTTGGATAATCGATCTTTATGAGGTCACGCATGCACGTCTATTCTGCACCGCTCGTAAAAAAAGTAACATTATGACCAAGTGTGCATGGCGACCCTACAAGAGACAACTCAATTCGTGACAGGGTTGATTCTAATTAAAATAATGTAACATCATTTTTTCCGCCTCTTACATTTTTAGCACATCGATCCGTTTTCTCAATTTTCCTGATCGAAAAGTTTGGAAATGTATTTATTTGTACAGGAAGTGCTGTCAAACGAAAATTAGCTATTTCCGTAGCTTTAAGTACTTTTCAGTGGGTGATCGTAAACGTTCGTTTTGTTCTAATCTGTATAGCAACACTGGAATGCAGAGGAAAACGTTATGCATTTCTGCACTCTTCAATTCTATCATGAAAAAAATTAAAACAGAATCTCTGAAAGAAATTAAGGTTTACAAAACTAGTTTGGGCATATTACCCCGCATTCAGACTTCCGCCACAGAAATCTCCTTTAAAAAATTACCATTTACCCCTGCCACACCTAAAAGTCATCAGCACCAGATGTGCATTTCCTTGAAATCAATTAACGTTCCCCTGATAATAAAACTACTTATCGCAAACGAACAGATGTAACTTTACTTCTTATATTGAATAATTTCCAAACTGATAAAACTAAAACGAAATATGACACCTCTAACAAATTTCTAACAAAAAAAAAACCAACACTGAAATAACCTAACTGACCCAGCATCAAAATCTATCTCTAGTGTTTAGGCTCCGAATTATTGCAGTAGCAAAATGAATTCCATAGTCTTTCTCCCCGTATTATACTGGCTCTAGAAAGAAATATGTCAGTACTCAGTTGTGTAAAATCTCCTTTAGTAAGCGAGAACTTTTAAAAACAAGTGCATCCGCATCTATTCGTGGTACTATCAGCCAATAGAGATAGTGCAAAACTATACATATAATGTGTACATTAAAACGATGCTGCGCTATAGGTATATTACGTCCAAGAGTATACAACTATAGTCTCCAGCGAACAGTATTCAGTGTATTCGCTTACGTACGTGGAATACGTATAAAGTCAATTTACTATAGAGATAACAAACGCTATATCCAATGGAATGTAATAGAGGTTTTGTTGAGTAAACTAATCGAATAAGAAGTTCAATTCAATATTTTAAGAGCGTCACGAATTTTCTATTGTTGCGATCTTATACGATTTGGAAACGTATACACTCTGTCCCATAAGGAGGCAAACATGAGGGTTTCGTACACATACAACCAGTCACAGATTGCCTATTTACCCTTCTGACGTGCAGAGATTTCTAAATACGCACTCAGAGCTTTTACAAAAGAACAACTGTTTGCGATTCCGTCCATTCTGCAGCAACGCACCTCTCTAAATTTTGAACTAAGGAAAAGTTAGGGTAGCGAAAGGTCGATAAGTTTTAGCTTAAGCGCCAATTTCAGAATGGCACTCAGGCTCATTGCATGTAAAGAAGTTATGTACAGATCAAACAAGTTTACACAATTAAAAAATTAAGAGAAAGTGACCATAATCGTTTCAAAATCATTGTGCTTAAAACGCAAACTTTATTAATTATGTTTGAGCACTTGTTTAATTATTAACACTCAAAAACTTAACAAAATATATTCAAACTTTTATTAGAATCGTAAACTACGGCAAATGTGATGGGACTGACATGACATTATAACACTTTTGCAACAGGTAACAGGTGTATTTGATAGCCTTTGTTGCAACTTTATAATTTAACGATCAAAGACGTTTCTTCTTTATAGTTGTAGAACTTTTACTGTTAAGGCAGCGAACACTTTTTAAATCCTCCCCAAAACTTTATCCATATCGTTACGTAATAGGCTTTTGTGGTTCTTAGCGTAACGCTAATTAAGGATTTTACTTTCATGTCGAAATTTGTTCCCTTGATCGCATAACTGTGTAAATTTATAAATCTAATTCTTTAAGCAAAACTTAGAAATAACTAATAGCCTAAGTTTAAACGACCATAATATGTTGTTGGGAATGTTTACCTTTAGGTACATGTTAACATTTCTACGGGTATATAACTTTAGGGAACGCAGAAATGAAATTTTGGCCTTTCCTGAAATATACGTAATTCGCGCATACCAAGTGTAATTAAAAGCACCCAGGTTATTGTTTTATTTAACTAGTAATTGTGTGAAACATAAAGCTTTGCAATGTTAAATAAGCAAGGGAAAACTTACAATTAACTACCTACGGTTTCTATGAAAATTAAGTCATGTAACGACACACATTTTGATTGCTTTTCATTTCCTTTTAATATCAGACAAAATGCCGCGGGCAGCATCCATTGCACCTAATCTGACCTTCGGTTCTCAAGGTGTCTGTAATAAAAGAGGTCTGTAATGAGAAAAGGTCGGCTGCCAGGTTTTTTTTTCTTTGATTTCCTCGTCTTACCTTCTTCCTCCCTTTGATAGAAGGAAGGGCCTTTTGCTACGCCACACTATTTATTATTAAATTAACCAAATGTAGGTAATTATACAATGAACCATATCGCATTATGTCGTGTCGTTTATTTATACGGCAACACAATCATATTACAATGCGGTTACATAATATCAAATTAAACTACTATAGTTGTCAGGTAAACTCTTGACTTAACCCTGGACTTGACTTTCCGACTACTTTTAATAGAGTCATTGCAATTATTATCTTTAGTTATAGTATAACATTTAGACAATGTCCTTTAGCGCCTTTATTTTGAACCCGACGCAAAAAGTGTAGAAGTTTTTTTATAGATCTCATCAAAACCATTCTTTTTTGTAATTAACACTTTTCACCTTGATGCTTACTTTTAGAGGAAAATGCAAATTAAAAAAATAAAATAAATAGTTTAACTTTCAATTCAAAACTTCTCAAAACCAAAGGAACTCACAAAAAAAGTGTAATGAATTTTTTGTAGAGTTTTTTAAGCCATTTTGGCCAGTTAAGTTAAAAAAAGAAAAAAAAATGTTCAAGCCGTTATGGATGTTTTAAACTTTTGACACCCTCAACAAACATGAAGATGGTTACGGATCAAAACCAAAATAGGACGCTTTCGATTCCCCATACCACTCTATATGCACCCCAAATTTCGTCCAAATTTGTTCAGGGGTTTTTTAGTTATCGTGGTCACAAAAAACGAACTAGATACACACACACACCCACCCTCGCACCCTCAGATGTCAAGCTAAAAATCACTTTTTTGGAGTTTGTGAGCTTCAAAACGTACAGAAAACGCAATATTGGCATATCGAAAATTGATCACGATTACAATACTTTCCTTTATACATACTTTGTATGTAGTCGGAAAGTAAAAAAGGTTTGAAACTTATCCTAGAGCGCTCTACGTTGCACATCCAATTTTCTGGTTAATGAAGGTAACATTTATAAATTAAAATTAAATCGAGTTCTAGAGTCCATCTTATTAATTGCATTTCAATTAGGAACGAAAGTTTAAGAGATATCACGGTAGGTAAAAAAGAGTGCGACTGCAGATAGAGAAATTAAAGTGCTGCTTCTAATGAGAAATGAGTCCTATTTAGACTCTTAACTTGGTATTTTTTTTGTTGCGAATTCGTAGTGGGTTCTAACAGTCTGCATCCCAGTTTATCTTGGCGTTCTCGTTTTATTGCATCTGTAGTTCCTGTTAGCAACGAAACTTTCTTAGATGTATATGTAAATTGTTACTGAATTCATTAGTGTAATTCAGTTTCGCACGCATACTCTAACCTTCCTTTGATAGTAGGATTAGGCACTCTTAATGCCAATATACTAAAGTGTGTCAGCTTCGAAGATACTCTATTTAAATTATAGGCGTAAAACAGTAATTAAAGCTGCATACAACCAGAACTCGTTTTACGCCAGGAAATTTGCTGGTGCTTTCAACAACTTTCTAAACTTTGTTAATTAATTAAAAAACGTTTTCAAAACGTGCTCTCGGTGTTAGGCGTTTTCACTGGTTGTCGTCGGCGTATAAAAGCCCATTCAATAGATACAGTTTCCAAATGATATTTTGTTCAGTTATTTATTCCGAAAGTCAGTTGAATAATTTGTACATGCTTTATACTCAAACGTTACCAAGCAATGTAAAATTTCGGTAGAAAATATTAACGAGATAAAACTGAAAACAAATTAATTGCCTAAGGCACGTTATCATCCAAAAATATCTGATATTTATTCCTTTTCCTTTGCCATTAATCTTTTTTCTATAATTTATCGGTCGCAATAGATGAACATTAGATAATGGCTCCAAAAGTTCTTACGGGATTAACGCTTTTCTGCACAACGCACTTACCTCGAAAATGTTTACATCTCGTTTCTGATTTTGATGGATCATTGCAGTGAGGCAATAATAAAATTTTTGATGTAATAGTACCGAGAATTTAATGTAAGTTTTGCTTCGGAAACAAATGCTAATTATCTAGGAAAAAGTACTGGATTAGTTATTAGTTCTATCGTAACATGCCGTAATTTGATTAAACTAGTTAGTTCACATTGTGGCATACTTTTAACGTGAGAGTCCCTCTTAAATAGTTGCGTTGCACATTTCGGGCATACGGTGCGGTGGTAGCGACGGTTTGGCTTTGCAAGCACAATTTACATAATTCTGCAATGTATTACGGCGTTACCAATTTCTACCAAATTTTCAACCCCTCTCTTCAAAGCCCTTTACTTCAATTACTAGAGTACGTGAACGACATTCAACGTGTTCATTTCTAAGGCTTAAAGATAATGAAAGTGAATCACTTAGAATCAAATGCAAGGGAATGGTATGCAAAATTCGAGTTTGGGTATCAGCGACACATTCGTGAGATGGACAATACAACAAACTTGTATTCAAGTGGCATCGCATTGCAAAACGTTGTCGAGTAAAATTTACATTACCTATGCATGTTGCATTTCCGGACAAAGTCTGAATTAATTTAGAAATAAGATTAGGCAACGCGAAATATACTAACTGCCTCTGTAAACATAATCCGCTTTGTTAAATAACATGCAGGTTCCTAATAATTGGCGTTCGCTGTGTAACTAAATTAGCATTACTAAATGGGTATACACCGCTGATTAAGTGTAAATACATTTGTGGTTCTGTCGGTTACAGGATATATGTACATTATTCTGTTGAGCAATATTTGGAAACGCCGATGCACAATTAGCGGATGGCAGATTTTTTGGTAAAGGATAGCATACCATTCGCTATTGTGATGTAAATTATTATGACGTATAGAATTACATACTTTGTTGACCTATACCTGGTGACATGAAAGTTGTAATAAGGGATGCAAATACTTTATTAAATCTTGGTTGGGGTGTTAAGGTGCAGATTAGAAATAGTGATTTGAGATCAAGTTCTTTTTTTCTCTTGTTCTTTTTGAAAATTCACCGATTGAAAAGCTGTTGGCTGAAGAGAAGCCTGACAGGGGTTTCTCGTTTACCGGGTTTCGTCTACGGAACTACGGAGCAATCTCGATTGAAGTGTCGCCCTGGGCAGAAATGACACCTGGGTCGTTTGCTGTTTTGGGGTTCCTGCTGAGACCGAATTCTTGTGTACTCTTCCAGTTTTCCGGTGTACTAGATCAATTCCTTTTTAACCGTTTGGTTTACAGGGCCCTTGCGCCTCAAACCCCATTTACTAATATATATTCTATTGCAACTAAGATATACAAGAAAATAAGAACCATTTCGTGATAAAGATTATCGACTTATTTTTTATCCCTTTGCTTTAAGAGGCCAGAACAGGATTACTGACTGACAGCTAGTGGGAGCACATTTTCATATAATTATCTACGAAGACCCACTCCAATTAATTGAGACCTGTTAAGATTGACCAGAAGGAGGGTGAAGTAGAATTAATTGTGGTATCCGTTACAAGTGACGCATGAACGTGGGGCCTCGGATTAGCAACCTAAAAGAGTAAAACTTCTCGAAAAAGGAAAATTTATTATCGAATCACATAACACAAGAGGCTACGCTATTAATGTATGCAACTGAGATCGGGGTTCAAGAAACCAACCAGACCGAAAGAAGTTAGATAAGCTTTGCTACATCAAGAAATTCTCTAACGGACTTTTTTAACCAACTGCAAAGAATACTGAAAGAATTGAAAAGAATGAACTTGAAAGAATTCACCCACGTGAATTATTGAAGGTCACCACTTCTCGGGGTCGTTGTAAATCTACTGCTGCGTGGACAAGAGGGGTTTTATTCCACTGCACTGACATAGTGAAGGTTATTTAGCATGCAATATCCTGATTTTCTATTTTGCACAATGTCGAATCAACATATAAGTGTGGTTTCATAGCAGAAAGGTGCGTTTAAGATGAACATTTGTGAAAATGATAAATCTCGAGTGCATTGTTTTCAATGAAGACGCCGTGAAATTGCTACGTTTAATTGGAAAACTGCACTTACACTTCAGAGTCAAAAGCAATTTACTCGTCGGTAATGTTACCCCTTCATTATACCCATATGTGGTCTGGTGCTTTTCACCCGTTGCTATTTATATTCGTACGTATAGAACTGTATAAGTTCATTTACACCTTTTTTACACTTTTTTTTAGTGTCTTATTAGGAATTTTAGAAATTAGTACGGGCTCTGCGATGATGTACTCGCAGCTATCGTACCAACTGATAGCGTTCAGAATGTCACCTACGAAATTCAGTTACAGATGAAAATGTACACGTGTTGACACTAATTTAAAATGGACAAGCTGCTTACATTTATTGCTGTGGATTATTCTGCATGAAACTGCAACCTGGCAGATTTTGTAAAAGTCTAAGTGTGCATCCTAACTCATTGTATCCTTATAAATCACCGATCTCAAGACTCCAGTAATGAATAGAACCGTTCCCAACACATTGTTGATTGCCTCATTCAAATTACGCAAATGAAGCGATCGACAGCAATAATTGTGCATTTAATTGGCAATTACACCTCCTTATCATTTCCATTAAAATGTAATCATTCTAGGATTCATCCTTTATCAAGAGCATTGCTTTAACGCTTTCGTGGAATTGCATTGTTGGCGGTACATTATAGACCAACTACAAATAAGAGGGCTACTCTCGTAAAATAAAGAAATTACAGCAAAGATAGACAGTTGATCTGTTCAACAACAGAAAAAAACCTGAATGAATACATACATTAACCATGTGGGTGAGGTAAACCGGCCGTACTCACTTAATTAGTGAAAACCAGAATATAGCCACCGCAAAATTCTGAGCAAAATGCAGAACCCATTCAACAAAATCGTAATCCACAACATATGTTCAATCGCCAGAAATAATGATAATTTGAGATTGAAATTAGAACTTCATGGTTTTTACCCTATACTGCTTAACGTGTCGAACTAAGGCGTTCTTTTACTCGGATGCGGATAAGGATATTTAAAAGCATAAAGCATGCGTCTAGCAAAATTATCATAAAATCTTGTTTTCAAATTTTTGATCGATCGCCATTTTATTTAAAAAAATAAAAATAATTACAAATACAAATGTTTTAGAGAGATTGAAGATTTTTGTTTTTTTCAAGTCCTTAAAATAACGGAGACAATTCTTCGAAAAACAAAAGCCAACAACTTCGAACCGAATTAAGAAAAGTTGTTTTTTAATGTGTTCTAACTACCGATTTTGAGTGTAGTGTTAACACCCTGTATATTAGAGTACGAATATTAACGACATTTTTGAAGGATATTCTTACAAGTTTTTCATGCTGGGTTCAATCGCGTTCGCCAGGTGTCGAAGGTTGGCTGACGAAACATCCTTTTTAAGGCTCTCGACCTAAAAGAGTACATTCTCTTAACTTTATTTCTTGACAGTATACTTACATTAATAAGAAAAAATATTCGACATTAATATTCAGCTACAGTAATCATTAAAATTGCATATCGAAATCAATTTGCTAGTGAAACCTATTTAAAATTCAACTTCCGCTGATATAACTACAGGTGGTTAGTAAAGCTTTCATTTATATTTCCATAATCCATACAACTTAACGCAGGTAATATTCAGAAGACTTTCTAATATTGCAAGTGATGGAAGTAGGATAATAAAACCAATAGGAAACAAGCCCCATGCATTGAGGCGACTTATTATGTTATCTGGGTTAAGGAGATGAGTAAAATCTTTGCAGGCTCCCGACTTACTAACCTATATAGGTTTTTGGAAAACATTTACTTTGTCATAGAATCGATAAAGTATCTCCACAAACCATTAATTTCGAAGGCATTATTCGGATATCATTTCATTTAATACATTTTAATAAATTTATGACATAGTTCTGAAGATTAAACCGCTATTATACGGCTCATGCCTCACTCCCTCTACGTTCGGGGCAATTTTGCTTCTTAAAATGAGCTACTCGACCATTCGGGATGCAAATTAGCTGCGCCCCGTTAAATTTTGTTGGTAAAGCCCGGGCTTTCGCACGTGATAGCGGCGTCCTTACTCGCCTCACTTCATAAGCAAGCACCTGCTCTAAGCATAATCTTACTCAAATTATTTTAACTATTGCACATGTTCAATTCTAGAGTGTCACTCCACGTTTGAGCGAAGAAATGTGAGGTACTTCCCTTCGGACTAATTTAATTTAGAAAAATAAACCTCATCAAACGACAAAATTAAAGGCGTTATTTTCGCGTTCTCACTTTTACCTTGAAAAGGGATTGGCTCTATCTCCTGACATCTTGACATGCTTTTCAAGAAAATATCCCTTCATAAAATATTATTTTACTTACCTGGCAATGCCGAAACGCGTTAATGGCGAAGTTAACCGGTCACCCCAATTTTAATCAAAGCATTATAAAATGCGATCTCACTTTTTTTTCTTTCATGTAAAAATATAAATATGCACCATTTAGAATTACGTAATAATTTAAACAAGGGTTTAACGCTCTTTTTTGCATAGCTATCAAATTACAGGACTTTTTTTTGTCAAAGATCGTATGAAAAGTGATACTTTTTTTCACGATTTTTACTATGCTTTTCCATAGCGTTTAGTCCTCATTATGAACAATAGCTCAATTTTTGAGTGACAGTAAATCGTGAATGTTAAATGATGTTATTTAATTATCGGTTGTTAAGGATGACTATGCAAACCAATTTCCTGTACAACAAGTGTTGAAAGTGCCTTTTTTTTCTGAATTGCAAATTCATGACTTTCAAAACTAGTTGTACAATAACTATATATATCACTTTCACTCTATGTTGATTTTCTATGATGAGGTTGATATGCAATGGAAACTCCACGTGAATATCGTATCAAAACAGTGTATTTGCCTACGTCGCCTTAACTCGATTAATCTGTTTGTACGAGCGATTTCAGGTATATAAGCTTTATTGTCAAAAACATTCATGCTGCACCTAGGATACTAATCCAATTTCCGGTATGCAGAATCTTTCCACTGCATAATAAACGGTCTCCTCGGTCTTTGCAACGACCGTATTAAACAGCAAAACTCGGATTAAACTTCACACCTTTCAATGAAGTATGTTGATTGCAACGATTCATTTATTTTTCGTTAACTTTAGAAACTACCTACCTATGGATTATTATAAAAATAAAATGTAATGCGTTATTGCGTTTCATTTACATTTACGTGCTTATTATACAAGGCCCTTGAACTACAAGTAACTGTCTGGATAAAATCGAGCAGCTATCACAACAAAAAATTTATGCACCTAAAAAAGGAAAAAAATTCCGTCAGAATAAAATTATTACAAGAAAGAAAAAAAAGATATTACCCATTTCCTTACCGTACCTATTCACCATACTTAAAAAATATAAGATCAACATTTGGTAGGTTTGGTAGGTTGAACAGTGAACACCTAATCTCCTTTGCATAGTACAGGTTCCAAAAATCTGTTACCCACCTAGATAATGTAAACAAAGGAACTATCAAAGATTATTGATGAGCATAACTTGCAAAATAACTCGCTTGAGAAATAAATAATAGTCCATCAAATGTGACATCGAACAAAAAACTGTGTTTCTCGAAGTCTATTGAATAGGGATCCTTTTTTTAGCGTATTTACTTAGTTATTCTTTCTTTTTGAAATCGGTAGCTGGCACCAGAGCCAAAAAGTAAGGCAAACATATCGTATATTGTAAAAATCAGATTGCGCGTGAGTCGATTGTGTAATGTCAATTTTCTTATTTATGGAGACATTTGTTTAACTTTTAACCATAGATGCTTCTAGTAATAAAAAACAGCGCATAGAGCTATGGCCTTTTTGCAAGTAGGTACTGATCAATGCATGGAAAATGCGTAACGGCAAAAACCTTTTTACTTGATGTTTGTTTCAGAAGTCCTAAAAGTACCACACTAAAATAAGTATCGGCGTCAGTGGCCTGCCGAAAGCGTCTAAATCGTCCGTTTGGCCCGCCAGTTGTGTTAAGCGTTGAACTGGAACTGTAAAATGTAGTTCAGTAAGTTTTCAATGTTATTCCGTGTCGTTATAAATTCAAATTTTTTCATCTCTTCTCCTGCGTAATTATAATTTACAGTGTCCCATATGACGATGTCTTTTGACTTTTTTATTCAGCCTTAAATTCAACATTTAAATTGTTTCCATTTTAGATACTCTTTGCGTCATCAGCATATATCTCTTATAAGTGTGTTGTAGTTAAATCGTTGGTATAGATATCACTTCGTATTTCTTTATTCTGTCAATGGAGGTCATGCAAAGTCTCATCTCTTTTGATTAGTTTTCCTTGTCTCTTCAATTGCGCACAAGCTGCACTTGTAGAAGATTCGCCATTGTTCCTTGCTGCTTGTAAAGCTTAACACGCCATTTTATCATGACTTTTTGTCTACCTTTTAAGGGATTTATTAGGCCGGTGTTAAATATCTTTCTAGGGTGTAATTTTGTTGACGTAGATTGCGGATATATTTTGCAAGCCGTTATGTACCTACCTATATGTATTTTTGCGAGGCTTTTTCTTTTAGTTTTCTCTTTGCCTACTTTGTTTTTTACCTGAACATTACGATTATTACGATCTACATTGATATCCTTACTGAAACATCTAATGGACTTTGAATTCCATCATTGTAAGAAATTTGCATGAAACCGCCATCTTGTACACCTTGCCCGAGATGTAATTATCTTATATAGAAATTATCATACTCCAAAGACTCCGAAGTTGCTCTTCGTTTAAATACCATTGCAATGGTCTGGTAAAGGAAACTTTATACTTTCTGATCTCCTGATTCTTCTTTGAAATATTTTTTCAACAGGACTCATCATACCATCGACCAAAGGTTTCAGCAGACAGAGCGTTAGAGATGAATTTGTATTATCTTCATGCTTCGTATGTTTGCTCTACTGCAGCTGCTTGGCAGAGACGGATGTTTTAGAGCGGCGCCCCTTCAATTTAACGGGATTCTGGCTATTATAAACCAATACCGCGAAAACGAAATAAACAGTTTCTCGTACAGGTTAACAAAAAATTTAAAAAAATTAATACCTAGAAATAAATACCTTAATTTTTAGGTAGTTATGTATTGTTTCATGACAAGTATCGCTGATTTATCAAAAGTTTCCAATGAGGTACCAATTCGAATGTTTAAAAACAAAAAATAATTTTTGCAATCAACTTTTCTAAATAATATCACTGTTTAATTG
Organism: Photinus pyralis; assembly: GCF_008802855.1. Classification (NCBI taxonomy): domain Eukaryota; kingdom Metazoa; phylum Arthropoda; class Insecta; order Coleoptera; family Lampyridae; genus Photinus; species Photinus pyralis. The sequence goes on from NW_022170511.1 coordinate 4,799,287, forward strand.
ATAACCCTCTGTAACGTTTTTTTCAGTTGTAAATATTCCATTGACTACCCGTTACGCCATCTGTGTATTTCTCGTGTAAGTTCGTTGTTAGTTTTGTCCGTAGCGTTTTCACTTTTTTTTCTTATTCTTCCCCTAGACGTCACCTGAATGTACTGTGTTTTTTTATCTTAATTTTCCTTAATTTTTCACGTACCTACGCGTTAATTATTGCTTTAGAGAAGTTTTTGCCCTCGCGCTATAAAATTTTAATACACTTTTACTTTACTTGAAATACGTCTACCTCAAAAGAGATTTGGATTGACTATTATATTTTCTTTGGATCTTTTTCTCTCTTTCTTTTGTAGTGGTTGGCTTACCCCATCAAATAGGCTTTAGCGGATTTATATTTACAAGCGATTTACGCCGTGATATACGTAGAAGATTATGACGCAGCAGTATACTAAGGTTGCTAATTTTTTTAGGGCTTATAGTCTTCTCTTTCTTGGTTGTTTCTTTTTTAGTTCTTTTTTGCGTTTGTTTATACCGACAACTCGTGTCGATCAAAATTTTGAATTAGTGCTTTTTGCTAAGTGTTGATTACAAATTCAGTATTAGAGTTGATCGACGTGACAAGCGTTAGATTTTTCTCATTCTTTATGTGCCTATTGTTTGTATTTTATCCGATTGCAGATTATTGGCAGACCTGAACTCCGGTAGGGCTGCTACTACGACTCAAAGGTAATATTTTTATTTCGTCGAAACTCCGTGAGAGAACGTTTGTGCATAAAAGATTTCGATACAGCCAAGTTGTAATTAACATTTTTATTTAACCATTACGGCTTCGTTGGTTGTTGTAGAAACCTTTTTCGACATTTATTTATGTTTTTTAGCATTAGTTGCTCTCCTAGGTAAATTGAGTTGAATTTAAATTTGTTATTGAGTAACATCCATATATTTTGCGACATTTTGAAGACCATTTGTTACTTTTATATTAAATTGCCATCGATTTCAGTTATTCTTTGACTACAGTTACTGTTTATGTTCCATCCATTCAATTTGTTTACCCTGTTAAGTTTTATAGCTTTATCAAGAAACGTCGATCGTGTAATTAATAAAAAAGTAAGTAATTAATTAATTTTCTCTTTTTTTGAATTTTCTATAGCACTGAGTGACCCCTATTCGGTTTGTTTATTTATCTTTGCTTTATTGACTATCCGTATAAGAGAACCCCTTAACCACCCCGACACCTCTACTTTGCCTGTGCTTATACCGTGCTTAACTAAAGGTAATTTTGCTACGTGTGTTCAAAGTGCAACAAAAAGAATTACTAGTTCTCTACCAAAAATTTAAGCGACTGTCACAAGTGACTCTGCAGAGAATCTACCAGTATCCCAACGGATTTTAACCCTTGGGGGAGTAGCTTAGCGACTCTCGGACTCTCTATACTCACAAGTGCCGTTGAGGCAAATCTGGCCCTACCAATATGCTACCTTGCATAAAGGTACTTTCCCGCATCACCTCATTGAAATAGCCTGCTTTACCCAATTCTCATATCGCCAATCGCCTTTCTCACGCGAAATACTACAAATAATTCGAATAAATGGCACCACTGTCATGAAAAGCGTTCATTAATAAAAAACAGAAAAAATCTTATTTAGTAAAACTTTCAAACGAATATTTACGGTTTTCGGAAACTTATACAAAACGCTTAAGTCACCGTTTGCAGGTCGAAAGTTATATTCTGTTGAAAAATCCGAACGTAATTACGGCCGCCTTTGCTAACATCAAATTAAGTTTCTATTGAAATGAAGGTGTATGCGGTACCGTAAAAAATAAATTGTAGGCGTATAAAATGTATCTCGACCACAGAATCACGCGCACCTGGGATAAACTTATTTTTGGCTTCCGTTCTTGTTCTAATAACCATTAAGCTCCTACGTATTACGGAAAATTGCTATGAGTACAATTTATACCGCAATATCGAATTTATGTATAGGTTCGCTTGTATTACTGATGTTTAGAATTGGCCAGTTGCCCAAAATCCTTAGGCCGTGTAATCCTGTTGTTCCGCTAATAACAATAGACCTCGCCAGTTAATAATTATGAAACTACTAACTAATTATCGCTAATTAGTGGCACTAAATGCTAATATAATCGATTTCCAAATCTAAACGTCTGTATTCGAACAATGAACTGCCATACGACGAAAGGTTGTTTTAGATTAAATTCCGTTTTACATTACCAGTGACCGTGTTTTAATTACATACCAACGATTTAGCGAAATTCTTGCGCATCAAAATGTATTTTGACTAAGCCGAATTTCATAATCCTATTTGGAGTGTTTGCCTTGGTAGCATAATTAAATATTTCCACTTCACATAAGCCAAATTATTAATAATAGTGTTCAAATAACCTTAAACAAAAGAAACCCCTATGGGTGCTTTTCGTGTACTTAATACGAAAAGATCTTATATTCCCCTTACTCTCTTTGTTTCGAAAAGTGAAATTCTTTAGTGAAAGCTTTGCTATCACAAAAGCCACAGAAATGTTGGTAATTTCTTTTGACATGAGAACAAAGCCTATTATGCAAATTTTGAAGGAACTTAAAGTACTTTTTTAAATCGTAAATAGGCCGAAGTATATGATATATCTTATTTATGTGTAAGTAATATCGGACAATATTTCTCTAAAGGACATAAAACCGGAAGGTAGCGGTACTTATAGGAGGACACAATTTATTATTATTTATGCAAAAAAATCAGTTTCGGAATGAAAAAAAAGGTCAACGTGTTTCATTCCTCCGACACCCCGAGCGATACCAGAGGCGGGCTGCGCAGGGTTTCCTGACCCTTTTCAGTCAGAGAACTGGAATGTAAGGATGGGCAAAGTTAAGGATGGGAACGGAAATAACGGAGTTAGGAAGCTGAGTGGGACGAGTACTGCTCCAGCAGTCACATCGTAAATTTCAACATAATGCTAGCGTAACGTTGTTACGTTAACCGTATAGTACTACCAACCTTCGAATGCTTTAGCGAGTACTGTTTTATCAGATTATTCTAAATGTTCCAAGTTTTTTCTGTTCTTCTATTGCAATTGCTGTTACTAAGATTCTTTAAAATCTTTAATTTCTTCGGGTGCTTGATACCTATTCTTCAGTTTTAGGTTCTTGGGTTTTTAAGTTTTCCAGCTCTTTCGCATCCACATGTTCTTCCGATTTTTTCAATTTTTTGGATGTGTCAGATCATTCAGCTGTATTTCTATTTTTAGTGTCTTTGGATATTTTTACTTCCATAAGAAACCTCATATTTTCAGGATTCTTCTTTTTACTAACATTTGTTCGGTTTGTAGCCTTTAAAGACACTTAGATTCGTAAAATTCTTACTTTAAGAATCTCAGCATTTGGAAATGCTTTGATACTTTTGATCCAAATGGTTCTTTCAATTTGTTTCTTTAGATTCTTCACATTCTTCTAATTCTTCAAATATAACCTTGAGATTCTTAGTATTTCTAGAACCCCTTTGAGTTATCAAATTCTTTAAATTCTTATGATGGTTTTTCCAAGTTCTTAGGGTAGAGATTGTTAAAATTCTTTAGGTACATGATATCCTTCATATTCCAAAGGTGTTTCGAGTTCATCCGGTTTTTGCGATTTTACTGGCTATTTCCATTCATTATTTGCTACGGATTCCTCGGAGTCTACAATACTTTCTTCAAATTATTTAATGGTACAGGTTAATCAAATTCACAAGTTCTTTGAAATTTCTTGCATATCAGATTATCTTTTTTTTAATTGTTCTACTTATAATTCTGCAATGCTTTGCCCTAGGTTTCGCCACACATTTATGTACATGAAGCTTATTTATCGCCTGCAAAGGTGGGATAGATTGCCTAACAGCCGATTTATGCTTGAACTGTTTATTTTTCAATTTAAAAGCACCTTGATCTCCAAACCACGTCTTTGGCATTTTGGCTTCTTGCATAATCCATTCGATTTTCTGTTTTAAATGTATATACAACTTTGGGATCCAGAAGGATTTAAGAGCGATCCAGAAGGACAAGGAAAATAGCTGGAACATTCAGTAAAAACTGACCGTAGGTCATAAATGGAGAAAATAGAGAAGAGATAAAAGTTTTGATGATCCTGAATCCTGATTCGTAACTTTGTCAAAAACGAGTGGTATTTGCATCAGTAATGGATATCGCAATCTCATTACCTGCAATCGATAATTCGAATCAGGGGCTCAAATGCTGGATATAAGAATTTTTACTCTTTACGCGTTCGACTATTATATTTTGGGTTCCGCTCCTTATAAACGCGCGAGATAAATAATAAACTGCTGTTTTGACGTTATCGATCTTTGAACAAGCAGCGGACTGTATTGTCAATTACGGGTATTATTAATCTCGCAACGATGATAGCAATAATTAATAATTAGACGCCGTTTTATTAATTAATAGCGTTGAACGGAAGGCAATTAAATTGTGTGAAGACGTCATTCCATTTTTGAAGCTTAGAAGTTTGACTATCGCTTGAGCACAATAGCATCCAACAATGATTTTCGTAGAACGGAATAGTTATTAAAGTCTTGAAGGTTTTCTATAGCGTGACACGAGAATTATAGAGTTAGTGCCCCTACTTGCAACGATCAGGAAAAGGAAATAAATTCATTATGAAAGATGGGAAACTATTCCAAAACTCTAAGAGCACAGGAAGACTTATGTAGAGTTTGGCAAAGTGCCTAGCAGTATAAGCGTTATAATTAAGAGTAAGTGAGGTGTGAAGCGAACATTGGGTTTAGGTCTCCAAGGATCTCATCTGGGCCTCTATATTGGAGATAAATGCCGTAGGACTCTAGATTGCACGGTTATAGAGCGCATTTATTCCGCCCCTGTTGATATTATTCTTAGTATTCTCTTGCAGTCTTACGCTCGACCACAAGAAACTTTATCCTTGCGACGACATCATAGAACTGTCACTGCTAATTATCCTACTAAATGTTCGGTGAAACTTCTCAAGGAGGCCCTACAGACACCGAAATGGGAATTGTCCCCTAAACGACCCCCGTTTAAATATACTTTCAGCAAATTTGGGGCACGTCGTTAGTTTCGGTTCGACGCCGTTACATTTAAATGACTATCGGCGCGCGATCTGTCAAAATAACTGCTGTTAAAGGGCACTAACGTTGAACGAGGGCGAAACGGGCGATGCAATATTGTTAGAGTACGAGCAGACGCTTTTGGATGTTAATTTCATTGGCCCCACGTTAGGCCGTCAATAAGGAGATATTATCTTCGGAAATGTACATGCCGAGAATATTTGAGTAGACCTAATGGAAGCACTTTAAGTAGAAAGTTTCTGATTGCTTTATTCAATTTTTCTGTATGGATATTTTATATCGTTTAATTTAAAATACATTTACACAAAGCCCCAGGATTTCTTCTTGTTTGTTTTTCATTATTTACTACATTCAGCTGGAAAGCAAGCTGGCCGTATGGTAACTTTTCCTCTTGTTTCCTGAAAAGCGAAAGCTAAACGTGTTTTGAAGTATTTTAATCCGAATTTCTCTTTCATTTATAAAATCATAATTCAAAGAAGCTTAAAATCTGAATAGATTATATAATAGGGAAATACTAAACAAAAAGGATTGGTCTCAAGAAGAACCTGCGGTATTTATAGAGTAGAGATTAAAGGACCTGAAACTGAGTGGCAAGAATCTTCAAAAGAATTTGAACAGTAATGCTAATAATCTACAAAAACTAAAGAATTTCAACGGAATCTGAAGGAACTGGCCAATCTGAAAGATCCCAAGAAACTGGAAAATTCACAGAATTTGCTAATCTGCAGATTTGTGAGAAATGAACAGATCTGGAGCATCCAAAGAAATGGAGGAAAATTCCATAAAACCTGCTTTGTAATATTGGCTGAAAATGTATACCGGTAACTCTGCTGGACTGACAGATAAGTAAATGATAAACTTCTAGCATCAAATTTACCTACAATTAATGTTTTCGATTATTTTGTTGAATAATGGACTCTGTACTCACTGCTACCAGTAATAGCCCTTGGGTTCAAAACGGCATTTTACGATAATAAGCTAATAGCTTATAAATTTGTGAAAAATTGGCTGGCAAAGACAATCTTATAAATAAGTAGAAGGTCTAAATATTTCATTTGCGTCCGTCCAAAGGGCACTTTCACCCTGGGGGTGATTCCCAATTCATCTCGGGGCTGAAATTTTTTTAATTATAATTTGACAGAACCAGATAGAAAAAGCAATTTTAAGCCAAAGTGTTCAATGCATTTTTCTTGTAAAATTAATACTTTTTTGGTTGTACGCAACTGGAAGTATCACCTTAATAAAAAAAATTCGATGTTTTTAATTGGTTATTAGCAAATCGCATGCCTTTTATTAAAAAAAAACCGTGCAGAACAAAATTGTAGCTTTTAAAAAGCAGAGAAAATGGTTTCTTTATGATCGTTGTATTATCAATACGAACCGAGCTATATGGGTTGTTAAAACTGTTAGCTCTTGTTCGTAAAATGAGAGAGTTTCAAAGTCAAATACCGGGAAAACTATGCCTTTTTAGAGCATTTTCCAACGAAGGTCCGCTATTTCTATTGCAGCCACTTTCTCTGGCCGTCCGTCTGACCATCTGCCCGTCTGTCCGAGGCCTTAACTACTCCTACAGTTTTCAAGATATGTAGTTCGTTCTTTTTGCATTCGGTAATATAGCATAATATAGTAAAAATTAGATGTACGCATGCGTAGACTGCGCAATGTCAACTTTCTTATTTATGGAGGTATTTATTTGAAATTTTAACTAAAGATGCTTTTAGTAAAAGCAAACGTATCGCCCATTGTAAACATCAGATTAATGTGCGCAATATCATATGTCTTATTTATCGAGATATAATAATAATAATGGCCTTCATTATCTTACATACTTTAAGATAACCTCAGGGCGCAATTCAATCTCCAGAAATTGTTCTTCCATTGAACCCTGAAATATGTAGCCTACAATCATTTATGTACTCGTCTATAAATAATTAGTAACAAGAAGTGATTCAAACATGTAATAATCATCTGCAAATGATGTGGTCGAATGCAATCAGTTTATACCTATTAATGAAGTAAAAGCATTATAATGTACCTATGCGTGGTCGTCTGTCTCTCTAATAAAATTAATTTTAATTGAGCCTTGAAAGAAGACTGTGAACAACTTTTAAGGTTCAAAGATATGTTGTTGTATAGTTTGACTATTTCAAATGAAAAGGCCCTTTCATAAACAGTTTTTTTATGCAACTGCGGAGTAATCAACCAAACCTTATGTTTAAAGTGTGAACAAGCGTCATAAATACTATTTTATTTGTTAAATAATATCTTTTTAAAATTTTAATCACAGCTGCTTCTGTTAAAGGCAAACATATCTGATATTGCAAACATTAGATGTGCACATGCACAGTTAGTGCCAACTTCCTTATTTATGAAGACATTTCTTTGAAATTTTAACCATATACGGCTCTAGTAAAGAAAATCATAGTTCACATAGCTATGGCCTTTGGTAAAGTACTGATCAACACATGGAAAATGCGCTGAAAGGCGAAAACCATTTCGCCGAATAAAATAAATAAAAAATAAATGACTTCAAGAAATACGGGTGGAGGGGGGAGGTGTTCTGGTCATACTTTATAACCCAAAAATGAGCCTGGGAGTGTTTTTTATGTATTATATAGCTACAAGACAAAAATATTTCCACTTGCCTAAATAAAATATATTTTTTGGACATTTTTTTTTCAAATCTAATAGCAAGCAAGCCCTCTGCTAGACTCACCATTCCACATGCACCTATATTAATAGTCTTGTTCATTTGTTTAGCACTTTTTATTAATTTAGTGGTGGTTATTATTTATTTTTCAAAGTTACATCCATAATCAATATTACCAAATGTTAAAAATAAGTATTTGGTTACCTATTTAAGAAGTTTATTAACTGATTTACTTCAATATTTTGATATCGATCGTTTTTCTCTTTTGCTACTTATGTCTTTTTGTTTTATTTCAGACCAGTTTTTAATTTGTTCCCAGATGAATAATGTGCCTATAGGTTTACAAACTGGATTTCAAAGAATATAATTTATATTATGTACTGTATATCAATTGAAGGGAACTGGCCGATAAGTCTGGAAGGCTTGGCTGGGCCTATAACTGTATATTCATGTAAATAAATTCAATTCAATTCAATTCAAATGGGACCTACATACAGTCTCAGTCTGTTTGATTTTAGCTGTCACAGCAAACACCTCGGCTACTGTTAGAAATATGGCAAAATGAACAGAACTGGTAAATAAATGAACAAATTTTGCTTTTATTATTTTTTTGGTATAATTCTAATGGTAATAACTCACAAACCGTTCCGTTTTAATGTTGTTAGTCAACAGTCATGTGAAAACCCAACGTATAAATTCTCGTTAGCTTTGCTGATAGATTTAAGCAATTATTTGGTTTTAATTAATAACGCTTGACTTTCGTCAGTTGAAATGAATTTCTAATGTTAAGAAAATTTAACACAATACCTGAGAAAAGCGAACTTGTGCCTGGAGACAGTTGTTCACAAGTCATAAAGCAACAAGGCCCAACGTCGAAAATAATTACACCAATTAATCATGTTACATTGCCTTTTTTGTTCTTATTTACGCGTTTCCATCGTTGACGAAATTGGAATGCGAAATGAGCAGCAGAAGTGTGGTTATACGTCATTCGCGGTACGAATCGATTTGCGGATAATAAAATTACACTATTATTCATTACGCGTCCTCAAGCTGAAATTAGAGACGAGAATAATTTGGAATTACACGTTAATGTTATTATACAGCATTAGACTTTACACTGCATCTAATGTAATGATCCGTCGTTTCAACAAAAAGCAAAACAGTATAATGTGATCCTTGCCTAGCTAAAAGCCTTATCGCCGATCTCTGATGATGAAGTTATTATTTTGGAATAACGATACTACACTTTACTTCATGCTATAATACATTTATATCCTGTATGGAAGCATTCTCTTTAGGTAATCAAGTGTGTCAGAGAAGACACAATGTGATTAGCGTTGAATTAATGTTACATAATGTTTTGTAAACCAAGCTTTAGTGTGGTTGTCTTAAAATTAATCCGCTTTATAATAGACTTAGATATTCATTTTGAATACACGTTAGAATTTGACAGGTATTTCCTAAGTTAAAAGGCGTTTACAGCCAGCTTGAAGCTGATGTTTACATTTCGTATTATTATCCAGAGGTGTAGATTTGACGTTTTCACTGCTAGCAAACATCCCCAACATCAAGCAACGTTAACTCTGTTCCAATTGTCTTATGGATTTAGGTGCAGGTTAAATATTTAATCAAGAAATCTTCAGAACTTTGTGTTTTGCAAACAAAACTTTCCGGGCTATTGGTTCGGAAGCTTATAACGGTTATTTTTTGCGATAAACAGAGGGAAAAAACCAATTAGTACAGTGTTATTAATGCGAATTACTGCAAATCTGAAACATCAGAACCTGTGCAGACAGGTGCTTTTTTATTCGTTAAATGGAAAAGGGTTTCACGAAGCCGCTCATTAAAATTAATTACACTTAACACAAAAAGTGAAACGTGGTATAAGTAAAGAATAATTAAGGTTATTACTCAAAATGACGGTAAAAAATGGATTCTAATATGAAATGAAATTTGTATAGAACACACATATTCGTGTTCTGTGCATTGTAAAAACAAGCATTTCTGTCATGATTGATCTCTGCATGATTACTCTCGTAAAACTTTGGTTACGTACTTAAATATACCGACAACTGAAAAGAATTCTAGTGAACAAGGAAATCCGCCGTAATCTTGCCCATCTCGCCGGATCACTACGTACACTTCACGATTGCCGTAACGTTCTCGCCGTTCTAATTTATTTAAACGAGGCGTATGAAACTTTACGTTGATAACGACGTAGAAACTTGCAGCAACATCGTAAAAATCTGGAAAAGTTTCTTGATTACGCTCATGTAAAAAGTTACCTCGGAATACGCAGATTCATTATGTATGTGAAGAAAGGCCGAAGTGAAGGTATACGACATAAATTCAACTTTTAAAATGCTTACAAAACCATTTGGAACGTGTGAAATGGAGTTTTATATTTTGAATAAGTTTGGAGAATCACAAAAATATCTTCTGCTATTATCGCTACTTGAGAAAGTATTCGAACACTTTTTTATCATTACGTAACCCACAATAGCATTGAAGGCCTACTCAAAATATGTATAGGATTATAGGTATTATATATACCTTCGTTAGCGTATTGATAAGAATCTACAGTGATATTTATTAAGAAGTAGACATAGGGATTTACGTGTGGTTTTCCCTATGTTTTAGAAGACAAAATCTCTTCTGAAGAGCGCCTAATTTTATGCATCTAAAATAATTACGGAACTTAAAGCAACAATATTCAAATTAATTAATTATCATGAAAACCCTTCTGGGTCTACCTCCACTAGATCTCTACGTGAGATAGCAGACCATACTGGCATATTTGCCTCTGAAAACTACGAGGCTGTTGAATAGCAGAGGTATTGAGGTGGGTCACTCTCGAATTCTGGGCGAGGCGATTAAGATCGGCCCTACACTATCAGTTCTATCAAGCGCCGCAACTGTCAAGTGATCTGCTATGGCTTAACTGAAACTAACTTCCACCCTACACACACGAATCAAAAAACATCAGTACGCGCCAAGTCATTTCTTCTTGTTAATGTGCAATTTTCAGTAGGAGGTTCAAGTCGCAATGGAAAATGTCACAGAAACTAGCGAAAAGAGATAAACTGGATGAAAGAGGTACAAAAAATGTGATACATCTACTCATCTGCATTTGTTAAAGGAGATCAATGAAACTGATCCTGGCGTTTTCCAAATTATTTTCGAAAGAACGACAGAACTTCCAATCCGGGTCCATTTTATTGAGCCCATGGGAATAGAATTAGTGAGAGAGAGAAGACGGACTTCTCTCTCGTAAAACCAATTGTTTGGACAACCAAATTTCAAATTTACACACCAACTTGGCTAAACGGAAGTGTATTTGACGAAACAGAAATTGTTTACATGCCGACAGGCATTACCACCAAATTTTAACGCAGAAATGCCCGTCTTCTAAAATTTCGAAGAACAGCAACTCGGGTTCGAAATTGGCAAAAAGTCCTCCACGCAACGCAAATTTCGGTATTTAACGTATCTACGAAATCTACGAAGACAACAAACCTTTTTGCGATTAAATTATCTGTTATATCTAGATAGTTAAATATTTTTGTTTTTTATTGCCTCTATTTTATAGTGGGCGGAGTGTTAGCAATTTGCTACTCTTCCCACTCAACCCACTATACATTCACATACAGCCGCATGCCTTACCTGGGATTCGAACTCAGGACCCTTGTAGCCAAAGTTAGAGCTACTAACGTAAGCTCATCTGAGGTACGCAGGTCGGCTATCAACCTTTTATAAAAATAAATAATCGAAGTGGCCAATAAATTAAATATGAACTGTCACATAAATGACCTAACAAAATTGATATCGAAAATGAGAGATACAATTTCCTTATACTTAACAAATCTAGGACCAGAATAATTAAATGAATTCGAACCGAACATTTGATTAGTAATTGACAACTTTTTCAATAGCTATTGAAAAAGTTGTCAATTACTAATCAAATGTTCGGTTCGAATTCATTTAATTATTCTGGTCCTAGATTTCTAAATTAAACACCAAATGACCATAAAATGTCCAATCTATTTATGAAAATAATTTGAGGTCATGGTTCCAAATTACAATGCTTTTTTACATATTTTCTTTTTATTTCTAAAAATCTTTCTTAGGCAAATTTTTAATAATTAAATTTAATACGTTGCCACGGGTTTCCTTTTGGGTGAAAAAATTTGAATTTAAATTAAACTATTTTACCCAACACAAATTTTATGTTCAGATTGTGGGTCAAATTGTCATACCTCTGCACAGCCATCCATTATGTAGAATCTTTAGGGGTACGTCCACATGGGTGTGTATCTCTGAAGATTGGCGTCAATTTTCATCGCATATTGATCGAAAAGACAAGTTAAACATGATCGCATTCATATAAGTCATCAAGACACGTAATGGTCGAGGCAAGGATCGCTTGGAAAGTAATGGTGTTTAACATGAGGGGAGTGTTTATTTTATTTCCATCCAAAAAATCTAGTTTTGTTATTTTGTAGCGCAGATAGCTATTATGTATTCTAAATTGTTTCGCATTATCCTCTTTTGTTCGTGCTTTGCTCTAAATACCATTACGAACACATAGATTCTCTTAAAAAGTGCTCGATAAGAGTTTGTACGTATACCCCATATTTTGTATGCATAAAACAGGATAAGGAAATTAGAATTTCCGTACGATTGGCTTCATTTCGCATTAGTTTATTTGAATATTGTGATCAGAAACTCGCTCTTTTTTAAATGAAACGTATTTTATTCAAAATACCCTTTTAAAGACGATACTACCTCTGTTCAGTATTTTTTAAAAGACCATTTTTATAATATCATTGCTTAACATTCGTTTATAAACAACTTCAACATCTTTTATACTGATCCAGCTACACAAAATTAAGTGCTTTTTGTTCAAATCCTGTGTCTAAATAAAGCTCTACAGTCTACCCCTCGCTCTTCGATTACTTTTATTTTGATTCTTTGGTAGCTTTTAATGCCGGATCTCGTAATCAGCATAAGTAGTCGGTCATTAAAAAATGGGGTTCAGGGCGTTTGCCCTGTCCACTTGGCATAATGTTTGTTTTGGGAAGAAGTTTTACTTTTCAAATGATAGAATTGGTGCTGAAAGCTCTTGCTCAAGGGAACTAGTATTGCTGTAAATAAGATTAACGTTTCAATCGCAAAAAGTTCTATTTAATGAAAGGAGTTCTCCTTTGTAGTCATTAATTGGAGTAGTATGCCCTTTTTACCTTCCTTTGTGTGTGCATGGAGTTACCCCATCTATAGCTAATATTCCCTTTTGGATATGTCACGAAAGCTTTTTAACTTAAGGTCGTAGAGAGATGGCGTTCCGCCACACAATTTATTTTGATATGTTTTTACACAAAAGAAAGCAGAAGAAGGCAAAACACCTGTTAAGATACTTAAATAAATTTGGTCGGCATACAATAGAGGTTGGGAGTTTCAATGGACCTATCTCAAGAATGATAAACTAGGCCGTATCCGATATACGAAGGCAAGACTGGACATCTAATGGCGTGCATATTTGGTTAGTTTCATACTCGTTGTAGTATAAGAGATTCTCGAATAGACGGACCATAACAAAGGCTTTTATTGTAAAATCGAGTTTCCCGTAGGCGCATGAATAGCACATCCACCATAACGTCAGCACTTTCCCGACATTTTTAAAGATTGATTTGATAAAAAGCCCGCTTTAAAGACGAGCTTTAAAAGTATGGCAAGGATAAGAACCATACAAAACACACGAGCTCAGATAAAAGATTATTTTCGCACCCCCTATAAAGATAGGCCTCTTGATGTGCCATTACCTGTATGGATGTTAAAGGAAAGTACGGTTCAAGGAGAATTCCGGCGCCCTGTGAAAGGATTCGCACAACTGAACCAATTTTCCTCTAGGAACTATGTAACTAGTTAACTTACAATCGGTAATTAGTATCGTATCAATTAGACGAAATTAACGCGCAATTACCTTTGATTCAACTCGGTTGAAACAATTACAATTAAAAATCGTTACTTAACAAGGTTTGGTTTCAAGCTTGACGTTACCAGAAAATTTATCCGAATTTCACTTTATTCAAGTTATTCGGTATGATAAACCTATATATGTAGCTAGAATTTGAAAGTAAAAGAAAATGGTTATCACAAATCCATGTAATTTCAACGAATGAAAAGGTAAAGATGGTTAATGAGAAATGCTTGCTAATGTAATTTGAAAAGCTCCCCTAGAATCGTAAACATTTCAGAACCATAATTAACTTTCCTTTCATTTTGGCAATTTTCCATTAAACGATACGAATTTTTCATTTCGAAAATTTAATATGATCCATACATACCACATTTGCGATGAGTATCGGCGCATTTAATGGGTAGGTATGTTTGTTTAACAAAAAACTTGTGTTTCCCCGTTCTGCTTTTTCCAATACCGTGGCAACAGGTGTCGCATTCTTTGTGACATTTGCGTAACGAATTTACAGTTACTCTAATGTTTGACTTCAATTAAAGTAATTATCCTCCACCAAATCAACTCAGAAATAGTGATTAACGGTTTCGGTTTTCGTATAATGAATGATATTTACTCATTAATTCTTTATTAGTGCAGATTTTATGTACGTACTCAATCATCGGTATCACCACACCAATCGTAGTCAGGTATACCAAACGAATAGACCGGGAGATGGTGACACTTTTTGTGGTGTGATTTGCTACAAGTATGGCGACCATTCAAACGTTTAATTAAGTACTCCTCAAAACGAAAATGGTGCTAACTCTCTGGGAGTGGGGCCGTTATTGCGTGACGATTGTTTAAACATGTCGGAAAATTTAATGATTTTGGACAATTTGCTACACAAAATTCTTTGGATTTTCTGGTAGTCGGTGACAAAACAAATGACGGAAACGAAATGCCATACTTTTCCGGTGGGCCTTATAGCCCGCCATACTCATTTGAAAGTGTCGATTGTTTGTATTTTTTTTGGGTGATTTGCTACAAGCTCATTTTTTTATGAGCATCAAGTCCTCAATCAGTCATTCACGAAAATCAACCTGCCATACCGCAGCGACGGGCCCGCATAGCCGCCATACCGGCACAAAGATGTCATTTTTGTTAATAATTTTGGGTGATTTGCTACAGTATGGCATTTGGATTTTCCGAAAGTTCATGCTCCACATTGATCCATGATATATGTGCCATACTCGTCATGAAGGCTAAAAATGGCGCCATACTCGAAAATCTGTTTTCTTAAAACATCTTTGCGCTATAACTGGGACAAGCAAGGAACCTTGAAAACGACCTTCTCGTGAGCTTCAAAAAAATGATTTTATTATTAAAAATTGGTAACACAATCCATTCAAAAGAATAATTGTTCTAAATTGATTAACTTATCCCGACAAGATATAATATCGTACTCGCGTTTAACAATTATCGTCATCGGTCTCTTTTGTTTCGTTCCCATTGCCCTCGTCAGTACTCAAATCGATTTGATTTTCATTCTCTTGGTCAATGCGATCCAGAATGATATAGGTATCCGACAGTAGTGGGCATGTCGTCGCCGTCGAACCAATTAAATTCATAATTATATGTGTGCGTTAACTTCCATCCGTAATATTCAGGACTATAATAAAATATAAAATATATAAAATTATGTTGAAGGGTATGTCAGATGCACAGTGCCAACTTTCTTAATTATGAAAGCATCTAAATGAAATTTGATACCTATATGCACTTAGAGGTGCAAAATTTGGTCTTGAACATGCTATAGCCATACCCAGGAGCTCGTTTTCTATATTTGTTTAAACGTTTATTATTATTATTATTATTATTAGTGTTATTTTAATTTGTATAATGTTCAAATTTTCATCGTTTCTTAATTCGAAATAAACACAACTGCCCTGAAAATTTTATCAAAATTGATCAAAGTCACTGGGTGTTCAGATACTTATGGCGGATAGTATAAACTTGATGGCAGCTACTATCTACTACCTGCGATCCATTGAATGCAATGCAGAACACAACGACCCCGACCGGGACCTCTACAACTTGACTAAGAAGTTCGAGTGGGGCGGAGAATATTAAGCGACATAACATCTCGTGATAAAACAAGATTGGCCTGGGATTCATGTTTGAAACTTGATATTTACTTTTATTACACCTAAAACTGTCACGAAAGATTGGTGCCATACTGTAGCAAATCGCCCGAATTTTCCGAAAATTCTTAATTTTTGAAAAAATATTATACATAATTGGCCCATGCCACAGGTATGGCGTATCGAAATTTCTATTTCTGACTATAAAAATAATAGGTGGAAAAATTTATAGGGTGCAGAAAATCGCCCAAAATTATTAACAAAAATGACATCTTTGTGCCGGTATGGCGGCTATGGGGGTCCGTCGCTGCGGTATGGCAGGTTGATTTTCGTGAATGACTGATTGAGGACTTGATGCTCATAAAAAAATGAGCTTGTAGCAAATCACCCAAAAAAAATACAAACAATCGACACTTTCAAATGAGTATGGCGGGCTATAAGGCCCACCGGAAAAGTATGGCATTTCGTTTCCGTCATTTGTTTTGTCACCGACTACCAGAAAATCCAAAGAATTTTGTGTAGCAAATTGCCCAAAATCATTAAATTTTCCGACATGTTTAAACAATCGTCACGCAATAACGGCCCCACTCCCAGAGAGTTAGCACCATTTTCGTTTCGAGGAGTAATTAATTAAACCTTTGAATGGTCGCCATACTTGTAGCAAATCACACCACAAAAAGTGTCACCATCTCCCGGTCTAGAAGCACAAGATGCAGTAGAAGTTAGTAAGTATGCAGGTAGACTTCTAATTTTTGTTTGAAAAGTGGCGTAGGCTTCAGATAGACAAATTTTGTCTTGTGATTTTTAATAGTAAAATGATCCTATCTATCCGCCGACCCGTGTGGCGCAATTCAGTTAAAGCTGGACTGTGGTGATAAGGGTTGGTAGAAACCCCGCCCACTGAAAAATAAAGGCAAAATAAAATAAAATAAAAGTTTATCTGAAGATTTCCTTTGGTGGGGACGAACCGTTCCAGTCGCGAAAAACCTTTGGAAGTAATAGTCACAATGTAGAGATTTTTTCTGACGCGTCTATAGAATCATTTCATGTAAACGTTGTAAATGTAGGTGCTTGAATTTTATAAAATTTTTGGGCAATCATAGAGACAATACCATTCAAATAAAAAATAAAGACCTCAGATTGGTTATTAATATTTAATATGGCAGTCGGGAATAACGTTCAAAGACGTCTAAAACCACGGTTCGAATAAAGAATGCCGGCCTAGACTTCTTTACATATTTGGTTTATTGGGGTAATTTAGATATGTTTACAACCGTGATGTGTGTCCTATAAGGGTAGGTACATAATGTTTATGTTTAGGCCTGTACGGGTGACAGATGATATGTAGAGGTAAACAATTAAGGGAGTTCTGTTCATGTCCTATTATACTTTTATAAAATGGGGATCATATTAGCATTATTTGAAAATGTTTCGTAACCATTCCCACTGCAGATCGAGATGTATGTGGCCAATCCTTTTCAATCCGTGTTCATACAACGGACGCAACTGAGAAAATCAGATTAAGATTCTATACCGTTTTTTAATTGCGCTTCGTCCCTTTAAAAGAGGAAATTCCATTAAGTAAACGACAATAAGGCTAAGAATTTAAAACCTTAAGGTTAATTAAAAGTGAGTTAGTCCTTTAATATATGAAACGAGAGCAGACGGTTTCACGTGCTGGGGTTGCAGTCTTTACTGTTACCTTCGTATCCCAATGTCTAATTAAACGAGATATAAGGTAAATTTAGAGCAGGTGCTATGTCAACCGGAATAATTATGTTTTATAACGAAATTATGCATTTAATATGGAGATGGCTTCTTGTCAAATTGATACGTTCCAATTAGGTTAAATACCTATTAGCGTGTCCTTATGTATATTTTTATGTATATAATTATCCCATTCATTTTCTTGAAGTCTTTCAACAAAATACATGAGAAAACACTACATGAACATCGGAAAATTTACATATACACGAATGCAACAAAAAAATCATCCTCTACAACTTAATATTCTACCCCTTTCGTCATTTTCTTTCCGCGTTGTATCCACACTACCTCGTCATCATCTCCCTTTCTCTATAGGCTTACGCTTATTTTTTCTTCGCTTTTCTTCAATCTTCATCCAGTTTTCTCTTTTCATCTAATATTTCTGTCCCGTTTTACCTCGTTTTCTTTACCTTTAATACCTTTTGTAAGCATATTTTTCATTGAATATAAAATCATTCAAACTGGATTTTCACATCGTTCTAATCGAACGCCTCTTCGTGAACAATTTTCTCTCGAAATTAGGGATGCTTTACAACACGTACTGCTGAACTATTGCGTAATCGACCTAGGCCGTCGAATATATTTAATAAAAGCAACTAGTTTGAGTTGATAACGGGTAAATTTGAAGTTATTGTTATCAGTTGGAGTGCGATCGCGTTTCGGTTTGTATTGTTTCAATGTGCTCTGTGACGGGAGTGACAATTGTTTATAAAAAACTGCGGTTCGTGGTTCTATTTGTTAATTTGTCTTGTAAACTTCTTCTCTTCTTTCGTGGTTAATACGTTTGGACCTACCTTCCGTACTGTTACTTCCCAGGCTATCTCATATAAATAGGGTCAGAAATAAGTAAGAATCCAATTAGTTATTCCTTCACTGAATTTACGTTAATAATTAGATTATTTAAATATGCTTTGGAAAAAATATTAACTCAAGTGTATTTGTGAGTTGTTCAGAAAATTGAATACTCGAGTATTTCTGGACAGAGTGAACAATGTGATAAAAATTACAATACATTATTTTAAACTGAATATATTTTTTATGGTTAAACAATGAAAGCAAACACATTATTACAATTACTCGAAAAGGGTAAAAGTCTAGTTCTTAAATAAACTCGAAAAAATATTCCACATGTCACATAATTAATAAATTTTAAGTATTCTTAAAGAGGTACAATTATAATTCATCAAATAAACGCGAAAATATACGTATTTCAATTTCTTTCACGTAATTCGCACAAAACGGGAATAATAAAAATGTAATTTTTTCCTTATAGTCCTTGAATGTTGCTAGTTGCACTATCAAATCGACTCGGATTTGAGCTACCTCTCTCTGTATTTCAATGTGACGTAGATTAATTTCCACTATTATTTTCACTTCGCGAAATTCATTGCTTCGATTAAATTGGTGCTGAAGTGATCTAGGATTAATAAATCAGCATAACTTGTACGTTTCTTAAATTTTGTGGTCGGAATTAATTAGACGCGCTTTATAGTAACATGCGTAGGAAAGAGAGCAACTTAGTTAAACAAAATATTGAATTCGTGGCCGTTCTGATGCCTTATATTCTTAATATTTATAACGGTAGATTCAGCATTTGAAAGGCAAACCAGTTTTTTCAAGAAAAACAAAAAAAAATTCGAATCACTTAATATGGGGTCATAAGGAAATGATATCCTTTTAAACTTGTAAAGAAAGCGTGCGGGTGGGTAGTACAAATGTGAAACTTAAACTAGCAACTTTCTTAGTAAAAAAAATAGAAGTGACATGTAATCCTTAATTAAATTTAACGTTGTTGAAAGTATGCATTATGGCTAATTAAACTTCAACCCTCGTGGAATTATACGTTCGACTGTCAATTATTTGTAATTGAAATTAATTTGTCAACTAGGTAAGCTGCTTGTAAATTATATTAAACTAAACTGAAGGGATTATTTTGATTGCTTTTCTCATAATCGATCTATATTTTAAAATTTTATCACTTCATGAATATGCATTTCAGTTGATTGTAATATATATAGTACGTCTGACAGCAAGACCAAATAGTGCAACTTTTGGGATCTGTAAGAAACAGACCTAGGCTGAACTAGGCCGATTTCAATCAAGACGTTATTACATTCTATCAGTCTAACAGCCCACGCCCTCGTGGATACTCGATCTCAAGTTTTGTATTGGTACGCCCTTCTTCGTGTTCAACTGTCCTGAGAATTTTGATATTAATTAACTGAACTGTGAGTTCTTTAAAGAATGTATAACAAAGAACCACAAATGTTTTATTTTCTTAAGCGATCGATTTCGGGTTTTATTGTACCCATCATCAGGCTAAACTAAAATTACATGCTAATGGAATCTATAGAGAACATAATAATAATTACCGTCAATGAGTATAAAATTGCAGCTTTAACCTTGTTACATGCTAATGGAATCTATAGAGAACATATAATAATTACCGTCAATGAATATAAAATTGCAGCTTTATCCTTTATCCTCATTGATTCCATTAGCATGTAATTTTAGCTAAGCCTGATGATGGGTATAATAAAACGCGAAACCGGTCGCTTAAGAAAATAAAACATTCGTGGTTCTTTGTTATACATTCTTTAGTCGTACCAGAACCATATAATGGAGAACTTCATCGCAAATAATTATTCTTTATTAGATATCTTGAATTGTTTTTTTTCAATTTTAGCGTTTTGGAAACGGGGTGTATGTTTTCAAAAAAGCACCGTTAGCCTTAAATTTTTCTTAAAGGTTTTGTTTTATTTGAGAAATACGATACATGCACGATACACTCACACCGTGGATACATGTTTGTTTCTTATTATTGAGCAAGTTAATCAGAAGTTTCGAGACACCTGCTAAACTTCCGTAACCACAATATGTTTGAGAAAACAAAAGTTTAATGTTAACAGTCCGATTTTTATTTTGATAACTCCTTAGTCCGATGGTGCTACTAGTTTATTATTTTGTTTATACAGTTGTCAATGCGTAAATTAAACTATTTGGGTTAAAGAGGAAATTTAGCGCAACGTGCTTCGATACAAGTGTTATAACACAACAATAAATGACAAATTAAGTCTGTACTTTGTCCCTTTGGAACATGGACCAGTATCGCATTGTATTTCTTTAATTAGTAATTTAATTGTGGATTACGTAGTTTCTTCCTCGTTTATAGGATCGTAAATAACAATTGTTCAAGTATTTCCATGTATAAAGCTTAAACCTACCAAAAGTTTGAATGTTTGTATATGAAGGACTTCTCGCAGCACAAACGGGGAACTATGCGATAATAAACCGAAACTTCCAATCTACTTACAGGACTTAAAACAACATTAGCGGTGAGCAGTATAACACGATAAGGCGATTATATTTTCCCTTATAATAGACATATATCAGCAGCGCCGAAGAATATATTTTCATCTTAAAGGCAAGTAAAATGCGCTACTGAAGATAAATAAGAATGTATGGTTATTTAATGGTGGTATATATCTAGCAAAAAATGAGAAAGAGATGGCCAACCAATGAGAAATGGGAAAAGGCAGGTATCTTTTTAGAGGATGGTAAATGAAAGAGGAAGCAGAATTTCGCGCAAAGTACGATTAATGGTTAGTTTTACGTATTTGGGCCGTGCTCGAGTTGGAGGAACTGCGGTCGTGAAATTATCACTAATAGGAGATTCCCATTCATAGGAATACTAGTAAAATCTTTGCGCCTACAATCACCGACACTTACGCTATTACTTTTCTTATTTTACATGCTATTTAAGGATTTTGCGTTCATTCCAGTAATGTAGCTGAAATAATGAGTTACTAATGCGAGTTGATGGAAAGAAATGTTCCGCAAATTGCTTTTGGTATTTCTTTTCAGAATTGAGCTCATTTGTTACGCGGAAAGTTTAAAAAGCGTCGATTTTCAACTTAGGGAGGTCTTATCGTATTTTGTATATGTACGAGTTACATTGTTCCAAAATTATGGTCCTTCAAATCTATTTAAGGTAAGTAAGCTTATAATACACTACGCCATTATCCTTGTATCGTAGCTATCTCGTGTTGGTCGTTAATATATGTAATTTTGGTTTGAAATATTACATCGTTGGATAAAGTAGAAGCCAATAAAAATACAATACCGTTGAAGTACTTCCTGTGGTATTTACCTTTTGTATGCAGATGTATTTATTTTTACATTATAACTCTACTTGCATTTAAATTTCATGTTGATAGGTAATTATAAGTCGGCGTTTGGACTGCGTCTTTAAAAATAAGTGAGATTGCACCATTCCAATTTTAATAGAAGTTAACCCCATAAACTACATTCGGTATCAAATTAAAGTATTAAGTAAGGGTATCTAACTTAATTATGTTCAATACGGTTCCGATTTCGTGTCTTTTGTGTGTGAAATTAACTATGATTACAGAAAACTTAAACTCCGATCGAAGATCTTGTTTTGTACTTAGTTTGAGCTTAAACTGCATACGAATCCGAGGTATTTTTAAATAAGAAACTAGCAACTGACAGAATGTTTGTACTTATAAATAGTCGTATCGGTAACGTCATTTACTGACATTGCTAGAAATGCTTTTATCCTTACATGTAATCAATTATCGATGCTTATTACCCACAGAAGTTCAGCAATCTGTAGTGAAGGAGGAGTGGGTAAAGCCGAGGGTTGCAGATAAGATATCCGGGAAATTGACAAAACTGGAGAAAACCAACATATGCGGATACGATTACCCTTGCTTACTCCAGTAACTAGGTTCCCATATAAATACAATAGAGAATAGATGATACAGTAAATCAACTTCGAATTTACCAGGATAAAACTAAATTATAAATAATGAAAAATATCCTTACCTGGATTAAGGTTAGCAAACCTCATTCACGTAAATACGTTTGGATAATTCATTTCGGAAATTTTAACTTGATGCCTCTGGAATGTCATGACTATGAGATTTCCACATCTTTCGCAAAGTAAGACCCTGTCATTACAACGACAAGAGTAGTAGCGCATTCAGTGAGACACCATAGGTGCATTCAACGCAGAAACGGAACGTTACACGATTTTCCTGCGCGAGCATGAAGAGTTAAAAATATACTGTTATGGTACGTGGAAATGCAGGGGAGAGACCTGCATAATACTACCATACGGTGTTAAAAGAGGAAAGCTCCACCACAACAGTACGAGTGGTGTTACACGCCTTAGCCACTTCCAGTTCCGGAAAAAGTCAGAATGGTATGATGCTAACGGGTCCTAAACATCAAGAAGATTTGCGCGGAAATAGCCCAATAAAAACCTGCAGGTTACCGGAAAAATCTAAGGTGGCCCCGAGAAAAATCTACCGTGGTTGGAGCTGGGCAGAGTAATGCTGGCGAACAAGCTGTTAACAGGAAGCACAGAAACTCTCAACCTCAAGACATTTAGCCCGCTCCTCGATGCAATGGGGCTACTAAGAGTTAGATTTCTTCATGGCGGACACCAATTCACATTTCTATTGATGCGACGAAAATACTGGATACTGCGAGCAAGAAATCTGGTTCACCGAGGTAGAAGCTGCATACGCTGTATACGATTCAACCACAACACGGCGTAACGGTTAAGGGGAAATCTCCCATTAGTACGGGTAAATATAGCACACCCTTTTGCAACCGCAGGACTGGAGTACCCAGAACCTAGGGAGTTCTCGAAAATTTGGTCAAACAAAGGAAACGGAAAATCAACCTGGAAGCCGAAGAACCGAGAACCGTATCACCTCAAAAACGACCTGCTTCCCTGCCGATTGCCAAGGTGTTCATTTTAGAGCGGATTCACAACAACCTCCCTCCCTGCTGACGAACCAAGATGTTCATTTAGAACAGTATTAAACCGACCGCCAAAGTTAAGGGAATATAACATCCAAGCATGACAAGGGAATGTGTATGCTACTTTACTAGCGGGAAGTGAACTGTAAGGATGTGGTAATTGTGATAATTCAACGAGCTTTTTCTATTTGCATTTTCCACCCACACTAGCGGTTATCTTTTCATCCATTTCACCGGGTGATGATGTTTTAGAAGAGACATACTGTATACTAAGATCGCGATTCTTTCCGAGATGAACCCCTAATTTCTACTGACTGAGTGTTCAAACGGGGTCAGATATTTCCACGAGGTTGAGGTCGAGAATTCTACCATATATGATAGCCGAACCTAGCTAGAACTGTTAGTTTTGTTAGTTTTCCTAAAAAAATTTGCCGCAAATATCAAAACTCAAACATAGGCAAATCTGTAGTCGTGTAACGCACCCATAAATGGAATAAAGGAAAATGCTTTTGGGAAAACTAGCAGCAACTAACATCATTACGTCGAAGATGTGTTTGAATTACCAATTAAATGAAGTGTGCCAGGGGAAATCTAAAGCATGTATGGTAAACTTTGACTTTGGGATAAGATTAAAGCAAGGATTAAAGTCAATGAAAAACTAATGTCATAACTAACGAAAACCAACTAAAAGGTATCGGGAGCGGATGCATTATACATGGATCTAATTGGTGCATTGCGAGTGTACAACTTCAATTGAACCACAATTTAGTATAAAAAATAATTGGATGCTAGCTAAGAGGAGTCAGAGGGATTTTAATTGTAATTAGTTGCATGTCTGCTATCCGCACAAAACACCTCTCCTTTTCATCTTGCCATTTGTGTGCAGTGGGGTGACTTTGCAGCATCTTTGTATCAAGTTGATTGCTAACTATTTTGAAGGCAATATGCCTTTCAGGTAAAGATACAACCACAATTGCACACGTTTCCACATCATCAATAGCACCAGCACGTAGATGATGAAATATCGTTACAATAAACCGGATGTTGATTGAACTTCCATTACATTCTAGGATATGAGTCTTATGCATGGATGAAGCGATCCGTTTATTTGCTTTTAAGCATTAAATGCAGCGATCGTCACTAAGATTTATTGTGCATTTTATCCTTGACCATCCAGTACTAAAAAAGAAATACGGTATAAATAAAACAAAGCAAAAAATAAATTGATTGATATTGTGTAATAATTTAAAGAAGCTATCGGCAGTTTATTTTGGTATGGAAGAGAAAAAGAAACGTTGAAAACCCCAGATTCCGCATTATTGATTCTCTCACAAAGCACCTATTTGTCTATGTGCTGTCGAACCTCGATGTATGCCTCGCGATGGATTTAGTACGTGAAGGGTTATCGTCAGTGAGAGGTGGGTCATAGCACGAATCACCCCTAGAATATCACCTGGCGCTGTTCCAGCAGATACGTTCGTTTTAGAGCCCCCACGATAAACTACCCGCCGCAAAGTTGCAGGTTTTGTTATTTTAGTAAAAGGTAAACGTACAAGAAATACAATACTAAAAGTAAACAGGCCGGTTTACCTTTATACGCGCGCCTGTTTTATTAATCGCGTTCGGCGTTCATGTTGCTTTGTCCACTTCTATTACTACAACAACCGCTAATTGTACTCGCATTACTATGTTGATGAAATGAATCAAATTTGTCGAGCGCAAATAATAATTTCTATTGCTTTAAAACGAGCAGATCTCTCATGCAAATATTTGTTGAATATGAAATTGAAAAGCAAGCAGCCACATAAAATTTTACTCCGTGACACTAAGCCGTGAAACCATTTTAGTAATGACGGGGAAAGGAAACCGATGCATAGAGATTATTGAAGGCACGCTAAAAGGAGTCTATCAATCTTAAACCGAACACTTAATACATTTCACATTAAATAACGAACAAAAGGTACAGCGTTAACGACGTTTTTTAGTGCCCTGTCACAAAGGATACTGTGTCACAACTAGGGCTGGGCGATTACGGGTTTGAATAATCGATAATCGATTATGAAAAATAATCGATTACACTGATTAATCTATTAATCAAATAATCGATTAATCAAATAATCGATTAATCAAATAATCGATTAATCAAATAATCGATTAATCAAATAATCGATTAATCAAATCATCGATTAATCAAATAATCGATTAATCACCTTAATCAAATAATCGATTAATCACCTAATCGTTTAATCAAAAGTCGATTGTCACATACAAGGAGTGATAAATATCTGTTTGTATGCATTAATACGTTAATTATTTAATAATAAAAATAAAAAATAATTCCATTACTCTTTTCATCAAATCGTTCATTACTAGGCAGATCGATTAATCAATAATCAACAAAGTGTCCCTGGTTCGAATCCGGGTTTGGGAATGGATATTTGCAAATGCATAGTGGGTTGGTGGGTAGAACAGCCTTGGCTGAAACCCTGCCCATTTGAAAATGAAGGTCAAAAATAAAAATAAATAAATAAAAATAAATGATTAGGCAGCTTACTCTCCGATGAGGTGTGCTTTAGTTTTGATGATACAATCTTAATTCATTTTAGCTGCTTAAAGTGACGTTTTAACATCCGCTATAAAATAAAATAATACTTGTGAGCTGTGAGTGCTCCTTTTTGCGTAAACTGATGATCCAGCTAATAATAATCAATTAAAATTTACTTAATAATTGATTAATCAAATAACCGATTAATCAAATAATCGATTAATCAAATAATCGATTAATCAAATAATTGATTAATCAAATAATCGATTAATCAAATAATCGATCAATCAAATAATCGATTAATTTAATAGAATAATCAAACCCGATTATCGATTATCGTTTGATTATAATCGATTAATCGATTTTTTTGCCCAACGCTAGACTCATAACAAACGTACCCAATTAGTATTTACGTGGTAGTACTTTTAAATTTCTTTACATTATTAAGGGTGTGTCTCTTTATTACAACAGTGATTCGCGTTCATCTTTTTGCGGGGCATTGTTTCACCGTATATGTCATCATCTAGTAGAGAAAGTGGATAATGCTTACAAGATTTTGCCGGTCAGATATCATTGGTTCCATTTTTAGAATTACCTGGAGAACGGAGTGTCTGAAGTCGGTACTCACAAATGGAAAGTGATAGATCTTGAAACTATCAAGTTATTCCTGCATTACTTAGTCTGAAAGCTATTAATCTGTTGTCACACACAGATGTGGGGGAGGTGTGAATTTTTTTAAAGAAATTCCTCTTATGTGATGGTTTTGTCCGTCCGTGTATCGGCCTTATCCTACTCTAACTCGAGAACGAAAAGAAACAGCGATCTCATACCTTCGCTAATCGATTATGAGCCCGATTAGAAGTCGTGTTTCCAAATGCGAGTGTCAGAAAATTCCCCTACTGAAAATCGTATGCGATTTTTGGAATTTTGTTTCATTTAAGATGTAAAACATTCTTTTCAAAATAAATGGCAAACGGAGGTCTCCAGCGGGAGCATTATGTTGAATACAATACTTGCTTTGCAATGCCCGGGAGGCATTTAGGCATAACGTACCACGTATTAACCATACGGCAAAAATCCGCCGTTCTGATTGGCCCACGGCGCAACGCAGTACGTTTTGTCCAACTAGGGTCCTAATGTGGTACGGTTTGTCGCCACGTGTTGAAACCATCTTACTAGTATATGGCAATCAAACATTTAAAATTTTACTTGGATAATTGGATAATCACCCCAAATTCTCCTTTAACTAAGGTCGAATAAATTATAATTTGGACCCTCTGATGGTGCACAGACCTCCTTTTAACGGGTACTGGGAAACTCTTTTGTTAACGTAAAACACGCTTCCGGTGACTCTACTTAACGTTATACGACGTAAAGATTAACTCACTTATCACAACTAACTTTCCTCTATAAATAGAAGAAGACCGCCTGTCTTGCCAGGCACGCTCAAATATGGCTACGTTTCAACACCCAAAAAACTCGATACACGTGTTCCACCAAAGAGATTGACCGAAAGACCACGTTTCACGGCCGGTTGTGCTATTTAAAACAAATTCCCTATCTTTTCAACTTCCGCCTACATTTCCTTAACAAACCCTCGAAATAATTATCATCTGCTTACTTCGGAGACAAACACGTTATTGTTTTGAAACTAATTAACTTACGCAGCGATAAGGAGTTTGATCCGGAGAAAAGCATGAGATACAGTTTTACATATACAACGTCAATAATTCCAGATAAGTAAACTTAATCTTAAATACACAAACTACTAAATAAAACACCTATAACTTGTGATGGTACTACTCGTATAAGTACAACAAACAATCTGCATAAATAAACAGGCAGCTTTGCACAAAATGAAGGAAAGTGTATTTTGCCTGAAAGCTTCTATGGTATTGGATTCTAACTGAAGTAAAGTTTATGAAAACTTAACTAACTTTGCATTCAAGAAACGTAAACATCGTGAAAGGCGTTTTGTTGGGAATTCTTCTCATAAGTAAACTAAGACTTAGATTTGAACTAACTGATTCTATACAGCTTCAAATTACCTTCCAAGGTCTCCGTGCGCAACAGTATTGCAGAAATGTGCATTGTCTGCTTGATGACAAGTAGCTTGCATCAGAGTTGGACTGGGTCACTGGGTCAACTGGGTCACCTGGGTCACTAAATTAAACTGGGTCACTGGGTCGCTGGGTCACGTCATACTCTTTTCAGTTAGACCCAGTGACCCAGTTTGACCCAGTGACCCAGTTTGACCCAGTTTGACCCAGTTTGACCCAGTTTGACCCAGTTTGACCCAGTGACCCAGTTTGACCCAGCGACCCAATTTCACCCGGGGACCCAATTCGACCCAGTCACCTAGTTTGATCGAATAACGCAGTTAAGTCAGTGCCCTCGGTTCAAGTGTACAGATTATGAAATAAATGAAATGCTGGTTTGTTGAAAATAATACTCGATTGCTTGACAACTGCCATTTCTGTGATGTTTGCTTTAATACTGCCGTAAAAAACTTTCCATGTCCCGAATTGTATTAGAATAATGTTATTTCTTTGCTTCAGGGCTTACCAGTTTGCTTACAGGTGTTCATTCACATTTAATTTTTTTCTACTAGTTAGCTTAATCCAAATAAATCTTTTCTCTAAATACTTTCATTGACTACTTGACTACAAACTATAAACAAATGCATTTGATTTTTTTAGGTATTAGTTCTCTTGAATGAAATTGGGCTACGTGCTTGTTGCCGAATATTATTGAGGAAGTTTTTTTTAAAATTAAAAGTTACTTGAAATTGTTTTGGATGATACCTAACAATAATTTAATTACTGGGCCACCGGGTCAAGACGGGTCACTGAGTAAAGCTGGGTCAAGATGGGTCACTGGGTCAAGCTGGGTCACCGGGTCAAGCTGGGTCACCGGGTCAAACTGGGTCAAGCTGGGCCACCGGGTCAAGCTGGGTCACTGGGTCAAGCTGGGTCAAGCTGGGTCACCGGGTCAAACTGGGTCAAGCTGGGTCACTGGGTCAAACTGGGTCAAGCAGGGTCACCGGGTCAAGCTCGGTCACCGGGTCAAACTGGGTCACCGGGTCAACTGGGTCACCGGGTCACTGGGTCACCGGGTCACTGGGTCAGTAAACTAACTGGGTCACCGGGTCACTGGGTCACTCTATGCTTGACCCAGTCCAACTCTGGCTTGCATCTAGCAAGCTTCCTTCTATAGTGGATTTCATCCCATATTTTTGTAATCCTCCTACGTTCATGTGTGAAGCTTGTAAGCTTCTCTTAGTATTGGCTGTTTACTGTCTGACCGCGAGACAAATGTTCAAACTGCATAACTCTATTGAAATCTCAAAGATAGTGATCATCGCCTTAACATTGGATTGAATCTGTCGTACCGTTCTGCGACTTTACCTACTTACTGGGATGATGAAACATTTTCTCAATGTTGGATCCTTAAATTCACCTCTCGTCACCTATTATACACCTATAGTTGGCGAAGGAGTTATACCGCCATATGTGCCTTCTGCAGTTCGGTTATGAAATTTACATTTTCGTATATAAGATCCTGGCGATACGATTATTAATTACCATGTACTAGGTCGTATGGTATACAATAAAATCAACAAAATTTGTTTAAGATTATGAATACACTTTGTAAGATTTTGGAGAAATTTAAAATGGCATGCTATGAACCATCCTACCCTAGTAGACATTACATTAATAATAATAAATACAGACTATTCAAAATAAAACTCTGGGATTAAATCAAATGAAACATAAAATTTCCCTGTGATACATTACGGTAAAACAAGCCCATTGCTTTAGGTTCTTTAGAAACTGTCACAAGTAATATAGAGAGGGATATGCAAAAGTAACGTTAGAACAAGTTTAAATGTGGAAGCTTGCTAAGCTTTTTCGGCAACCCCCATGTTTACTTTTATGTTCTTAATACTAACACTGGATATAAATTTTGTATAAAATGAGATTTAATGTTGAATATGGAATCTTATTTTGCGGAAAGAAATTTATTTCGCTCGACAAGTTTTCTATTTGTCAATCGAATAACCTACTTAGAGGGTTTCTGAGCGCACTGCTCACGTTTACAATAAGGTGTTGCTTTTTATTAAAGGTTGCGTAAGTTTATTGCGTCTATCCATTATGAGGGTTGATTCGTTTTAACATGTTTACGTTTCTAAATTTTTTCTGCGTATATGAATATGAGAAACTCAGATTGTGTACCTTGAGATCCAGGAACTGCTGTAATAGTTCCAGTAAAATTGCTTGAAATTTCATTTAAAAATATGTCAACTTCGAAGTATGTACGCAAAAACTATTCATAAAGGTACACGCTATACAAAATATGTGTTATATATCAGTAAACTAAGCAATGGGGGACAGTTTCGATGAAATTACATACCTCTAAAGCGGATACTAAACTCATATACGAAGTAATACATCAAACCTGATTCAATATACAAACTATCCTACTTTCTTTAAAAGTATCCAAGCGCCTTTTATAGTCCAAACAGCATAGCCATTTTTTTCATGTAAAAGGAGTTTGTCACTGAATCGAGATTATGGATTCTGGATTACGATAGGAGGGTGACAGGGTCCACTCGTACTTAGGCCTCGCATTCAGACCTTTTATACTTCCTCCCTGACAAGAGTAGTCCGACCCCTCAAGCCACCCCACACGTGATGCTGGAAGGGAAGCGGCTCTAATCGTAGCCATTCCACATACTAGAAACCGACATAATCAAAATTTTAATTAAACAGTAAATTCCTAATTTTGAATGCCCGCGTTAGCCGACAATTATATTAGCTCATTATGTTTTTAAGCAGAGAAACACTCGAGACCGACATATCTTTATTTTAGTTTTCCCGTAGCCGAAACCTTTGTTATTACTAAAATTAATTGGAATGATAATTACAGCATCATAATTAGCGCTGGATTTCATTTTGTGAAAATTGAATGAAAAAAGAATTAAAACGGGTAGACAAACATATTTGTTTTCGTAACCGTTTTCACATTTTTTTTAAATTAACAGGGACACAATGTAGCTCGCTTTCATTAGAGCATGTGTTTTATAATTATCTATTGTGCCGCATAACAGTCAATCACTCAAGTGCGAAATTATACTCGCTGGTATCCTCTGTAAAGCATCCTATAAAATAAGTAGTTTATTTTGTACGTGCAAAAGCCTCGTTCCTTAAAGTCACTTTTCTCAGATCATAATTAATTACTTTCCGAAGAACACACCCAACGCAACGTGGTGATTGGTATGTACGGCTCCAAGCGCGAAAAAACCGTTTTAGTTCATTTATTAAGATTTTGAAACATTGCGATGAATTTCACAAATCCTACCCCTTAAGCATTCCCACTTTAATCAAAAGTAGCCATCATGCTCTAATTTATTAAGGCAATATGCTTTTCATAAATATGTACGGTTGTGTAAACTGCAGGGGGTCTCGTTTCTCTAGGCCGGAATAACACCGACGATGAGAGCGAGCCACTCTGTAGTTGAAAATTTACCTGCTGTACACGTAATTTAGGTTTAGCATTAAAAGTTTCAGGCATCCTGTACAATGTTTTAATTTATTTGTTTAGGAACTGAGGGAAACCCTGTCAAAAGGACATAGAATTTAAGGATTTTACTTCATTGTCATTGGAATTTTTTTTGTAGCGTTTCAAAGCTTTTGAGTGTTTAAAGTCAGCGTCAGGGACCCAGCCGTGCCCTCAGTTTGATTTTAAAAATTTAAAAAATTGAGAATAATGGTAATTGTGAGCTAGCTAGGTAGGTGTCCGTGGAGTGGTATTCGGTGACCGCTGTTTTGCTCTCACAGCATTAATTTTGCACGCCCAACCTGAGGCATTGGATTTATTTTTTTTATGTGCCCGACGGTAAAGGCCACAATCGTACACTTTCCGCATTTTCGAACTAACACAACCACAGGCATCGGAACACGTTCGTAGACTTTATTTCTTAATTTTTCATTAACATCTGAAATAATCGTGAGTACCAATAGAAAAATTTATCTTGAGAACTCATATCCTGGCCATAATTTGGGCTCGATTAAACGCAAAAGCTAATTATTTACAGGTTACTCAAACTTATTAGACAAAATCAATCAATAGAGGAGTAAGAAAGAATGGCACTCACAGCCAGAGGACTAATACCACGCAACAAGCGATCGATTGAAACAAATTGAATTTAGATACTGTTGTAATTACCTTAATGTTAATATCCGGTCAACTTCGATTCTCGTTACAAAGACGCGCAAACACAAAACACCAGTTGATATTGCTTCGGAAATTTCAAACCTTTACTTGCACTTGATTGAATGTTCATTTGAACGGCACTGACTTTGATGCTATTTTGGACGTAATTCTGACCTTTTAGGTGGTGAATAACTTCAATTTAACGGATAACCGTAAAGAAATGTTTCGTTATGCGATAACTTGTATCGAAGCACCTGTTCTCCGCCAGTTTTAGTGATTACACTACATGAACATCCGTTACCACGAAGAGCGCCTCGTTACGAAAATTGTCGCTCCGAAACTATTTATTTCTGTGTAGGAGTTGGATGTATAAGGTACAAATTAGTAGGTTAATTTGTACAGGGGCCCGTTAAGGAGATCAAGAGTCCGCCATTTATGATGCCGTTTGGAAACGTTCCTATAGAAATAATTAAATTATTTTTACAGCTGCGAAAGCTCTCTTGCCTGGAAAGAAGAGAGAGAATCAATCTTGTTAAGTTTTAGGTCCGTTCATCATTTTTAGTTAGTTGTTTTTTAGTTGCCCAATGTTTATACGAAAAGTAGGATTGAAACCAGCAAGATCGTAAAGCTTACGTAGATACCAGGTGATAGCGATGATCTCGCTGTTTGACCTCCTGCGAATTTCAATTAACAATGGGTGATAATTAAGCTGTCGAATTTGGAGATTGCATTCCGACCATTTGAGTAAGCATAATTAATGAGCGACATTTAAATGAGTTGTAGAAACTCGTCAGATTGAACTGGGCTTTATTTAAAAAAAAACTCTTAAAAAACTAAACTTTTAACACTGATCCCGTATTTTTAACATGTCTGGACGTGATTAATTATTAAAGGTTCTACTTTCAAAAAGGAATAAGCGTACCAGATGGGAGTTTCAGTTGTCTCTACCCGAAATGGCCGGTTAGATAAATAGCATACGCACTTTTTTTTGTTTGAAATTAATTTTACCGCAGCGTATTTAAATCTTTTGCATTTGGTGTTTTAACCGTATTAAATTTGGATATTTCTATTACAACTTTACAATAACTAACACTTTTCAAAAACAAACCCGATTACACTGACTGTCACACACATGCTCCTACCAAAAAAACCCAGTGGAACATCTTGCTTTGACTATTTAATCACTCTTCCCTTTCCTTTTACTTGAATTTACGTCTTCGATAAATTTCCATCTGTTCACAATGAATCAAACTCCTTATCGCAAGGACTTGATTTAAAAGGGATAAACTATTAGAATAATAATATTATGATATAATATTTTTTCCAATCCATTTTTACCACTCCACCTTTTACCACTACTTTTTCACCAACAATGAATGTTAACATTAACACTTCTTGTTAGATTAGATTAGGTTACGTTAGTTTGTTAGTTCTCTTCAACGCAAGATGAACAATTTTAATAATTTTACCTGGTGGTAAACATAATTAGTCGTACGTAAGTAGACATCTTTGTCTTGTTATCTGAAAAAGGCTTCGCCAAGTACCAAGTCTATTTTAAATATTTGCTTTGACAATTGCAGAGTGTGGTCTGTAAAGCCACACCATTTGGCAAATACAGTGTGAAAACGGTATACAGTGAGTTTTTTTTAAATGCGAACATAGGAGTTTGCATACAATGTAATTTCTCTATGTTCGATTTAAAAAAAAACACATCAATCTATGAGGTGTGCGCGGTTCACATTCCCAAATCGCGCAACTTGTGTGACTATGAACAGCAACTCTAATAGTCTTTATGATGAAGAGCTCTCGGTAAGATTTTTTTAAAGAAGCCATGTGATGCCATAGCAACTTTAGGATACATTTTTCTTACTTACGATAACTTGACCTCACAGGCCACGCTCTGACACCACAATTCATTGTGAACCAACCTTCAATTATTTGTAGGTCATGTGCACTTGACATTCTATTAATTTGATGTATTCAATACATAAATGAAGAAAATAAGAAAATAAATACCGAAAACAATTACAATAAATGTTCGTAGTGTCCTCCTTGACATTCTTCTAAGCAATAACCTAATCGATTTCGTGATTAAATTGGACGGCGGTATATTTAAAAATGTGACAGCCACAGCTGTCAATTGTATCTACTACTCATTTGAACTACTCAATAGATTGATGTGTTTTTTTTTAATCCAACATAGGGAAATTACATTGCATGCAAACTCCTATGTTCGCATTTAAAAAAAATTCACTGTATACCTAACTGAGAGCGAGTAATTGAAGGAAATCCACGGGTGGCATAGCATAAATGATGCTGGGTTTGCCAATGCACAAAATTACATCTTTCAGACAAAAGACCGTGTTATTAAAACCGGTCCTTTTTGAAAATAAAATTACTTGACAAATTTTTAATTTTTGTGATAACATCCTACTTATTTTCAGCCCAAACACTTTTTTATTACACATAATAAGAGCTTTTGTTTAGAAAATTCATTATGTACTCCTTTGTATAAAGCCCTGCATAATGCTGGGCAAACATTCTCGAACGTGCAGTAGTTATGGCAATTATCTGCATTACTTTTATAAATCCAATTTATAGACTTAATCCTCGGTAATTTCGTTGCGGTCACAGAGAAAAGAACAAAATCGGAAGCCTGAAAAGTAGATCGCCCTAACGAGCATTTCAGAGATATATTGCTCTTGGGAAAAGAATTTAGCTTCGTAATTAAAAACGTCTTAATGTGAACATAAAACAAAAATACGTTGGTAATTACGTGTCTTGCCGTTACATAAATAGAAACTTAAAGGTGAGTTTTGCCAGTAATAATAAGAGGGAAAAAACTAATAAAAGCCAAAGTTGGTAACTTAATAATAAATTTCAACGCGAAGATAGTTTGGAAACAATCGTCTTATTTAAACTACTCCTTTATTATTTATTATGAGCGTACTTGTCTAAAGAGATTCTGTCGCTGTTGAAGTTTTCCAAGGTAAATTAAGGACGTAAAGTACCCGGTTGCCACAAATTCTCGAGCAGCTGAAATGAACAATGCGCTGTTTTCTTATGCAGTATGTAATTCCGGCAATCTGGCGTTACGTGCATGTATAAACGGATGCAACACATTTAGTGCATATAGGGTGAATTAAATTATTTAAATAAAGTAGGTACGTTTCACGCTTGGTACACGTATGATCGTAAAACAGATAAATTTATTACCAGAAAGAATACAAGTTTTTGGATAAATGCAGTCAACTACCAAATTAGCTGCAGAGGGAAAATAAAACAGGTCATCATTTTTTAGTGATGCTTGCTTGGTATGCAGACAGAATAAAGTTTGAGCTCAGATGGAGGGAGCATTAATAATATTTCGATATATCACTGATTACTCCAGTACAGCATGTAGGAATAGCAATATCTTCAGTACGCATGGGAATTCGTTTCATTTTATTTCTCGTGGAGCTACACCAACAGGGCAATGTTCATGCGTAAATGAGCAAATGATGTCGGTCAGACCCACCCCCTACCTACATAAAACATGGGAAAATATTGTTTCTTCCCCCACACATTTTTAATGGTAAGACTACATTTATCTACTCATAAATTCATTGCAGTTTCTAGTAGAATTGGGTAGTGAAAGAAAATCGTTGGCGGATGAAAACGTAATGCGAGTTTTGCGGTGTTTACCAGACTCGGAGTATGTTTCACTTCGTCAAAAGGAAACTGATAATATTACGCATTTTCATGAATATTTCATGTATAAGGTAGTAGGCCTGGCACTTCTATCTTTGCATTTCTGAAGTACGTCATTTAATTATAATTAATTACTTCCTGCTCCAATTAAACATACATCTTACTTAGTGTCAGTTTGTCAGTAGTTTACGGAACTAGTTAACATCGGATTTGCCGAGGCAGAGGCTTCCATTTAGTGAATTTAATCGCCCTTTTTCAGCGTTCATGCCCTTTTCTTCAACTGGCAACTATTTGACTCTTCACATACTTATTGATTGAAAAATCACACTACATTTTATTTGCTTGCCGCACTTTGTTCATAGTTCCCTGCCCGAAACTATCCCTCAATCGATCAGTCGATAAATAGTCAATTTACTTCAGAGTATGCAATTTTAGATTAAGTTTACGTAACCGCGCAAACAAAGCTCCCCCTTCCTTCTTCGAATAAATACCTATAGGTATATAGTCGCGGCGACTGCATTTTACAGGGTAACTAAAATATTACTAGGTATGCAACGTACTTTTAAATGTAAATTTTACGGTGCTCTTGTGGCGTTAATATTCATTGTCGCGAAAACCAATTTCGCGATATTTTTACCTTTTTGTGTGATGGCAACTTAGCGGAAGCACTAGGTATTTCGTTTTGCATCGCCGGTTCTAAAAGGTAGTGATTTAATAATAAAGTCGGAATCCACGTAGAAACATTCTTGGAGGTTAATAGCAGTTGAACGCTTTACATGGAACCTTTTTTTTTTAACCTAAAACATCGCGTTATTTAAGTTATCATTAACGATAAACTTTGCCTACCGATCGGGAAATTTTCTAAAACGATAATTTCATAGGGTTTTCGCAAAGATGATAAGATTTTGGTGTAGCTCTAAACTAATTCAAAAACGGAAAGGTAATAATTCATAAAATAGGAATGTAATCTAAAGGATTGACGACCCGCGTTTTCACTAGTTACCCGTGTTCAGATTTTAGAGATACTTTTACCAAAATTTCAGATTTCAGACGGAAGGGTAAGTGGATAAAGTTATTTCAGCGTATTTTACCCACTTCTTACCAATATGTCAGGTTAATATAGTAGGTGCTTTCCAGTAAAAGTTAGCGGAAGACATGAACTGAGGGGGGTGGAGTGTGTAGGGATATTTTGTCACACAGGAGAAAATTATATGTTAAATGTTGTTAATGGATGAGTTTGGCACCTCTGCCTAAGTCCTTTACCTACAACAGTCAATGTAGAACATTGTATCTTTGCTCTGCATTTTCTATACCTCAATTGTGTTTCTTTTTCTCCCTCCCCTTCCATCTTCATTTCAAGTCTCACATTCAGCACCTCTGTCGCCATAAACAACGTGTTTCCTTTATATTTCCCCATATGGTCTTTGCCATCCCTTTTCTGAACCGGTAGTACTATGCTCTCTTGCAGATTTGGCTAGATTTAACAACTTCCAGAAATCCATCTCTATTTTGATTTTCCTTAAAATTATTCATATTCTTGTGCTTTTACATGTTTTCCTGTTATTGCACTCTTTTATCCTTTTCCACTCTCCATTGTGTTCTCGCTGTCGTTTTCTTTCCGCTCTTTTGGCTTTCTTCTTATGCAATTCTCTACAATTTCATCTGTCCGTTTCTATACTGCTCTCTTTCCCTCTGAACCTCGTAATTTATCTCACTTCTGCTAGCTTTTCAGACTATGATCTTTCAGATATATTCATTTTTCGACCAATTTCTGGATTCTGGATTACGATAGGAGGGTGGACAGAATTCACGCGTACCTAGGCCTCAAACTCGGGCCCTTTGTAATACTACCCTGACTGGAGTCGTCCGACCCCTCAACATCACTCAAGCGCCTCAAGCCATCCCACACGTGAGATGAACCTCAGGATGCAGGAAGAGGAGGCGCCTATAATCGTAGCCATGTCCGGCCAGGATACCCCCAACATGCATGTGTTTGTTTAGTTTGTAATGCCCAGAAAGAATGCCCAGGAGTAACCCCAGGTTCTTTCTTGATATCCCTGTGCAAAAACGCATGGTGGTTGTACTAACGTACTCCCCACCTCAGGTTCGGCGGGGTTACTAACCCTCACCTATGGGAAAACCCATAACTGAACCTCCCCCCGCCTGGCGATTAGGTTAGCCTGATTCTTTTCCACAATGCCGAAAACTATCAGCCTCCTTTGAGGTTGATCTTTCACGGCTGTGTGAAAGAGACGCCAGCTGCTCCAGGAATTCTGAACCTCCTAGCATCGCTTGACCGCCACCAGGTCGTCAGGACCTCGGGACCCAGATGGCACCCTTGCGGAGTCTAGGAAGGCCTACACTACCTTTAGATGTACTAGAAATTGGAAACCACCTCCCTCAACCACTCAAAGGAATGGTTGTTCTCCCACGATATTCTTAGGTTCTCGCACGAGTACCTCCAACCCCTGAACGTGGGTGCTAGTGTAGCGCCTTTTAGGGCGAACAGATGCTGGTCAAGGACGTTAATCAGCTGACTTTGTACCATATCCACCTGGTTAGCCGTTAGCTTACCCAGAGGGTTATCGGTATCTATGAACGCTAGTTTGAGTTGCCTTTCGATAGCTTGGTTGTAGCTGCTGCGTGGTGCTCCAGCTTTACTGACACCCGCTTGTGGTTGGAGCTGTGGTCTGCCCTTCTTCGTCGACTACCCGTTTGGCCGCCTGAGGGGTGTTAGCTCTAGAAGACCCCTTGCGCACTGAACCACTCAAGCACACCACCACGACTGAGGAGATAATTCTCAACAGTTTCATATGTCTATTTCTGTACTGCTGTATTCTCTTCTTCCTTCCCTCTCTATACCTCGTAATTTTTCTCACTTCTGTTAGCTTTTCAGATATATTCATTTTTCGACCAATTAAATACAAGTTGATTTCCTATGAATTTTCAGGAAAGACTACAGTCTTCTTTATTTTTTGGTAGTTTGCCCACTATACCCCTTAATATACAGGGTCGCTATTAAAGATAGAACCAAAGCTCTCATGCTCAAACCGTTTGAGATATAGAAATGAAAATTAGCAGGCTTCCATTTGAAATTACTTCACATATTTTGGGGTTAAAAAATGTGTTTATACATTTAGTGCGACCTCCATCTTGAATTCTTTGAAATGGCAACACGTCAGTCATTTGATACCTACGTCATGTATGGTGTTAAATTCGAAAATTCGTTGATGATGGTAATGGCTCTAGTAACATACCTTGTTCCTATGTGCATCTCAAACGACACCTACATAGATTTTCATAAATTACAAAAATGGGTTCAATAAAACGGCATCTGCTACAAAGGAAAATTCAAATATTGACATTAAAGTTTTAGAAGATTTAGTGGCCACTTCCGAAAATTCAAAATAATTTATTACAATAATTTTTATTAACACCTGAAATAAATATATCAGAATAAACGAATAAACATACAATTAATTGATTGACAATAACAAAAATTTATTCCAACACACATAAAATGAAAATGAAAAAAAAATTCTTGGAAGAAAGAAAGACCACACCACCTGTTTGGACACACTACCCCGCACACAAGCGGTCGATAGTGAAAATAAGAAATCGTAAACTTACATACAGTTTCTCTGGTCGTAAACGAATTTCCGGAAGCCGTGCAGACGGTACAAACTTTTAGCGTTGATAGTAAGGGACCCTCAATCACTACAGTCACTTATCTCACCTAATTACCAATAGTTACAGTCACCATTATGAAGGGCGCCTAATTTTATGCAACCAAAATAACAAAATAACTCGATTGCGTCGAATACCAATGCTCGTGTTATGATACGTCTGATTGTGTGATTAATAAAAAATTAAAATGTAATAATAATAATAATGGTCATTTATTGAAGGATAACACTGTACATACTAATAAACAGAATATACGGTTGATACCAAAACCACTAACACTGGTTTTTGAAAGGGAGCAAATTGGATTAGTTTGTTCAATAAATATTTTAAGTTTCAGTTTCGGAAAGGCAAATCGTAAATGCTCATTAAGTAAGTTTTCGCCAGCATTGTTTAAGTACAAGTTTATTATTTAGAGAGAATTTCATTTCGGTACGCCTTCTAACAGTGGGTACACATGTATTTATTTTCACTATCGCAGCCTCTTTGTTAAGTTTGTTTAGTAAACGGTAGCAAGGAACACCGCTACATTCGACGATTACTCTTCATTTGTAACTGAAATTACGAGCATTAAAAGTTTATTTCTAATTTACCGCTACAGTTCTTCTTACTCCTGCGTTAACCACCGCGCATCCATTTGCCCCTCTTAATTAATTAATTTCGCGACATTACGTACCACTTCCATTTCTTCTTGAGCTCGTGTTCGAAGTCCTACACAATTGGAAAGAGAATTACGAATCAGTATCTAGAACTACTTCTCGCCGAAAATCAACTTTTTGTGAAACTTTCAGAACCAAATTGGCAATTCATTATACCAACTAAAAACTAATTTAACTTTCCAAGTTGAGTAAACTAGGGTGAGGCGGAGTATTACATATTATTGTTCTCGGATACGTTGTCGAACCTATCCTTGGCTCTCTTTGGTGTTGAAATGGAAGCACGTTAGTAGAAGGTTGCTTAATATAAAATTATACTTATTGTGTAAGATTCAATACATTACGTTCCAATGTGACAGTGAAAAGAGAATTTCTGATGTCGTAATGGTGTATTATGAAAAATGCCATTTATTTCCTAAGATCAATTCCCTTTTGTTGCCCAATGACTTACATAATGTGAATAGAGAAATGTACTCCGAATTTCCATCAACATTTTTTTACTAGAATTGCAAGAATTAAATGACTACTGAACTTCGTTACCAAAGCTTCCTCCGCTGTGGTCACCAAATTGGCAATTTTCACCGATGTCATATTTAATATAATCACACTTTTCAGATTATGAATGAAAAACGGAAATGTTTTATTTCCTATGTTTACAACGTACTCAGGCATTTACAGTAAATCTGCGCCCCTAAACCCAGTGGTACCGTGGTTAACTATCTCAAGGTCCAATGATTATTATTTGTGACCGTAAATCCAATATCAAAAACAGATGCACGTGTAGAAATCAGAAGGATCCAAAAAAGTGGTGTTTTATTTCTATTGGTTAGTGTCTTTTTTCTACCAATCCTAGATAATTTTAAAGGTTGTTAATGAATCCCATCTCTTTCTGCTGATCCAAAAATTCCCCGTTGACTTTATAGGTAGGTACTTCAGTACTAGTTTATTTTATACATCTTATTTTTTCATATAGAATAATTTTAATTATTATACATCTAGTGACAATTTCTTAGTGGCATAAAAGGACCATATAACCGTTTACAAAAGACTCGCTGATTAAACAACGCAAGTGAAAGTCAAACTTTCCTCTATATTTCCTTCGTTTCATTCATATTTGTATTTTAGTGTAGATTAATCAGTTCATCATGTCAGGAAATTCAAAAAGTCGGAAGTCGGAGAACTCCGTAATAAAACGTTACTAGTACATGATTTAATTATGAGTTTACTTTGAGTAGAAAAAGTACAAGTATGGTACACGTCACCCGACTTTTATAGCACTCCGACGGTTCGTGCAACTAATCTGTCACATTGTGCTTTTCAAAACTTGTTTGAGAATCTAATATTGTTTTCAAGTTGTGCACTGGCCCATAGATCACCTTCTATATACAAGTGATAATCTTTCATCCGAAGACTGTTTTGTGTAAAGGCGTAAGGAAAAAATTGCACACAGTTCGTTAATTGCCAATCAAACACATTATACCCAATCAATCTCAAAACAGCATTCATGTAGACCTGAATGCGAGCTCATTACATCCGCAAAGACTTCTGATACCGAAAGCATGCTATTCAAAGGTATGAAATCAATATCGGCGCGTTCCCAAAACGGCGAACTTAATGCAAAAAGAAGTTTATCGGGCCATTATGATTTACCTTTAAGAAGGCACATTTCTGCCCCGATGTTTTAAAGATTTTAATTTAGATTATGTTTCTAATGTTATTAATGA
The DNA here is from genome assembly GCF_008802855.1 of Photinus pyralis. Lineage (NCBI taxonomy): Eukaryota > Metazoa > Arthropoda > Insecta > Coleoptera > Lampyridae > Photinus > Photinus pyralis. The sequence goes on from NW_022170511.1 coordinate 4,841,205, forward strand.
CTTGAAACACCACTAAATCGACGCAAGATATAAAATTCAACTATAAAGTGAGTATATTAACAAAGTGATATCTGTTAATTAACAGTAATAAAACTAAGGTTTATAGCGTGGCATTTCAGGCGGTTTATTAAAACCGTCGATTTGCTTTTTTATTACTTTTGAGCGATTTTCATCGAGAAGGTACCACCAATAACAGACAAAAATATTTCCACACAATGTTGTTTGTAAATATGAGTGCGATACTTCAACACCTATCTTAAAGTAATGCTCTGTAGCGCTAAACTTTTATTATTTAAATGGAATGTGTTGCGAAACATATAAACCCTGAACGACACGAACGTCTCCGTTTAGAAACGTAAAATGATCATTCCCATGTCTTTACCCGTTGCAGACGTTTTATCCGACTTGATATATCTTCTGAAACTTATGTCGCATTAACATACCACCATTTGTATATTTTCCGCACGGTATTATCTAAAATGTACTGTTGCAATTGCAGATGTGTGCGAAAATAAATAATTCAATTATTCATTACAACACTCCGAACGCAATTATTCATTTTTGATGCAATTTGGTATCGGTATACTCACTCATGTTTATTTATTAACTCGAACTACATTAATTGGGCGTAACAAAGTGGGTACCTATAACGTGTAAGTGAAAACTCATTTATTATTTTAAATTAATTTCTTCTGTTTGTATGGGAGATTACAATTATACATCGACGGTGTTCTTTTATTTAATAGTGCAATGCATAGTAACGGTCATCCATGTAACTACGGTGTTATATTTTTACCACCTGCACGTTAGTAAGGGAGGTATTGCATTGGTATTTGTGCTAGCCACAGCACATTTTTTAGACAAGAGATCAAAAATCATTAATATTACAGATGACCGATCTCGACGAATGAAACATTTAGAAAGCTGGTAACACATCATTCTCACTGATTTGAAAATGGGGACGAATTAAGTATGCAGAAGAATAATTTAGCAAGCCATAGCTGAACTTCGAAAAAAAATGACAGCGCTTTCCCTAAAAACGTGTACTTTTCAATGTATGTGAAATGTATTTAATGAACTTTCTAATTGTATTAGAACTATTTCAAATAGAAGATCTGGTAAACAACTATCATCAAAAAGACCTTCAATACATAGCACCTCCATTTGGGAGGCGCAACTGTCCCACGTAATTACCTTGGACGAAAGTGATCCGGGTGCAAGTGTCCTGAACTCCTGACACACCTTCATACAATAATACAATATTGATTATTGATGCATTCCGTCTGAGGCTGTCAGTAGAACCGGGACCACTTTTTTGGACCAAGATTTACCGATGACGTAATTAAGGAGTAGGTAACCTTGTTTATGGTGAAACGTGGTGGTCTTAGTGAATGGTGTAAGGTGGTGTAGCTTGGGATTTCCCCGGTCAAAAAATCGTGGTCACATACTCGACTGTGGTGGTTATTGTATTGAGATTGTGAAACAAAGGATTGTAAATTCTAATGGCATCTGTAATTGTTATTTAAAATGGGACGCGGAGGCCGAAATAAAATGCACGGAACAGGAAAAGACAGAAGAACCCAAGTTTGCTAATTTTTCCAAATTCATTCTTTTCTTTCTACTTCTACTTGCTATTTTGGGAAAGAGGTTAGGCTACTTTAAGGACATAAAATATACATAGAAGTTTACAAAACCGGCACCACAAAGATTATAAGCTCATAAACCAATTGCATATAATGATCAAGTGCAAATTCTAACTGTTCTTCACAGCAAAACAATACTGTAATTCATGGAGTAGGACAAATATATGAACCTAATGAGAGCAGAGAAATCAAGCATTTCCATCAAAAAGTACTGCAAAGAAGACAATTTATCCTCCCTATACAAGGATTAGACGTTTCACTACAAGATACGTAACGGCTAAGAGAATTGTTTGAACCGTTAATAATATGGGATGAAGTCATTATCTCAATGCTTACTCTTTTTAGATAGCTTTGCGGATTAAGAACTGAAGAAAAATGTCCTCCCGCTTACGTAATTTCTTTAAATTGTCCCATTATTTCATTCTGCATTGTAATTTTCAGTCGTTACATTATTGAGCGGATATTACGATTTACCAAGTTAGAAATACCTATTTTTTTAATATGTTAAAATCAACGTTGATCCGCACAAAACCTGAAAGATGTCAATTTTCTATTGTGTATCTTTATCGATTTGTCTCACATGTACCGCTTCCCTTGAATATGAAAAAAGTTATTGCGTAAATCGCTTCCCAATAAATAAATGGCAACGCCAGTAAAAGTGAAAAATTCAAATTTTCCGCCGCAAGTGCTGCTATACTTTTTTCAATTTGGTGTAGTGAAAGTAAGTATGGAAATTCGAAAATGATAAAAGTGTAAACTAAGTCAAACTGAAATCGGAAGTAGAAGCATCAAAACTGTTTATTGATGTATTTCTCAATATTATAAGGCGACAAACGCCACAGAGATCCGAACGATCCGTCTTCCATACAAATTTTGTATATTTCACGAATACCTACAACCTAGTTGAGAATTCTAGTGGTTTTGCAACTGACCTCTACAAATTTCCATGCGCTATCAAATACTATACGTGTAATGCGGAACAATTACATGCATGAATACGTTCCTTTACTATTAATTAGAGGTATCCAATGTAGCAGGTTTTGTTATTTGCTTCTATAGCAAGCGCCCTTCATGCTAATACATAGGAATTCCTTCAAGGATACTTGGCCAGATTGGGTATAATAAACGTTAATTACCATAATTATCCATTACAGAGGTATAGCATTGGAGCTGATGAGAATATTTTTAAGAAAGTTGGTGTAATCTATTTGGAGCCTTTGAAAAGAGATACTGAAAATTCCAGCGAGATGAAATGAAATAAGATGAAAAACACCTCCACCTCTGAACAATTCTTTGTTTATTCCACTCGCTTCTTATATACTAACATAACACAATTAAGGAAATATGCATTCATCACAATAAAAGCGGCGGTACTGAGCAACACAAAGCTTTAGTTGCCAGGATGATTTACTTATCTTTCGCTGCTCTAAGGAAAGTTTAAAGCTTGTACCTCATGAAAATTGCAATCGCGCTGGGCATTCTTATACGATTGCAGCTTTATTGCCGCTAAATCCTTTAGACATGACGCTGGTGAAAGGATATTGATGCCGGAATCGCGCAATTAGCTATTCTAATTGCCAATATGAGAACGAAAAGCCTGATGCGGTTTATATTTAATTGTGCCTCATGATAATGAGAGCAGATAGCCTCGCATTCAATGTCTATTGTGTTTATGGTGCCAATTTGAAAACACCAATTTGTTCCGTGTAATGGCGGGGATTTTCACAAATCTGCTAACACAAAACGTCAGTATTGTTCGCTTATTGCAATAGAAGTACTAACTTCTGTATTTCAGCATTCATAAGTCCATAGGTTTAATATTTACGAATGAACAATTCTGAGAATTAAATTTACTAAACCTCTTCTCAGGGGATATAATTGAAACCTGTGTCTGTGAAAGACAGTCATAATGCTTCGTATTGTGCACTGTGGTTGGTTTTAGTCATTATTAGAAGGCATGTTCCGAGCTATTATAATTTCACTATATCCGACATAATCAAACTGTTTACCAATCTACCTACGTAGTTTGAGGGCGATGCAGTATATGCTAACATTATTTTCTCCCTAATATGACACTGGGAGAATTATCACAAAATGATTCATCTTCAAACAGGAAATGTGTACACGGAAACCTCCATATCTACCGGAATCCTTTGAAGATATAACTTGAATCTATATAAATAAAAATGAATAAATGTATGTCTCTTATGTCTGCCTTTACCATTTATTAAATGGTGTCAGAAGTTTAACGTGATTTGCCCGGTTTCAAAAAAAGTTTCTACCATCCGAACAGCCACCGAAAATGTTTTATTCTCTTATTCAACAAGCAATTTGTTATCTAATTCTATCTTATAAGGCAAAGCCAAGTTCAGAAATTGTGAGCATTTGTGAGTTATGTGTGCCTTTGTATCCCAAACCTTGTACGACCGGATTATTTGGATTATTAAAAAAAAAATAATTTTAAGCTTTCTTATTTTAATTGTCGATCGATTGAGTGCGGAGTAATATGACCAAGGCAAACAAGCTTCAGAGAATTTGTTTTATTTCTTTCATATGTTTCGGAATAAATGTTGGTAATTGTCAATCACTTAATTGTGTGTTTATTCGAATCTATTGTCGGACTGGGATGGAGTTTGAATGTCAGGTGACTGAGAAAGGCTGATTACTATGGACCTTAATGCGATCGTTAAAATTGCTCCAGCCCGGCTTACGTGTAATGTTTTTCGAATTTGTTCCCTTGGTGTGGGTCTCCATGTTATGATATTATACGGGTGGTCTTCCTCGTTCCATTTCGTCTGGCGATACATCTTCCCATCCGTACCTTCGGACAATGCGCCAATTACTACTCCCTGCTTGGTTGTTGTGCTGGACTCCATAACTGCCTGGTGCGGGATGTATATTGTATATCCTGTTCTCCCATAAAATTCTAGTACCCTCCTTCAGTTTGTTGTCTTTCTCCAGTTGTAAAGGATAGAACTACACAACAATTTGACAAGATGAACGACGTACAGACAGATCCCAATCGTTATTTGATTTTAATCGCTTAAGGGGGCTAGACCTAAGTTCTAAGCAGAAACAATGGCCATAATAATTATAATTGAGTTCATTTAAGAGATAACACTAGGTTGTACGGAATGGCAGACAACTCACACGTGCTGCTAATAGTTTCGAGCCTCACAAAACGTAGAAAAGCTATCACGGCCTAAAATTACATTGTCGAAATCGCCCACAAGTGGTGAAAAAATTACAATGGCATCAAATTTTTCTGGCACACCTATAACTGATTTGAAAAGTGCGGAACCAAGAAGTAATGCCAGAAAAGGAATTTAAAGTTGCAAAGAAAGCAGAAAGACTTCCGCGGAAATTCCCACCGACAGATGGCGCAAGTTACAATTTAGGTTATGTCAGTGAATCTCAACCAAAAAACGCAGTGGTCATAAAACAAAAATAATCAATAAATACTTACTAAAAATACTCTGTTAAAATCGACGGATAACGAGTGAACCACTTATCAGACGTTTGTACTTAAGAATCATGGTCACCAAAGTAATGTATAGTAATGGGAAAGTTACTAAGGTAACGGCGTATTCACAATAATCTAATGGTGGAATTCTTTTGAAGTCCCCCTTTTAAAAGTAATGAAAGTAGGTAGGTTGCTTCTAAGCTTTGTTAAGGCAAGAAAAGTAGATGTTGCACTGTTCGACCAGCATTGAGAAATGGAAAAAGGTGCGGTAATAAAGTGAGTTTCAACATTGGCACTGCAATTTAATGAGTGGTTTCTCCTATATACCAGAATGAAGCTTCAATTTTGATTTTCAGGAGAAAAGAGAAAAGGAGAAATTTTCATTTAAACCAATATCGAAGAAATATATATTACAGCTACCCGTGGACCAATAATTCACTCAAAAAAAGGTTTAATTTTGCAGTAGAAAGTTCAATGGCATTGTATAGAATTCGAAAACCTCGTAAACGCATCAAAACTATTAAACAACTAATAACAACAAATTAACCAATTCTTAGGCTTTTGGCAGTCGTTTGGCAGATAAATAATATGCAACGTGGTATCTATTTTGTATTAACCTGGATGGTATCTTCTTTTAAGGATTGTTTTATGGCATTTGAATGTTATGCACACGTATCCATGTGATAGACAATGACGCATGGTCACTTTGATATTTTCCTAATTGTTCGGCTACCTTTGTCGTGCACTAAATTTTGTGGTAAAATCGGAAATCTTCTGTACAAAAAAGATAATAATATCATTACTGCACCTAATCCTATGTGCCACTTAAACTATTACTTTTAGTGCTGCAGTACATCTATTGAGTAGTTATTCAACCAAATAATGTTTAGAATCGAACGAATCCTGAGCGAAATGAAATCCTTTCAAGTTTCGCGGAAATCAAGCTACAGAATAGAAACGAGACGTGTAAGACTATTGTTTCAACAAAATTCGATTTGTCGCTGAATATAATAGAGCATTGTCTAAATCTATCTAACTTTGTTATCTAGTCTTATAAAGGAAGCAACATTACACTACTTAGTCTAGTGAGGTTTACGATCGTAACAGATGCTGTTGTAGAAGTCCCACAGGAAGCAGCTGTAGAGACAATGTTCCCAACACCACTTTACCGCAACCCACGTAATGGCGTTATTCTTTATTGAGGCGTACGCATGACGCTATGCTGTGCATATTCTCGAATATCGACCAGGTATACCGCCTGATTACTAATATTAATACCTCATCATCCGTTCAATTTTATGCATCGCGATTTCGATCAATGCCCGGGGCTCGAAGCTTTAATTGATTTGTGACCGTCTAAACGTATAAATTGGCGAATAATGATCGCGAAGTGTGAAAATTAACTCAACGTTTAGCACGTAATAGTCTTAATATCTGCCATAATATTATTCAAACTAAAAGTTGTTATAAAAGTACCCTATCTTTAATTATGATGCTCATTGTTTTAGCTTTCTATATCCGTAAAGTTTGACATCCCTAGAAACATTTCTATAGTCCAGCCACACCGCGTCAGACGCGTCATAGGAAACGAAACCAGTAAGCAGGTAATAATACAGTGCAGGTTTGCCAAACTTACCGAACAGCAATAATATAAATAATTTGACCAACATGTTATCAAAATACACATTACGTTGGATGTCATGACTATGTAAACCAGGACAAGCGATATTTCCTGCGTTACGAACTGTAAAAAAGAAATAACCTGGTACCCAGTATAGGCATAATTTAATAAGGAAACTGGCAATCAGAGTCTTTGTCTAAAAAGCACATTTGAGAACGGACTTTTCGCCCAAAACTTGACAAAGAAATATTACACTGATGATAACAACACCGATAGCTTTTTCAGTGCAAGGAAACAACACGCGAACTTGTTTGCTAGTCTTACATCTATCGACGATTTAGTTTGGGGTGACGAACGGTTCGTTTTTCTCGTAAGTGTAAGGGAACAATCGTGTTATTAATAACAGGGAAGCTTGGGGTAAACGCTTAAAAAATAAATCATGAGTTCTGAGCCAGCGGCATCCTTACACCCTTAACATCAAATTTATTACACTTAACAAAGTAAACTTGAAATATATTTTCCGTTAGAAATGTCTTCCTTGACTGAAACCGTTTTAAGTGCTTTTTAGCAATTATTTTATGATTGACTTGTGTTCAGTAGTGACATATCCATGCAAGAATGATAAGTTGCTGAATATTTTCTGTAACCCTGCTGCTTATTGGATTACACGCGTTGGACTTGAACAGCGATCAACAAGTTTTACTTCCTACGTGGTTCTCAGTGGGTTGACACACTAGCTGATAGTGGAAATTATTCTAATTTTCTCGAAAACGAATCAAATCAAACGTCAAAATAAAGGGTTTCGAAACAGCTTTCAAACAATAGCTTGTTTGAAAGCTGTTTCGAAACCCTTTATTTTGACGTTACTCGATACCATTTGTTTTTTAAGGGAATAAACCTGGGGGCGGAGGGTGAAAGGGGGTGAAGTAGTTTTTGGTTAAAAAGTTGTCCCCCTTGACAAGACAAATATTTGGTTGTGTTTCGGCGTTTTTCCTTTTCCTGTTCTCATACCCCATCCTGCCAGTAACATCGAAGTCAGATCGAGTCAAGGATTTAACTACATGGGTTAAATTAAAGGACATGTAGATGGCTGGTTGACACAAATTTGGGAAAGGAAATCGAAGTCAAGATTTCAGACGACGATATCCGAGGGGTGTTACGACTGGTAACTTCTAACTATACTATTGGTCCAGCTAATGCCGAAACTATGGCGTCCCTGTTTGAAAAGCATCCAACATTTGACCCATTTTTAATAGGCTTATTACCTGTGGTACCTATATAGGTCAAATGTGCAAAGTTTTGACCGAATCGACCCAAACGTTTGGCAGTTATGGTGTTAACGGACAGACGGACACCATCGAGTCCCCTATAAAGCAGCTTTTGCATCGCTTTGCTCTGCCGCTTAATAAAAAAAGGGGGATTGTAATTCTAAAACCAAAACGACGAATAATAGCAGGTATTAGGTTCTAATAAACGACAACAACATGATAAGCTATGAGTAATTGCTTTGTAGTAGAAAGTTTGCAGGTAGAGATAACAAGTTTGTATTAACAATACGTACACATTTAAATTCAATTTGATCTAATACAGTTATATCGCGATCGCGTTTGTGTGTGCATCTCGTGACTAAATATTAGTGTGAAGGTGCAGCTTTTTTTACGAATAGTAACTGAAAAGGATTCATTTTAGAGCAACAAAGAGTGCAAACGCTTTACAACCTTTCTGACTCGGTGAGTTCCAACTTTTAGAGTTTTCTAAAATCGTATTTCCCTCAGTTGTAATATTTTTCTTTTATATTGTAAGGAGTTTATCTACTAGGACCAATAGTCGATTGTTTTTGAGAAATCTAAAACGCCTGTTTGTCATCTAAAAATTAGCATTACTTTGTGTTAGCATTATAACAAACGTTCGTGATATTAATAGTGTCAAAAAAAGTGGCGAATGGTCGCGAAAAACGCAAGTCTTTATCTTTAAAAACAGCTGAGTGACGCTGCACTCAACCAAAATAAGACACACGGTACATTTTCTCAATTTTAATCTGTTTCCATCATTTTATTGATGAAGATTGTGCTAACAACATTTTATTATTTTAAATCCCAAACTTCTGGTACACTCCCTTGTGTCAATCTTGGTAATTTACTTAATGATAATGTGTTCCGTATTGCTGTGGCGCTCCATCTTGACTGCAATATAATGTGAGCCTCATCGTTGTATTTGTGGAGAAACAGTCGATCGTCATCAAGGAACTCGTGGCCTTGCATGTTCTAAGAGTGCTGCGAGACAATCTCGTTATAAATAAATTAATAATATAATCCAGAAAGCCCATGGACCAAGAACCACTTTCTCCCTTCAAATGGAAAATTAAATACACTGATCTAGTACACATAGTAGAAAAAAAACATATTTGGTTACAATGCGCTACGTACGGACTGGACATCCATTCTAAGAGCCACATTGTACCATAAGGATATGACTGGTTGGAACCTTATAACATGTACCCTTCAAAACGCCTTTCTTGTCAAAAATAAGCGGACGAGTAGGTATGATGTCTAATCTGGCTGAACAGCGTTACTTTCGTACGTCATTTAGGAAACTTAACACGGGTTCTGTGGTTCTGCGTTATAAAGGAAAAAAGCGTGTATGCTATAGTTAATGCACCATCACCTTTTTATAGTTTTATTAAAAATTACTTACCTCCATAAAGCTTTTAACCTAAGGACAAGTAGTTTACACGAACTACGCTCGACGGCACCGTCGTTTGCGTTATGTTTAAAACTTTCCCCCTGATAGAAATAGTGTCGAGAAAAAAGTCACTTTTCCGATATCTAATTTTGTATTCATATCAAATGTAATAATGTGTGGAATAAACGCGGCTATCCAATAATATACAATTTCACGAGGTACAAAATGAGATTTTTATCCTCGAATGAAATGCATCTGCGAAATAATGATAAATATCTCGCTCCGGCGGTAAATTCAATTCCTACGGGCACTTATAAAAACCAGGCTACATTCAAACAGTTAATCTACACGAGATAGAAGCACCTGCACACCTACTTCAATGTGCAAGTACCGAAAGTACTTGAAGCGCATTCCTCTTGCTGCTTTCAAATTAAAATTTAACCCCTTATTTACCTGTTTTTAAATAAAGGGTGTAAGATATTGTTATTCCGAAATTAAAAAAGTTTTAACTTGCGCACCGTTTTCTAGGAAATATTTTCAAAAATTTACTTAATGATGGCGAACAATAAAATTCTCATCACTGAGCCTTTACCCTGACAGACATGTAAAAAGGTAACGCTTTGCTAAATTTTTAAATTAAGCGTTTAGAATTTAAATGGACTGTTTTATTTTAGAGAGTGTCGTGCTGCAGAAACTTTCGCAATTTCTTTCAGCTTCTCTAAAGCGATACGTGTATACATTACGGAACAACAGCGCTTTATTCTCGGTCTGAAATGGAATATCACACTGTAGAGGAAAAAAGGGAATATTATAGACGTTGCTTGAGTTATCCATTTTGAAATCAGTGGAAAGATTACAGAAATTTGCGTTTCCAGTTAGGTAACTAAGATGAACAGGGGAAACGTTTATTTAAAACTGATTTTTGCAAATGTTCTTTTGCGTGCAAGAAAAATTACAAATTCCATTCGTGTTCTACATCGTCGTCATAATGGCTAATTTACTAAGATCTCTACATCAACGGAACCAAGCTAAGGTATATGGGTCTGCAGCCGAAATCGAAAAGCTGCAACTAGTACAAGAGCCAGCGACACTGAACCCTACGTCATCGCGGAATTCAACAAAAATATTATTAATAAGTAGGTTTGAAAGAGGAAAAAACAAAACCGCCATGTCTGCCAGGCATATCCTGTGCTTATTGTTGTTAATTAATTAATTAAGTGTACATAAAAAATAGGTTACTTACGTCATGACGGAATTGGAAAAAAATATATGGGATTATTGCTGGCAACGAGCACATCACGTAAACATATGTGTGCCAGCCGATTCCCCGTGCTGAATACATATCTGCCGGGCGCGAAAGGGGTATAAAAAACAGTCGCGCTTACGTCATCATGGAATTTAGCGATTTTTTTTTTAAATGTAGATAATGTCTGTCCTGACAATACTGCATATGTCTGCCGGGCAAATTTCTGTGCCAAAGTAATGTCTGCCACTTTTTATGAAGCGACTGTTGGTCCAGAATCATGTCATTTGATGTTAATAAAAATGCGGTTTTCATTGCTTTTTCGAGTGAATTTCTACATTGACTAGGTAAGGGTCTGTACGAGGATGGTGTCAGTTTGTTTTTATTTGTTTTCAGGTTAGGTATTACAAGGGCTCTAGTATGCTATTGTATATTTTCAAGAGAAGGTTTTTCCCTGTTGGTGGAAGATGTTTAATCATTTCGACGTTGGTCCCGACATTACTTTGGCACAGAAATTTGCCCGGCAGACATATGCAGTATTGTCAGGACAGACATTATCTACATTTAAAAAAAAAATCGCTAAATTCCGTGATGACGTAAGCGCGACTGTTTTTTATACCCCTTTCGCGCCCGGCAGACATGTATTCAGCACGGGGAATCGGCTGGCACACATATGTTTACGTGATGTGCTCGTTGCCAGCAATAATCCCATATATTTTTTTTCCAATTCCGTCATGACGTAAGTAACCTATTTTTTATGTACACTTAATTAATTAATTAGAAACAATAAGCACAGGATATGCCTGGCAGACATGGCGGTTTTGTTTTTTCCTCTTTCAAACCTACTTATTAATAATATTTTCGTTGAATTCCGCGATGACGTAGGGTTGTGTGTCGCTGGCTCTTAGACTAAACGTGTGGTTTGAAATGAAATGTAAAAGATGAAAATGAGAGCACTTGTTATAATATCTGTATTCATTTGTTGTTAAAGTGGTAGATTTGCAGACTGCACCACGAATACCGGAATTTTCCCGGCCCGCAAGAAGATTAATATGCCTGTAACAATAACCTGTCACTCTCCACTAGTGTAAAGTGAACGCGTATATAAAAACAAACCCTCTACCATTAGTTTTAAACATTATACTACTATACTAATTTAATTATATACTTCGCTTGTCATCGTCTTGTCAGGAACGTCCAATATAGTTTCATCAAGATTCTAGAATTATGAATTGGTGAGAACCATTTGCTTTTTAAGTTGATTATAATCTTAATAAAAAGAACTATTTTACATTCGGGTGTATATCGTTGATGCTAATCGGCGATTGATACGAAAAAGGCAGTCGATACGAATTTAGGGCGTCTCCCGCAATTTTTCTTGTTGAAAACGCTTAATTAAGGTACCCTCCAACCATTATTATTAGTTTCATGATCGTGAAAACACTTAGGTAATAAATTAAAGAATGCGCTATTTAATAAATTCCACGTTGCGCACTGGATTTTCGTAACCATGACAACCCCACATTACACCTTCAATAATTAGTTGTTGGTGTAATTCTGTCGTCGTACGTAAGTTGCATAAAAATCCGTATTATAATATAATATATAAAAATAAAATTAACAAAAAAGGTTGTAGTAGAATAAAAAACGCATGTATGTTTAAAACTTGAAACCTAAAATTGCTGCTGGCAAAATTTAATTTAAAAGATAAAAGTAGAGAAATATTTGAATTTATTGCTAAAATGAAAGTTCATGCTGAGTGTCTTTTGTAATTTGCAGTGTTGAGGTCCTCGACTTGCATTGTGTGACGTTGAGCATCGACAATGGGATTTATATGAGCGCATGCTACCATTGTGTATTTAATATAAATAAAATGATTCATCTAAATACACACCACCGAAACAATAATGGTCATTTATTCCGAGCACTAATATAAACAATAGCCGCAACCCAGCGTGAATAAAATTACAAAGGAAGGAATATACTTCTTGATATGTATACAGGGTGTAAAAAAAGTATGCTGCCAAACTGAAACCCTGGATAGTAGGCAACCAGCTGAGCAGAAAATACTTAATAACTGTTTGTCTAATCAGTACCGTTACGGAACTATGAACCCCTAAAGACGACCAATGAGCGCGCCGTATTACGAATACCGCAACACAGGGATGCCGATGCGATATGTAACCGACTCTTGCTGCGTTAGGTGAACGGTGGGGAGTGACAGATTGTGAACTGTCAGTCAACGCGCTGGTTAGTTATCTGAAGCCTGTGTTCAGAGTATCGTCTTCTTGGATATTTTTTGTGAAGTTTTATTTACCTTTAATTATTAATCTAACCATGGCCAATCGATTCGACTTTGTGGAGCGACGAGATATGCACTTTATTTACGGCTTAGCTGACGGTAATGCGCGAGAGGCAGTTCGTCTTTATGCCGAACGATATCCTAACCGTGTCCAGCCTAACCGCGCGCAATATGTCAACATCCATCGAAATTTAGGTGAGCATGGCACGCTGGGTCGCAATCCTGATGTAACTGGCCGTCCACGGACTCGACGAACAGTGGAATTTGATTTTTTTTGTGGGGTTTCTTAAAAGCCAAAATCTACGCAACCCCCGTAGAAACCCGAGAAGATCTCCAAGACAGAATTTTCGATGCCGCGCGAGAACTTCGAGAAAATCCAGGGATTTTCGCGAAAGTCCGAAATAGTCTAATCCGACGCACCCATCTGTGCATTGACGTTCAAGGTGGTCACTTTGAGCACTTGCTTTAAAGAAAGCGAGAAAAAAAACGGCCCTTTTCAGGGCCACAAATAAAAATTATTTAAAAAAAAATGCCCGAGGCGAGAATCGAACCCTGCGCCTAACGCATACCCTGTGTTGCGGTATTCGTAATACGGCGCGCTCATTGGTCGTCTTTAGGGGTTCATAGTTCTGCAACGGTACTGATTAGACAACCAGTTATTAAGTATTTTCTGCTCAGCTGGTTGCCTACTATCCAGGGTTTCAGTTTGGCAGTATACTTTTCTTACACCCTGTATATTAACTTAACAAATTATATTGAAGAATCAGTAGTCAGAAAAAAGTTTCGTACGGACACAATTAAGCTTTAGCGAGAGTTAAAAAAACACAGGTTATATTGCGGTTTATATAATAGTGGGTTATTGCGTTTTCAACGGATATAGACAACGGGTTTTGTTGTGGTGTCACATAAAATAGCGGCGTGGATTTTTTGGGCTTTGAAAAATAAATACCTACCTGGGAAATTGCGGTACTACTTGATTTTTTATCTCTACCTCCTTCTCTCGGGGTTGCCATGACATTTTTTGGTTTGATACCTAACGGGCTTTTGTAGCAGTTGAACAACACTCCCTACGAAGAGAATGGGCGGACAATAACAATTTTCTTCAATTGGTTTGAAATGCGTTAAAAAGATAAACCGACGACAGATTTTCCCATTTACAATGGGAATGGAAACTTCAATAAAAAAAATTGTCCTCTCGTTAAATAGAAATTGAGGTTCGAATCTTTGAATTTTCGGACTTGCATGTTTGCTTTTTATTTAAACCGAAACTTTACTGCTTCTCTACACGTTGCTGAAAACCTGGTTGCCATAAACGATACAGGCTTGAAAATAATAAACCGAAACAACGAAATATCGAAGGATCTTCAGTATTAAAATCTCTTTTAACGACAATTTATTTTAATCTTGCAAAATACATTGTATATATTTCAAAAATGCATCAAATTCATGTCTTGGGCATTGAGGTAATGCTCTTAATCATGTTTCCAAGGATCTTGGTGCATGAATAACGATTTTGACATGTTTTGATCAAAATCCATGTGACCTCAGAAAAATCTTTAAATCACACACATGCGGTTATCAAATGTGCACGTGATGTACTCTTTCAGCATCAAAATAATGCGTCTGAAAGCTTTTACAATTCCAAATTCATGTGTAAAGAATAATTTTAGGTACATTTTGCTCTAAAACTTTTGACCTAGTCAATAGTCGTAGAAAATTGGAGGTAGTGGTTTATCCCACACCGTTGCATAATACCATGGTCAACCTTGGTATCGTGTGACAAAGTGCTCATGGATGACCGTAAGACGGGAAGCGGGTCACCATGTTTGTAAATGTTTTTTGGTGGCATGTTCCGACAAGGCTGTAAAGTCCTTCGTTAATCCATCTTCCTAGGTACCCTCCATCGTGAATTTGAAGCCGAAAGACTGACAATACAACCTAGTAGTGTTTATGTTTAGCGGGATCAAACACACAGAATACAACAGCTTAAATTATTGTTCCACAATTAGTTTTGAGAAAGGCGCAGGTATTTTAACCAAATCTGGTGGCGGTGCATCGATTTCTTTGACGGTTCCACGTGATTTCAATTGAAACAATCTGTATGGCATAAATTAATTATGCATGTAATAAGATTAGTCCCTCGTTAAAATAATTAATGTTAATTAAAGGCACACCCCAGAGGATGCAATTACTGGAACATATCAGGAGAAGATCAAGCTACTAATTCATTTAAAATAAATCGTTCCGGTTTCAATTAATGCGAATATCTATCGTATATTGTAAGTAGGAATTTCAACCCCTTTATTTCGTTTTTTACTCCGCCGTGAAAAATTTGTATTTGGCGGTTACCGTTCGCGTTTAAGGCGTGTAATTCCGCTAGGTTATATTTTAATACCACTGAACTGTAAAACATGCAGTAAAATAAAGTAGGCTTTTTTGAACGCTTCAAGTTCGTATAATCGAACATTAAATTTTATTCCACTTCTTCGACACTATCTAATATATCCGGGACCGCCGTTTCACAGTTCGCAGTAAAAATGTTATGCTTTTTCCAGAACACAAAGCGGTTTCATAACCATATCGCGTAGGGAGATATCACGCGCTTTTTTCGGGATGTAAGATATAATATTGGACACACTCATATACAAACGTCAACCGTATGCATGACCTAGCGTTAGGAAGCTTTTATAGTTTCCAGTCAATTTTATTACTCCAACCGATACCTACAGTTAATGTACAAAGCTAACCCTCGGCATAAATTTTGCATATTCGCATAGAAGAATCTATTTTATGCTATGCCATACAAATACGTAGGTACTTGCTTTGGATTTTGGTGACATGAAACTCTGCAGCGTAATTTGTAATTTTAGTAAGCTTATAATTCTAGATGTCATTACACAGTTTACATTAAGCTTCATATTGTAGTCTGTTTTAATGGGTTTGATTGATGCACTTTGTTAATAATCAATTATTCATTATGTCAAACGTGAAATACCTCATTTAGAAATTCTATTTTTCAGTACCTGCTACGTTATAGAGCTTACCTTAAAGTACTGAATGTTAGCATAATGGGCACCCATAAATATTCACAAAAGCATAATAAGAGGAAAGGTTCATAAATATTCTTTTAAATTATTTTTTAGTTTAAGTAGGATTTTGCGCCAGATTTGAAAACGTTGTTTTCTCTGATACCTCCTCTTATTTCATTTCCACCGCGTAATTGGACAAGATATCATCGCGGCGGCGATTTTCTTCAATTTCTACATTCATTTATTTTTTCATCAAATCGGTCTTATAATTGAAACGAAAGTAAGCACGCATGTTTAAAATTTGCACGAAAGCAATTTCATTTTAAGCTATTCGTATTCGCTTCCTGAAGTGCGAACAATTTAATTTCATCCTGTCTCTTCTCCTAGGCGTTACACACTAGAAAGTGTCATTGTGAAATCGCCCATCATTAATAATATTATAAAAAGTTGTATTCTCCAGTTATCAAATCGGGGTTAACGTGACTGCTCCTATGCAAATATGAAATGACACGCTTCTTTGAGATGTCAACAAAAATGTATCGTGAGGTTTAGGAATTTAGACAGGGCTGTACTTAGGGTTCCCAAGACGAATTGAATCTGCAGTTAACTCCTCGAATTAAAATTAGGCTAGCCAGACTATGCCACACTGTATAATTCTCTAGCCTAGCCCTACGCTGAGCAAGTTATGGTTATAGTGTAAACCATTCTTTAAACTATGATTCTAATGATATTTGCACTGACGTTTCCACTTATCTTTTTGTTGAGTAAAATGTGTACTGAATTCAGTTAGTCCAAAATTTAATTGCTTTTATTTTCACAAACCCTTTTTAAATTTTTTTTCCAAATAAATACTCGGCTTGCCCAAATTAAGATACTCAAAATTTACTGGGTTCATAAATCCGCACACAATTTTGTTTGCAAACAATTAATTATTGTTTCTGTCGGCTTGTTTTCGCAGCTGTGTAGACGGTTCTTAAGCCCCTACAGGAAAAAGATTAGAGAGAGAGACGATCTCATTGCCCCGATACTTAACCAAAGGGATTTTTTTCTGAATAATGGTAATACTTTTTACCTTCTTCTTGTTCGTGTTATGCTCTACATACCTATAGACCTCGGTCAAGACCCAATTCCGTACGGTCCAAGGAAACAATTGGAGCTGGAATGCCGAAAGTATACTAATTCCAGATTTTGGCATGAAAAAAGTGTTTGCTCGATGGATTCCCCGACTCCTTACCCCAGAGCAGAAACTGGCGAAAAAGGACATTTGTGAGGAGCATTTTAACGCTCTTAGGATGGACGTTAGTTATTTTTTTAGGATAATCGGAGACGACAAACGTGCGCGTTCCACTGCGACTCTCCAAAGGAAACTGAGGTTTATGAAAGCACGATTGAACGCTTGAAGAAGGCCCTTCAAGCAAAACGACCGAACTCATGGGATACAAAGGCTGCGCTGTTGCACGGCGATCGCAGGGTCCACAAGGATAAAGCTATTAACGCAAACCGTGGCAGAATTACCGCATCCTCACTGTACAGCCTAGATTTGACACCATTTGCCTCGGATAGTAACCTGAAAGGCTCAGTAGCGTCGTTTTTTGAAGCGAAAACAAATGATCATTATTGAGATGGAATAAAACAGCTTGAGAAACCCTGGACTAAATGTATTAATGTAGATGGTAGTTGCGTAGAAAAACAATGACCACATTTAACTCAATCCGACAAACTAAGGAGATGCATTCGGAATAGCGTGGTAAATGGAATAAACGGAATTGAATTTGATGTCAAATTTTTAGTCATCATTTTGCAGTTAAATTCATAATTATTATATTATGAAAGTCGTATACCTAATGTCTAAACTCCGGTCAAGAAAAATTCAGAAAGTCCCACTTGAATCATTTTAGGGGGTAAAGAGCCTGGTAAAGAGTAATTTCGACCTATCCACTTTAGCTTACCCTAGAATATACACCCCCAAGAATAGGTAGCGGTCGAAAGTTACGGGGTAAACGTAGTCGATGTTTTCTAAGATTTATACGGTTTTCATCATTTGTATGTAGAAAATTTAAAAACGTTATAATAGTGGGTTAGGCTGGGGCTACTTTGCCCAAAACCCGCCGGATAAACGGCCAGCTAGCTCAGGGTTGTAAAAGAAAAAGGTAACTGTAACGTTAAAATTGAACAATAAATTACCTAACTCAATCATTATTTGCAAATAAGCTTTTTTTTACAATTTAATCTGGCACCCAAAACCTCTGATGTTCATCATGCCAGAAGAAATATGTTGCCCCATACCATAACGGGTGTGGTATGCTTGATTTCCCACTATAATTATTTTATTGATATTAAATGATTCTTGATTGTTTCAGATGTACGAGGGCGTTGTAACAGTTTATTTTCGTATTGATTATTTTTGGTTTGCGATCACTGTAATTAATTGTTTGAGATTCACAGGCATACCTAATTTGTTGCGTCACCTGTCGGTGGATTTTTTCATTTCTTTATCAGCAACACGTTAAGCAGTATAGGGATGAGGCTCTAATTGCAATTTCCAATTAATATCATTTCTGGCGGTTGAACCTATATTTTTGTAGGTTCCGATTTAGTTGGACGAGTTCCGCATTTTTCTCAGAGTTTTCTGTATCTATACTTTGGTTTTCACTAATTACGTGACTACGGGCATTGAACTGCCTCGCACAATTACTTGATCTAAATCCCATTGACCTTTGCCAAACGATTTCCCACATACATTTCTAGGAAAAAATCTACAACCATGATTCAACTGATTGAATCACTGATCAACTGAATCTCACAAGAAGAACTGGGGAAGCTGATGTATTCCATGTCAAAAAGCTGCAAATTACTTTTGAAAAATAAGGGTTGGGCATTTAAATACTAATCCAATGCAGATGATTATTATAGCGTGAAATAATTTTGTTTTGTCAAACAGTGCATAGCTAACCATGGGAAAAATTCGCATATAGAAATGCAACTATCCTAAGACGTATACAATTATTGTATACATAAAAAAAAGGGCAATGGTTGGACCTCTTCTTTAAATACTACTAGCAGTATTAGCTGTATGCCAGTATGAGTTTTTAATCCATTATTTGTTTGAAACCTATGTACCTTAGCAATAAATGATCATCATTTGCATCCGAAAAGCTTTTCTTAGCACCAATGGTGTTGCGCAATTATAGTTTTGTAGTCATCTCAACAGCATAGTATAGGTCAGATTGATAAACCACTATAGTCACAGTAAGCCGATGCTACAGACTACTCGTTGCAATTGTTCACCTCACAGTCCACAATATCCCCTGTAGATATTTACTACGAAAAATGTATTTACCTATTTGCTGTTACAATTTATTCGGCGCGTATCCTACGTTCACTCGATAAGTAGTCACTTTTTTTTTACAAATTCTTATTTTTTTGCGAGGAAAGAATATAAATTGATTTCCCTTCTCATTACAAAGGTGTGTTCCTCCTCACAGGAATAATTACGGCTAATCAAACTGCTCTCATGATATAATTTTTCTTTCTTTCTATTTATTTTATTCCTGAAATAAAGGGAATTAAAATAAAAGACAAAAAAATAAAATCGAGAACTCTGCAAAAATACAAACCGTTTAGGTATTTCTTTTGCTTTGATCTAAATATAATTATTTTATCTTATAATTTGTACCGTAAAATCCTCAAGATGTGAGAAAATTTAGCAATATAGTACTCGTACAAATCCGTGCATGCTCTCGAGTAATGCCCCATTTTAAAATTCCAGATACTTGTTACGGCAGTGTAATAATAGTATTTTATATCAAGGAGTAAATTGTATTCCGCTGTCTTCCGAATAGTAGCTCATCTGTGAGTTACGCGCTACACATTTAGAAGCAAAGAAAAATGCAGTTAAGGCAGGTCTCTACATAATCTTAGCGATGGAATACATCATTGCATTTTTTTGTGTAACGCACACACAAACAATATTTACCTTAAATGTATAAGGACATTTGAATGCATTCGTTTTGTTTGAAAACAATATGTGTATTTTTAATAAATTACATTTAAGTCAAACAGAAATATTAGTTTATTTCGCACATATTGTATCTTTATAAAAATAAGGTAAATTTAAATTGAGAAAATATAGGATATTCTTAAGTCAAAAGGACCAATACTTCATTTGTTTAAATTAAGGTCAGGATTATTGGTCCTACGGATAAGATACACTTACATATGGTCTTAAGAGCCAGTAACATTTTTTAGTGATTTTTCAGTTAAGGCCTATTTTTGTGAGACTGTTGTGGGGGGTCATCCGTGAGGAAAAACTCTAATAGCGGTATAGGAGGGAAGCAGAACGCCTCCAACCTCTCAAAAATTATGATCAAAATTATTATTCAGTTAAGTTAGTTGAAATTTTTTTATTATTTAAATGGTAGTCTAAAATTTTTGGTACAATATTTGCAGGTCGATTAGGAGGTATTTAAGAGGTTACAGATTACTCCTAACACAACGTGTAAACACTGAAGTTTTTATCATTTAATTACGCTTCAATTTTATACCTATGTGTTATCTTGTCAGCTGTTTCAGTTCTAGACATCAACTGGCAGAACAAAATTGTTTGGGGGGCAGAGGACAAAAGGGAGTGAAGTAGTTTTTGGTTAACAAGTTGTCCCCCTTCACAAATATTTTGACGTGTCTCGCCGTTTTTTCCTTTAATCAGTGGTTTTCGATAAATTCGTGGTGGGAAGTTTTCAAATGAGCAGCCTGTATGTTGGCACAGATTGAATGGCTGAACGCTATATCTATGGAATATATTGTGTTCTAAGCATTTTCCACATACGTGGCTATAATATGTTTAAATGTGTTTTTATACTTTCGTGGTGTGTGGTATTCGGTTTTTAATTTCTCAATGTGGACTTTCCACGTTAATTTCGTATCGCCTAGGAATTTGATCAGTTCGACTGCTTTCACTCATTGCACCAACAATGCACGCTGATTCTTTGCTTCGATAATGGGCACTATAACAAATGCAGGAGTATGGCGAAGACCTACTATCAAACAGACCCTGATAACTTTGGAAACTAAACAGCGAGTATCTACTCTATGTACCTACTAGGAGCAGAAACTTATCGAATCGAAATATTTTTGTTCATATAAAGTATACCTTATGCTCATGCTCATGAAAATATCCCCTCCAATGTAGGGAAAAACACCCCTGAACCTGAATCCATGAGGACGGTATAAAAATTATACATAAAACATTCCTCTTTTTGTCACTACTTTAAAATATATCCTGGCAGACGATATTAAGTGTAGCTTTAATAGTGGCAGACGTCTTAGAAGTTAAAAAATTTAGCTATAGTAAATCCCAGCGAGTGCGAGCGTGTGAGAGATAAGCGCGCGAGAGCACAACGAACTGAGATAGCTATAGATTTACGCACCGCTTGGAGTTACCAAACGAATTAAATTAGGGAAAATAATAAATTGTTTATTTCGCGAAGATTGTCGGTATTTCTTGAATTCTTCTCAGACTGAGAAACAGAAAACTTGAAGAAAAAAGAAGATAGATCTTCAGCTCGTTCTAAACTATCCTCTGACTCCAGTTCCGTTGTCTCTATGCAACATTGATGGATCGATGATTAAAATCGACAAGTTTGTTTTGCTGAAACTTTTTCGGAAGTATGATTCTCCAAGTGCTCTTAGTCCATCGACAGTTGTAGATGTTGTTTTAATCGATGGATTATTCTTTTTGCATCTTTTAAAAGATCTCCGGTAAACCTTTGAGCGATTTTCTGAACACATCCTCGGCAAGATTTGTGCTGTTCAGCGAGAGAAGTGCATCTTACTTTTGACAGATAGTTACCCCTTCGATGAAGGACGTAGAACATGATCGTTGGGATCAAAATAAGGAAAGATTTCAATCCTACTCAATTTCTGTTTCCACTCAGAGGCAGCCTGCAAATTTCATAAAATCACTTCGCAATGATAGCTCAAAGCCTCTCTTATAGATTACTTATACCGTTCATAGGCAAAAAAGACCTGTTGGGCTTTACTTGGAAGGAAAGTTGTGTTTGCCACATATGAAGATAAGTGCTACAAATTTGTGACAAGGGAAGATGATGTGGTAAAAACTGAATTGTGCTGCAGCCACTAAGAGGCAGATTCTCGAATAATTTACCATCTTGGTAAACTACCAACAAGTAGCAAAGTCATTATCAGCGCTTCCGATATGGATATTGCTTTGGGAAATGTAAAATTGACGCTACCATCAAGGTATAGATGGAAGTAGGTCTCTTTTCCAATAACACGCAGAAATTCATAATCTTCGAGAGATGTTCGTGAATTTGGGTGTTGATGTGTGTAACGCGCAGGGTAACGCGTTACCGGGTTCCCACGCATTTACCGGATGTATGACTTGTGTATTGGTCCTCATGGTTTAGTTCATCGCAATTTGAGCGAATGCCACCGCGTTGCGCACTCGCGCCGCCAAACTTCGCGCTCATCTTCAAAATAACTGTTCCCGCACTAATAATGTAAATAACTATTACGTGGCACGTACCGAATACAGTTGCTAAATTAGCTGAGAATTCTAAGGTATACATAAATTATATGCAAAAACGAGTTCTTGTTAGATCAAAGAGATATCTTTGAGCAAACAAAGGAAGAGAGACCTCAACGTTTTATGTTTTTGGAATGTTAGATAGGAAGGTCTTTGTAAAAATTATATCATAAAGGAAACTTGATTTATTCTTTTCCTTGTGAAGAGACACACGTGGAAATGCTTGTGTGCTCCCGCTACTTTTATGAAAGAGAAAAATAATAAAATGTGCCAACTCGAAAGTAAATTCATTAATTTTTATCTCAATCTCTTTTCCGTGCCTGTTTATCGTTGTATACTTTGGTTTTGGTTCTTCGATCGAAGTATTCTAAATTGATTCATGTACGAATCACGGTTCGTGGCGAAATGCTCGATTTATTTATCGAAATTCGACAACTTACATCTACTGTAGAAACTAGCCGCGACCAACGACAAAGCTGTCTTAGTCTCGAGTGCAGTAACGGTCCTAGAGATCGTTTTTGTATTGCTGTCGGTCTGTGTGTCGGTCCGTGTGCACGATTGTTATGGTGACACCCTGTATTTAGATCGATTATGTATAATTTCAGTTAGAATATGTGAAGGCCAGTTCCCCCTCCGGGAAAACGTTCGTGCCTTACTCTTTCCTTTAAGTTTGAGCCAGCGTTGCGGAAGGTTGTTGAATTAAATATGTGTGTTAAATTTATTATGCAAGAGAAAGGCACCACGAAAGGGAACATTCGCTAATACCGGCAGGCACCACGAAAGGGAACATTCGCTAATACCGGCACGCACCACGCAAGAGAACAGACGCTAATACCGGCAGCCACACGTGTTCAGTTGTTCTACGGCGAGTTCGTGAAAACAAGGCCATCCGCAACCACGGGCCACCAGATCAAAGACAAACCGCCACCAAATCAAAGATGAACCGCCACCTCAGTAATTAGTCCAACAAGAAGCCGCCGAAACGTTTGCGTAAGAAAGCTCCAAGCACGACGTCAGTCTCCGTTCAACTTCCTACCTTTTCTGCATTTTCCTCCCAATAACCACCCCCCATATATTATTAAGTAAACTGAGGAGCAGACTTGCAAAACGCAGTTTGTCCAAATTTAAAATTTTTCAACTGAAGGTGGCGTTGCAATATACACTTGAATCTCTATCGTTTCATATAATATTGGATGTCCAAATCGCATTATGTCCCACTTGAAATGTGTTGTGAAATTCACTTGGACATGCAAAATGCATTTAGTCCATCGACATTAGACAAACAAATAGCATTTTGTCCGTGAGACGAACAAAACGCATTCAGTCCAGCCGTAAACACGCTGTTTTTATAACCTAACAGTTAGGTTACTGCTCTTAGTGTCGTTTCGGTTTATTTTGCAGTATTGTGTGTTTAGTTTGCATCTTTTTCGCAACGTTTCAATTACAATGGAATCTGCAGATGGGGAGCATATTGTTGGTGATTGTGACCGTGGTAGCCGGAAACGACAAGCAAATTTAACATCCAGGGAGAGAAAGAAGCAAGTCAGATATTCAAACCATGATCCTGATTTACAACAATTTAATATAGTTTGTAATCATAAGAATAATCCAAAACTGCAGTGTGGGCAAGTAGGGCGAGATGATATACTTAAACTTCGGGAAGTTTTTTACAAAAATCCCAATAAAGTTATTCAAGATGGAATATTAGCCAGTAACATTGAGTTGGATATCCCTAAACGAAAAAGAGCTCGCAAATCTGATGGAAAACCGCACTCCTTGTCTGCAAAATATCATGTAAGTATAAAAGTACATACGTCGTTTTTGATAAAAGACTCCATGTTTTGAGTCTTACATACGTCGTGTTTCATCAACAATTTGGTGCAACCATTTTTTATGTTGGAAAGAATATTAAAGTTCTCGAGCTTTTGTTGATCTTTTACTGCTTTTTTCACTTAGTAGGTGTGTTATATTCGAATTTTTACAGGTATATATCAGTCGACAAAAAGTACAAATTTGTCAAAAGTTTGTAATGGCTGTATACAACGTTTGTCAAAGGAGACTAAACACAATTTGCAAGAAACTCCAGGCTGGGGAGGAAATTATAAAAGAAAAAAGAGGAGGCGATAGACGAGCTTTTAAGTTTGTAGACAAATTGGATGCTGTAAAGTCGTTCATTAGTCAATTACAAGGAAAAGAGAGCCACTATGGAAGACAGAAGTCTCGACGGATCTACATATCTTCGGAGTACAACATTTCTATTCTTTGGCAGTTATATAACAAAAACTCACCAGAAGGTTTAAAAGTGAATTACAAGTACTTCAGTCGGGTGTTCAGTAAATATTTCAATATTGGATTCGGCAGTCCTGCTACTGATGTTTGTAGCTATTGTGTAAGAACACAAACCAAAATAAGTATGTCTCAAAGCTCTTCTGAAAAGCAGAAAATATCCACTGAACTGAAAGTACACAAATTTCGTGCCACACAATTCCATAAGTTAATGAAAACTGAAGTGCCTAATACAGTTTCGTACTGCTTCGACTTACAGCAAGTTCAGGTATTGCCAAAAGTACCTATTCAAGAGGCATTTTACGCTCAACAGCTGTCAATATATTTTTTTTGCGTTACCAAACTCAATTGTCAAGAACCAATATTTTACACGTGGATGGAACACCAAGCAGGAAGGGGGGCTACTGAGACATCATCTGCCATTATTGATTTTTTAAAAAGAACTGAATTTCCTGAAGATGCGACGAAGATCCGTTTTTTTGCCGACGGCTGTGGGGGGCAAAACAAAAATAGTCACGTCATACATGCTTTGATGTTTTGGCTCCATACGTCAGGCGAAAAAATAAAGGAAATAGAAATTATATTTCCGATCAGAGGTCACTCTTATCTTCCTGCCGATCGAATCTTTGGACGCATCGAAAAAATATTAAGGTCCCACAGTCTCATAAAAACTCCAGACGCATATTGGGAATTGTACACTAAAGTGGGCGAGGTACGAAAACTTGGGTCTGATTGGAATCTGCTTGATGTAAAAAATATGCTGCAGTGGCTCAAAAAAGTGAATGGCATAAGTTCTTGCCGAAGATTTTTTATTAAAAAGAATGTTTCCGCCAACAATATTTTAGTGAAAAGTGAAGTACTCTATCGCACTGATACAAACAAATTCCAATCTTTACTAAAACCACGCACACGATTCGACCAGGTAGTCGTGCCATGGCTACCTTTGGGACATCAGATAAAGAAAAAAAAAATAGACAGTTTAAAAAAATTATTAGAATCATTATCTGGAGAAAAGTGGAACAATGATCCAGAACTGGCATGGTTAGTTCCAATTTTTGAAGAACAACGTGAAGATGGGGAAATAGAAGCAAATGAAGAATGTGAATGTAACGACATGGAAGAGGTTAATTTCATTTAAAGTTTGTAAATAATACAAGTAAACGTTATCGACAATATGTTTGTTTCATTTCCAAATTTATTATACCCAGTGATCTGTTGGATGGACAATCAAAATGCTGTTTGTCAACTAGTGACCTGCAAATAGCATTTTGTCCAACAGTTTTTTTGAAATAGTAAAGCCACTTTGGCTTTTTCCAGTCTGCAAATTTAGTAATTTCTCATGCTATTTTTAATAGATTTTTTAATACCAAACGCAAGTCCGTAAGTAACTCGTATTGTACGTAGTAGTTTTTTGTCATTCCTGAAAATTTACAATTTTGGACAAAACGCGTTTTGCAAGTCTGCTCCTCAACTGTAGTATAAGTTATTTGGGTATTTTTCGAGTTTGTCCGTTTATGTAATAACCGCGGCCCTTCAGGCCCAGGATCTCATGACAGCCTGCCTCAATGCAGAATTTCACGAAATTGATTTTAAAATTTCCATTTTTCTAAATTTTTTTGGAACCCGGCCTTTTAATTTCACGCTTCCACGTGAAGCCGGTTTCACGATGACCATTGTGCAAAACAAATGTCGGCTCGCTTTGAAAATCACTACACATGTGTTTAAAGATACAAGAAAGGCCGCTATTGTTTTTCAGCTACGTAGTTGTAAAAATGAAGGATGCCAGAAGATCTCGTTCAGTTGTATCAGATTTTTCGGAGAGAAAACCAACGCCTATAACAGATCGTTCGTTGTTTTTTATACGGTTCAGAATTTAAAGGTTTTAAAATTGATCGTTGTAATAGGACGAATAAAACGACCTTTAAAGCGTTAGAACTAAGCGTCCATTGATGGTTATCTTTCCAATGTGGATAAAATATTAAGCATATACCCAAAAAAGGGTTCGCGACTTTTTAAATTGATTCCTAAATTCCATTTCTACTTCACTTGATTGAATTTAAACGACAAAAGGATTGATTATTATCAAAAATGGCGGTGGATTTTGTTGGAACGACTTGTTATGGCCGTTGGAAGGCAACCGCAACGAGCATGGGACTGAAAATTAATTGCTTTCAATAAAGCTCTGTATATGTACGAACACGTGACATAAAGGTGAACGGAGTCGTGATCCTCGAAATTTACATATAACGCTGTTTGCGGGCGACGATCTCATACAATGGAGCACCTCTGCAAAATTGCCTTTTGTTGCAACTTTTGAATGCGCAGTCTAGCGTTAACTTTGTCCATAATTCCTACACTTTTGTTTGCTGTCTTCTGAATTGAATATCCGATAATAATATTCGGCCTCGTACGCTCTTTATTCGGAAAATGCGAAAGCTGTACAATTGTTTGGTGATTTAATAGGTCACCTTTAATGATTTAAATCAACAAAATAGCCTAATCGAGAGATAATCGATAAACGAGTGGTTTTACATTAGCGATATCGAAACTTCAATTACTACAAAAACCAAGGATAAAAAGTTCCCCATTTCAGGTTTCGGTATTTAGACTTAAACGTGGTTAGAGCTTAGATTCACACTGCGATAAAAGCTCATCTGATTTCTTTTAACAAAAACTTTTTCCAGAGTTCCATCTTTGCCGAATTGAATATCTCTATTCCAGTTTCGGAGGCTGATTTCGCTATTATTCTAAGTGCTACACGCTTTCGTTGCGTGTTTTCAGTGGGCCTTTCGACTTTCTAATTGCGTTATACCATCTTAAACTTCGATAAGTTGCGTCTGCCGCATCAATTCTAAATCAAAATAACGTCCATGGGACCGAAAACTAAATTAGTTTAACGTCAGTCGCGAAATATGTAATTCCTCCAATTAGTGAGTCACAAATATATTTCGAAGGGAAAATTATTGCTTCTATGACCGTTTGTAACCCTAATAATATTCCCTCTTCTCTGACAAATGAACGTGATTAATGGTTTTTTACTTTTCGAGCGATTACTTTAGTATAATTTCCTTTTATTCCCTTCACAGGCATCAGTAAAATGTCCAACTTCTCCTTGACCTTCTCTTCCCTGCCATTTTTGTAGAGAAAATTAATTTGCTTCTGGAAATACATTAGTAGGTAGTTACATATTATCCCGTTCTCTTTACACAGATTGCTTTTTCTTCTGAATATACGTGGGGCAAAAGTTTTGGAAAGGTCTGTGACAGAAACTGGAAGTCCTGGAAAGTTAGCGACGATATTTCATACAAGTAAAACTGTTACGCCTTTAAGACTCTAAACTTCATTTAACTAACATGCTATTTACAGGCAATTTATTTTAGCAACGAAAAGCGGTCGGAGGTGGCTTGGTTTCGCCGCCGAGCCTCTTTCAATTTGGCTACTGCGAAATACCAACATTGAAAAGAAATTTTTTACTCAATGTTACGCTTTATTAACTACGCAAAAATTAGGCAAACATGTATATGTATATAATATCTTGCTGGCTGCATCGATTATGTACCTATTTAGCTTTTATACCTTACGGTTTACGTGAACATGAGAAGAGCTACATTCGTAACATTTATAAGAACGAAGAAATCATCATTTTTGTTTAGTTGATGTTTGTGGATGAACCAATTTCATGTAAAATTTAACAGGCAATTGAAAATACATTAGTTCGTAAAGTTGACGTTACACTGCCTCTCACAACACAACCTTTTAGACTGGTGACATTTTTATTGACGATTTTTTACCGTAGTGTTGTAAAATTACGCTCCTTTGGCCATATGCACAAAAACCGAAATTTTCCGATTTTGTTTTTATTTTTTTCTGATGTTTGAACAGATACAAAAAATAAAAACCACTTTCTCATTGCCACTTTTTGATTTCTACAAGAGACCGTTGAGAGATTTTCCATTCAACGTTTTGTTTCGGAGAAATCATCATCCACTATATTTTTTCACATGGCCCGCAAACTGCACACGTATTGGGTCGCACTTCTTATTACGAATACAACGATATAAAAAAATTAAATTCCATCGTTAAACTGATATATTGCATAATGTCGTTCAGTTTTGCGAATAGAGATCGAAGGTTCTGAAACCTTAAGAGCAGAGTATGATTTGTGGAAAAAAAATGGGTAAAAACTGAAGTTGCTGTGAATGTTTTATTAATAGGCTTATGACAAATGCAATGAGCTATTCTTCCCTGATAAAACAATTGCTAGGATTGTTTCGGATTGCGATATAACAAAGATAGATAATTAAATGAAAACATATGGCATAATCTAAAAACGTGTTGACAAAGAGGAAGTCTATGAAAATAACTTTACTTCAAGAGGATACAGCCCTTCCCTATTCGGGTAAGGACGCTTAGATAATAATTTAAACAATTTTAGCGTGATGACTGTAAATTATCCATTTCATATATCACCTCATTTTGCAAAAATCAGACCTGTCAAAAGTCTCAATACCAATGGTACCAATTACTCCTAACATATTAAGAACGCATTCAGCCAGTCACCCAAAGCAATAGTACATTCAACGACCAGCGGAGCGTTGCAGTATATAACACCCAGATACTTGATACAAAGACATTTAAAACCCAGATGGCTTACAATATCGCAGTGTTTATGAAAAAGGAAAAAATCTCAATAAAAAAAAAGAATACAAAGAACAGACGCCACATGTTTCCTTTGAAAATCTACACCATTCTAAACCCCAGGTTAAATATAGCAAAATAATCTTTTCCTAATTGTTTACACACCAAAAATGGAAAAACGAAAATTAGACTCAGCTTTTAAGAAAACATTTGATAATAATAATTGTAAAAACTCCACTTTCATTAGGTAATTAAAGCAGCGTTTTCCATGTATATCGCGTTGTTAATTTATAAAAACCTACAACCCTTCCAATAATAAATTACTTCATCAACTTCATTAGAATAAACAAGCAACGCTTAAAGCGGATTATCTAAAATTACAGTTCGACTTGACGGATCTCAATCATCGCCCGTTGACAGGTGAGCCTACTTTTGCGAAAATCAGATACTGTTTTGGACGTATAGCGACTTCTCAATTTACTAAAAGCTCCAACCTCGGCATAGGGCTTATTTAAAGCGATCGATTTTTTAGTAAGTTGTATACATCTTGTTCTTTTTTACGTCCACATCCTTGGCCCAGTAGATTTTAGATACGTGCAGGTATACCACCGTAATTCCACGAACATTCACATCTATCTTAAGTCCCCAGTGGCAAAGAAGCAGTAGATCTTGTTTCTAATCTGTTCTTTTAAATAAGTTCAACACCGCACATTCTCCAAGAGTAATTAATCGCTAATTATTTACCCAAAGCTGATAAAAGTTGACCTACATTTTCGAAAAAGTATAATTGGAAAACGCTCACTCGCGAAATGCAACGTTCGATAAAAAGTGAACGAAAAACTTTACACGACACTTTCCGCTCCGTAATTTGCATAAAATTTTCACGGCATATATACATACATTTTTCGAGTATAACTACCGCAAATTAGTACAGTAATTTTAATAATATTTCAATTTGAATAAATTTGGTGGCAGTCTTGATTTAAACCCTTGGATATATTTTCATAGCACATTTTACATGATAATTTTGCTAGATTGAGTTTTTCATGGGAGACTGCTGTCGCTTAATCCATATACAGGGAATGCGAGTATTATTAATCTCAGTAGTTCAAACCTATCGTGGATTCTTTCTCTTATATGAGGGCATTAGCGCACGAAAATTTGCATATGATTTTTTACCTTGTTGTTTTTTAATTACAAGGTATAGAATTAATCAAGATTTAAAGATTAGTGTAAAAGTGATCTTCTGGGGGAATTAATTTAAAAACAACACCCGAAAGCATCACCACACCACTTTGAAGAGCAATTAAAATCTCCCAGCACTTAATTCGTTGTCGGTTTATCAGCACTCCCTAAACGTTTAAATTGTTGTACCTGTACGACCGGGTTAGTACTTCCCAACAAAGCGTAATCATTGTGCACTGATCAGAATTACGGCGTTTTTTTCCATCTGTTATATTTTCCGTATCCTACAACAACTTATATTCATAATATAATGTGTTAACTTAAAAGAATGCATCAGTCGCTTGTATATGTACGTTAAATTGTAAGCTTTCGTCCCAACTGAGCAATTGACATAAAAAGTGTACCTAACTCTTAATCTCTATAACCATTTAATCGGTTCAGTCACACATCCTCGCTTGGTTTAAAAGTGCAAGCAAAGTTCAATCATAAAAACTTTAACAAAAGCTTTTGGAAAATCACCCTTGTCGTGTAAATATTGCGTCGCCATATCCCGAACTTGTTGATCTCCTTCAATTCACCTAAATAAAACGAAACAATTCAAAGCGTAATAATAAGTAGCAAAGACAGGTAAGATATCACGTGTTTCCGATTTCAGATCCAGGTATATATATTTCAAGAAAAAGCACGAACTTTACTACCCATAAGTATTATTCAAAGGGAAATGCTTTACCGGCGTGAACTTTAGATCATGCGACAAGAAACAAATCATATTATCTACTGATAAAAGTACAACAACCACAATTTAAACCAAAATTTGTTGATGTATATATTTATCTTCAAAGCGGGCGGGTAATTGCCTTGTTGACAAATTCCATCATTAGTTGTATAACAGCAACACATCCTTTACGCACTAAATTACGATGTTATTCAAAGCAAATTGTTTTATTGTGGTAACTTGATGCGAAATAAATACGTCAACTTGATGTTACGGAGTTTCCACTTATAAGCAAAAAATTACAAAAGCTAAATGTCAAATTTGATTAAAAACAATGTAGCATTTCAGAAACAACACGATACGATTACTAGGAGTGCACATAGATCAGAACTTCAAGTGGAACAATCATTGCGACCAACTCTGTACACGCTTATCAAAATTATGCTACGCATTGCGTATCACATCAATGCACTGTAGTAAGGATATTCTCCTAAGCTTGTATTACGGTAATTTTTACTCCGTAATGAAATACGGCATCATGTTCTGGGGGGCTGCTTCAGCCAACATGCTTCTTAGGATTTTTGTCATCCAAAAAAGAGCAATACGCATCATATTTAAATGTAATTTTAAAACGAAACTGAGTTGTAAAGATATTTTTAAAGAAAACAAATTACTAACTCTGTATGCAGTATACATATATACGTTGCTATGTTTTGTCTTCCAAAATTCAAATTTTTACATGAGTCGTGGTGGTGTCCGTGACCACGAACATAACACTCGTCATAAAAACTTGCTGCTGCTAACACACTACAATTTAACTCTTTATGAACGAGGCGTGTTCTACTCGGGTAGCAAATTATTTAATTCTTTGCCTTCCCAAATAAAAAATCTTAGCTTCCCAGTTTTTAAACAAAGAGTTAAAAACTTACTAATGGATATAACCCCCTACAACGTAAAGGAGTACTATCAATACTGTCGCTCATATTTCACAGTAAGTCTATAATAAATTGTTACGGTTTTTGTCCTTACTTTTTTCTTTGTGTTTGTTTCTTTAGACGTGAGCAATAGTCATATAATAATATAATATATATATATAAAATATAATAATAATACATACGATTGTAATGTATTGCATGTATTTATTTCTACTCCTCGAATAAATATCTTATCTTATCTTATCTTATGAGTTAACGTCTATTCTAGCTAAATTTACAAAAAAACTAAAACTTGCTTTCTAATTAACGAAAAAGTTTCATATGAAAAAATTAGACCGTATTGTATTACCTTTGCTGTAACTTACTTTTGTTCGATTGCTCATGCATCGGTTATCGTAAGTTTGTTAGAGTGGCCTCGTCCGTACTCGACAAAGGGCTCGGCATAGCCAGTCCTTCCTTCGGGACCTTTGTTTGCCCTGTACTCATCCAGTAGTTTCCAAACGAACATTTTGATGGCTAGAAAAAAAGACGTTTTCTCTCTTATTGAATTACACAAATTACTACAATACAGAGATTAAATTTGAGGGCAATCGGAAATTCATACTTAGCATGAAGATGAAATCCCAGAGTCTAAACATTCTGATCTGTCCTGTTAACTAACTCGTAAAATGAAAGTCATTATACCCCACATTATCCCCCCCTTAATTCAAGCACTGAGTACTGAGTAGCAAGCAAGTATTTAGATGCATATTTGTCGCGATCGAAAACTTCCATTCTTATTAGGAAATAGTTGCTTCAAACAACAAATTCTATAACCTCCGCGAGGTAGTTATGAAGAAGACATGAAATACCCTAAGACGGAAAACTCTTAACAGTTATATTATTCGGCAACAGTCAAATATTGAAACAGATCGAGAAGGTATATGTCACAACATAAGATTAAGTGCCTACCCAAAATATTTATTTTATAAGATTAGACATCAATTAAAGTACGAAAATAAATGACAAAAACGTTAGACCTGTATGGTTTCTCCTAATTTATCTTCCTTTTTAGTTTGATGTTTGAGAAAACAATTTGTCAAACCTTTTTGTGAGTACTTTTCAAAAAGACGAATTTACCGAAAACTGATGAAAAAGAAATATTTGTGTATTATTGAATTCAACAAGAAACGTCATTTTATAGTGTGATGGTTTAGGTTTTTGAAATATGAACGGCTCGTACCTACGCGTGCACAGAAGAGTGCGAATTTCGTACTAAATTGGGCATGCTAAACAGATGTGGACAATTAAATTTCGATCATCGAACTCAACTACCTTTAAGATCAATTTCGAGCAAACAGAAGTAATATTGGAAATTCAGCGAAATGACGGTATCCATTCCACTAAAACCGAATTTTCTATTGAAAATAATAGCAATCGTTTTTGAAATGATGCTATCGTAAATCCGTTTAGGATATTATTTTAGCAATAAATTTTGAGAATGGATATTTTATTTTCTACTTCCTATGTACAACGTTGTGTAAAGAATCGTAAATGACCACCTCAGGTATTCCATAATACGTGTTCCGAATTTATTAATAGGAGAAAAAACCCACAACCATCCCCTTTCCATCCAATATTTAGTATGAATTCAATCTGGAAAATCTAATCAATACAGGGAGCAGAAGTTCAATTACTTTTTTTTCCCATTTTGTATTGTTGTTTTAACGTTTTGGCTTTTATTTTTCTACAACGGAATTTAATAAACGCTGGTTGTGTTGTATTTATTGTGGCAATTTCCATTTTAAATACGTCTCTTGTTTACAAAATCATTTTTTAATTTTTATTTAATGGTGTCGGCGAACATTACCTAATAACAACGCGTGGCTGAGCAACTTTTATTAATTTTTTAATTGGAGAGTGTTATGCGTTACTGCCCTTTAATTACTTGGTAGCGACGGATTTAGTTTTAGAGACTTTTTGAAATGGTGGTATCATGCAGATGTTTGGTGGACGTGTTGTGCATTAAATGAAAATTATTTAATACGGTATAGCTTAGATCAAAATTATTACTTGTGAATAATGTTAAAATATAACAAATCTCAATGTCGGTAATTAAAAGTAGGACAGAAGAGGTTGCTAAAGATGACGTATTTAATAAAGCATAAAACGAGTGAATCGATTATTATAAAAAGAGATACTGGCAGGTGCGTGCAAGATTAGTTCATTGTATTTTCATTGAAACGATTGAGATCATTTAACGGCCATTATAGTCAACGTATATTCGCGGTACCAGCACCAAATGGTCTAGACTCTAGAACCTTTGGTCTTCGCTGAGCTAGAGAGTAAGTTTTTAAAGTTTGCAACATATCGAGATATTCTTTTCGAAACGCCAATGATGTCTATACTGGTACTCCCCAATTTTGCAGAATATTCTCCTGGACTTTGGATTATTCAAAGGTCCATTTACCAATTGAGGTTCTCTGATGTCGATAATGAAACCGAAATATACGTCCTCTAACTTTTTTATTTATCAGAGAAAAATTTTGGCACTAAACTTCTTCTCTTTCGCTCACTCTTAGAATTCACTTAGCCCTTGACTATACGACCAACCTGCTGTTTATATATCAAATTCTAGCGCTAATTGTTGCATATAAAATCGCTATATTTGTACGCTCCCCCTTTACGTTTACATAACCGCTGGTAGAGAGTGAATGCTAATTTTTCCTTCTTCACACATTCCCTACCGCTGTCAAATTAAAATTGTGCTCTACTCAACAAGGTAAAAAGAAATTAATTTTTTTGAAACGTGTGCAATTCTAGAATAAAGGATCCTAGAGGTATTAGGTTTGGTTAGTTAGACAAGATTTGGGTCTACCCGTAAGTTTGTAGTACTATTAGGTTTTTCTTCTCATCTGTGTCTTTCTTTTTCTTTCCCAATTTCCAATCGCATTGGTTTCTTCTAATCGTCCTCTTAACTGGCTCTGTTTTGAGAATGTTCACAAAATGCTTTCTTCTTCGTAAACAGCTTCAACTCTTTCTGGTTGACAAACCTTTTTCTAACGCCAGTCCTAACTACTTTCTGACTTTTTCATCTAATGTATAGTAATTGTCAACATAAGGCTCTTCAATGCCACCATTTCAGGTAATTTAAAGTCTTGTAGTTTTTGTTCAGTTAGTGCTAACTTCTCTTGTATTTTGCAATTTTTTCTTCTTTCAACTTAAGTTGATCTTCTTAGAGCTTCAATTTTTCTTCTAATTTTTGGTTCTTCTCTTGTAGTAAAACTGACTTCTTTTCATATCCAAATATTGTTTTTCTATAATGTAGTTTAATCCGAAGATCTTTTTGTGCTTTACACAGGTTTTCTTCTAATTCTTCTACTCTCTTCTGCCAGATATTACTTTGTTCATCTTGCTTCTCCACCCCCTCCAAACTTCTTTTAGGGATCGGTTGGCTTTCCATAGCTTCATCTTCTGCGATTTCTTTTTTTAGTTGTTGTAGGTCTTGAGTTAATTTGCTTAAATTTTCTTCTTCTGCTTTCTCCATGGTTCTGGTTCTTCAATTTGACATGTTGTTTCTTTTTGTCCTGGTCTTATATAACTAACTAACTATCCTACTATTTTAGTTTGAAAAAAAATATCGTTTGACTCCCTCCAGCACTCAAATTACAAGTAGCAATTTTCGATTTATTAACAAATAAACTTTGACATACCCTGTATACCACTGAAAAAATTTGATATCTGATGCATTTTAGGTGAAGAATAACTTTTTTTCGTAATGTTTATAATAAAAAAGTTTCCCATATGAACTGTATATGAATTGGGAGAATGTCTCTGATGATGACTCTGGCTAAAACGAAAGGAACAAAAAGTTGTGGTGAACATATAATAATCAGCCTGGTAGGGTACATCGAGCAGCAGGAAGCATTGGGAGTCGGCGCAAACCGAATGGATTGGTTTGAACTTGGCAAGGGTGTGAGGCATGGGTGTCTTTTATTCTCGCTGGCTTCCAGGTGTTGGAAAAGTGATAAGGGTTTAAATATTGAAGGGAAACGAGTGGTATCCATTCGGTTTGCTGATGTAATGGGTTGGAGTTTTTTAAAACCAAATTTACACATTCTTTACGTCCTAGAAAGAATTTTTTGATTACAATGTTAGTAACTTAGATATAAAGTGCAAAGGACAGATTCTATTTTTAAAGTGCTTTTGTTTCATTTTTATATGAATGCAATTAATACGGTGCGAGGGGAATTTTTATGCGGAGTAAAAAGTGCAGGGAGTCGGCGTTCAACCATCGAGTAGAAAAGGTGGTGATTAGTGTCTGGAAAATTGAAGTACGCGGTATACGCAGTTAGCGTACTACGATTTCAATACGCAACAAAAAATCAAAAGTGGTAGTGTGACGTCGCCGAACGTTTTAAAATTGATATAGCGTAAATAAAGTTATCGAGATATTTTACGCCCACATCGTTATCTAAGAGTGGAATTTGGGGTCTGCGTGCCAACGTAGTTTGTTTCCCAGCCTGGAAGAGGAGCCTATGCAGCGTTAGTTTTTCCCGCCGGCGTATTGTTTTCCGCCAGCGAGTATTTTTGGGTATTTCCACCTTGAGAAGATTAGATTTGGGAAATTTGGCAGTCCACCACCACCAGTTTGATTTCCTGTAACGACAAAACCGAACGCCTGGAATGCGAGGTCACCAACCTGTTCCCAGCGGATGTAAGGCGATTAGATAAGAAGCAACGCCATTACCGAGACGAATTAAGGTAGAATTTGCAGTTTTATATTTGATAAACTTGATTAAATCGTGAAGTTTGCGTATTTTGGATCGATCTGAACAATTTTATATTTGACTTTTGGGGTTTTATGTATTTTAGGGGATTGTATAACAGTTAAATTTGATTAAGGTACCAGTTAAAGGAAATGTCCGTTATTTTTGATTATTAAGCTTTACCGTTCTTTTAAGGGCGGAGATATTTATATGTTTTGAATCCATTGACTTTCAAATAAAGGTATTAAAGATAATTAATGTTAATTCTCTGTAATTTCTCAAGGAGGTCAAGAAGTTTGCGTATAAAGGAAACCCAAATTGTTGCATTTACATACCAATCTCGGAAGCATATGAGAGTAGTAACGTCAAAACAACATTCTTCCAAATTTTGGTTACGTTTTTATGATTAATGAGTTTTATACCGTGAGTTATAATAGAACGAATTATCTTCCTATTTGCACCCATTTTATTATCTGAGCTAGCGGGTTAAAGAGGTACAGAAGGTAAGTCCTAAGTACTTGAAGAGAGAAAAAGAAGATTTTTCACACCGACACGAACCTGAAAAATTACTGTTATTTTGTAAAGGGAAACATCCACGGCAAAATGGCGTACCTACGTTCAGTTTGTTAGGAAACCTTTACCAAAATAACGATTAATTGCGAGCAAGTTAAGAAAACCGCCGCACTGATGACACTGTTTGCCGAAAATATAGTATTAATTAATAAGTATTAATTAAACAACTTGAAAATGAGGATAAGAATTATGGTTTAGTTATAAATTAGAAAAAGACTACCGTAATGAGAATTAGGGATGCTGATGGAATGCAAATATAATTGTGAAAGATGAAATGCTGGGACAGGTAGCAAAGTATAAATCACTAGGAATCACCGTGTTGGTTAAAATTAAAAATATATATATCTATAAATAGTTGACCTTGCGCAGTCTGCGCTTGCGCAAATTAATCGTCAAGTTTTTTCTTGGTTAAGGTGCCAGAGCAATAAGCTACCGAATGTAAAAAGAATGAACTAAATATCTTGAAAACTGTAAGACTCCTTTCACATTATCCGTTTCGCCGATCAGGTTGCGGACCTGAAGGAATAAATTTCTGGAGATTTATGTCATGTTTATTGTCTCTCATCATTTTCATCAGATCCGGAACCTGGACGGTCAAACCTGATAGTGTGAAAGGAGTCTAGGAGTAGTTAAGGACTCGGAGGAACGGACGGACGGAGAAAGTCATAATTAAATAGCGCCTTCCAATACCAGTTGGAAAATGCGCTACAAAAAATAAAAAAAGAATTGAATCTATGGAAATGTGGATGTGGAGAAGAAATAAAGTGAGCTGACAGGAGTAGTATCGAACAAAAATTTAAGAGAATGCGAGAAGACAAATCTTTGTATAAAACAATTGTGAGAAGGAAAAGAAAGTGACTTGGTCGTGTGTTCAGAGGGAATTGTTTGCTGGAGGGTGTGATCGAAGGAGTCGTGGAGGGTACAGGGAACAGAGGCCAAAAAGGAAATAGGATACTTTGATATGAAAGTTAGGAGTGGAGACGGCAAAATAGAACCTGTGTGTAGTAGACAACTTATGATCATTAATTTGAAGTTTAACCCTCCTATGGCTCCTCATTTTAGAGGAAATTGGGAAGCTATTATTCCCTAGATTATTCCTAAAGTAATAATGAATGAAGCGTCACTTACCTTTGAGTAATTTTAGAGGAGTCACATCCTGGAACATACTGGAATTGCGCCTTTAGAGCGCGCGATTATAAAGTCCAAGCGAAAAGAGGCGAAGGAAACTTCTTCAAGTGATAAAGAATAAAGCGTTTATGTACAGTTATGTTTTATCAGATTTACGGCCGCCGGTTGCAAAATCTTACATTATTGGCCAAATCTGAGTTTAAACAAGAATTTTGACATTTGATTGGCTGCCTACTGCAATATAAAGCCAGTCAAATATCTTAATACCGGATTAAACAATAATCCTGGATTTTTTTTGGCCGTTAAAGTTTTACTTATTTTGTGTTCCATTTACCTGTGTATTGTAAGAGCATATGAGAGTAATCTCTAAAATCCAACCACCTGTAACCTAGGTTCATCGTATTCTGCGAAAATCAATTGCATCTATGCAACTCCTCCACAATCTGTTTTTGACATTAATGTCAAACTGAATGCAAATTAGCTAAACGCGATTTACGCGTTACATGCTAGTCAACAAGTAAGTTCAGCACTTGCATTAAGGTTTACTATACCACAAAATCGACTCTTGAGTCTGGATTTGCAGACTAAATTTCTACAAAATTTCAAAGCAATCAGTTGAAACGGTTACGATCGTTCCGAACTCGTAGTAGTAACTACTTATTCCCATTTACAGTTTTAAACATAAAATGGTTTACATTTGCGGAACACTACTGCTTAGAATTTAACTTTGACTTAAATTGTAAAGGGATACGCTTCGATTAAATTACTAAGCACCGTACCTGTTTATTTTCAATTCAGTTGAATGCTGCAGTTTGTTCAATTCCATTTCTAACCAATTCATTGAAATATAAATCAATTTATGTAGCTTCCTTTGGCTACAGTACAAGGATGCCTATTTATCTGTATTTGCTTTTTTAAAATATGCGCTGTATCTTATTACGGTGGAAAGTCTGAAATTGACATGAAGTCTATTACACTTTCTATACAAAGTAAATTGAATGCTTTTGCTTTGTAGTACAAT
This sequence comes from Photinus pyralis, assembly GCF_008802855.1. Taxonomy (NCBI): domain Eukaryota; kingdom Metazoa; phylum Arthropoda; class Insecta; order Coleoptera; family Lampyridae; genus Photinus; species Photinus pyralis. Next base: position 4,880,961 of record NW_022170511.1, read on the forward strand.
TTCTTTGGGAAGCTTGACTATGTTGTGCATAGTTGTTCTTAATGAGTTGAAACAGTAAACGCTAAAGTAGAGGTTCACTTGCGGTTACAGCGTTGTATTTAAAAATCACCTTCGTAATGCAAATTAAAAACAGATTGTATTAAGAGCGGGTTTTCAATAAAATCGTTGCAATGATGCAACCAATCACAAGACCTCCGTTCCCCCAGTTACAAATACTGACCGTGATTTGAACTAACCTCAATTTATCCTTCAGCAAGTCGGTCATACGATACGAATTACTGTCTGGAAATTGTTCACCGAACAATACATTTCATGATTTTTGACATGGTATTCCCTCAAATCCAAAATCAAGTTGTATTTTTTATGTATGCATCCCTTCCGTAAACAAACGTGTGGACAAAAAACAAGCCATTAAACCTTTTTGCTAAAAGCAAACATTTTCGGAGTCACTAATTGAACCAGGTGGATTAAGCGCGTAAACATTACGCGGAATTCCTTCCGCCATTCCGTATAAAAGGATAAATCGGTTTATTTCACGCGATAAAAAGAATATGGCACCTTAAACATTTTTGTTATATGAATACATAAGTCTTCCAGTCATAAAGACATCCATATTATTTAATATTGGAAGCACTATCGTTTCTTGCAGCAGAACATATTAATCGTAAATAGTTCGCAATAAAACCTGAACTTTATTAGGTCTTTTATGATATCAAGAAAAGTATAACGATCTTGAAACTTCGTCGTTCTATCTGTAGTACTTATAGAATAGTCCGTTTTTATTACGGTTGTTGTACGACAAGGATAAAAGGGAGGTGAAATACGACGTAACTAAGTCGCCATGCAAACAAGATATTCCCTTAGGCAGGTTTTTATATGAGTTATTTAAATTAAAGGGCTATTAAGGAGTTACTTAAATTGAAATAAGGCCGGTATTGCTTCTACCACATTTCTGATGATTATCTTATGCTTGCGGAACATTTTCGCCGGATGGGCTGGTTAACGGAATATTTCCTTCCAAGGAAGGTATAAATAAATAAAATTTGTACGTAAAATTATTGCCAATACCTATACCAAAGTGTACCTGTGCCTATACTATGAACGAAATGATCTCATTTAGCGCCTAAACAAGCGTTTTCCCTTAGAGAAGGAAGGAGTGAGGAGTGATAATAATGATCATAAAGTGAAGCCTACATTTGTTTGTTATTTCACCGAAAACACAACCTATAATTTATACCTGTCAAACGATATACTTTCGTGTGTTTTTTGGCTATCACTTCCGTGCACTACAATGTACCATTGTCCAATAATGTTTTTAATCGCACATTTCGAGACTTAAGAATCGCATGATCACGAAAATGAAAAATTAAACAAACTTTGGCTCCGAAAATATGGCCGCCCGAGGCTTCAACGTGCAGCATTGCCCTTGATAGGATATTATCAGTCCCCTTTCTTTCATAGTCAAGCGTTTTCCCCAAAGAAGCTTTTCACTTGAACAATATTGGAGTGTTGTGCTTTTAAGTTTGGTAACCCACACTAGAAACTGTATAACTATGATACGAAAATTTTAACCTTTATTTCTCAATTCCTTCCATGCAACTTCTGAAAACTTTCAAACCTTTCAAGTTTTATGAAACCTTTGAAAGTTACTTCCTGAGCTTACTGCTGAAGCATTTAAAAACACATCTAAAACGCCCAGAAACCTTCTAAAATTTGAAAAATTCTTGTAGCCCTTTGAACTTTTTCCCTGACACTACGTCCCTTGGAATCTTCGTAAACTTGTTAAAATACATTTTTTGAATTTCCAAAAAATGTCTGAAATTTTTGAAAGGAGCTGAAATGAATTTAAAAACACCTATATTAAAATGTTCTAAAATTTTGTAATTTTACCAAAACCTTTTCCCGACACCTTTACCAAAATGCAACAGGTGATGCGCGCACTCTAATTTGTATTTTCCCGCATCGACAAACAACCAATGCTTTTCGGCAGCTGGGAGCGATTATGGTACTATATTTGTGGTTCCTGGCGTCATACAGTGATGCACATCACGATATTGGCGGCAATTGACGATGTTTTCCGCCACAAGATGCTGGTTTCTATCTTGGCACTGCACAAACAATGGATCGACAGAAGCACAAACACCTACACGTGATTTCTAAAATGTGCGTAAGCAACTTGCAGAATTTTTTCCGCCCGGTCCGGAACAATTCGTCCGGACAAGTGTGTGATTGGTACCCAACTTCGGAATTTTAACGCAGGAGCAACGATTAGCGTCCACCATCAAAAAAGAGACGATTCACGCCTTTCTCTTCTATTTTTCCATCCTCCAGTTTCCGCATTTCCTCTACTTGAATGTGCGTCTTCGAAATTAAACACCTGTTTTCATTTTGGCGAAACCTAATAAGCTTACCCGGCGATAACAAACTTATCACAACGACCGGATTTAAGTGAGATAACTTTAACAAAACAAAATACTACGCGATTAGTTACACAAAACTGCACATCATTAAATAAATAATTCTAAATAAATTCAAATGATATAATAGAGATTTTGTGCAAACTCAAATCAGCAGCCACATTTAACGTTATGAATAATTGGAATTATCATTATTATAGATGTTGATACCAAAAGAAAAGTCCGCATGACGCACAATAATATACATAATATTAGGAAACGATAGAGAAGCTGTATATCCTCCCTTATTAAGACATACCCGTCTCCATTGTAATCTAAGGAGTGCCTGAAATCAACCAACGCCTTGCTGGTCAAAGTCAGGCTTTAATCATAATATAGAAGTAATTAATTACTGAAAGGAAACTTGCAGGCTTTCATTCGGCCCTTATTAAATTGGTAACTAGAATGTGTCCCTAGTAGTGGAACGATAAAGAAAATAATCACGGCTGTTTATACAAAGTGCTGGGTAAAATTTAGATAAATTTTATAGGCGCCTGACCTCTTTGTGTAGCAAACATGAAACAATTTTACAGTCGCTGCTTCTATATAATCATAAATTCTGGACGTTCCTCCCAAGTCCTCTGACTTACTGCGTTGCCAATAAAGAGAATATTGTGCGAAACGTTCAGAAGTGTAACGTGACAATTTGGCAAACTTTTCATTAATATCATGCTTTTCCATTTCAGTTATTGCCAAATGCGCGTTGTATTATAGTATGATGTTTAATAAGCTGCCCCCTTAAATCGCAGATGCCTAGCTTTTGTTATTTCCAAACTATACCTCGGACCAAAAATTGGAACGGAGTCCTTTTCCCAACTGAAAGTAAACGCTCACTTCCTCATTAGTTCGTTTTTCCGCTACTTTGATCAGGATCCGTCTGTCTATTGCCACATAGTAAACGAAACCATAATGTTAAATGAGCCTTAAAGGAAATAGTGCAAAATAAGTGGTGCTTGAGAAAAATAAAGCACCCGCAAGCCTTGTGACCAAATTGTACGACGATGCTGCGGTTGCATTTACGCTTCCCGTCTTTAGAGTTTAATTAAATTTGCACTGTTAATTGAAAACTAAACTCCTATTAGTAGATGTAATGGCGATATTTGGTGGGGCAATTCCATTAGTCAGTGTAATTAATAATAAAATAAGCACCGTCACGGTTTCCATGGTCTACAAGAACACAATCATAATTTTATGTGCAAAAAATGCATGATGGATTAGCACTACTTTCAAGGGAAATTGCGCTAATGGTGTAATTAGTGTCCTGTCGGGCAATATTTACGCAGCCAGATTGAAGTGATGAGATATGTAAGACCATTGGCAGAGGCGTAATGAGGAACACGTACTTTGATACAATCTCATGGTAATTTACCCATAAATCACGTTAATTTAGATTAGTTAGCCTTAGGACGCGATACCAATGACGAAATTATCGAACGCGCACTTAAGCGCGTCAGAAATTCGACGTGCCTATTTGGCCACATTTATAACTCTATATTGATTTCAATTTGGAGGCAATATTTTCAAATGGACTCCTTTCAGTAGCAGGACAGTAAATATTATGCTTCTTTCATATTTACTTTGTTGTTGAAATTGTTGGTAGAAGAAGGTCCTTTATGGCGGCAACGAAGGTATCTTATACGATGTAGGGGAAAAATACAATTTCGTCAGATGTAAAAGATTTTAGTGCAACTTGTGGATAATAAAAAGGGATTCTGTATAGGTACCGTATGCGAATAAATACTTACAACCGGTATATAATAAATAATAATTCACTGTGCGGGAAAATTGAAAATATATTTTTCCATGTATTCATCCAGATCTCACATTTTCCGAGTGGCACAGTTTCATTTATATATCAACGTACCGTATTCACAGACATAGAAAGCTTTAGTTAATATTCTTTAAATCACGATACTCACACAAAATAGCGGTTTGCGTAAACGTTACAAACAATGTTAACGTCCAGTTTAAGTGCTTTTTATGGCGAGTACAACAGTTTAACGTTATAAACGTTATCAATAAAGCACAAATCATAATATGACGTCAGATAATCATAATTCGTGAGTCAAACAGACATAATCATAAAACATCTTTTTGCGACGTAAAATCTTACAAAATAGTATATTATATACCAAGGGACTAAAGTGTGTGTTTTAATTCCGAGGGTGCAGGGCGCACTTTAGTCCTGTGGTATATACGATATTTTTTGTACTTCGGTAATCAGCTACGGCAATTTCAATGTTAAAGTGCAAATTTGAAAGAAAAAATTTGATTGATTGTAGGATCAATATACCTGGTAATGTCAAATTGTGACCGTATAACGATAAATGTCAGTTGGATTTAAAGATTCTAGTACTACGGCGTACAAATGCTCGTTTAAAACATTGAAGAACAAGCTATAAGGAAACCTACTGCCTTCCAAATTCAAAAAGATATATGGAAAACGGTATAATAAGTGTAAAATATGGTGCAAGAATAAATATGTACAATGCAGGTAACCATTAATCATTAAATTGTGTTTGACAATTCAGTGTGTACTGTCACTTTTTGTCTCGCGTCGCGTTGCACTTTAGTCCCTTAAATGAATGACAAAATACGTTGATTTAGTCCACGGAGTACAAAAAGTACTTTTTTAACAGCCATAGCACACTTAAGCGCACTTTTGCAGTGCTCATTTCACACTAGATTTGTAAGACGTTCAGAACCCTTGGCATGTTCAAAATCGTTCGAGCATTTGGAACCTTCAGATCGTAAAGAATCCTTACGATGACTAGAACATTCTGAAAAATTAGAACCTTGTGTCTTCAGTATTTTCAGAAACTAAATAGCATTATGCGGGTCACTCTGTAATTGGGCGCATGCCTGTTGAGGGCCCAAAACAAGAGAGGGATAAAATTTGTAGCATTTAGATACTTTCCAAAATATGTGCATTGTTTTTCTTCGCGTCTGTACAAAAATGGAACGTAATGTAATGTTTTACTTGTTCATTTGTAGGAGATCAATAAACCTATGTTGCGCCGCTCTTATAAATCATCACATTAGTTTATCATTTGCCGCAACCAGGCTAATGTGCACCAATACTAAACATAACCCATAATTCGGCTTCGGAAATGTTTGCTTAATCTACGAGTAGCCCTCTTATTCGAGAGAAGGGTTGAATTTTATGTCATTGAGGGCGGGGGGTGGGGAGATTACTTTTGATTTTTTTAAGGTTCCAGACACGTTTTACACATACCAGTTCTTCTTCGACGTGAAAGTTTTGTGTGAGAGAACCTGCCAAGTTTTCGTTATGTATAGTTTTCACCTCAAAACCCTAGGTTAAATTCACCGTTACCTGCGAGTCCCGACGCCCTTGGCTTTCTGACAGAAAGTGGCTATTTTGCTGCCAAACCATTATGAGAATTAGGGCACCGGGTTAATCGCGATAACCGAACAGGAGTCAAATAATTCGTAACTTATAAGCTACATCCTCTAAATTTAGAAAACGAATTATGTATTTCTGTATAAGCTCTACGAATCAAAGTATGTAATAATTGTTAGTAGCTTGCCAGTAACTTAACGTAACTTTTATCGACACTTGATCGACTTTTGCTGGCGTTATGCTTTTATACACGTAGATCTCCTCCTGAGATTGTTTAGCTAGTATATGGATTCGATATTGAATCGTAGAATACAAGTAGAGGTCATATTTTGCCCCTCGGGCATTCAATATTTAATCACTGTGTTACTCCGGTTAGATGCGTGGATTTCCTTTCTTTTTTCTTTGTTTTAGGTGATCGTTGCATTGTGGAGAGCTCTCTTCGGCAGCACATTTACCCACATGTAGGATTTTTCTTCTTCTTATGTTTGTACGTACATATTGTGTTGCAAGACTTTTCTATATTCTGCCCTGTAAATTTTATGTGATCATTGTTGAATTGGGGGATTTTAATTGGATGTTTAATTTGCTAAGAGTTTTGAGTCATTTTTAATCAATAATTTAAAATACCTGTAATTATCCTTATATTTGTGAGGAAACGTTATCAATTTTGAAGACAATTTTACTTGACATTAATTGGAATCAAACAGTATTCTTTTCGTTGATTTCACTATTATTTCTCTTGTATCTTCCCAAGATTTCCAAACAGGGAAAGTAAAGTATTTAAAGATGGTGGTTGGCTTGGAGATCCCGAGTAATTTCTAAGAGATTTCTCCACTTTTTCTTATAGGTTTATATATGTGCAAATATGCAATGATGCAGTGGTAAATGCATTTTATCGTAAAAGGAATTGGAACGGAGTAATGCAAGGATAGAATACAAATTCTAACTGAAAATGTAATTTACTAATACAATATTGACGACCTTGGCAAATACAGTTTTCTAATTTGCGATATTAATAAGAATGAGTGATTGGACAAATTAATTATTTACTTCATGTCCCTTCAATAGTTGCACTGAGCCCTGATAAAGTATTCTAAATTACATTTGAAATGTATGACCTTGACTTCCCAGCATAAACAAAAAGAGGCGTTGAGTAGTTTGTATTGGAAGAAAAATTCTAGAAAAGGGAAAGCTTGTACATAAAGAACAAAATACCAAAGTTCCCAGTGTGTTGAAACCAATGATTATTGCCTCTTTTCAGATAAGGTACATCTACAGTGCAGACTCGTATGATACACAATCAATATAACTTGAATTACTGAATAATGGATTCTACTGAAATTGCAGCTGTGCACAACTGATTTATAGCCCATGACCTCGACAAACTAGCTTTGTTTGACTAATTTTCAGCAACAATATACCTACAACGGGATTATGTTCCCTCCATTTCATTAGTCTAATAAACACGATCAACGTTTTAATATTATGATAAGATATTGCTTCAAAACCGTTCCGTGTTGAGAGTTAGGAAAAGACGAAATATAGAGGGAAAGTAACGAACCAATAAAGTTTGTAAAACAAGTAGGGTGCGTTAGAATAAAATTTGGCGTCGGCAGGGAAGTTCGAGGTGAATTTTATTTGCATTGAGTGCGGTGGTGTGAATTATGTTCTATCAAATGGAATTGAGTGCTGCGTTTTAATTCACTACCGCAAAACCTTAATTTTTAATTAACTGTTCTGAAAAGGTTTTAATTTATTGGGTGCCCTATAAAATTAGTAACTTTTGTATCGTAGCTTGTAACGTATAACTTTGAATGCACACTCGGTTTTGCTGTTGTAATATTTTACATTCGACAGTGTTACATAATCTCCTGACAAAGTATTGCACTTTATATTTGGCGTAACACAGCGTTTTATGCTGCATTGATTTATAAACGTTTACCCGATTCATTTTGATTAATGATAAATTTAACTATCACGGTTTTGTGGTTTTTCATTTAAACTAAATTGGCGAACGCTCATCATAAATTATGGTAACGCAGCATATCGTGCGAATGGAAATAAATAGTACTTTTAATTAACGCAAAACCTAAATATCTGGACCGTTCAACTAAACTGATGACGAACCAAAGGAGCATACTCTAGGAAGATGATATTTGTACATCCCTCTTATATTAATTACATGATTATTGACAGTCAAAGTGATCTTAAATTTTGACTGAAGTTGAAATATCCATTTTGGAAAGGATCCATTACCTGGTCTAATATTAGTGCAATACGGGGTCATTGGATTTGACTCATTTTCAATAGGCTATTGATACATGTGGCATATAGGTCAACTGTGCAAAGTGTGAACCGAATTGGTCCAAGCGTTTGGCAGTTGTTCACGGACAGACGGGCACCATCGACAACCCTGTAAAGCTTGCATCGCTTTGCTCTGGCGCTTAATAACCCAATAATAGTATGTCATATACCAAGGAACGTGGTGTTTTTAGGTGAATTTTTCGAAAGAAATTCCCATGATGTGATGGTTTTGTCCGTCCGTCTGTTCCTCGTTCACCTCGAGAACGAAAAGAGACACTGATGTCAAATCTTCGCCAATCGATTTCTACGAGTTCAAGGATTAGTGCTATTGAATATGATCCGGATTAAAAGTCGTGTTTTCAAATGCGAGTTTAGTGTCGGTTTCCCTACTGAAAATTGTATACGATTCTTCTAGTTAAACTCAGGAGGGTGCAGATTGTCGCCCGGAATAAATGTTTCGAATTCAACACATCAAAATAACCAAGTAGCACAAATTACAAATGCACAAATAATTAATGAGCACGACTCCGTACCACCGAATAATGAAAGACAACAAGCAAATGAAATAGTCGATCATTTTATGGAATTCAGGCTAACAGTATTCACTCCTCACCGAGAAAAGGGAATGCATCCTCCTTCTTTCACCTCATGAGAAATCGAGAGGAATTAAGTCATCAAGTACTTATCATAATATGGTCTATAAAAATGATCCTTATACTTTTTTCTGTAAAAATCACCATTCCTAAGGTATTGCCCTTTGAATGAGTTACATTCTACTCATTTCGACACCACCGGTGAGGAAGTATACTTGGCGCGTTTTTAACGTGGTTTCCCCGGTAGGCCTACTCCACGATCTGTTATGACGGGTTTTTATGGGAAAATACTGTCTTTACGGCATGATGATTATTGATTTTGAAATTAACATATAGGTGATTTAAAGTGTAGTTATGATTCCTGTTAATATTTTAATCTGATTCGTACTCTTCAAATTCGACTTCAACAGTTATGTCTTCTTAGATTTCTTCCTCTTCTTAAAACGGTGACATCTTAGGAATGGTGATTCTTAGGAGAAAAAATATATGAACTATTTTTGTAGATAATTTTATGCTCTACAATTTTTGTCTAACCTATACATTTGAAAACACTTACAATTGTCGAGAAAAATCCAAAAATCCGAAATCCGAAAATTTTGACCTTTGATCTTGAATAACTTTGTGTCACAGGTATGGGGTTCCCATTTAGGATATTTGAAGAGGGAGGGCTGGGGAGTTAAAGGGAGGTGGGGGGTTGTCACTCATAACGTCATTCTGGTTCCCCCTCGATACTCCCGAAACGGTTTTTCGCGATTTTCATATCTTCTCTAGTTTGGAAAATATGGCCGACTGCAGGTTTTAAAATTGACACCCTGTATAATGGATACGCAATCCATTATAAGAACCTGTTCAGAATGACTACAGCTGTATACAGCAGCAAAAACCTGTTTCATCTTTACTGACCATTCAAAAAATGACCGAGGAGTGGGATGTGAGTTTTATGATCACACAAACAATACCTATAGGACAAACTAATTCAGAATACAGCAATATTCTCTACGGAAGCCATTGCAGTATACGAAGCATTAAAGTATTGGCAAAACTGCGAAATAAAAAATGCTGTAATAATGTCAGACTCCAGGAGTGGCCTGAAGAGTCTATATAATCCCATTAAAGTTCCCTCACCTTCCTACGCTCGTATCCAATGCAGGTGCGTCAGCTGACTTTCACTTTCGTTTCAATGAAAGCTTATTTAACAGTGTAGTCAAAAATCTAACTGCATAAACACAGTAGTCAAAAGGGACCCTGGCTCCCGGACTATTAGTGGACAATCAACAGTATTGACTTTATAGAGAAACTTTTAGAAACGTTTGCTCAAAAGAAATGAGACATTCTGAGAGACATTCCTTCCAAAAAGCTAAACTCCCTAGGTCACTCGTCCCTCTAAGAAAATGTCGGATGGGCGCCTGTCAGATATTCCAATTCAATACACCGTTTCTTCTGAGAAGGTAGGGAATATGTTTAAAAAGTCATTTTAATTTTAATCACCCACAACGAAGTGAAATGTCCAACGGTTCTAATAACCGCAAATTAATTTCATCGCAGCTTTCCCATTAATTACCTTAGTTGATGTTGCTTTAAATGACTTTATTTCATTAACTATGCATTTCACCAAAATATCAGGGAATAATTTTTATGGCTACTGCAAAAAAGTGTTTACGTTCCCGTAACGGATGTGTGAATATTAAAAGTCAATTATTGCGCCAACAAAGAACATTTGAAATGCCTAAATGACCGATTGAGCTTTTTCCGCGGCTTAATTTCTTTTCAATAAACAGATTTGAAATGAAAACACTCACCAGCACGTTAGGGTCCGAAAATTCGTATACCTACCCGTCAAATTATATACACAAAACAAATCTTGAGTTTGCCTATACGACTTTGCTAAAATAGAAATTTATGTTCTGAAGGTTTATTAAAAAAATGTAATTAGCTTCCTACTGGAGCGGATCCTTTTGTATTGACTGTTCTGGTGTAGACCAGCTAGTTTTAAGATGAAATCAATTTCACCTAAAAAAATCGTGGGTGTAGTTCGTTTGATTTTTCCTTGAGTTCTTTTCGATTGAGTAGCAGTGCCCGAGTGATTATATTCAAATGGGTACCGATCCGGTGAATAAATTCAACATATTGCGTACGTTACAGCGGTATGAATTCTAGGATTCCGTGTTTGTGCAAATAAATGTTGCTTGAAAGGGAAGATTACGCTTCCACAATTTATAAGACCGCAGAAGCGAAAGTTTCAATAGAAGGTAATAGCCGTTAAATCATTTCATAACAGCGATAATAATTTAACATTTTAGCATGGCCACACCAGTCGCAGTTACGCGGTAATTGCGTAATTCCGAAACCCGCGCTATTAACAAATGGCCAGTAAATGAATTTTATCAGTGCGTATATTGTAAGCGAACAATGCGTTTTTGATATTGTGTGTCGGTCGCGTTTCAAACGAGCTTTTTGATGAATAGATATTTCGCGGGGATTGGAGCATTGACAGAATGCGTGTCATATCATATTCCAATTTTGCATATCGAATTTCTACCCACCGGCGCTGAACTTAAAATTGAAAGCACTGATGCAAAATTCAGAATACAAAATGAAACATCATTCTGTTTGTAAATATACAACGTTCCATTGTTGCATAAATACATGTTTATCTAAAGTTGAATACATCTAAAGTGGCAGTAAAGCCAAGTAGCAGCTGATGTCCCATCTATTTTTTACTCTTCCTCGGTAACGGCTGAATTTTAAACGTCAATTCGGTCGCTTGACCCATATATTATAAGGGTAAACCCAATGTCTGACTTTACAAATATTTTCGGCCGACCCCTTCTTTAAACAAATTTACTCGTGCGTTTCGCCCATTTAATGATAACTGATGAGTGCTTTACAAAATCGATAAGGGTTGCCGCAAGGAAATGGTCACGGAAAGCGGTAAAAATAAACGTCGCCCGATATCGCAAGCCACTGTAAAACTTCGTCATACCCACGGAGATTCAGTTTACAAGAGAGCTTTCTCTTCAATCACCGTGATTGTTTTGGACACACAATAATGGATTTGGCAGTTGTAATAAAACTGCATCCAGATTTTGCGAAAGTGTATTGAAAACGTTTAGCTGACTACAGGGAAATGTCGTTTTATATTATTTTGCGGGGTTTTGATTAATTGCGTTTGTAGTTGACAGGAAATATCTCGGACATGTACAAATTGGAAATGGAATAAAATAATAAGGTGCCTTTGCAGATATCTCGGGCACGTCTTATCGTTACAGCGTTATTTCATTCTTACCGAAATTCTACGCTTTGGAAAGAAAATTGGTTTAACTGTATAATGGATTTAATAAATTCGGTTTGGAGAATTATTTCAAATTATAACCACTAGTCCTGGATAATCTTTTTTTTTGCTACCTATTCGCAGTAACGAATTTCGCCCGTGCGTTTATTCTAAATTTAAATTTCACGCAAAAAAAGGTTGATTTTTAATCCCTTGAATACCTGCAATACGACTTGATTTGTGAACGAATTAATTTACTCGCACACGTGGTACGTTCATCAAATGACGGCATCTGTACACCCTGATATTCACAATCTCTGTTCATCTATTGGTCGTTAGATTCGTCGATGCTATTCACAACGAATATATAATTGTTAACGTATTCTCTTCAAAGTGAAAAATCGTTATTAGCTGGAATTGGTTGTCCGTCCGTCCGTCACACGTGCTACCATAGTGTAAGAATCTACTTCTACACGACTGAACCTATTTGAGCGACATGGGGCTCTGGATTCTGGATTACGATAGGAGGGTGGACAGCTGGACACTGGACAGGGTCCACGCACACCTAGGCCTCAAATTTGAGCCCTTCTATACTACCTCCCTGACTAGAGTCGTTCGACCGCTCAACGTCACCCAAGCCATCTGACACGTGAGATGAACTTAACGATATTGGAAGGGAAGGCGGCTTTAATCGTAGTCATGTCCGGCCAGTATACCCCCCCCCCAAGATTTTTTCTTGATAGCCACCTAGCCCTGTGTTGGGTTTGGCTTTGGATGCCTTGAGTTATTAAGTTGTTAACAGTTGTAGAGCCGGCTCTAGACCATAAAACACCTGTTTGAGGCCAGTCGGGCTAACTCATCGACTTTCTCATTGCCTTCCATTCCAGTGTGCCCTTTGACCCATGCGAGATCAAGGGTGTTGCTGCTTGCTACTTGCTGTACCGTATGGTAAACCAACCTAGAGGTAATTTTACAGATACCCAGTGCCTGCAGAGCAGTCCTGCTGTCACAGAAGGCTCTGATAGTTCTTTATGTTATGCATAAGAACTTTTCTTGCACTGAGCATTAGTCCTACCAACTCTGATTGGAATACAGTAGGAAGTTTTCCTAGTGGGTGGGTGATATGGAAGTTCAGTTCTTTGGAGCCAATACTAGTGCTTGTTCCTTCCATTGTTTTAGATATGCGTATCCGCTGCACTCGAACGAATCGTTCTTCTCGGAAATTTAATAAGACGAGGACTGCGTTACGGATTTCTCTTCCGACTATTCGCACAATTTTATACATTAGGCCCTACTAGAATTCAGACCCACAAATGATTTTTAATTGTTCCGATATTTACAAAAATTGGCACGGTCAGTGTATATACTCCAGTACTCGCTGATTATGGCGATTTCTCTTAAAACCGCGCAATGGTTTTTGGGCGATCGTAAAAATTAAATTGAGAACTCGCACGCTATTGCTACCGAACTTAAACTGGAATCCTGTCTCTTCTCTCGTTTCATTATCGCTACATTCAACTCGCGTTTACCTTTTGTATCTAAGCGGTACACATGTAAATTTTCATAAATTTAAATGAAATACAAATTCAGAAAAGAAGTTAAAACTGCAAAGCGAGCTACCGGAACACATTCGTACAATTCATGAATAATCAGCACTTATTACAGGTATAATAGTGTATGGTTTTAGCACCTTCAATTAACTTGAGACCCTGAATGTGATATAATTTCAATTTTTGTGCAAATCTGGCGGTTAGATACGAATAAGCACGGGGTTGGGTCAGTTCACTTGAATTTATATTTCAGTGTATGTTTCTCTTTTTAGAAATGTGTGTAGATGCGTAATTTTGGTTTAAATGTTATCGCTTTGGTAATTTGTTCAACTAGATAAGGTGTTAGAAGTAAGGTTACATCTGGCCGTTTGCGATAAGAAGTCAAATTATTAGTCAACATTAAGATTTTTCATTGTGTAAGCTGCCGGACGTCTACAAGGAAACTAATTACAATTCTAAATTTAAACGTTGTAAAGGCTAGCTGGACAGGTTTTGTGGGTGGCTTAGTGCCCGTCAAGTAAACTTGATATTAATTTTTTCAAGACACGCCCGGCCTCCGCTGCAAAGAAAAAGAAACTAATTTTATTAATTTGGCAATCTCAGCAGCCATGATCACTTTCAACAGTTCCAATGAATTATTTATAGAAACCTACCATAGCTCTGGGCACGAATATCAAATTTAACATGAAAACTCTTAATCAGGGGTCATAAAATTTCGTGTTCGATTAAACACAAAATTGTTCATTGACAAATAAATATATAACATTTATTTGGGCTACATACACATTGACAATGCTGAAACAAACTAAAACACATACCTACACTTAAACATGGCGGAAGGGGATGAATCCGCATTTTGGTTCCGTGTTGATTTGCACAAATTACGCATTCCCGTCCCTTTACATATTATCCATTCTACACTATTTCGTGTGCATTATATTTTCCTGCGGATGTGCTTTTGGCAATCAACAATATCATTTAAGGAAATTAGAATCTGAAATTTTGGATTATGGAAAAATAGCACAATTATTCCTCGAGGCGGATGGGCGTAGATGACAAAAACAGGCAGAAAATGAGTACACATATTGTTTTATATAAATTTGCTTTTCAATTATAAAAAATACATGCATGATGATCTGAACATTTTCACAAGAGAATTTTGTTGACATCACGGAGCATATTTTCGTTGAAAATTTCCTCCCTAATTTCCCATCAGCTTTTAATTTTTCAAATAAAAACCCGAGGGATTATTATCTTCAAATCAAACAATGGTTACAACGATAACGTCAACGTTAATTGAATAATCGCATCTAACTACTTCCATGTAATTCATCTCTCGTAATTACCGTAGTCACAAATTTAAATTCAAGCGTCACATTGCATCCGAGAAGCACTTTTAATTCAATTACGTTATGAAATTTTATTTTACTGTAAGCTGGTAATCAAACTAATACAGTCCGTCCAACGGCAACGAAAACAATTCGCTACTTTGTCAAAATATAGCGAGCGAAATTTAAATTTGGGCAAAAAGAGGTTCGCGTGATTTTTTTTACGTAAACGTTATCCGCGTATAAATACAATTTGCAAATAATGAAAAGGGAATGTTTAAAGTAAGCACTTTTTTGGGGATTAACGGGGTGCGGTTTTTGGCAGTTTCCTGATTGTGTGACTATAACCACAAGGGCGCTTCCGTCATTATCTTCTGCAGTGAACCTCCGGTTTCCACTTTTTATTGCTTTATTTTATAATATACAAGTAGAAATAGTTAGAAACTTGTTTGAAAAAGTTTTATTGGGGTTTTAAGTTGAATATATTGGCGCGCTGTCTCGGCTTCACGCCGGCTTTTAGACTAGGTGCGAATTCCTTCGATAACACTTTCTGTTTGGTTGGGGATGGGTGCAGGTTGTATAATTAGCAATTAAGAAGCCCAACGTGATTAATTAATTAGGCAATTATTTAAACAATTGTTTAGTGTTTGGGATTCAGTGGGGAAATCGTTTTCCACTCTACTGAAACTGTCACTTTTGAGTATGCTATGAATATCACTTATTTCCCCTTCGTATCAGGTTTCTGCCTCTTTTGAATAACTCCTTTGCATCCATTTCCATTTGGTTTCCGCTCCGACTAAACTTCTTCTGGTGTTTTTCTCTTCAATCCTTTACATCTAAACGATTCATCAAATACAACGCAGAATTCACAGCTTCGGTCCAATAATTCATCCATTGGAATGAATCGTCATGTATCTTGCTTTTTCTATTCCTTTTCCCTTCATCTTTCCACCAAGCCATTCTCCTAAGGAGTAATATGGTGCAGACTTCTGATGAATAATGCCCCTAGAATTTGTGATTTCAGCTACTTTGCTATTACAAACCCAACCCAAACACTTGTGCCAAAGATCAGACAAACTTCTTGATTACTACATTGATACATAATATGATATTCCATTCGGTTTATCAAAGAACATATTTCTAGCATTTCCTCCTGTTGCAATCACTTCATCGTTCGGATTAACAACTCTGCATCCCTGCTTGTTGAAATTAACCGTATGTTCCGTATAACCCTATATTCTTCTTGTCAAGCTTCTTTTTAGGACAGTTCGACTTGATAATGCCCGAATTGCCCCCCCCCCCCAACTTTTGATGATTTTTTTATGTGTAATATATACAGTCGTGGGCATAACAGTTAAATATCATTAACTGTCGTTATGATATTGAAATAATACAGTAAATTCTAATTCTGGTCTAAAATTATTGTTACTTATATAATACGCAAGTTGTAATCAAATCATCATGATTCATGATTACATTTAAATAGCGAATCAATTATTTACTTTAAACTCACTTATTGACATAAAAAAGGGTCCCAAAACAGGCTTTTGAAGCTAAAAAAAGCCAAAACATTTCCGGTGGAGATCCCCCGGTGAGAATTTCATTTTTTTCAGTTTCTTTTGTTCTTGGAGATTCCTAGGGTATGCGGGAACCAGAGTTGGACTGGGTCAAGCATAGAGTGACCCACTGATCCGGTGACCCAGTTAGTTTACTGACCCAGTGACCCGGTGATCCAGTTGACCCGGTGACCCAGCTTGACCCAGTTTGACCCGGTGACCCAGCTTGACCAAGTGACCCAGTTTGACCCTGTGGCCTAGCTTGACCCGGTGACCCAGCTTGACCCAGTGACCCATCTCGACCCAGCTTTACCCGGTGACCCATCTTGACCCGATGGTCCAGTTTAAACCGTTATTTGGATTAAGCTAACCAGTAGAAGAAAATTAAATGTGAAGGAACATCAGTAAGCAACTAGTAAGCCCCGAAGCAAAGAAATGAAGGAAGGAACGTTTAGAAATAACATTACTATAATACAATTCGGGACATGGAAGGTTTATTACGGCAGTATTAAAGCAAACATCACAGAAATGGCAGTTGTCCAGCAATCAAGTATTTATTCAACAACCCAGCATTAAGTTTCATTTATTTCATAATCTGTACACTTGAACCGAGGTCACTGACTTAACTGCGTTATTCGATCAAACTAGGTTACTGGGCCAAATTGGGTCGCTGGGTCAAACTGGGTCACTGGGTCAAACCGGGTCACTGGGTCAAACCGGGTCACTGGGTCAAACTGGGTCACTGGGTCAAACTGGGTCACTGGGTCTAACTGAAGAGAATATGACGTGACCCAGCGACCCAGTTTAATTCAGTGACCCAGGTGACCCAGTTGACCCAGTGACCCAGTCCAACTCTGGCGGGGACGCGGAGTGGAAAGTGGAAACACACTTTAGTGTACGCACTATAGTGTCAGTAATATGTAATTGATTTTATTGTAGATTTCTGTAACTAGTTCACGAACACTCATCCTTGTAGTCGTAGTCGTGCACAACAGGTTGACTAGAGTCTGCCCCTGTTACCTAAGCTAAAAGCGTAAAATTTCCTGTATAAAGTATTTTGAATCTGAATATCACAACCGTACGAATGGAGAAAGTTCCCATAGCAGCTCATCGTTTTATTTTTGTAATGCTAAAATGTTAAACGCTAATCACTTAATCAGTCATGTGATATAAGGATTGAAAGTTCATTCCGTGCTCTAATTAAATCTAAGACTAATTTTCGTTTTTTATTACCGTCAATTAAAATTATTATTAAATTATCAAGCGGAGTAAAATTTGTGGCAGCCTGTTATAAAATTTAACTTGGAACAGAATAATAAATTACTCATTTGCAAAGTGTTGGATATCCCTAGACTAAGATCACTTGTCGTGTGGCGGCAATAAACGCTGCGTTCTCTAAACGAATTGTCTTATTTGTGCCCTTTTATGCATTAAGGTGGGTGAGCCGCTTCGATGGCTGTGTCGCGACGTTCGGAAATTCTAACACGCGTCGCGACATGCGTTTTAAGTACCTTGCATTAAAATTGGTGCTATTATGCAACGCGATTATTATCGCTGAGGTTTCATAGGAATTTATTAGTGTGCTATAGTTTGCAGACGTGTGACTACCTACTTCAATGTCTTTGCTTAATTATATTATGTTTCTATAGTCTATACTAAATATATTACCCATGGGTCCATTTTTTATCAATTCTTATTGCATGGTATCCATTTAATAACAAATTTTTTTGAAAGCGACACGCGATAAAAAAAGCTAAACAAAAGTTCATTTTGGTTCATCTACAAACGTCGCGTTTTTTATCGCCACTCTACAGGCCACAAAAAAACGCGTGCATAAAAACCTTGCTCCGGCGAAAGTATGGTGCACTGTGTCTTAAATTCCAATTCCTGAGTTGTCTTTCAATGCCTATGGTCTTGTTTGTTATTGTACGTACAGTTTATATTTTAAAGCAGATCATAAATTATAATCATAAAAATCTGAAATAGTACACAATTACAAAACCCTGCAGTAATCAAAGTTATAAGGTGAACATAAAGCCTTTTGGTACACAACCCGTTCACAGAACGAACAGCAACAACAAATAAATAAATTCAAGAGATCTCAAGAAATAAAAATTGAGTACTCATAGCCTGTCCAAGAAATATCCACGATTAAATTGATTCACCGGAATGCAGCGAAACTTCACTTTCACCAAAAACTTTAACAAACAAAACAGATTTGGCTGAACAGGTACTTGCAAAAATTTTTAACGTAACACTTTCATAAACTGGACGACGAATTCAAATTTGACGAAGCAGGCTGACTACGTCTATCGACTTAACTTGAGACAACATGCGTATAGAAATTTTTCGTGAGATGAATCACGCACGCATTCATAAATTACCCGAATAACCGCGTCGTTAATTTGCTTATTTAAGCAATCTCCTCCCCACTCTCTTTTTCTGCGTCGTTATTGACCGATGACTAACGAACAACCAACTAAGTAGCCAATTAATTTGTCTGATAACAGCTTTTACACAACACATTTGCCCAGATAAGTTTCTTTCTTTACTAAAACATTGTACAATGGCCCGCTTGAAATTTCTAATGCTAAACCTAAATTACGGTTACAGCACGCAAATGGTTAACTACAGAGTGGCTCGCTCTCATCGTCGGCATTATTTCAACCTAGAGAAATGAAACCCCCTGCAGTTTACACAACTCGAAGTTTACTGAAAACCTTTCCGAAGTTATCCCCCCGGACTTAAGAGCTTAGTTAAGGGCGTGAGCACATTGTGATTGGCGCCAAGAACCACTTTACTTAAAAGTTTAGCCTAGACCGTCCTTCACACTAATGATTTATCATCAACTATGAAAAAAAAACGAACTTGGTTTATAAGTCAAATAAATTGAAATGGAGTTTTTAATGATACTATTAAATAAGTAACATTTGAAATCGTATCAGATCAATAACCTTTTAGCAATTGATTGGCAAATATAGACGTAAAAGATGAATAAAAACAAGAAATGACTTCTTTAAAACAAGGTGATAAATTTTTAGTAGGTTGGTGGTATATCTGGATAGGTATATACTTTTAATGTCTGTAGTATAATGGATTTCCTTTAAGGGGGTATGCATTAAGTTTAATCTGATATTATAGAAAACGGATATTCTCTAAAGTGATGATTAAAAACTTTGAATACAAATGTAATTGGAAAAGTTTTTAGACGCTACTTACATATTCAATGCACTAAAGTAATGAAAAGATTAATTAATACAAATTTTAATGTCTTCATGCCAGCTTTTGCGACTTTGCGAATGTCTTAAAACCTACTGCGATTACGCTGTAAGTTTGGAAATTTAAAGTTTACTATTTTAAAGCGTCCAAGGACAAGATACGAAGAATTGAATACCATTTTCAGTAGGAGTATTTTTTGACCTCGCTCGCATTCGGAAACAGGATTTTTAAACGGGTTCATATTCAATAGTTCGGATCCTTGCACATAAATGTGACTTGCTTTAAAGAACTAGTAATTCTTACTACCCGTTTTTGGAACATGACAAAGTAGGTTTAGATAGTAGCTTCGCCCGATATCATGTAGGTACGAAGATCATTGGTTAAATTTTCTAGACCCTTTACAGAGCACTTTATGTTCTTTATTTATTTATTTTCTCTCAAAGATCAGAAATCGGCGGACAGTGTTCACGAATATACTAGAAATGACCTAAATGGTCCATAAAGAATTAAGAGGTTCTGGAAAGCGACAGAGAGCTTTTTAAAAAAACGTGTTCTAAACCTAACCAGGCCTTTACCAGTGCATTTTCTAGTGTTTCCCTTAATTGGTTCTGCTCTGAATCTCTACATTTTACAGACCTTACTGACAATTTCAATGCATTCTAGAGCAATCATCAGTTTTGCAAAAGAGCTGGAAGGAAGCAAACAATATTGCAAACATGTTTCACCCACTAGGGTTATTGTTGATTTGGGTCTTGAGTTACTAAAGTAATTAAAAGGCGATATCGACAGGTAAATGGCGATAGGGTCAGAAGTGAAGAAACGAATACGTTTGATACCAAATAAATTTTGTTTAATGAATGAATCCATTATTCTGTTGCATTTATATTTTCAATTTTAAATATACATATGTTTAAATTTATTATGTTATAGCATAGGTATGACCGACATTTTACTATGTTTCAATGAGTAGGTATGCTAAGCCGCTCTCCATAAGGGTGAATAAATTGATCACTTTAACCGCAAGGGTAGATAACGTGAAACAGATTATTGTGCTTTCTAATGACATCTGTCATTCTTATTTCAAATGAGACGCGGAGCACGATATAAAATGACGTTCAGAACATATCACAATGCTGTTTCTATGGAAACGACTGCGATCGAAGAACCTAAGCTTGCTATTATTTACGCCTAAATTAAATTCAGAATTGTCAGAAGGTTTACAATGATTTAAATGGCTTCTGCTATAAACAAAGTTTTGTATTATACACGATGATAAAGTGAAACTAACCATCTCGTAAAAGTTTACCCACTCCAATGGTTAAAATATCCCTTTATCGTCTTATAAAATAAATAACAATTAATACACTTCGGCCAATCGCAAGGTTTAACTGTCGGGATGATCGTAGTTGGGAGGTAAATGGTCATCGGGATCGCTTAATACAGGAAAACTTGTGAAATACGAGGAAAAAAAATGTATTTTTTTCCATTCAGATCTGCAAATTAATAAGGATTCACTTGTAACCGCGTCCACGCTTCCATACCTAAAGCACTGTTGCATTATCAGTTTTAGTATAATACCTTAATACGTAAAGTTGTTTTGCGAAAATTTAATTCCACAAAGTACGAGTACTAACACCGTTTCATAAGTTTTCTAAGAGACATTCATTATTAATTGTCTCCAACTCTGTGCGTACTTGTACCCATTATGAGTTACTTGTAACAGGAAAGAGTCTGTATTAACGTGTTACGTAGGAAATGGTACAAGTACTAAGAATGAATTCCAACCAGCTTTGAGATTCTGCACAAAGACGTAAATTTCGCTAGATTTTAGGGAACGTCTTTCTCGAAGTTTTCCAATTTATTGTCTGTAACAATTTCTTTACGCTATAAAACAAATTATCCATCCCTTTCGTTAAATAAAATTTAATTTTCTTAATAGGCTGTAGTTATTAAAACCGATTTCCTATTAAACTTTTGTGTTCTTTTGCAACTTTTCCGCGTAAATCCTTACGGTATTGCTGTTAACGTTCTAATCTGCAATTAATCGAACTTAAGAGTCGACTTCTGTCGAGTCATTGAAGTTTGATTGCTTCTGAAGTTTTAATAGCCTCGTTAATTTTGTCAAATCGTCAATTACTGTGGCTCATTTAATTTTTCATCCATATTTCACTTTCCTAACGGCGAGGGCCGTACGCCCTGTCAATGAGTGATTAAGGAATTGTTTTGTCTCCATTCATCGAACAATACTAAACGACACAGGGGCGTCAACAAAAAATAAGGTCACCCTGATTTTAGTGCGTATAATCAATATACTTTTTTTATTTGAACTATTCATAGTTTATTTAATACAATACATTGCGGGTATATGAGGATTCGAACAAAAATCGTAAATTGTGACTTTATTGCATTCAATTTTTATTGCAGCGGCGGCAGAAAATGCGGGGAGTTAGTTTACTGTCTCTCGTTTTTATAACTTATAAACCTTCAAAGGTTGATCTAATTTCAGTGACGAAAATAGGGTTAATATAACAAGGTGAGCCCAAAATCATCCGTATTTTGTACCTTCAACACAAATTTGCGCTAGTTATAGAGTTAAAAAATAGGTGTTCTATGATTCGTTTTTGGTACGCACAATCAACATTTGTAATGAAGAGATTGTAGCGGATATTAGATATGTTTTTCGTAGTTACGTCTTTTGAAACACCGCAAAATTCTACTTCTTTTCATGGATGGTGCTCCTATACCTATATTTCTTATACCTACTTTATGATTTATTCGAGATTCTTACACCACCTTCACATTTTGACGGTTTAAAAATTTAAAAATATACGTAAGGACCTATATAATAAATTATAATAAAAATATATAGTGCTGTGTCTCGGTCATAATAAAACATACACAAAACACTTTAAACCTAGCTAGCTCGCTTATTAAAAATTTTCCTAGGACACATCTGAATCCCGACACAATGAAAAATTTCAAATTCTAAATTTTATGGCATATACGATCAAATTCCTTAAATTCCAAGAATTACTTAATACACTTTGGGCACGGGTCAACAAATTTATCATAATTAAGCATGAGACATTTATCTGGATCGTTAAAGGGCAGAATAAATACACGATTTACATGAATCAATACAGACAAAATTTACTCTAAACACACAAATCAAATTAATCACAAAATTATATCATTCGAAGGGGACTAAAATAGTCCGTTTACACACCCCGCATAAGCGGTCGATAACAATTAAACAAATTAATGAAATCTGCTCTATATTTAACAATTTTAGGAACTAATCTTTTAAAAAGAAAAACAAACCACTTGGATACTACTAGAAACGCAATAATCGCTTTGTGTTACACGTAAAGAACCCAACAAAATAATTATTTAATTTATGAAGAAAAATTTGATTAATAATTAAAAACCCGTCATTAATTCAGGCGTCTGGACCAACATCAATGTCCACATTGACATTGTTTACATAGTAATAACTTTCTGTTTCGAAATATTCTTAAACACGATTTGGTTAATCTAGGGTCACTTAATACATAACAATAATGTAACTTGTTTGGTTATAAAAAAAATTTAAATAACAAAGACTATTGAAATTTTTTGTTTATACACAATGAATGTAAAGATTTCTGATACACCCAAGGTCTGTGGTGGAAAGACAAGAAAATATTGTTTTGGGAATTTCCTCTGCTTATTGCATAATTTCCGATGCTTCTTTATATTTAGTTTTGACATCCAGAATAAATAGCATCTTTATTCATCTCATAACGTAAGACCGGGATGTTCAGCCTTTGTTTATCACGTGGAATGTTATTGGAGTTTCAGTCTATTTTTTTGCTCTCAAATTTAATCAATGACTTTGTTTTCCGGCATAAGTTCGGACACCAACAGTTATTAAATATTGCGGGCGTTTTATTTGGTTTCAGGCTTTCAGCACCTATAGTAATGTCAGGTCACTCTGTATATATTTAATGTCATTTATTTTTAAGCGTAGATGTGGTCGATAATTTGCGATTGAACAGAATTTTGATCATTATATTTGAATTTGAAGCCAGTGTAATTTTGTTTTATCTCCAGCATGGCAAAAATTTGCATCTGGAGCAAGAAAGTCGAAGTAGTTCGCGCAACGCAACGTTTGTTTATAAAAGAAGTGATAGGAGAAAATTAGCAAGATATTTTTTATCTTAACGCTCCATCACGTTCAAGGACGTTGCGTTTCTATCACCGTTTTGAATGTGCCGATACTCGAAAATCCGAAAATGGCTGAATTAGATACATTTATGCTTCTTATAAATTTTGCTTAAAATTGAGATAAGAATTGCATTCTCGAATAATATACAGGCTGTTCCATTAAAAAATGCAACTTGGTGTGTCCCGCCTTTATGACTAACTCTGAATAATTAAAATTATTACTGCCTAGTAGACATTGAAGATCCCTAAAACTTTTTTCAATATCTTGTATGTATATGAGAACTCAAATGAGAAATGTTTGTAATAATTGAGCTCGTTAACACTTGTGTACAAATTCGCATCAGTTTCCCATTATACTCAGCATGTTGTTAATAGGTACCCTTTATACTCATGTGTGTGTTTTTTTAGACCTAAGGAAATCAATCTGCCTACTACTAGGTACTAATTCTAATTATTACAAACCTTTACCCCAGGCATTCATCAAAAGATAGCTCTCGACACTGCCGGAAAATGATATTCCTGGCGGATTTAGGTACGGAAAATAGACATTTGAGCCAAAGGGATACAATAACATGCTTTTCAATGCTTATAATAACATCTAACACATTATAGTGGAATAAGGTCGTTTATTAAACTACGTAATGCATGGGTATCGCTTTTTTCGCCGATCTCTTCTTTAACTTGAATCTACGAAACAAACGTGTTAAAAGAGTGTATCCGTAAAATTAACCACTATGGAAAAGTCTTGGAAAAAGTTTTGCTGGTTTGAGTATCGCATCGTTTTATCTTGCGAGAAATAGATTTCGCAATTTTTCCTCGCACTAAGCCCACAGTTTTGTTAAATAAACGATTATAATCGCGTCTTAGTGCGAAACCCGAAAGGACCGCAGAAGTTAGTTTAATCGCCTTAGTAGGTGCAAATGTTAAGATCGTTAATGTAAAACTATAACTTACGTATATGTTCTGTGAAACGTAAAATTATGCAAATTATCACCAAAAGTTTCGTAACCTTTAGCTGTAGGATTTTGGGTTTAGTGAGCATTATATCTGAAAATATCCCTAGGGATAAAAGTAAACCCACATCCTACTTTGATCAGCGTGTAGATATTGGTAAAATACGCGAGCGTTCGGCAAGGAAATTTCAGTTTATTTATTTTTTGGAGATCGCGCAAGTGGCATTTTAACTAAAATGAGAGCACTTTTAATAATTAACATAAATATAGCTGTGCAATTAAGCTAATTAAACCCTGGAAGGTTAATCGGGCCAAATTAAATAAGGTAATAAAATACAAGTTTGTTCAAAACTGAACATTGGGGGAATTACCACAAAACTGTCCGATATCGACCAGTGTAGCACCGACTATTTATTATGATTTCCATTGTGGACTTAATGAATAGAAAAATATAAATAATTTATGAAACTTCATTGTTATTTAAATTATACCTAGATTACATTCATAGTTAACGTCAACAGTAGGCACGAAAAAATCATCAACAAGGAAGGGAGTTATTTTATTATGTCATGAGAGAGTATCAATATTTGTCATATTTATAAGAATAGATGGTGCAAAAAAACTGTCGGCTGCAATATTAAGCCATTAATCATAAGTCTACTGTAGCACCGTGAACAAATAGAATTAATTAACCCAATCTTGCATGAAAAATATAAGTTTTGCATTCTATTAAGAGTCACATTATTCAGCGACTATGCGGAATTTCAGGGCGAGGTAATAAATATTACAAAATAAAATTTGTCCTATCCTTGAGAGGAATGCAAATTTTTTTATACCTCTTACTGTAATCATTTCTAGACAAAATATGCCTGAAACTATGGACCAAGCGGTATTTCGTGGTGTATAAAGATATATAATTTTGTAATGCAATTATCCATATCAACCTATGTAAGTGCCATACTAACTGTATTCTAAGGAGGTACTCGTATTGGAATAATAATTGTTTAAACGGTTTAAGCTATTTATTCCACTAAAGTTTTTGATAAGCTATTTCTCTTTATTCTTGAGTACCTATCAACATTATTTCATGTTTCAATTTTAGCTACTTAGCAAAACAATCTTTCAATGATCGTTTTGTTATACAGATGTTATTGTGACATTTTGAAGATAAACTCTGAACGTCTTTTTTTCGACATGCGAACCATAAGTGACCCGGCAGACGTCGATCGAATTCATACCCCTGGGTCCGTTAACTTGCCCCCTCCCCCTCTACCGCTTTGAGATATGATAGATAAAGCAATGCGCTAACATACACACAAGAACTTATGACGTACATCAATATCTCTTCTGGGCCCAACATTTCTGTGTAACGTTACACTCTATCCTGAAGGGGTGATAAACAAGGAAAAAGGTTTTCCCTAAGGCAAGTAACTGTAGCGCATTTTCCATGCACAATGCACATATCGGTATCCTCCGATAAGGTTTACGACCACAAGCAAGCAACATCTATGGTTAAAGCGTAGTTAATATCTTCATAAATAGGAAAGTTGACGCTGTGTATGTACCGTGTGTACTATTTTGGTTGAGACTGCGATGAATCTCGGCCGTATTTAATGATAGAAACCCTTTCCACTTTTTTGTGAAACTTTTAATACCATAAACCTCAAAACCTCAAAAATGCTACCAACCTGCCAATTTGGTTTCGTTAACCAATGATGTTTCCGCATGTTTTAACACAATTTCAACTTGGTACTAATACACTTACCAGCGGCAGACAAGCGGTTATTATTTTACTATTTTACCCACATGACAAAATTGTGCAACATTAGCGTTTAATAAACGTTTAATGGTGACCTGTAACGTTAGCGTATAAGTACCATTAACTTACTATTAACGTCACCGCTACTGCTAATGTCCGCCTTCAAGAACGTTTCTCTGTAACGACTAAATACCTACGTTTAGCAAACGTTACATCATATTAACACTTTATAACATTAGCATTTAACGTTAATTGAACGTTTGAAACAAACGCCTATGCGATGTAACTCTCTTATGTTGTATAAACGTGGTACAAAAATGTTGTATGTATGTATTAAACAATACTAAATTACGTTTATCGCCGACTAGCATTAGAATGCTATGATTATGAATGTCAAAAT
This sequence comes from Photinus pyralis, assembly GCF_008802855.1. NCBI lineage: Eukaryota > Metazoa > Arthropoda > Insecta > Coleoptera > Lampyridae > Photinus > Photinus pyralis. The sequence continues at coordinate 4,907,917 of NW_022170511.1, forward strand.
CATTAATAATCCGTCACTTTATGGCACGTGCCATAAAGTTGTGCCATAAAGTCGCCTTGACAACAAATTTAGGCTGATTGTTGATATATTATTTATTAATGTTAATAGTAATAGTACAATTTGAATTTCCGGAAATTGAAATGCCTGAACTAGATTGAAGAACACATTCATTTGTAGTCGATGATGCACTAGTAATTCCAGATACTGAGATAGTTGATGAAGATGCCAAATCCCTGATTCTCTGGCAGCTAACAGTGTTAACAGATCCTAAGGTTCTAGCAATTTTGTTCTTGTTTTCTCGTGAATCCGCCACATACCTACCCTTCCGCAACAGCATCGCTTTTCCAGTCACCATGTCTTTTCAATGTTCGAATGTCTGCGCCACTATCTGCAAGGATTGTAGCAGACGTTCTGCGAAATGAATGACCAGTGAACTGATCTGCATTAGGAAGGTTCAGATATTTGGCAATTTTACGAGGAATTTGACCAAAGGTATTGATGCTAATGGGATTACACGTACACTTTCCCGCACCATAGAATAGAAAGAACTTCTCTATTTTAACATGCTTTGGTCTTAAATTTATGTACTTTTTAATGAGCTCAGTGTAATTCATGCTATCATCATTTAAAATTGTGAATGTTCTGGGTCGATGTGTTTTCGTATCTTTGAGATTCACCACAAAAACTGCACCCTCTTCTTGGACATCGCTTACACGTAAATTGTAAAACTCTATCCTTCTGCAAGCACCAAATAATCCAAATATTGCAACAACCTAAAATCATACTTTTATAGTAACCTTTTGTAGCAATAAGAGAAACCCACCCACCTTCATAAGGAGATATTGTTCGTCACAAGCCGAGGTCAAAAAATTTATTAACTGATTCTTTGAGAACACCAAAGATTTTTCTGCTGAATACCCAACTGAACACTTTTTTAAAAAAGCAGAAAGTTTAGAAAACTGGCTAATGTCAATGTCATTTTTTATTCGTAACATACATTTCAGCTTGGAGTACATGCACCACAATGACGAGGACTTGTAATTTTTTGACTAAAACGGAAGAAACAATAATTACAATTAGGTATATAATTATTTACAGTCTAATTGATCTACCTGATCCAGAAAATACGCCAGCAAAACCTTCTCTGTCACAATTTCGGCATTATTGTTCCGCATCCAGTGACAAAATTTTTCAAATTCCTTTTTGTAAAAGTCTTCTGATTTCTTTGGACACAAACTGGATTCCGCTTCTTCCGCTTTCTTTAAAATTGCATCACACAAACTCAAATCTTCCGCGAAATTCATGTTTTGTGCGTGTTTTGTGCAAATGGCGCCGCTTTATTTATTTATTAACAAAAGCGAGCTATCAAAAACCATGGTAATGTTTAAAACCGCTTTGATGTAATTTTAGATTTAGGTATTTCAGATTTAAGTTTATCGATCAGAATTTTTATTTTTGAAAAGTTCTAGTCGGCGATAAAATAGCGTATGAAATTTGTTTATAATGCAAGGGATTATGACATTCGTGACATTACCGCATTCGCTTCGCTCATGCGTTAAACATTCACTCATGCCATAATCCCTTGCATTATAAACTAGTTTCATAATATACTATTATATCATCCTTATACATTGACGGTCGGTATTATAAAGTCATATTTACTATGTTGTAAGCTAACAGTGTTGTTAAGGAATGTCTTAACAACACCGTTAGCTGACAACAAAGTTAAGTCTGGCTTTATAATACCGGTCGTCAATGTACAAGGATGACATAAACGTAATTTAGTATTGTCACAGAACTGTGGTATTGGTTAACAAACATTTTTGCGCTTTTGATACTAATTGTGCACAATGTAAAAAAATTCAAATTCAAAATAATTCAAATAATTTTTTACCAGAAATTTAATGTATATAAAATTATTTCATTCACATCAATCACTTCACAAAATTGTTAAAAATGTCCCACCATTATAAAGAATGCACAGTTACACACATATTTTCATATCATCGAAAACTCATCCTAACATTGCTGGTGTAATGTTCATTAGTTCCTCTTCGATTGCATTTTGAAGTTCCTCAGTGATGTGCAGACGATTTCGAAAAATATTGTATTTCAAAATCAGAAAAAAAATCTAACGGGCTTAGATCTGGAGAACGTGGTGACCACAATCCTCTGCTAATTAATGGATCATCGTATAACTGTTGTTCGGCATCATGGAGTAGGTATTTGTAAATGGAAAATACCTTATAGGAAAACGTTGCATATCAGGAAATTCTTGATAGAATGGCTGGCGACAGGACTGAATGGAATACGTCCATGTTCCATCCTGTAGACTTGCACTTCGATAATGTTCCTTTAAGACGAACGCGTCATGTTTGGGTGAAAAAGACATTGTGAAAGATTCTAAAAAAGTAAGGTTATACATCCATAAAATAATCTACGTCTTTTACTTACTTGGTAGAACTGTTTGATTTAAAATAAAAAGATGAGCGTACAAGGTGGAAAATACAAAGAGAAAATCAACACGTAAAAATCGCAGTAATGGATAGCTTATTCAGCTTATTTGTTGAAGTCGTTGTCGTTCATCCTTGATGAAAAAAACCACAATTTTTAAGCACTTAATTTAAACTGTCCTCCACTTATTTTGAATCACATCAATCAATTCACAGAAAACCAAAATGATGTTATAGTAACTTTTTGTAACTAGGGAATTTTGATATAGAAGTTGTATTAGTGCAGGTTGTATTAAGTTGGCAGTACGACGTTCCAAATATTTCACTTATTTAAATACAGTCTCATCAATTTTGTTTTAATTAATAAACTTCAGAAATTAGTAGATTAACTGTGGAACAATTCATAAAGGCAAAATACAGTCCTTCGTCCTTTTATATAAGTTATGTGAAATTCAGTCGTGTCACTGTCGATTAATGACAAAGCTAACAGCTTACAGATTTCGCCCGTATGACACTGCTTCTACTTATATTGGTGACGGACATAAAAAGACAAACTAAGGTTTCTTTTCGCGATTTGCCATTAACGGTCACTAACGGATCGGTCCTTAGTGGGTTGTTGTTACGTGATAGGTGTCACTCATTAGGACTCATTCAGATTGTCACTTCATAACGATACTACACAAATCAGGCTCACGATATTAATAACGCAGAACAAGTGCTAAAAGCAATAAGCTGCTTCTTTAAAATATTGTTTTCATATTTTCTTCTTGTAATTTGATTAACACTTTATCAGCCTTACATGTCTCGCTTTTAATCAAATAGAAAGGGAATCTTGCCTTTCTGTATATCAAAACCCTAATTTGTAAATAAATACAATCGAATGTCAAATAGGGTAGTGAATTTAGGTTTTCCTCTTTAATACCAACTTAAAAACGGTGCGTTATTAGGTCCATTAACGCACTGTTTTGAGCGGAAAACAGTGAGTTAGTAAGAACATTTAAAAATCGAAAAAGAAAAAAACATAAAAGTCAGTGATTCATTGTCCTAAAGGCCACAAGATCTTATTTTCAAGGGGGTTTTCATGAATTTCAGTGGTACCCTAGGAGTTTTCTCATTTGTCAAACAAATTGAACTTCATTTGTATAACTACCGCAAACTAAGACTACCTACCGTATTCCATTCTCCCATTTTATTGCAAATCAATTTTGCGTACCTAATAACCCTCCGAAAATAATCTGTATCTATGTAACCCTTGATCAGAATGATACCCCGCCAGGATGATAAATTGTTACAACACAAACATTTCTCCGGTAGAGTATACTTGAGGTCGTGAAACCCTTGGACTTGAGTGTCCATAAATAAAAGGTGAAAAACATAAACGACAAAAAGCAGGAGGTGGTGGAGAGGTAAAAAAAATTTCGGTCGATCAAGTATTCTAAGAATGTTTCTCTTAAACAGATCTGAAACAAATAAGTCGAGAAATTGTTCTAGCGAAATGTAAATTTATTTAATGAAATCTTTGTTTTCTTTATAGTCCTTTCATCTTCCATGCCATCATTTATATTCATATTGAAGTACATATACAAAACCATTTTGTTTTTATACATTTTTTTTTATTAAAGTAGTCACATTCGCCAATGGATATCGATCCGCCGTTTGTATAACTGAAATGCAAACGCGTGAAAAAGAAAAAAAACATAAAGGCGGTAAGCAATACTTTCCCGTCAACGTAAAAGCAGACGTTTTTCTTACGGCTGTAGAAATATGAGGACGATCAATATATCTTCATATATATATTTATGAAAGCTATCAAGTAAGAACAGCCGGATATCAGATTTTAGTAAATTAACATCGAATTTGTCTTTATCACGTTCCATCGCAGATTTTTCCGTTTCTTCGTTTTTATTAAACCAAAATTGAACAGCGTTAATACTTGTTGGGAAATTGAATTTTTCGTTTTAATATCGAAAGCGATTTTAATCATATGCAGTAATAAAACTGAAACAAGTGGCACTAACGTCTATTATGGCCCTGTGTGTTATATTATGTCAGCAACATATTGTACACATTTACGCTATAATGTGACATAAATCATATTAAAGGAAGGAAACGCTCCAACTTTTAGTCGGCAGGAGAGCATCCTTACTTGAAAATTTATCATGTGCTATACACAATTCACCTACAGCCTAAAGATTTAATGGCGATAAATTCGCAAAAAAAAAGAGAGTGAAAATTGTTCCCCACTTTCCTATTTGCTGAACATACGTCAAATACCTACCAACATTATTTAGTTACGCTCCTCGAACGGAAGTGTGCTTCAGGCTAATTGATTGTGGATTTGTCACATGCAAGTTTTGGACGTCACGGCACGTGGACTACGTGTTTACGCAAAGTATATTCGTCATTACTTCCACCCTGTGAAGGAAAGACGTTGTAAACACAAAATCGATTCATCTCGGCAAATACTGTACAAGGCCTTATTAAACTCTATTTGCGCCGTCTATGTTTGTATTGCTCCTTATGTTGTCTAAGTCCACATAATATATAAAATCGAAAATTTGCAAATCAAGGACTTCAGTTTACTTTACCCTCGCATTTTTTAATGTAGGTACTTAATCACTAATTTGCATTCCCCGTGTTGTCTCAGGCTTGACAAAATAAAATCACGTAATTCGTGCTTCTATTTTCTATATTGGGGTCCGAAATTATTAAAGTTATCCCCAGGCTGTGTGCCTTTTATATCTTGGCTTTGTCAATGAAGCTTTCGCCCGTAATTTATCGAATGTTGCTAAACTGATTGAATCTGAATTATTAGAACGACGCAAGTGGTTAGTTGTAGTACATCACGTAATAAATTTAGCGTAATAAATTTGAGAAGAATATTGATGGATAGTGAATGAAGAGACCTTTCAAACGATATATTACAAGCCCATACCTTCCATTAAAAAAATTGGGGGTTGTAACTGTCACTCGACAGCCGGTGTTAAAGGTAAGGATCACATTTTTACATTGAAGAATGTGTCAATTTATAATTTAAATGACGTGTTTCGGTATTTTCTATAAACATCGATAGTAACCGAAATAATGAATTTATTCCATTGGCTTTTCCACACTGTATAAGTTGTCCTACTATGGTGGGTGGTTTTCACACTTATCTATTCCAATCTGTACGATGTCGAAGGTCCAAAAGGAGTTTTATCGTTTACTGCGAGTGTCTCACCAAAACATGTGTCTTCCGTTGACCTGATTTTTTTTTCATGGAAGAAATTTATTTAAACATAAAGCAACTTCCCTTATAACAAGGATAGCTTAAATTTGGTGTCAATAAAATTAAACATTCTTTACGGATATACAGTGATATTCATATAGAAGTATACATGGGGATTTCCTATATCTACTTTCAAATGATAAAAAGTCTTCTGAAGCATGCCTAATTTTATACAACCAAAATAACTTCTTGAAAAAATTAAACATCTGACTGTCATATTACTTATTAATTTGAATATTGTTGCCTTGGGTTTCACATACAATAAATCCCTTAACCTGTTTTAACTGTTACCGGCACTATACCAATTGGAAATATCAACAATGCATCGCACAATAACGAAAATTAGAATACGGAAGTCAAAGCGATAATATTCAAATTAATTAATATGACAGGCAGATCTTCATTTGTTGTAGGTTGTTATTTTGGTTGCATAAAGTTAGGCGCCCCTCAGAAGACTTTTTATCATCTAAAAGTAGGCATAGGAAATTCCCACAGGAAATCCCTATATACTGTATTCAGAAAATAATGTTACTTTTCTCATTAGCGCTGGGGGTGTTCCCAATAGTATTGCGATAAATGGTATTATTGGATTTGCATCTTAAATGTATTGGAAAAACCGGATTTTTAAGGGCGAAAGTCGTATAAAACAATCCTTACGGCTTGTTTAAATGAATAGAACAATAAACACCAATCACCCAGCAGTCAGCAGTTCTCAACAAATTATAAATATTACACCAATTTCGATACGAAGGTATAACGCTTGTCTTTAAATGGTAAAATAACGGTAATTTTACGTTCGTAAAATGCGCTAAAAACTTATACGATATTCAAATGGTACGTAATACATAATATAATGTAATGATATGCAAATATGTACATAATGTGCTAGGGGTATTATCGTTATCACTTTCAATACAATAATCGCTTGTTTACCTCAGAAGTTAATTATATTTAGATTTGTACTTGTACCATAATGACTTCCTAATTATTGTAATCAATATTAATGTTTTATAAGTAAAAGAAAATAAGAAAATATTTGTTAATGTCTTTAGGAAGGGGTTCTATATATATTGCAACTGAATTGTTATACTCAGTTAGTTTCCTGTACAACCTGGTCAAAATGGACGCCACTGAGGCCAAACGTAAAATTTAGTTGAACGTGTATGATTATTTTGTAAAAGAAAAAAATCATGGTGGAGTACTTACTTCAGTAATGGCAGTTCAACAAAGAACAGCGGATGCGGTGCAGTATCGAAACAAACAGTTGTGAGGACATGTGCTATGCGAGAGATTGGAAGTGATTTAAAAAGAAATCCATATCGCCGTTCTAAACCACGTAGGACGGACCTACTAGAAAATAAAAAGCATACCATCCGATATCTGATTTATGATATGTACGCAAATAAAGAGCACGTAACTCTAGATACTTTGTTGGCGGTGATAAAATTGAAAGACTTGTGTGATTTGGGCAGAACAAGCTTGTTCTATGCACTGAAAGAAATGGGCTTTAAATTTAAGATGACCAATAGCAGACGGGGTTCGTGTGAACAAAGTCATGTGGTTTCCATGCGGAATGTGTTTTTGCGAAAATACATCAGAAATCTCGAATCCGAAATTCCGCATGATTTCGTTTTTTTAGACGAAACCTGGGTGTTTAGCAGAGGCGCAACAAAGCGTACTTGGCAAGATGACCGCGCTAAAAGTTTGCAACAACTCATAAGGCTTCAGATGGTAAACGATACATAATTATTCATGCTGGTGGCAGAAATGGGTTTATAGAAGGCAGCAGCTTAATATTTTCGAGTACCAACAAATCGTTCGATTACCACGACAATATGAACGCCGAACTATTTGAAAAATGGTTTGAAGAATCTTTCCTAAAGAAACTTGCTCAGCCCTCAATTATTGTTTTAGACAATGCATCTTATCACACGCGGAAAAGTGAAAAGATTCCAAGAGCTTCTTCAACCAAAGAGGAAATTTCGAATTGGTTGAAAATGAAGAATAGACCATTTGGTACTGCGATGTTTAAGGCCGAATTGTTAGAAATTGTAAAAAATCACAGTCAAGCAACCATAACTAAATATGTTGTCGATGAAATGACATTACAATATGGCCACGAGGTTCTGCGTTTGCCGCCTTACCATTGCCATTTCAATCCCATTGAACTGGTATGGGGAATTTCGAAAAAGTTTTACGATGACCATATTGTTGGTACGCCGGAAAGACCAGAAGATGTTCTTAAAACCTGGAACGACGCGTTAGCTAAAGTAACTCCAGACGTGTGGAATCGCTGCGTAACCCATACAGAAGAAATAATCAAGGATACCTTCAATCGTGAAAAAATTATAGACGATGTAAGGGCTTTGGTTTTTACTGTAAATACAGGAAGTGATGAAGAAAGCGATTATTTAAGTGAAAGTGACAACGACGCGTGAATTCATATGAACTTAATTCATGTCGATTATTATAATAGGTAGCAATTAAGTAAATAATGTACATATTTTCATGTTTATTTGTAACAAATGTTGTAATTTTTAATGTGAACTGCTAAAATACAAGCATGATTTCGTATCGTAACTGGTGTAATATTTATATTCTGTTGAGAACTGCTGACTGGTGGGTGATTGGTGCTTATTGTTCTATTCATTTAAACAAGCCGTAAGGATTGTTTTGAACGACTTTCGTCCTTAAAAATCCGGTTTTTCCCAAACATTTAAGATGCAAATCCAATAATACCATTTATCGCAATACTATTGGGAACACCCCCAGCGTTAATGAGAAAAGTAACATTATTTTCTGAATACACTTATATCTACTTCTACATGAATATCACTGTATTACTCTCGCCAGGAAAGAGTGCCGGTCACAGCACACCTTGTGCCGATCTACAATCTATGTGTTTCTTAAGATGCGAGGGGCTTCCGGAATAGGATCGTGCCAATGTTGAACGAAAAGTGTTTTTGTTCACGATACTCTCCCGGAAGTCGCTCGCACCTTAAGAAAAACATAGATTGTACATCGGGATCAGGTCTTCTGTGACCGGTAATCTTTCCTGGCGAGAGGTTTATATTTGACACTATTGTGCAAAATAAAGATGCACAAAACGCTCTAATAGTTGTGCAAATTATCTTTAAAAAATGCCCTAAAGATTAATACAAACATGTGTATTCAAAACGTGTGTCGAAAATGCTATAGAAATACAATTTTTGTACTAACAGATCTGTTCATAAAAAAATGTTAACTATCTAATGAACATATACTTGTAGATTTTTGTAGTTTTTTTTTAAATATACCTACCTATGGTAAACTTTGTGCTTTTTTTTACAGAAACCACCGAAAAGTGCCTTCAATTCCTATGCGGTTTACTTGCTGCGTATCTTCGTATTCCTGTAAACGTTGAAATTCCTGGAGTTCTTGGAGTCCTTGGAATCTTCTAACCCTTGGAACCCTGGGAACCCTTGGATACATTTGAATTCTCGGAATCGATCGAAGTTAGAATCCTTAGAATAGTTAAAATCTGTGGAATCCTTCAAATCCTGAGCATTGTTAGATTCCTTGGAAACCTTGCAATCTTTGGAATCCCTGGAGTATTTCAATTCTTTGAAATCATTGAAAGATTTTGAATCTTTGGAACCTTAGAATTCCTGAGAATCCTGCAAATGCTTGGATGCATTAGAAATCTTGAAAGTATTGAAATCCTTGGAATGATTCCAATGCTTCCCTGGATTCCAAGGTTTCAAAGGGTTCCATCGATTCCAGGGAAGCATTGACATACTTGTAATCTATGGAATAATTTAAATTACCGGAATCCATATAATCCTTGAAATCCCTAAAATTCTTAGATTCCTTGGAAACCTTGGGATCATTGCAATCCTTGGAACTCTGGCAATCCTGTACATCCTTGTAGTCATTTCATTTTCAGGAATCCTTGCAATGCTTGGGGGACTTAGAATCCTTGGAATGCTTTGAATTCTTGGAATCTTTGAAATCCTAAGGGTCCATAGACTCCTTGGATTTCTCGGAATCCTTGAAATTCTTGGAGACGTTAGAATCCCTGGAATACTTCGAATCGTTGGAATGCTTTGAATTCTTGGCAGCTTTGGAATCATTGGAACCATTTGAATCCTCGAAATCAATAGGAGTCTTAGAATCCTTGGAATAGTTGAAATCTCTGGAATCAATATAATTCATTGGCATTGTTAGATTCCTTGGAAACCTTACAATCTTTGGATTCCTTAGAACCATTCAAATCCAGGGATGCATTAGAATCCTTGAATGTAATGGAATTTTTGGAATAAATAAAATCCTTAGAATCACCGGGATCCTTCGGAACCTTGGAATCCAGGGAAACCTTGGAATCCTTAGAATTCTTGGATTCCTTGAAAACTTTGTCATCATTGGAATCCTTGGAAACCTTTAAATTCCAGGGATCTTTAGAATCCTTGGAATTCTGTCAATCCTGGGCATCCTTGGAATCCTTGGAATTATTTGAATTTCTGGAATCCATAGAATCCTTGAAAGTTATTAATTTTTACACTTCTTGGTTTCTTTGGAAACCTTGGAATTAATTGGAGAATCCTTGGAATTCCTGGAGTTCCCGGAATCCTTGTAGTCGTTGAAATCCTTGCATTGATCGAACAATTCTATTAATGCCTGCTGGTAAAATAAGTACCTACGATTTCACAGTTCCCAAACCATACAAGCATCCGGAAGTGAAGAGCGTAACCAAAACTAGATGAAAACTTCAAGTGAACATGAAAGGAACAACGAATTTTAAGCAGACTTGAAAAGTATTTGATAACTTGGGGTGGTATTGTGAGAATTTCAGAACTTGAAAGGAAATGGAGAAAGACCTATCATGAAACTCAGAGGAACGTTACCCCCTCAGTGATAGACTTTGTCGTGGTTGTGTGACTTGAGTGGTTCAGTGATAAAGGGGGCGTGTAACACCAGGCCCGCCCCGGCGCGGCGTACGGCGACTCCAAGTGAGATTCTAGACTAAAGACACCTCGTATTTGTGCTGTGCGAGCCGACGCGTAACAGCGGATGAACGGATCCTGGTAGTTGAGTTACCTGTATTGGCGGCAACACACTACTTTGGCTGCTTAAGACGGGAGGTCATGGCTAACCCATTATGATCAATCGGCTGTGTCGTTGGATCAGATCTCCGCGCCGACTGGGTGAACATCTGTAGAGTACTGGCAACTGACTGACTAGCTGAAGATAGGCCGTTCTCGAATGACCTACTCCAAAGCGAAATCAGGCCTGTCTTCTGCTACACTTCTGCTCCAGTAACTCTGGCGTCTGGACAGACGTCCCCTTGTTGGGCTCGTGGTGGATGGGAAGCTAGAGGGAGGGGCTGCCCTGCAGGCACTTGGTGCGGCTCAAAACTTATTGTCATAGACTAGGGCCCAATGTTCACCTAACCCGCTAAGGGATAAAGGTTTAATAAATCACGTAATTTAACAAAAGTTCAGACCTCGATTCAATAACGCCAGGTAAATTGATCATAACTCATACCCAACATTCTAATCTGCTTTGGATTAACTTTACCGAGAAAAATAATGAGATTCTACTACATTTTCCGGTTCGGAATGCATTAAATGTACTCACATCTAAATCGCATCTGGAAAACTATGAAGAAAATCTCCATTATTATCAGTTTGCTATTAACGGAACTCGGAGTTTTCTGAAAGTAATCTCCGAAAAGCATTAAAGCTCAATCTCTGCGATATCCCAGAAATGCTTTGATGTGGTTAAGTTTGTAAATGTATGCAGCCAAAGGTCGACGCGATCAACCTCTCTCGACCTGATATTCGAAGTTCTCATCTCTCTGGGTCATTAAGTGTGATTGCTTAACGTAACGCCAACGACGTTGATACGATTTTTAAATCAACGCAGTATACATATTTTAGTGCGATCGCATATAAAACATGTTTGTGTTTGGAGAATGTCTTTTATTACACATAAAAATATAAAAATTTAAATTCAGCTTTTTTGTACGCATTCGGAAAGCCTGTTTCCACACGCTGTTTGCCGATGCAATCGCAGCGATTTTGAAATATTTATATTTTTCCTTTGTTGCCGGATATTGTTTTAAAATCATAAATTTCTAAACCAACAGTCAAAGATATTACAAGTAGAGAATGTATTGATTTATGGTTTTAGTACACAAACGTATGACATAGAGAGAAATTCAATTGAAATATACCTGTACTTTGTAGCAGCACCTGTACTTCAGTATCTTGATATTGACCTAGGGGTACAACAAATTGGAAGGGTTTTAAATTCTGCCAACCACGAGCATTTACGAATAATTAATGAATGCACTAACCTAAGACAAAATGTAGATCATTTTCTTCTTCAACTGTGATGTGGTAATTAAGTAAACGCTTTTGGACATAACTCATTCTCACGCAAAATGGTCGTAAATCGTAGAATGTATTTGAAACGTTGACATTGCAGAAACCTTGTTAAAGCTTTTTTTTATTAAAAAAATCTTGGAAAAGTTTAGATTACTTCTAAATGACAGAAAATGCAGCCTAGATCAGTAGTGCAATTTAATGTTTGATTCAAGTTCTGAAATACGTTAGTTTACGAAATACAACGAAAATTAGGGGCGTGTAGAGCAATTTTATACATTTGCATTGCATCCTTCAGATTCATACTTGCTATTTATTAACTGTTTTAATAAAGTTTAGTCAATTTGCTTATATATTACAGTCTCAAAATTTATTTAATTATAATCCTAGCTTTATATTGTAACAGGCAAATTGTTGTCAAACTTGCGAAAGTTATTGTACACCAAAATAATGTTAATTTAAATTGTGTTCCATGTTTAACAGAAGTTGATGAGGGTTCACGATATTGATAAGTTGCTTCAAGGGAGTAAAACGAGGAAGTAATTTATTACGTAATGCTTTCAACTACATTCTTGGTTTTATATCCATGGCATTTTCAGTCCATCATTTCCGCTTTGCATGATATTAATCTCGCGCAGAAGGTTTTGTTACATATTTAATAATTTGCATTTCTTAGTAACGACCCTTATACAGAATTCGTTCATTTTCTCTCACACGAAAATATTGAGCTCTTGTATATGGGTTGGCAGGCCTCCAAATGTCCAAAATACTTCTCTATTTAGGAAAATACAGGAATATTATTCAATGCTGTGCTAACATGGTTTAATTTTATTCGACCTGCCTCTTGCAGTTTTACCTTACGTATATTAGAGTCTAACTCTGCTAATTACATTGTTTAGTTGGGAAAAATTTTTAATGTACTGGGTAAAAAGCCTAGATCCACTTTCCTATGCTACGTTTTTGTGCATTTCTAAGAAATAACGGAGGAAGTAAGCGAATAACGATACAAGAATTTCAACACACACAAATGTATAGAAGAGCCAAAGGGTTTAGTTAAGTTAACTTTTTAGCATAGTAATATACAGGGGTGGTTCGACTAAGCCCTTGGTTCGCTGACTGAAAACAGTGCTTCATTTCTGACTTGAACACCATAATCATCACACATAATTTAACTCAAGTCGGGTTTTTAATTATTAAGAAAATGTGAAAGTTCGATAAACCAAGTCTGAACATGGGGGAAGGCTGCATTTGGGTAAAGGACGATTACTGCCCGTTTGAAGGGGCGATAGATAATTAGTCCTTTCGTGGCATTTGATGAGAACTACACACATTCTGGCAATTATTAAACCATCACATTAATTATAACCGATTAAAAGTTGCCAGCGAGGGACTAATTCATTAAAATGAGTTAAATGTCGTATAATTAGGTTTAGTCCCCAATCGATGTACAATGTACATATAAAAGCACCACGTGAAGAATTAAGGAAGAAGCTGTTCGTTTTTATGTACATCCAACTGCGAAAATTTAATCTTCGCATAAGAAAGTTCTGTGCGATTAAGCATAATTCTTAAAATCCGGAAATTCTACGACAAGTTAGTTTAAAACTTGGAGCTTTTATACAAATTCTCAACCAAATTTAGATGTTCAAGTCCCATTTTAATTTAATATTCTAATTCACAGTGCGCAAACATAGTTATATTGATTAAATTCGTGCAAAATGTTTGTAGTCGCAAGCCATAAGTGCATTTCCAATTTAGTTTAGTCGCAGAAAATTTGTTTGAGTTACGAAGGTTTGAGGTAGTGTTTGCGAACCGTAATGACACAAATTGTAAGCATAAGAGGGATTTATGAATGCATGTACGTCGTGTTGAACTGCGGTAAATGAAGTAACATCGTAATATATATTTATCCGTTGGATAAATAAATAAGTACTTATTAAGGATACAAGATAAACAAATGGTTCTAAAAGGAAACCTACCTACTGAAGCTGTGAGCCTATTCAACCATTATGTCAGACTGTTGCCATTATTAAACACAATACAGCATACATCTATCATTCCCCTGTTTTTCATTTTAAGAACACAATGTCCTCCGCCCTTTCAAACATGAGATTGATGTGTCATTGTATAATGTTTAACAGTTCTAAATGGTTTGGGCATTTATGCTGTAATCTATGAAATTCCCAAAAATTACAAGCCCATGATTTTTATACTATCTTATGAAACAAACCAATTAAACGAACGGAAAAAATTCGGTGGTGGTCTCCGAACAAAAGCACTACCGTCGATCCCGTGTTGACTTCCTGAACCGACCTTTACATAATAGCTTCCTCTCAGTCAAAGACGTGTTTAGCAAAACCAAAAATGTGTATTAACGAATGCATCCTACCTACACGTGTAAAAAATGGACCAGGTGTTCAGTTCAGGAGGTACCCTGAATACGGGGGTGTATAGAGCTTCCTGAGTAGGTATCTCCTGCCATCGGTTACAAAGCAACACAGACCGGAGCCGAATGTGGTATTTCAACAAGACGAGGCCCCAAGTCACACCTAGAAGTCCATAACTTCCATAGATTTCACACCTTTGGAGCATGTATCCCAAAATTGGTTATATACAAGTGAAATGCTGTAAGCGTCCGGTTTCCCCCTTCAGATTACATTATTTACCAAATCTGAGTTTAAACAAGAATGTTGACATTTGATTGGCTGCCTACTGCAATATAAAGCCAATCAAATGTGTTAATACCGGATTAAACAATAATCCTGGATTATTTTTTTGTGTAACTAGCCGTTAGTGCGGTAAATTTCAAATATTATATTCTGGGGATTAACTGGATGTTCTGTAAATAACCCTCTTATTAATTGGAGGTATGTAGAATTTTGTATTTTTTTAGTTTCAAGTTATAATTTCAAATCCACGATTACTTACAAGTTTAATTATCCTTGCTTCCTGTTCATTGCACTTTGAACCTTTCGGAATTTTTATTAAATGTATACGTATAAACTATGTCTACTTAAAAAAAACAAGTTGAAGCACGAAATAGATGGTTATGTGTTGTTTACACGCGACAAACAAAACTGGCTTATATATTCTTTCCTTCTTCAACAATTTAATAATTAAAAATTAAATCCCTAACATTCCAGAAACCCGTTTAAAAACTCTTCTCGAATTTTTGACCCCGTTTCTAATCGCTCACTTTTCTGCAGACCGAGAGAAATTTTATTACGTATAGAGTTGGTTACGTATAATCACCTATTCCATGCATTGGCATAGTCTTTTCTCGGGTTTCTTCGTTTCTTTTCCGTCGCTTTAGATTGAATTGCTGCAAGAGTTGGAACAGAGGTAGGTAATAATTACATTTTTGGAGATTTATTACCATTTAGTAGTGATGTGTAGTGGATCACGTTTGAAATGCGGATCTTTCGAGACACGATTAACTGTTAATAATTCGTGAATTTTCCGGAATTGTATTAATTTAATATAATTTATTATGATATTTCGTTGCGGGAAGTTGCAACTATTTTATTTTATCGCTTTCCTTTAATAGCTAGTTCTCAGTTTCATACGAGGAAAGTCCAACAATTTAAGGAACCTGAGTGGCGCTCAATTATATGTTAAATTGTGGCGAAGCGTATGAAGATTTTATATGCCCGACCGAATTAATGACTGTGAAGTATCTGATGACGTTTTAAGTATTAACGTCCCTGAGCTAGCTGGCCGTTTATGCGGCGGGTTTTTGGAAACAGCTTAAGGTCTGTTCCCCTCACATTTAGGAGAGTAGTCCTTTTATCTCAAATTTTTAAAAATGCTTTTGCTAATTACGCAATAGCGCAAAATTGCCCCCCATTTCCTACTTATATTGATTCTTTGAAATTTAATTACATACAATACTGCGCAACTATCGCTAGACCTATTGTGAAACATCTCTATAGAGACCTGAAATTCAAACGCAACATTTTTATAAAATAAAATGGTAAGAAGAAAGGGACCACTTACAACTTTACTATTAAGGTGATCAAGGGATGTAGTCTTGTCGACCACTCAACAAGTGAAGTGCCGTACTAAAACTGGGGGCGGCAACCCATAAAATGTTTGACCAAAGGAACATAATCAACAAATTAAAAAAAAAAACCACTTCATATCGCACCTTAAATCTCCCATGTACACTTTTGCTACGAGGAAGTCCTTAAATAGTTAAGTTGATAGTAAAGGTGATAACGTAGATCAGAATCAGTATACAATTCCTTCCTAAGCATCCTTGTCAAATATCTTTATTTTCATACTGTATTTTCTAGCTAGAATTACTATGCCATCCGCGTATCTTAGCATATGCATTGTATCGCCCTGCACTTTGACTTCTAAGCTAAAATCCTGCTTTACTCTATTTCCTCGCCTCCTCGAACTCTACGTTAATCACCTCTCTTTGTTCGTTTTATAGGTAGTAAATTACCCTCTTTATTATTCGTATATTGCCTCGCATTCCTCCTCGGGACACTGTCCTTTTGCTACCCTACATTTCCTATCTACCTTGTTTTTTAATTCTTAATATTTATCCCTACCACGCTGACTTGATGTGTTCTTATATTTTCTACTTTCGGTCTAAAATTTCCTCTGTGACCCATTATTTTCCGGCTATCCTTGTTTCTACTCCTAATACATCTCCAGCTACCTTTCTTAGTTCGATCTAATCTTTTACTAAACCTCCCCCACTTAGTCGTTTCTTTTGTTGCTTTCGACCTTAAATCATTCAAGCAGTTCTGGCACTTTTAGCTTATCTAAATCTACCCTGCATTCTTTCTAGGTTTGGTCAACTTTTTTAACCTATTCATCACAACTAAATTGTGGTCACTATCTATGTCCGTACCTGGGTTGCTTTTGCTCTTAATTACCTGGTTTCTAAATCTCTCTTTCACTAAAATATAGTATACTTGATATCTACTCATATCGCCCGGAATTGTTCACAAATACCTCCTTCCCCTATGGTTGTGAAACCATGTGTTATTCGTAGTTATAGTTAATCCTGCATGCTTAGCGTAAAATTGTATTAACCGGTCCCCCCTCTCATTTTTGTTTTCTAAACCGTACGGTCCCACCCAGGCCTCTTCCTTATCTTTTCCTACTACCGCGTTCCAGTTTCCTCTGATAATTAAATTCTCTTGGCTCGTATAATTCCTTTTAACGCGCTTTATATTTCTCCGTATACCTGCTCTATCTCTTCATATTCGTGCCCAGTTGGCATATAAACCTGAATCGCAATCATGTCGTAGGGGTTGTTTTCTATTCTAACTACAATGATCCTATCACTTACTATCCTGCAGTTTTTAATATCTCCTGTCTAATTTCTTGTTTAGCGCAAACGCCATTTTCATTGTAAAGGTGTGGAAGCTGTGGTTCGTGGGGGAAGATTCGGTGGTAGGCTTTGATATACGGATAGTGATAGTTGTAGTTTGCGTGATTATTTTATCAGAACGGCTGATTACGCTATGGTTGGTTTGCGTTTTATATAATTTATAGGGGCCATTAGCAGTAAAAAATGCAAAATTATTGTTTTTGTTTAATTTGATAAGACATTGTAAGATGTGGTGCAGGTGTTTCATTGTGTAGAATTTTTTTATTTCTTATCAATAGACGTGGATAAGCCCATAACTGATACCATTTAGTTTATGCGATAAAATAAATGGTTTATTAAAGTACGACAAAACTTTACACGCTTTAAAAGAAGTGGAAGTTGGCGAGCAGAATTAGTGGACGCTCCGTTACGCACGAAGACGTTGAGTTTGAATGCATAGTTTTTGAAATGTACGTCGTCGTAGTATTGTAAAGTTTTGCTTCAGTCAAATTCGTTGTTATAAAATTGAAGGTCGCCCTACGTGATTTTTTTTGGAATGAAGTGCGCTGAATATTATCATCAGCACCAGTAATTAAGAAGATGGCGTCTGAACTCAACAAAAAGAAGTTCGCATACCGCGAACATCATACCATAGTCGAAAAGCGGTTTTTGTTTGATTGTCGTCCGTGCTTTTTGATTAACTCTAAATTTGTTGTGGGAAGATTTAATTTAGGTAGTCCGAGTGAAAGTTTAATTTTAGATTCAAGGAGTTTGTAATTGTTTCTTAGATTATGTCACGTGTGTTTACGAAGTCAGTAAATGTAGAATCTCGTGTAATTTGAGCAAGCCGTTTAAAAAGTAATGTGAATATTAGATTTTATTTGTAAATCTAGCGTTTGTGGCCTATTGAAGTCCTTTTTAGTGACAAAGAGCGGGGTTAAAACCTCCTTTTTTAGTTCTGCCTAAAATTTCAGTATTTTGTGTGTGAGGCATGAGAGTAATTTGTTTTACCACGCGGTTAGCTATTTTATATCTATTTTTGAAAATGCGCAACACAAGTTTGCAGGATCTCAAGTCCAGACTTTACTAACTTCATAAGCTGTTAAGTCTTGGCTGATGATTAAAGATTCTATTATTAATCTGATTCTAGGGGTTCGTTTATTGCGATCGATTGCTCTGACGGAAAATATTTGTTGCGATAAGGTACCTCGGAACTCGGAAGTTAATTAACAGTAGCGCCTTCACCGATCCGCATAATATAAATCTTAGATTTGGAGAAAACTGAATCAACAAACGGGGGGAAATAATTTAGGACGGAGAATTACACATCTATATAGCAAAGAAGACTAAAAACTGTGGCGAAAATTGCTATCATCCCATTCACAAATATTAGACGTGGCGAAATTGAAAAATTTTATTTGCACACAACGTTCCGCTTTTTTTTATTAAACAAATTAAAGATGTCAGTGTCGTAAAGAGTCGAAGTTCAAACAAATTTTTCAATTTAAAAGTATTGGAAGAGATCGCGGTATGCAAAGCGGTTTAATTGACTGCTCTAATTTATTCAGCTCACTGCGGAGATGTTCGTTCCGAATACCTTCAGAAATAATGTGACACGATGAAATAGATTCTATAGGATAACGACAATTACTGGAAGCTATACGATATAACTGTAAGTGTAAACAGAAATTTATGAACATGCGGTTTCAATGTGCAGAAACTTTAGAGGAATTATGTGCTTGTCGCAAGAAAGGTAATTCAGTGACTAACAACCACTAAAGGTAGGTATATATTAAATGGGTAACTTCTCACAAACGTTTTATGCAATTTAATTGAAACCGAAGCTGCGCAGATGCAATTCCGTGATTCCCTTAATGGGATCCCTAAGCAAGTAAGAGGCGAAAGTTTCCAGGTATATTACCTATTTAACAAAGAACCTCAATCCATTGGCCCCCAATTTCATTATTCCTACGACTTTATTTTCCAAGGAGCCATTTGCATACTTTACTATTGAATTTGTTAGGAGAATGTATAAAACTCCCTTCCTCAAGGAGCATTGTAAATTACCAATTTAAATTTAACTTTGTTTAGAAAAAGCTTTTAGTGTATAACTTTGCCCGATTAAAATTCATAATCGATGCAATGCGTCCATAAAAATTGGGTTGCGTTAAGGAAATACGAGTATTGGGCATTTTGTGAAATATTTACCTATACACGGTAGATTCAAATCATCGCGTCGGCGATATCGCTAAAAAGGGCGCCGTAATCGTATTTTACCGATAACCGCACATACTGCAGTTAATGTGGCTGCAGTATAAATACTAGCATAGGTTTTTATTTGAACCGATTTCATTGCGCATATAAAAAGCTCCGAAGACTGAAAATTAGTGCGCTCCGTTCCTTTTAACAAGGTGTTACTGTTAATGTGTTAAGCTGCCTCGTGTTTTAGCAGTTTGCGTCTAAAATGCATTGCTGCGGCAAATAAAGATGTGGTTAGCGTAATTGCATTTCGTTGCATTTAATATAGGTACTATACAGGAAAGCCCTTAAATTGTAATGCCGTTTCCAGCATTAAGGTGCTATTTCGAGTGCTTATATAAACCGGGAAACACTGTAAGATAAATATCTTTCAAAGTAATTATTTACTTATACCTTTAAAGCAGATCGAATAAGTACGAATGGTAATTCATTGCAGCGTTGTTTCTCCATTATTAGGAAGATGGTTTTTTTACTAAACGATCACTAGGCGTAAGTGTAACGTAAATGGCAGTACAAGGATGTGATACATTTGAACTAACTAACTGAATAAACTTATTTAGATATGCAAAACTGACTTCTACTGAACCGAACATGATGTATTCGTTTATTCCTTTATACTTGATTATCTTTTTACTAATTTACTGTGTGTCATAAGTATACCTATGGAATTACACGAGACTCTTTTTAGCGCATTTCCACAAAAATAAAAATAAAATGCGCTATTGTGGCCACTTTGTCCGTCCGTCCGTCCATCCGCTAACTTTGCGACGCTACTAGTTTTTTATCTTAAGAGCTATTGTTCTACTTTTTTCGCTATTTGGTTCGTTATGGTGTCGAGTCTTGTACCAAGGAAGGAATTTTTTCTGTACCGCTTACAAAAAAAGTTATTGTAAAAAAAACAAAAAACCGTTTTTTACATGTTCCATAATTTTACACTTTTGCCGTTTATTAACGATCCTAGAAATCGTTTATAATTTTGCATTGCTATCTGTCGCCTGCCGGTTGGTCTCTCCGTCTGTTCCTTTGTCTGTCTGTCCATCTATCTGTCCGTGTGAACGATAACATTGTTTAGAAATGTTCGATCGCTTTTACATCTCCGTTAGTTATGAACTGAATTGCATGAAATTCAATATGGGCATAGCTTTAACCATATAATACGCAATGCCAAAAGTTGAATCGAATCGATTCAAAATTCACAGTGCCCTTTTCGCATCTCGACCATTTATAAACCGAATTGCAAACTTTTTTACTTATAAAAGTATTTGAATGAAATTTGATACATAGGCACTTGGAATAAAGGAAAATCAAACGCCAATTTCAAAATTTGGTTTTGCGCATGCGCAGTGCCAACTTTTTTATTTATGGAAGAATTTAAACGAAATTTGATACATAAGCACTTGGAATAAAGGAAAATCAAACGCCAATTTCAAAATTTGGTTTTGCGCATGCGCAGTGCCAACTTTTTTATTTATGGAAGAATTTAAACGACTTGGAATAAAGGAAATTCAAACGCCAATTTCAAAATTTGGTTTTGCGCATGCGCAGTGCCAACTTTTTTATTTATGGAAGAATTTAAACGAAATTTGATACATAGGCACTTGGATAAAGGAAAATCAAACGCCAGTTTCAAAATTTGGCTTTGCGCATGCGCAGTGCCAACTTTTTTATTTATGGAAGAATTTAAATGAAATGTGATACATAGGCACTTGGAATAAAGGAAAATCTAGCGCTAGTTTCAAAATTTTATTTTGCGAATGCGCAGTGCCAACTTTTTTATCTATGGAACTATTTAAGTGAAATTTGATACTTAGGCGCTTGGAACAAAGGAAAATCTAACATTAGTTTTAAAATTTAGGTTTGCGCATGCGCAGTTCCAACTTTCTTATTTAGAAAAGCATTGAAATGAAATTCTTCTCATAAACTGAAATTGAAGTAGCACGTCAAAATGGATTGCCCATGTGCAACGCTATCTTTCATATTTGTGGCCGGATTTTTACGATTTTAACAGAAGTTGCATCTTACAAATGGGAAATGAATGCAAGTGGAAATGCGCTTTATGTAAATCGTTTACGATTACTTTTTAACTTGTTTTTACTGGATTCGTAAACAAACGAGACAAAATTTAAAAGCAATTACACAGACCTTAAATAAAACATTAAACCCTCTGTTTTGATCATGTGGTCCCTAATGGATGTGGAAATCGATGGGAAAAGGCTTTTTTCGTGAATAGCATCACGCAAAGATGTAATTAATGTTTTTTGCACCTAACAACGTGTAGTACATAAGATAAGATAAATAGAGTAATTACATTTCATTGTCATTTCATGGTAAGTTCCTGGAACATATGTGAGATTGCTATTTATATAGGCTGAGTGGTTTTGAGCATATAGTAACTTTGGTAATGACTCTGCATATTTGACATCCCTCTGGCATACATATACGTAGGACTTAAAACAAAAGACGAGCACAATTCAACGGCTTACATTATAACATCGTTAAATAAGTAAATGCCCACCAGTCGAGAAAGAGATTAATGAAGTTTAGTTTGGTAACGCGCGGCTTATAAACAAAACAATGTATCGCGCAACAGTTAAAATAGACCAACTTCGAAGAAAACAAACTAAACAACATTAATTGCTGTCAAAACTTCAATGCAACTATACGAACCCTAGCGTATTCATGTCTGCGATTGGATCAGTTTGGAAAACTTTCCTAGAAGAGCAATTAGAGGCGTAATGGAACCCTAATATTATACTCGATCTCGACTGGTTAAAATGCCTTATACTTACTTGTCGAAATTTATTACGCTAACAACCACATGCTTTTGAGAAGTAACCCTCAATAATTAATCGGAACGTACAGATTTCCAATACCTACCGTGAAAACTTATAATTCCCAAGTGAAAGTGTGAAAGTTTAAAATTGAGGTTAAATTTTAATGATGCGGGGTTATCTACATTCATTAAGCCTTTTTGAAATGCTCTTGCAATAATTCTATCAATACAAAAAGTGGCGGCCAATACGAGCTTCATTTTTATTCTTGGAGTGATACCAACTACAATATCTTTCAATTTTATTAAAGGTAATCCAATCCGTATTCATATCTCATCTCTTTCCATGCATGGCTCTTCCAAAACTTCCGTTAATCTTGCACCACATATTAAAATTCTAAGGGCCACGTGCAGAAAAGCTTACCCGCTTGTTAAACCCATTCAAAGCAGAAGAAAACTGATAACGTATACGTACAACAATACTAAAAATGACTGCCATCTCCCTGCTATTTATTTGTGTGGTACAGTGATGTTCTGTTCTGTCCATTGGATTCGATTGTGCACATTTATGAGCGAATTCCACAACTGAATTACACTGAAGCTACATGTTCACACAACTAATTTATCGCTTATTATTGTAAATAAGGGAATGGTAACAATTCCATAGGAAATTAGAGTATTGCGGATAACAGCGGAATTTCCAAATGGAAATCGAACCTGTGTGCCATCGCGCTGTTACTATTAGATCTGATAAACGCAATTTGCATTTACTGTTATCTCTATATCACCCTACGCAGATTTTAACGTTCTTGGCGTTAAAACTATCCACCTGCAATTGAATAAAACACTTAATTATATCCCTTTAAAGCCTTTTCCTGCATATTAGCATTAAGCATATACATGCTAAGCCCTTATACGGGGATTACAGTGTAGTTGACTGTAATCGTTTTAAATTACTTTAAGTGAAATAATCAACAGCGTAATCGCTATTACAAATTTGCTTTATTTCGCGGGACTTTCTTATCGGTATTTGTGAGTGCAGGCGTGCTAGGTAAATGTTCAAAATGGTGTCAGTGACATAAAAAACGCAACTTCACTAAGTTGATACTTAGGGCATGACTTGCGAAATGAATTATTGTTTGTAGATACGAGAAAGCGTCACTTCAGGTATGCCAAAAATGGCCATAGTAAACATTTACGATAATTGGTACAAGGTAAATCACTACCTTTCCCAAAGTTTCGCGTCTCTGTGATACGATCTCCCTTATGTCAAAGATAATTAATTAATTTCTTTCGTGTAATTGCTTCGAAAAAACTTTAGCGCGATGTCGAAGAAGGCTCGCCATTGGCTTAATTTATTTCTTCGGGATCCATCCAATGGACCAAGTTGGCTTAAGACTGCACCGCACGCTTTGCGATAACGACCGGTTTAACGAATGCTGCTTTCACACTATTTACACTCATATTTATAGGTATCGCTCTTGTAATCACTAAATACAGCACCCAATAACAACGCGGTAGTTGTTCATTAATACATAGCCATAGGTATAATACAGCTGACATATCATCGCAGCGAAGTGTTTCCAGCGAGTTTATGGAACTGGCGTAGAAAGTGCACTCTCTGCGTGTTTTAGACAAAGACGGCTAGGTTTTACATGTGTATCGTTTTTCTTATGCATGTGACCCAGAGGTTAATCAATGGGGTTGTGTTCGATCGGTAGACTCCATTGTTTTCCTAGTGGATCCTTGTCTTTGGTAATTACAAAGAAACCACGATTTTTGTTATTGCAATTATGATCTGGGGGGTTCTTTCATGGACTGTACTGGTCGCTCCAAAACTGTTTATATCTGGACCACACAGTGATCGCCTCGATAGATGCAACTTATAACTGTTGGGAGAGTTGGCGCTGCATTACCTCAAACCCGCCGCATAAACGGCTAACTCGTTCAGGGTTGGAATACAAAATCAGAGCTTGAGATCTTTCACAGCGGTAGTTCGTTCTGTGTATATGATCTTCTAAACTTTGTTGCACTTACCAATTGGCAAAAATAAAAATTGTTGCCATAATTGGATAGCTTAACACACAAATAGAAAATACTCGCTACATAAGCGATACAACAGGTGATTCGATAAGCAAATCGATCCTGATTCGACACCGATCATTCATAATCGTGCAAACGTAATGGAAGCAACTAATCTCGTACACACTGGAGCGATCGCGATACTACACCGATAATTATCGGAGTCGCGTCGGGGTGAGAGACATAGCTGCCGGGTCGCTTTGAGCGCAGTATCGTTCGACAAGTCCGATTAATCATGTCGGGTCAGCAAGAAGACTTGCAATCCTCTATTTCCTTCGTGAAATTGGTGGAGCAGAACGCGTGCTTATGGAATTATACATTGAAAAGTTATAGCAGGACTGATTTGACAGGTGTTGCGTGGAAACAAATAGCTGAAAAACTTAAAGCACCTTACGGGGGGATATGTTTTTCATGGATGAATCCAATACAATTGGGCAGATTCCATAGTTCGAAGTAGCGCTCTGAGGAACTCATGACGACTGATGAAAACAACTGCTCAGTTGCGTATCCTAGAGGCTATCGTATCGCTCCAGTGTGCACTGGAGTGTTGCGAGGATAAAAGTTGCATCGGGCGATAAAAGATTGCTCATGTTGCATCGCTTATCGTATCGCTCCAGTGGGAACCGCGCCTTAGACGTGCCCGGAGCTTGAAATTGAAGAAATCAAAGGTAACGCCTCCTCTGTGATGACATACATTTACATACCTCTTAAATAAGAGGGTTAATTGTAGATAAAGAAACAATGTTATTGTTTATTGCAAATGGTAGTACTTACGATAAGAGAGGCAGAACGCAATGTACACTTCTCAATCGGAGTAATAGGTGAAATCCGTCCAATTAATTACTTCGGAATCCCCAAATTATGAATTCAATCGCCAGAGATCAGTATTTATGGATGATGGTAACTAAAATTCTATGCGTTCTAACTCACGCTTTCAGCTGTTTGTTTTAAACGAACTGTAGTTTGTTACGGCGGATGAAGAAAAGAAAGCGGAAAATCGACATGCATTAATCAAAGCACTAGCTGTATGCGCGGAAAAATTGCGTTGTTAAATTCCAGCAATAGATGGAGCCATCTACTACATTGTTTTAAATGTTACGGGAACCTTTCAGCAAGTAATAAACCGTAAACAATAATAATGCATTGTAATGGAGAAAATAAATCGTTACAAACGCGAATCCACTGCGCTCTTCAACATGGACACTTTTATGAACTTCGGATTGCCTACACATGCTTGCTCATAATGTTCGGTCCGATATGAGTGACGGAGCTGACTTTCGATTGGCGCTATTTCTTGGGTATTGAGGAACTTTATTCCTGATAGAACCTTGCAATCGGCGGGAGAAAGAGTAAGAGCTGCTATGGTGAGCCACTGATGCAGTGCTACTAGCACTAGTCGGGACCTGTTCAGCCGGAATATATTTGCTACGTCATAGATCTGTTATGTATGCGCAATTTTGCTGAATGAATACTTTTACTATAAAAGAAAAAATCGGGAACCTTCATTCTGGATGCGCTAACGTATAACTATGCTAAATATTCTCTGTCCATATGAATTATAGATTTTGCGCAAACTTTGTAGTTTGTGCAAAAAACTATAATTTCTACTGCTACGATGAAATGTATAACTTTAGTTATCTCGTGAAGGTATAAAAGTGATGGGTTAATTAAAGAGAGATCAAATGCAAACACAAAAATATCCCTTTATTAAACAACTGCAGACTTAATGTTCATAAAACTGCAAGCGCAGAATTGGATTCTTTTCTAAGCAAGTCAGAGCAGTCTGATTAAAAATCCATTTGGCGCAAACCCACTGTAAACAAATTTTTCTTTTACAATTGATACGGATTTACCACCCTTGGTCTTTGAATTACTTTTTGTTGTCAACGTTTCCCTTAAGCCCTTCGGAATTGCAGTGAAGCACAAAAACAACTTTACATCTGAGCTCTCTGTTTGGACAATTTCGCGCGTCTTTTTTTTCTTTAAAACTCGCGTAGAATTCTGTCAGGTTTATTTCGCTCTCCAGACAGCCAAGTTAATGAAATCTGGGGAAAAAACGACGAGTTTATCACCATTATTATGGAAATGGTATCATTTTTTCTGTAGAGAAATAGCGGTATAAATCGCCGTTCCATTATTAGTAATGCAGATCCGAATTGATTAGTGAACCTGCGCCGGCAATTCCGGTTGGCGTTTATTTCATTTTTCACGTCAAAGTGTCACGGTGAAATTCGCGAAATTTTAATTACATCATTAGTTTGCCTCCTCGCTCTAATTTGGTGAATCAAAATCAACTTACGTCTTGTTCAGGAACGATTTTATGCGGCGTCAGCAATAACCGATAAAAACACTTCATTTTCACTATTAAAAAATGAACAGAGGCAGCAATTTTAAAGCTCGTGAAGTATATTCAACTACCACCCCTAATCTTTATAAAAGAAGACGCCATGTAATAGCTTTTTATCTTATTTTTGCAGAGCTCGTAAATGAAAAGCAATATGAAAACCCTGATGTGCGGGGGAGTCGGATGTGTCTGCACTGCGACAGGCAGTTAGTGGCAATAATCGCTTGGATAAAGAGCGACATCATAAATCACCACGCCGGTGGGTTATGCATATATCAGTCTTGTCACACTTATCTAAGTTTTGGGGCTCATCCATTGCCACCGTACTACAAGATAGCTTTGGTTCACACAATAAAGATGCAAGCTTCGTCATTTTGCTATTTATTACACCTTGGTTTTCTATTTAAAACTATCCATTAATATTCAAAATTAATCATGGATATACTTCGTTCTCCTCCATATTCGAAAGATAATATTGCTTAAAAAAAATTGTTGCACTTTCACTCGGAAAATGAGGGCAAATCTTGGTAATACTATTTATTCAACGATGTAATGGATGATCCGTTTCGTATAGAATTCGTAGACTTCCTTGGATTTTCGATTAATTTATATAATTGCGTGTCTTCTTAAAAATATGTGCTAAAAGGCAAAGTTGAGTTCATTTAGACTTATGATAAAAGCTTAATTTTGATTTTTTAACTTAGACATTGGATAATGGATATTGTTGTAGCTTTTAATTTCACTTGGGAAAATATTACACGCAAGAAGCTTAACCTGCCGTCACCATTAACTTAAATTTAAAAAAAAAATCATCACGAAAATACGTTTATTAACTCTCCGTCATATAACAAATTTATTTTATTCTTACAGCGCCAATTTATTCCCTGAATAACAATAACAAAAAGAAACCTGGGGTTTCCTTTGGGTTCGCACAAATAAACAAAATTTTCTACCAATTAGATACACGTTCACGTCGAGTCAAAGCCTCTATATTGAAATTACATTCGCATTAAATAAAAATAACATGCAAACCTGTAAGTTTGAAAGATTTTTTTTATCTTCTTTTACGTCTTATAGGTGAATTTCGTTTTATTAATCAACAGCCAATACGTCTGTGTCTGTGATTATACGACTGTAACTGTGACTGTAATATAAATTTCGTGCGTTTTGCATTGTTGAATAACTTAAAGGTGGTGCAACATATACGAGTATACGACACCTAAAGGCGGGTCCACATCGATAAATCTTTGCGTTGTGCGTTGAATTTAACACAAATTTTCCCGCACGCGCAGAAATTCTTGTCAAAGATAGGAGCAAGCAATATGAAAAAGAGGTGAAAAGAAGCACTGAAAATACTACATATACCTGGTGATAGGAAGATAAGTATGGGAGAAAAAGAATCAGTGGTTTGACACTGAATGCGAAACAATGTTAGAGAACCAAAAAGACGCGAAACTTGAATGGCCAAGAACAGGAAAGGACAAGGACCATATAGGGTGTCAAGAAACCAAGAAAATACGTCAAAGACCCAGACCGAGGAGTATTTAAAATACTTCAAAAGCCTCCTACAAACGGAAAGCGCTGGCATGGAAGAGATGGAGGGCAAAAAAAACAAGTAGAACGAACGGTCGGGATAAATGCAACCAACGGAGGGGGAGTTCGAGGAAGTGATTGGCAATTTAAAGGTAAACAAGGCAGGAGGAACGGAAAATCTCGTAAACTAAATGATCAAATACGGGGGAAGAACGTCCAACGAATGGAGAAGGGAGTATTAGTGCCATTACTGAAGAAATGCCATTCAAGGGTGGGTACGAATTACAGAAGAATTAGTTTCCCAACACAGTACAAAATCATGACCACATGACATGACAAACGAGCAGAGACCCCTCACTGAATACCAAAAAGAAGGTAGATATAGGAAACTTCAAGTACTTATATTAACAATAAAAATGAATGAACCCAAGAGATAGATCAACGAACACAAGCAGGGTATAGAGTTTACTGCCACAAATACAAAAGCATAAATGAAAGACTAATGTATAAGCAAGGATATACAAAGTAGCAATCAGACCAGGCGAGGCATACGGAATAGAGGCGATGACATTAACAGCTTAGGAACAGGAAAAATTAATAATTTTTGAGAAAGGAAAATAGCAAAAATTTTTGGAGAGAAGAAAATTGTAGAAGGAATATTTCAAATATTAGTGAAGAACAATACTGAGTGGGGAAGACATAGTAAAAACGATAACGGTACAAACAATGCACTGGCATGAGCATTTAAGAAGAATGGAGAACGATGGCTTGGAGGCCCAACGCAGCAAGATCGAAGGGAAGACCAAAGTGTCGGTGGGAGGATCAAGTGATTAAGGGCATAGCAATTCTGGGAACTACAAACTGGAGGGAGAAGATACTGAACCGGAAAACTTGGAGGAAGATAACAGAAGAAGCCAAGACAAGCAACAAGTTAGACTGGGAGAAGTAAAGAACGTGAAGTTTTCCGAGCTCAAATGAGCAGCTGCAATCCCAAATGGGATGTATAGCCAATTATATATAATTCTTGTTGATGAATGGCTCCATATTGAATTAGTGTGTGGTGTAATGGTTAACATCACTTTACCATACACGCCTATCATTCGTCACATAAATTATACAGATTCAAAATAATTTTTCAAAATAATATTCAGTAAAACATACCTTCACTACATTTTCCATGATTCGTTAGCCATCGCGACGTATCGCCTGATGATGGACGAGGAATAAAGTACGAAATCGATAGCGACTAACATTTTATAATAAACAAAATTAGTGTAATATTTTCGACAACCATTATACAGGGTGCCAATTTGAAAACTTACCACCCCCCATATCTTAGTAAATAAACGAGATATTTAAAAAAATCAAAATCCGTTTCGGTAATTCGGAGGGGGAATCACAATGAGATAGTTGGCGACGCATCCCCTCCAACCCCCTGCGCCCCAGCCACCCCAACTTTTAAATCTTAAATAGTGACCCCCATGTGTTGGAAAGCTCTGAAAAAATGCTTTCCAACCATACCAAATAGCATTACATTTAGGTTAGTAATTATCGTGCAAATCAAAAAATAAACATGGAAAAATCGTATTTAACTTGAACTTCCAAAGCCGACTCGACAGCAACTCATTTTTGATCGCCAGTTATAATCTATTCTCAAACTCTTGTCGAACCTTTCCTATGTTGGTTTGGTTTTGCAATATTTCAACATTCTTGAATTATTCTCTGTCTTAGTTCGTCTAATGTTCGCCGGTTGCGTTTTAAATACGACAGATTTCAAATGTATCATATTAGTTTATTTTTTGATTTGCACGATAATTACTAACCTAAATGTAATAATATTTGGTATGGTTGGAAAGCATTTTTTCAGAGCTTTCCAACGACATATCACACGTGGGGTGTCACTATTTAAGATTTAAAAGTTGGGGTGGCTGGGGCGCAGGGGGTTGGAGGGGGTGCGTCGCCAACTATGTCATTGTGATTCCCCTCCGAATTACCGAAACGGATTTTGATTTTTTTAAATATCTCGTTTATTTACTAAGATATGGGGGGTGGTAAGTTTTCAAATTGTCACCCTGTATATAATTCCTAGCACATCAATCAAAGAAAGTTCAATCTATAAAAAAAGAAAAATAATGCCCTCCTTGAATCAAAGCTACACAAACATCACTCCCGGCTTAAAGATAGAAAAGCGAACACCTTAAAGGTGATCTTGAGAATTGGCCCACGGAATATTCGCCCCATAGGTATTCTCTCCGCCAAGTTTTCAACAAACCGGAATTAGTGAAAGAAGTACCTACCATTTGGTGTCGAACGTAGATAAAGAAGATTATCCTTAGTTTACTGGCCACTAAAACTTTCAAGTTTACGGGCGTGGGGTGGAACGAACCCCAGATAGAAAAGACTAAACTTGGAAGGTACTCGAGCTCCCAGGCCAAAATATTGAAAGAAAAAAAACTTATGGACATTGAAAGTGACTGTGGGGTGCGATCCACCCCAGACCTGTAAATTAGGGTTAATGAGAAAAAGTGTTTTCCCGAGAAATTTTGGTGTAGTCGATTTTTGGTAAAAAAAGGAAGGTTATATATACCCTGCCTTTTTTTGAGCCCCGAAAAAAAAATTGTCTCAGATAGACCCGGAAAAAAATTTTTTTTATAGAATGTGGCCTGTAGAATCCGTAATTTCAAACAGTTCCAAGATTGGGCTACTAGTTCAAAAGTTACAGCCCTTTGAATTGTTTTTCGAAATTGGTTTCTAGTCTTTTGATTGAGAAGTCTGATCGAAAAAGTACGAATTGATTTGGAATCTACGCACCCAAATTAATAAAAAAAGTGTTTTCCCGAGAAATTTTGGTGTAGTCGATTTTTGGTAAAAAAAAAGGAAGGTTATACACTGCCTTTTTTTGAGCCGCGAAAAAAAATTGTCTCAGATCCACCCGGAAAAAAAATTGTATTATAGAATGTGGCCTGTAGAATCCATAATTTCAAACAGTTTCAAGATTGGGCTACTAGTTCAAAAGTTACAGCCCTTTGAATTTTTTTCCGAAATAGATTTCTAGTCTATAACTTTTGATTAAGAGGTCTGATCGAAAAAGTACGAATTGATTTGGATTCTACGCACCCAAATTAATAAGAAAAAGTGTTTTCCCGAGAAATTTTGGTGTAGTCGATTTTTGGTAAAAAAGGAAGGTCTATAACTTTTGATTAAGAGGTCTGATCGAAAAAGTACGAATTGATTTGGATTCTACGCACCCAAATTAATAAGAAAAAGTGTTTTCCCGAGAAATTTTGGTGTAGTCGATTTTTGGTAAAAAAGGAAGGTTCTACGCACCCAAATTAAGATCGCGAGTTTTCTTCTGATAGCGGACATCTGAATTGAGCACATAGCAGTTTCCTTAACATCGAGAAAGGATTGCCACAGTGGCCCATATTCTGGGCGTGAATTTTCCGGAAGCGAATTTACCCTAAAGTTTCCGATGAGCGATGCGGCAAACTTTTTTCAGGTCTCAATCTTCCGGTATATATTATCGTAAATTCAAATAACCCGAATACATTTCAATGAGACATTTTATCAAATGTTTTTCCGAAAAGATCTGCCGTAATTTCATAACAATCCTAAAAAAAGGAGCACAACCCCCTAATTCTATAAATAGAAAAGGAAATCAGTAATAGTGGCATTATTTCTTGTTTTTTTTTTCTCATACAAAATAGATCTCCTAAGGAATAACTAACTAATTACACCCTCATGTATTCGCGACTAAATTTTTTGGATTTATAGATATATCTACAACTCTTTTTAACATTATTTCACTTTACCACCCCTGTCCCATTAAACAAAAATTCACTTGTCTCCCAAAAAGAAAAATGAACTAAAACAGAATGTTCTTTGGCAGAGACTTGCTATAACTAGACTGCGCTTAACGTATCCAAGGTGTTGTCGGCACAGTATGCAACACACAATGCAAGTCTCTGGTTCTTTGGTTACAATCTAAAATTATAAGACTAGACAACTATGATTAAATTTTGGTTAATGGATAAATATTCGTGTTTTACATGTTGGTAGAAGGTAGAAGCAAACACGTAATGGAAACTGAATAATTTTGATTGTTGAGGTAATTATTTCCGAGCACAAGAAAACTCGAAATGCATACGTTGACTGAATTCGAAACGTGATTATAACAACTTTCCCTAATCCTTCGATTAGCTATTCCAATGTTCCTTTCCAACTCGCTTAGGTATCCAAATATTTATGTTTCCAAACTGTCTTCTAAGCAATTAGAAAGCATTATCCTCTATCTTGATTTCAATCAATTATTGCCACAACTTGCTTTCAATTTGGTTCACGTAGTGATAGAAACTTTTTAATCCCGCGGTTTACTCAATCAACTAATTCGAACCGTTGTTGTACCCAATTTTCTTGGTATTCATTACAAGTTAGTAAGTAATTATGAGGCTTGAATTGCTCGAAGCCAATATAAACTCTCATTATGGATATTGGTTCGTTACTGATTGGAAACTCGGCTAGTTCGAGATAGTTTCAAGATGAAAACTTCCTATAAGGACAAACACCGATAAATTTTACTAACATTTTATAGTTACTTGATTGTAGAAAATAATTTCTCTTTTGGCATTGGAGACTGACACTGTTGTGTGTTGATATTTACATATACAGCCTCCTGATGTTGGTCCAATAAAATACAGAAAGGTCTGCTATACAAATAGTGTATAAATAATCAGTGCCATCATCAGTTTTAAAAATTACAGGTGCGATTTAACTTATGAAAGATGCCTCAATTGTCATTAAACATTATAATTCAGTCTTCATTATCTTGCGTTTTAATTTTGTTTTTTGAATATTCACTCTGGTCGATTAATCACTTTCACGTCCATTTCTGTGTTTGAATTTTGTTTGTCTACTCTTGTAAAATTTTACTTATTAATTTTTCACTCAACGGTAGTATGGAGCAACACTACCAAAATCTCTTTATACGTAAGTCGTGTGTCTTCAACTTTAGTTTGATTTGTAGGTTATGCTAAATATTCTTGCAGTACCTGTGCTTTATTAGTTCGGTAATGTGTTTAATGATTTCTGTTTTTCGTCTGGCAGGATGAAATTTTCAGATTATGTGCAATTTATGTTTTGAACAGATTAGTAGATAGGCATATCATTTTATTCAGGTGATGACTAACGTAAAAAATGCCAACAATTGTTTTTCAAGGATCACAGAAATCTATTAAATATATGTTTGGTTTCTGTCTACATAAGCCTTAATGAGGGAAATTGGATTTTGATCACGGTCCACGCTCATCTGATTACTTTTTCAGTTTAGAAATTTCCTGCAGAAAATGTCTCCGGCATAATCGCAACAACCTTTTGTTTCCACTTGCAGGGCAAATTATTCGTTTTTTTTTTTTAAATTGAAGTAAATGTATTCATACCTTCCTCTAACGTAAGTACGAAACGGAATATGCAATTTATATACACGGTCGTACACAGTCTGTATAATACACATTAGTTCTGGCATTTTAACATTGTATGTAAATTTAGATGAGAATGCAAGGTATTTAGTGAGCACGGTGTAATATTTAACGTTTTACATATTCGAATAGGGAAACATTCCGACTTCGCCTCATACTGCTGCCTGCTTTTCATTCACTCATCTGAGACGGCAAGTTTCCATATATTTTTAAAATAGAAATTCAAGAACGGGGAAACTACGGCCTTTTCTTGATAAATTTCGTATGCACGTAACTAAATGGAGTAGCAAAAGTAAACAGCAGCACAGAGTTTTCGCTTTCGATCCCGAATCCCCGTTTAGAATGTGCGGTGAAGTCATTTGGAAGTTACACTAAAGTCAATTCAACCCACCCGCACTAGGTTGTTCCAGTCCAGTAGACACGCACTTTCCACAGTAGACCGCTCTACTAGATGGTAAGTTTGATCCGCCCCCGTCATTTGGTAGTGAAATTTTAAGGTTTTTTGCATTTTCTACTGAAAAATGTACTTTTTCCGAGAAGCTTAGGGATGCATATATCAGCGATATGAAAATGCGCTATGTTCTTGTTCGGCATTTCGCCACTGATAAAATGGCTAAAGGATCTGTTTTATGTAATATCGTATTGTATTACGTAAAGAATAATTTCATGTCGTATGAGCGGGCGCAGTATCGTATAGGTCAAGTAACCTCCGTTTCAGAATAGTGGAAGTATACAAGTATCCCTAAAAGTTGTCCTCTTGGGAAATGCAAATTAAGTGTTCTTTTTACTTTCGACGGGTGACCGTTTATTATGTTGTAAGGGTCTTTGTTTAGGGGTAGTAGTCTTTCTATATAAACCATACAATTTATAGTCTAACGTGGCACATAAGTATTTCACGCGAAGGCGAATGGAAATACTACTAGTATGTACAAAATAAAGCTCAATATGACCACACCGAGTTTTTGAATTCCTTCTTGCTTAAATATTTTTGGTGTTAATTTACTTTTACTTTTACTTTACTTTACTTTTAATTTTTGTTACATTCTTGAAACAGGTTAATTATTGTTGATATTAGGATATACGATAGTTGTGTATATGCCAATAACATATCCCATCGCATTTGGGTGGTATCCTCCTCCGCCAAATCACTCTTCTTAGCATAGTAAAAGCCAGCGTATTATTTGCTTCAATTTTACCAGGATGCAGAATGCAAGGCAGAGAGAGCGCACCAACTTTTGAGGCTGTTAACATAAATGTGGATTGGTACATGAACTGTTGGAATGGACGAAAACAATTTCACGTGAAAATTCGAGTTTGTGTATTCTTAACATTATGGGGGTAAGTTTAATGATAATCAAAGGATTCTCTGTTAGGATGAAACAAATGTAAAACAGATTAATGTTAGCAAGGCAGGGAAATACAAGGTAAGGGTAATGAAACTGCTTGGGCTTGAAAACGCACTTAAATTGGAATCACGACACAATAACGCCATAGTTCGAATTGCATATTATAAACTGGAAACAATTGTAACTAAATCAGTGTTCGAATCAAAGCAATTTTTTTCAATTAGGTACTCAAGGGAGGTGTGAGGGACAGTCTACAATCGGTACGAGTGATTACGTACCCCTTACAATCCCAATATCGTCTGCCTCCCGAGATTGAGCAAATTTAATATATTAAAAGGGGCATACAATTTTAGCGTCACATTTTTTATTATAATTAATAATAAGACGGTACAATTAAGCGTTACCAAAGTAGTTACTGGGATAGAATCATAGTAATGAAAGTACCAAAAACAATACTAGTCATCCAGGTACACAGAGGAGATAGCTGATTGAGATTTGCAAAGAAAATGACACTAATCCTGGAAAGCACCATTTAGGAAACATAGATTTTTAGATTGGTAGGAAGTAGATATAGAAACGGAGTTGAAAAATGTTTGTGGGATACCATGAGCTGATATATTCAAAGATCACATTCTCTTAGCTACAAATTTAGACATAAGACTGCTGAAGGATTAGATAGGATGTAAAATGAAAAGAGAAAAAAGCGTAGGACGAACCACCAAGGACGGAATAAAGTGTGAAGAAACATTGAGAGGGGATAAAGGAAGGTGTAATAAAAATTGGCAAAGAGTGCATCGGCTTCAGCAAGTGGCCAGGAATAAAGAAACCTTCGGCCACCTCATGGAGGGGTCCACGGTTTTTCCAGTCGACCAAGCTTTACGTCCATAATTTAAAACTTCTTTATTTAATTGTGTGGTCTGCATACATATTTGTAATTGGTTTTAAAATTCAAATTAATTCAGAACGCGTTTCTTTTGAAACCACTCAATGCATCATCGGATGCTGTTCTGCAACTCATTTTATTACCAACGGTTAATTTATTAATACTCAATTAAATGGGCTAGATGAAATTTCTAAATTCATACTTCTAATTAACCCCCATTGTCCATACATTTATCCTAACTATTAATTATTCCCGTGGGAACGGATATAAACGTAACAATTAAATACAGCCTCTTGTGATCCTTATCGGGCTGCTCTACAAATTAAACCACTACCTTCTACCTTCTATTTCTAACTCCT